>NW_026915147.1:0-653750 GCF_034315485.1 Pezoporus occidentalis | reverse complement strand
GTTTACCAAGTTTCTTTGCCGTTTTATCATCATTAAGCATTGAGTCAAATAACTCATCACCAAACTTTCGCCACTCACTCTCCTCAAATACTGTATTAGGATCTGCAAAAAATCCCTTAGCCTCCCCTAGAGCCACCAGACCCGCTAGCTGCTTTAGAGTTTCAGGCTTAATTCCCCGCTTTTCTAAAAAGCACTGTGATAAGTCCAGGGCTACCTCTCGGTCCATTTTCATGGCGGCTTTTTCCAGATCGTCTTCTCCTGGATCGTCCTGTAACCTCGGTCTCCGGATCGGCCTCCCGACGCAGCAGCGTCTGGCTCGCCCCAGCGGTGGATTCCTTTTGGTTAGTCCAAGCACCCGGGTCCGTCACGCCACTGCAGCAGCATTGCCCGCGCTTCCCGGCCTCTGCCGCCGGCACCACTCACTCGCCGTTCCGGGTCCCCGTTAACTGGGGTCCTGTATCCGGGTCCCCGTTAAACTGGGGCCCTGTATCCAGGTCCCTGTTAAACTGGGGCCCTGTATCTGAGTCCCCGTCGGCCGGGGCCCTGTATCCGGGTCCCCGCTAACCGGGGCCCTGTATCCAGGTCCCTGTTAAACTGGGGCCCTGTATCTGAGTCCCCGTCGGCCGGGGCCCTGTATCCGGG
Source organism: Pezoporus occidentalis (assembly GCF_034315485.1). Classification (NCBI taxonomy): domain Eukaryota; kingdom Metazoa; phylum Chordata; class Aves; order Psittaciformes; family Psittacidae; genus Pezoporus; species Pezoporus occidentalis. The sequence continues at coordinate 653,108 of NW_026915147.1, read as the reverse complement.
TCCCCGCTAACCGGGGCCCTGTATCCGGGTCCCCGTCAACCGGGTCCCTGTATCCGGGTCCCCGTTAACCGGGGCCCTCTATCTGGGTCCCCGCGAGTCGGGGCCCTGTATTCCGGGTCCCCGCTAGTCGGGGCCCTATATTCCGGGTCCTCAGTGACCAGCGCCCTGTAGTCCACGTCCCTGTTCGGGCGCCATTTGTAAGCGGCGAGGAGAAGCAGACAGGCCAACCCAATATGGGTGATAAGCAACTTCTACCTTATTTGTGACGCAGTTCACACATATATAGGAGTGGTATTCAGCCACTCCTTCTTGGCACAACAGTATTGGTTAGCCCCCCACAGCTTCCTCCACATTCTCCTCCCATGTCCGGTCTCCGGTTACCTGTGGGGGCCACCCCCTGCCTTGCTTGCACAGTCCTCCAGAACTCTACGGTCCTGCTCTTAGAGTCATTCTGCAACAGTTTTTTTCTTCTCCCTTCTTCCACTACAGCCACCAATCTCCACATTCCTTGCTTATGACCTTCCTCCCAGTTACTGAATACTCGCCATGCTTCATCCAGCAAAATTTCTGAATTTCTTCCTTCCATTGGTCGTAACTTTTGAAGTTTCCTCCTAATGTCCCCAGTAGATTGTCCTAAAAATAAAGATACTAACTGCTGTATTCCTACCTCTGATCCCGGGTCTAATGGCGTATTACGGCGCATAGCATCCCTTAATCGATCTAAGAATTCCTATGGTGATTCTGAAGGGCCTTGTTTCACCACATATAGTGTTGACCAGTTTATGGTTTTTGGTATTGCTCTCTTGACTCCTTTTACAATCCACTCTTGGTAAGCTTGTAACTTTTCTAACTCTGCTGAACAGTTTGGATCCCACTTTGGATCCTGAAGTGGAAAAAATTCCCTTACATCTTCTTGTTTCACTCTATAATAGTCCTCAGCTAGATCTCCTGCTGATTTTAATATCAGTTGTTTTTCTGTTTCTGTCATTGCTTCTAATAGTAACTGCATATCACTCCAATCTGGATTATGTTGCTTTATAATGAACTGCAAATGTTTCGTAGTGCTTATAGGATCATTACAATAACCCTTTGCCACCTTTTTCCATACTTCCAAATCCAAGGTGGAGAAAGGTACTTTAATCAGCATTGGAACTCCTTCAGGTCCTACTGCTTCCCGCAGAGGTGCTTGCAGGTTTTTTCTGGTTCTGTCGGGTTTGTGAGAAGACCGAACTCCCCAAGGGAGTAATGATGTCTTCCGAGTCCATGTCCACCTGTCTCTTAGGTCGAGGCTTAAACACATCTATTAATTCCTGGTTTGCATCATGGTAAATTTTATCCTGTTTAGTACATCTCTGACCTGTATCACATGATGAGCAGTATCGCTTAGGGTTAATTTTGTTTTCTTTATTATCCCTTTCAAGGGCTAATACCAAGGGATCCTGAGGTGGTATTATTCCACAGGCTCTCTGCCATTCCAGGCGGTTTCAGAGAGTGAAGAACATATCTGCATATGATACTTGATCCCACTTCCCTTCCCTTCTTAAAAATAAGATTAATTGTAACACAGTATTATAATCCAGGGCCACTTAGCCCCATCTTCTAGTTTATAGAGAGGCCACCACTGATTACAGTACTTAATCAGGGTTCTCTTATTTTCTGAGCCCCTGGGTCCTGTAATTTCTTTCCAATGTACCAAAATACACCCTAAGGAGCTCTTTCTTAATACTTCTTTACTTTGGTTTATTCCCATTTTACTTTCTCCTCAAATCTCTTTGATACTTTTTACAAACTCTCAGTTTTTCCTAACTTACCGAGAAATCCCTGGGACTCTGTGGCTCTGTCCACAGATTAATCCACCTGTTCTTTTCTCTTGGCCCCAAGAAATGGCCAACCAGAAATTTCTGATTATTTTCCTTTTTTATATTTTCTCCTGAGCAATATCTGGCCTGCCAGAATTCTGAATGACAAAAATAAACGTTGCAGTGGACACACTGTCACAATATTCACGTAAAATATAATGCCGTCACATACAGTTACACTCCCACAAGGTACACAGCCACAATATCCACAATGCCACCGTCAGATACAGTTACTCCCACAAGGCACACTTAGAATCTTTTCTTGGTGTCTGGCGTAAGGCTAGCCACTGTGGGAGGGATAGTTGTTCCCTCCCCTAATTCTTAAACTGCCTTCAGTTACAAACAAGACATACAAGACAAAAGACAGAAAACATAAACACTTCGTCCGTCTCCGGCCGCTCTCCTCATGGAGAATATGGAACCATGGATTAGGACTCCGCACTTGCTTCGTAGCTATGCTATGTCTCAGTCACAAGAGTACTCACGGGATCCCACACATTCACACAGCGGTTTCGCTTACCCTTCTCCTGCTTCCACTACGGTCATTAGTGGGTTTGTCCTGGCTCCCAAAATCTGAGATGCAGCGAAAACCCGGAACTCGCCTGGTTTAAGGCCGCCCCCGGCTGGCAAGTTCCTGAACTCACCCGACCCACTCTCGCTCTATCGGTTGGCGAGTCCCCTGCTTGCAAGCCCTACCTACCTGGAGCTACGCTGTGCGCCAGACGTCTCTGCGCACCTTACCAGCAACCCTGGGTCAAGCGTACAACTTATAGACCCCCAAAATTACTAAAATAAATTTCAAGCATACCGTTTTTCCGCAGCTCTCCTGCCTGGCTCGCCAAATTGATGCTTGGATAAACTCCACAACTCGTTAAAATATTAGTCTTCACGTATGGCCTTAGGGTTTGGTCGGTGTCCCAGCCATAAACCATCTGCTTCTCCCCCTTATCAGTAGATTCAGGGTCTGCTTTTCATTATCAATAGCTGCTTATCAATAGAACCAAGTGTCTGTTTTTCCTTATCAATAGGACCAGGTGTCTGCTTTTCCTTACCAATAGGACCAGGTGTCTTTATTCTGCTTAGTAGGCATTTACAACAGACAATACTTTTGTTTAAGCAAGCAAATTCCTCTAACCCCCTTGTACAACCCCCCTGTACAACCCCCTTGTACAACCCCCCTGTACCACCCCCCTGTACATTGGTCAAGCCTCTGCATCATATGCAGATTTTTAATTTGTATTAGGCCAGTGTCTATGAAAACAAAACATAGGAGATAAATGGCATAACTTTTGTTTTTAGCTTTTCATTTAAGAACTCTCCTTAATTATTTTCTTAAAAAACCACTGTGATTTTTCGTTTAGACTTAATTACTGTTTTCCTGAGATAACCATAGTAAAATATTTATCAGTTAAAGGAATGAATATTATGTTAACATTTTAATGATGCAGAACTAATTATTCTTTAGTGTCCTCATAAACCTTGACTCTATGCCCAAATAACACAGGAAGAAGATGCAATATAACGAAACAGTCTATTGTGTTTTGTATCCATTTAAATGTATAACAACTTCAAAAACTATTTTATGAGTCTTCGGGACTGACGAGATTTATACAAGCAAAATTTTTATTCTCAGGGCTGTTTAACAACCTTTTGTAGCACTTCATATTTCTCTATATGTGATCTGAGGTGAAATAGTTAGTGTTCAACTTATCTTTTTCTTTTAACTATCTCACTGAGAAGAAAATGCCTCAGAGACATTCACTCCTGGAGGATTCTAATATTAAGTTGCACTTGAGCACACTTATGAAGCTGAAATAAATCTGTTTTTTGAACAGGAAGTCCTAGAGCAAGCAGGCTTCCTCCTTTTTCAATAGCAACAACCTGAGAGTTTGGAAGACAGATTAAAATAGAAGCTAGAAATGTTGTATGCCCGAGCATACAAAAAAGAAATTGAGAGTGTGTAAGGAAGGCTGGAAAGCAGCCTTCTGAATTTGTTTTTAATTTATATGAAAATGTGACCTCTTCATTTCAAAAACAAGCTTTCTTAAAGAAGTCCTCAGTGGGAGTAAAATACTCCTCTTTCTTAAGAGCAAAGGCATAGTGACCTGTTTTGTGATGAGGTGAAGGAGAATTCACAAGAAGATAAGAGGCAAAGATGTGTTGATGAGTTTTCATGCACTTTTAATGACTCTGGGTGATTTCTTTAGGGATGGAAGTGAAGTTGTGTACCTGGATTCTACTTTTGAAGTAAACAGAAGTGAAACTTACAGTCTTTACTGCTATATATCTCAGAATTCACTGATGTAACTAAATCCTTGCAAAACCTATTCAAGATAGATTTATATGTAACCCATACCCTACCTTTTGTGTTCATTTTGTTGTTGCGTTTTTTCTTTCTTGACAATTACCTTGGTCAAAAAGCTTAAGAAAAAAAATAATAAAAAGATTGTATTTCTTCTGCATTGAAATCTCACTGCTTGAAACATAAAGCTGCATTGCTTCTAACCCGTACTTTGTTTTTTTTTTATTTTTCTGAGAAAACTTTGACTTATTGCTGAAAATAGGTGTATCTAGATAAGATTGAGACCATAGCCCACTTAAAAGAAGAAAATTGAAGATAGTCAATGAGAAATCCCATTCCATTTCTGTCATTTTTCACATTTTAAAAGCCGAAGAATAGCACATGCTTCTCCATAGGTGCTGCCAGTAAGCAGGAATCAATGTAGCCATTCAAAATAACCATAACAGATTTGCTTACAGAAAAGTGTGGTTTGCCTATCAGTTGATTGCTTATCAGTCTTTGAACTGAGACAAGGAGGCACAAAAGTACAAAATGCAATCAGTTCTAAGTAATGTTAAGTTTGATGGCTTTGTAATGGAAAATAACTGCGGTACTTGGAGGTAGCTGACATAGTTTCAGGCCCTCAGGGCCTCAGTACAGAAGGTGTGAGAAAAGAGGAATAGAAGGACAGGACCTGGGATGGGGAGTATCCCGGACTAGCAGATGTCCAGGATGAGAGCAGTTAAACTAACTGGTAAGTAGAAGGCCAGGATGATTGCTATGTCTGTAATGTTAATTAAGCTTGTTGGGAAAAGTAAACGACCCTTAAAGACCACCACATTTTTGTATGCATGCCAGAAACCTGTTGGAAAATGATGTAATATGCTCAGTAACCATATAAGGATGACCTGTATAGCAATTCGGGGACACACGTTAGGAGGAGCTATCCCCGTGTCTCCCGGCACCGCAATAAAGAATACCTGCTTGTCAACTTGATACTCTGTTGGCGAGTTTATTCCTGGAGTTTTCTCCGAATCAGAACAGAGGTCAGATTTCACTGACACCATTGCAGAGCAGTCAAGAGGTGACTGTAGCACATGGAGCATTCCCAAACTAACTGCACTAGGTATGCTAAGGGTGCATCTGATACGTGGATAGACTCCACAACTCGTTAAAAGATGTAAAGTAGGTATGCTTTTTATTCAGCGAGACACACGGGGATAATTCCTCAAAGTCATGTGTGCCTCAGTGTTGCTTCCCTCTACATTTATTCTCTAAAGTTACATATATTCATAAGGTTGCACAACACTCCTATACATATTCATGTCCTATCCCCACTTCGTATTATAATGAGCCAGAAGGTCCTTTGCGCCTGCGCAGTGCCCCGTCTGGTCATGGGCAGGGGTCTCAAGATGAAGTGAATGAGTCTTCCTCTTCTTGAACTTTTCATCTTTTAGTCTTCACGTATGGCCTTAGGGTTTGCTCGGTGTCCCAGCCATACACCATCTGCTTCTCCCCCTTACCAGTAGTTTCAGGCTCTGCTTTTCCTTATCAATAGCTGCTTATCAGTAGAATCAGGTGTCTGCTTTTCCTTATCAATAGAACAAAGTGTCTGCTTTTCCTTAACAATAGAACCAGGTGTCTGCTTTTCCTTATCAATAGAACCAGGTGTCTTTGTTCTGCTTAGTAGGCATTTACAACAGGCAATACTTTTGTTTAAGCAAGTGAATTCCTCTAACCCCCTTGTATAACCCCCCTGTACATTGGTCAACCCTCTGCATCACATCCATGCTGGTCCTTAGGTAGCAGGGAAAAGTATTTTGCCCCATCCTTTCACTCAGCACAAAAAATTATACAGAATATACAACCTGTGTTTCCTATCCAATTAGGATGATATAGTGTAACATATCTCTAATAAAATGCCGCGTGTGGTAATAACCAGATTACAGATGTTAGGCAGAAAACGGAACTGGTAACATGCAAGAAAAACACAATTAACAAAAATGAGTTGAAATATGACAACTGTGTTCAGTGGGAGTCTGAAAAGATCTTTGAATAAACCTGATTCCTAGTAATACGACAGAACACAAGTGTTCTCTTTTGTTAATTTGCCTTTTTGATGTTATAAGTAGATTATCTACACTGCAAAACCAAGATGTGGAGATGTTACCAAGTCTCTATGGACTATCTTATATGGAAGTTTGTTTACAGCTAGTTATTGTAACTTCTTTCTTTTCTTTTTCTTTTTTTTTTCAATTACAGCCTAAAGCTGTGATAATGGCACAAGCAATACTAAATCAGATAAGAGACAAAGCTGTGGAATTCAAGGACTTCCCTGCTCTCCTCAGCAATAAACAACCAGATGTAATCATGGAGTGAAAGAAAGGCAGCTGTTAGGTACAATGTCTGACTTTTTCTCATAGTGTTTCTTTGGAGATTAATTGGTGCTGTTAATTGCGTTAAAGGATGCAAGATTTCTTCTGTGATGATTAAAAAGCTAGACTCTGGAAGGCTTCAGACTTGTTGGCACATCATAGATCACCTAATTATGAGTTGACTTTCCATAATCACATATTGTATTTCAGCTAAAATAATTGTGCAGCTTGCTAAACTGCCTGCCCTATTTTATTTTTTTCCAACAACAAAAGTGTCTCTTACAAGATACAACCTAACAAAAAGGCTTGAGTTAAAAGGTGGTACAAATTAATTACGTATTGATACTAAAACTAGAAAACTCTGACATCCTATATGCACCCATCCAGTTGTTAGAGAGGGTGAAGTTTTTACAATAAAATAATCATATAAAATAGTAAAATGATTATATTTTAGAAATTTATAAATCAATAGTGAGACTTTGTATATTAGAAGACGTTGTAACTTTGTCGTTTTGTATCATAGTTACTCTGTAACTACATGATACAATGGTAGTCTTGGTAGCAAGAGCTAACATAACTGCATATGGTGAGGGGAGTATAGGTGTATGTATTGTAAAACTCTACCCAAGCAGAACCTAAGTTTAAGATAGCCAAAAAGGGCATACCAGAAGCATCCTGGTGAAGATAAGAGAATGCTAACGTCCACACAGACGACTGGGATATGGCCAAGTAGAGGAAAGGTGAAAAGGACAACCTGAGGAAGACTTCTTACTTCATCTGAGGAAGACTCCTTACTTCATCAGGGCGACCACCAGAGGGGGCGGCGCAAGCGCAGAAGAGGCTGATGTCGTAATAGATTGATGTAGCAATCTTTGATGCATATGTATTAGTCAATGATGTAATCTGTGTTGAATATGTATTAGTTACGAAATTTTTAGTGTATAAATTGCGAACGCGATGTGACGGGAATCGGAACCAGATTTGGGTGCGTACCCCTGGTTCCCGGCGCCTCAATAAAGCACCTCATATAACCATCCCGGTGGTTATGTGTTTGTCTCGACGCTAACATTTTGGCGACCCAGATGGGACCTCACGGGCATTGCTGAGGCGGATCGCGTTTCGATCCTGCTCCAGCCGGCACCGAGAGATTCTCGGGGAGCTATCGACCGCGACCGACCTCCGCTGCTCACGACGGACCTCTGATACGGTAAGAAAGGTGCTTTTGATCTGGGTTACGGTACCGATTTTTAGTAAATGTATGGTATTGACCTTTGGTAAAGGTCTGGTAAAAAGCCTGCCTGTTACACGCAGCAAAAAGCTGTGTGTGTGGCTGGGCTAGTAGTAAAGCCTGCCTGTTAGACGTGGCGAAAGCTGCGCTTGGTTGGGGCTAGAGAGCTCTCGGGGTAAAAGCCTAGGCGCCGTCCGTTAGACAGTAGCAAAAGCTCTGCAGGTTCGGCAAACGTGGTTCGGTATTGGTATTTATGCTGCAGGAACAGCATCGGTGTAGATAAGTGTTGTAACTTAGTGTTGTACAGGAAACCAGTTTTCCTTAGGATTTGTGGTACAAAAGGAAACTCCTTTGTACTCACAAGATGCCGCCGATTCCCAAGTCCTCTCCACTAGGCTGTTTGCTAAGCCATTGGAAGGAAGGGGGATTTGGGCAAAGTATGCGGAGAAGTAAATTGATTGATTATTGTAACGTTTGGTGGACACAGTATCAACTAGGGGATCAGGAAAAGTGTCCTGAAAATGGGACTCTGGAATATAATACTATTTTGCAACTAATGTTGTTTTGTAGAAGGGAAGAAAAATGGGATGAAGTGCCATATGTAGACCTTTTCTTTACTTTAAGGAACAATAAGGAATGGCAGAAGTCTTGTGGGATTTTAGTTGTTAAAGCAAGTGCAAATGAACAGTGTAAAGGATGTGTTACTGAGAAGAAGTGTGTTGGATGTTTTGCTGTAGAAAACAGTTTGCAGCACCAGAAAGATGATGAAAATCTTGATTTGGCAGTGGCTCCGCTTGCGCCGCTAGTAGCAAAGGAAGAAAGGGGGGAGGAGAATGATAGTGATAACAATCTTGAGAATGAGAGTGATTGTGACTGCAGAGAGACAGAGATTTCTGCTACTCCAGTTTCACACCGAACTTGTCAGAGGGGAGAATGGAAAAAGAAAGTGCAGGCTCAGGCGTCTCAGGCACCTAGTGCAGTGCTTGCACCTTTAAGACAGGGAGTTGGAACAGAAGGACCTGTGTATGTTAAAGTGCCCTTTTCTCCTGGGGATTTGGTTATCTGGAAACAATCAGCAGGGACATATAGGGAGAATCCTGATAGGGTAGCCCGTGTAATGAAAATGATCATTAAAACCCAGAATCCAGACTGGGATGACATCCAGGTGCTTTTAGACACCCTCATGGATTCAACAGAAAAGGAAATGGTGTTGCGGGCTGCAAGAGAAAGGGTCCGGGAGGATATACGACAGGGACTGGTTGAAGGAAATGTAGATCAAAATTTCCCTACAGAAGATCCAATGTGGGATTACAACACAGCAAGGGGAATAAGGAATTTGCGAAGGTATCAAGATTGGGTGATTGTTGGAGTGCAGAATGCTATGCCTAAAACAATAAATTGGTCAAAGCTATATAACGTAAGGCAGGAAAAGACAGAATCACTGTCTGCTTTCTTGGAAAGACTTCAAGAGACAGCAAAGAAATATACGGATCTGGATGTGGAAACTGAACAGGCTAAGGCACAATTGGCTTTGATCTTTTTGGGGCAGTCTCAGGATGACATTAGGAAGAAATTGCAGAAGCTGGAGGGAGCAGACTTGCGAAACTTGGACAGGTTGCTAGAAGTGGCTTGGAAGGTGTATAACAATAGAGAAAAAGAGAGTTCCCGGAGGCAACAGCAAAATCTATTGGCAGTGGTCCAGGGGAGAGAACAGGGCTTCCCTAACTCTAGGGGTAGAGGGAGAGGAAATGTGCGGGGACGAGGACGAGGAAGAGGATTCTGTAATCCGAACGCAGGGGTAAATGTGGAAAGAATAGGATATAATCAGTGTGCAAACTGCAAACAGGAGGGACACTGGAAAAATGAATGTCCATTAAGGGGAAGACAATTTATGTCTCCAAGGAACCCTTTTGTGGGATCGGAAGTGGCTCAGGCAATGGTGCTGGGGGAATATAATAATCAAAGCTGACTAACTGAAGCAAGAGTTAAGGAGCCCCTTGTGAAAATACAGTTGGGAGAAGAAGAAGTAAAATTTTTAGTGGACACAGGGGCTACCTATTCAGTCTTAAATGACTTACACGGAAGGTTAGGGAAAAAGACAACCACAATCGTAGGGGCCACAGGGAAGGAGGAAACACAGCCGTTCCTACAGCCCCTAGATTTGTGATTTGGGGAGAAAGAGTTGATGCATGAATTTCTGTATATGCCTGAATGTCCTGTTCCTCTTTTAGGAAGAGATTTGTTAGCTAAATTGGATGCAACAATTATTTTTGAAAATGGTGAATTAACAATGCAGATTCCGGAATCCAAAGCAGGACAAATTTTGGTTTTGAAAGATAAACCTATTGCTCGAATCCCGGAGGAGGTAGAACAAGCTGTAATACCAACAGTTTGGGAAACAGAAATTCCAGGAAAATCAAAAACTGCTCAGCCAGTAATAGTGGAATTAAAGGATGGAGCTAGGCCAGTAAGAGTTAAACAATATCCCCTAAAATTAGAAGCAAGATATGGAATTATAAAAACAATTGAGAAATTTTTAAAATACCAAATTTTAGAAGAATGTGAATCAGAATATAACACCCCAATTTTTCCAGTGAAGAAACCTAATGGTGAGTACAGGTTAGTCCAGGATCTGAGGGCCATAAATAAAATAACAAAAGATATCCACCCAGTGGTTGCAAACCCTTACACATTGTTAACATCTGTGAAGGAAAAGTATAAATGGTTTACAGTGATTGATTTAAAAGACGCCTTTTTCTGCATTCCTCTTGACAAAAGTAGCAGGAAACTGTTTGCATTTGAATGGGAAAACCCACAGAATGGACAAAAGACCCAATTAACATGGACCAGACTCCCGCAGGGATTTAAGAACAGTCCAACTCTCTTCGGAAACCAGCTGGCCAAAGAACTGGAAACATGGACCACTCAAGGAAAAATACAGGTACCGAGATCACAATATCTCCTATTGCAATATGTTGATGACATCTTTATTGCAACAGAACAGGAGTCATTGTGTATAAAGGTAACCATTGAAATCTTAAACTAACTAGGCCTGAACGGGTATAAGGTCTCAAAAGAAAAGGCGCAAATTGCATGCACAACTGTGTTGTACTTAGGATGTGAAATTTCACAAGGGCAGCGAAAGCTGGGAATAAATCGCATAGAGGCAATTTGTGCCATTCCAGAACCACGGAACCTACATGAGTTAAGAACATTTTTGGGTATGGCAGGGTGGTGCAGATTATGGATAATGGACTATGGACTCATTGCTAAACCCCTGTATGAGGCCCAAAAATCACCTGTTTTTGTTTGGAATAAACCACAGAAAGAGGCCTTTAAGAAACTGAAAGAGGCATTAATGAAATCTCCAGCTTTGGGACTCCCAGGTCTGACAAAGGACTTTCAGTTATTCGTCCATGAGAGACAGAGATTAGTGCTGGGGATGTTAACTCAGAAACTTGGAAGCTGGAAGAGACCAGTAGGATATTTCTCAAAACAGCTGGACCCGGTAAGTGCGGGATGGCCTGTATGTTTGAGAGCAGTAGCAGCGACTATTGTTCTAATACAGGAGGCCAGAAAACTGACTTTGGGAAAACACATGGAAGTGTTTGTGCCACATATGGTGACAACCGTCTTGGAACAAAAAGGGGGGTACTGGTTATCCCCTAGCAGGATGATGAAATATCAAGCAATTTTAACAGAACAAGATGATGTAAGCTTAAAGACTACTAACCTGTTAAATCCAGCAGCCTTTCTAGGAACGGACCTAGAAGAACGGATGCTTGAACACAACTGTATAGAGGTCATCGAGCATACATATGCAACTAGAACAGATTTAAAGGATGAACCTCTTGAACAACCTGAGTGGGAGCTTTTCACAGATGGTAGCAGCTTTGTGGAAAATGGAACACGGTATGCAGGATATGCTGTAACAACACAGCAAAAGATAATTGAAGCAAAAGCGCTACCTCCTGGAACATCAGCACAACGGGCTGAACTCATAGCTCTTATGAGAGCACTGGAACTGAGTAACAACAAAAAGGTAAATATCTGGACAGATTCAAAGTACGCGTTCGGTGTAGTACATATACATGGAGCATTATGGAAAGAACGAGGGCTTCTATCTTCTCAAGGGACTAATATAAAATATCAAAAAGAAATTTTGGAATTAATAATTGCTGTGCAAAAGCCTAAACAGGTGGCCATCATGCATTGCAAAGCACATCAAGGAGGAACTTCAAAGATATCCGAAGGAAATACATTGGCAGACCGGAGAGCTCAACAGGTGGCCCGGAAAGTATGGAATATAATGGCACTGATACCTCTCAAGGTAAGCCCACTCCATACCTATCTCTCACAAGATCCAAACTATTCAAAGGAAGATGAGAAATTGGCAGGACTTTTAAAGGCTCAAAAGAATTCTGAAGGATGGTATATAACAGTAACTGGACAAATAACAGTGCCACCAGCTATAATGCGAAAAATTCTACAGAACGAACATCAGAAATGTCATTGGGGTGCAGAAGCATTGGTGACTTATTTAAAGCGAGGAATAATTTCCACACAGATGTTAACCATGGCAAAATCAGTAGGGTCAAAATGTGAAATTTGTTTGAAAAATAACCCAGTAGTAAGGAAACAAGTTGAAATGGGAAGGATCAGAGTAGGGATGGAACCAGGAGATTATTGGCAAATTGATTTTGTGGAATTACCAAAGACACAAGGGTACAAATACTTATTAGTAGGGGTTGACACCTTTTCTGGATGGCCGGAGGCCCTTCCCTGTCGCACCAATCAGGCAAAAGAGACAGTAAAGTGGTTGCTCAGAGAAATTATTCCACGATTTGGTGTTCCTTTAGGAATATCATCAGACAGAGGCCCACACTTTATCGCAACAATAGTACAGGAGATAAGTAAACTGCTAGGAATATCATGGAATCTACATACTCCCTGGAGACCTCAATCTAGTGGGCAGGTAGAAAAGATGAATCAGACAATAAAAAGGCAAATCAGTAAAATATGCCAAGAGGCCAAAATAAAGTGGCCACAGGCACTGCCCATAGCCTTGTTGCAAATCAGAATAAAACCTAGAAGTGGAATGTCAGTAAGCCCCTATGAAATCCTCTATGGAAAACCATATGAGGCACCAGAACCTAATCCCAATACCCACATTAAAGGGAATCAGGATGTTTACGATTATGTGCTATCTCTAGGTAAAACCCTAACCAGACTGAGAAGCACCCTGGTGTGGAACAGCCCATTGTCTTTGGAAAATCCAGTGCATGACATTCAGCCAGGAGATCAAGTATACATCCGAAATTGGAATGAGGAACCATTAAAAGAAAGGTGGGACGGACCTCATCAAGTACTATTAGCAACGTTCACTGCAGTGCAGGTAGAAGGGGTGGATTCTTGGATACATTATACACGGGTAAAAAGAGTTCCAAAAGTCTGGGAAACACAGATACTAGGCCCTACGAAACTGACGCTGAAATGTAAATAAGATGTCTGGGTTTTGTTACAAAATTTTGATTGTCATTTGGTCATTAACACAATTGACGTTTAGTCCTATCCTAGGAATTTCTCAGAAAAGTGGTTTGACAAAACTTAAAACAAGATGCCATTCTGACCTGCAAGTTCACGGAAACCATTCTTATGGGACCAACACTTTTAAAGGTAAACGGTTCTATGGGACTGAATCTGCAGTTAGCTACAGCGAAATCAAAGTTACAGGAAAAAGAACTAAAAGATCAGTGAATCCCACACAGATAATCCAATTATATCGCCGAAATCCTGAAGAAAACCTAATGATAGGTCTGATTAAGGATTTCGCAAAAATGAAAAACACAAGTAGAATAACAGCATGTTTGCCGATACCCAAAGCAGCTGGAGAACCAATTGAATGGGGAGTAATACCGTTTTCACTTTCAGAAATTAACGGAACAATCATTTGTCAGGAAAAAGAGGTAACGAGAAATATAACAGTGATAGAATATCAGGAAGAAGGTGTCTTTGGGGATCCTGCAATTTTGATATTAAAATCAGTATGTGAAAGGTACCAAAATGCTCAGTTTACCTCTATAAGAGACGAGTGGGGAAAGTGTGTCTATAATAAAGGGAAGAAGATAAACAGGAAAAAGTATGGGAATGTGAAAAAGCAAATGGTTTAAAACAAAACTGGGACATGGCTTGGTCAATGAACATTTTGCAGAAATTTCAATATATTGGAAACACATTTTGGTGCCTTAGATGGACAGGAAAGCAAAATGTGACAGAAAACATAAACATCAATAATTTGCTGTCCATAAACAAAGTTAGTCTAGATGTTATCAAAAATGCTCCTTGGTGGAATTGTACCAAAATTTTAGATTGCGACTCTGACCCCGAAGAAATCACAATACCTCCAGTTAAAATTGCTTTAATGGCAGGATGTGCATGTCGAGGACTGAGAATTGGAGGAAAAGTGATACAGGTCCCATTTGACAATGTAGACTGTAAATATTCTATGGTGCGTAGTATGAGACATTTTGTTTGGGCAGCAAGTGATGGAACTTGGACTACCCACTTATCTGTGGATGGTCCAGCTAAAGAAATCACCTTAGGATTACCAACTCTTTGTCCAATTTGGAAGAAGTCGCCATTCAAAGGCAGATTAGAAGCCCTGCAGATTCGAACAAAAAGAGATATAGGTGATAACAACAGTGATGATGAAGACACTTGGCAGGAGCCCTCCACAGGAGTTAAAATAGGATGGGCTTTTGAATCCCTATTTGCCCAAGTAGCAGCATATCGAAATAGAGAGATGATTGACAGCCTGATTGGCCAAACAAAAAGATTAGCCTGAATAACAAAGAAAGGATTCAAAGATTTAAATTTGCAATTACAGGCAACAACTAAAATGACTTTGCAGAACAGAATGGCATTAGACATGTTGTTACTTAAGGAACATGGTGTCTGTGGATATTTAAAGGACAGAGTAGATCATTGCTGTATTCACATTCCTAATGTGACTGCAGATATAGAACACGACATTTCCCAACTAAACAACATTGAACGAGAAATAGAAAAAGAAAATGCTGAACAAGATTGGCTAGGGACAATATTTAGCAGTCTGGGCCTTCACCTTACTGGATGGACTCGTTCCCTCATACAAACCGCAATTATAATATTAATTGTGTTTTTGATAACATATCCGATGTATTTTTGTATCCAAAGGGAAATAACTCGCAACAGTGCCTGGACTCATCGAATCATAGGAGCAGTAACTAGGGAACATCCAAAGTACCCCACACCTCCACCTACCTATCAGGAGACAGCTACCTAAGAGAATGAAAATACTTGCTTAAGTTAAATGAAGTATTTTCAAAGGGGGGAAATGTTAGAGAGGGTGAAGTTTTTACAATAAAATAATCATATAAAATAGTAAAATGATTATATTTTAGAAATTTATAAATCAATAGTGAGGCTTTGTATAGTAGAAGACGTTGTAACTTTTGTATCATAGTTACTCTGTAACTACATGATACAATGGTAGTCTTGGTAGCAAGAGCTAACATAACTGCATATGGTGAGGGGAGTATGGGTGTATGTATTGTAAAACTCTACCCAAGCAGAACCTAAGTTTAAGATAGCCAAAAAGGGCATACCAGAAGCATCCTGGTGAAGATAAGAGAATGCTAACGTCCACAAGACGATTGGGACCTGGCCAAGTAGAGGAAAGGTGAAAAGGACAACCTGAGGAAGACTTCTTACTTCATCTGAGGAAGACTCCTTACTTCATCAGGGCAACCACCAGAGGGGGCGGCGCAAGCGCAGAAGAGGCTGATGTCGTAATAGATTGATGTAGCAATCTTTGATGCATATGTATTAGTCAATGATGTAATCTGTGTTGAATATGTATTAGTTACGAAATTTTTAGTGTATAAATTGCAAACGCGATGTGACGGAAATCGGAACCAGATTTGAGTGCGTACCCCTGGTTCCCGGCGCCTCAATAAAGCACCTCATATAACCATCCTGGTGGTTATGTGTTTGTCTCGACGCTAACACAGTTACTGACACAGTGAATTTTAGTTAGCAGCCCTATTGCTTCACTGGTGTTACTGCTACATTATAAAGCTAGAAATACTTTTTATTTAACAGAGGTGAGTACCAGAGGCTGCAGCAGCTGAACAGTTAAGCTCTCTGACACAGATCAAAACATGTGGACCTGTATGCTGACTGACCCCTTTTAATACCTCTGGCTTTAATAAATACTTGGCAAAGGGGATCAATACAAAAGTTGCCCACAGTATCCTGCTAGGGAGACACAGTGGTGTCTCTTTACTATACTAAGGCTAATGTGTAACTAAAACTGAAGTACACCAGAGTGGTTCTTCATCTCAGCTCTGCATCCAAAAATGCCATTATGGGTATCATACAAACCTGATGCTTTAAGTGGCCAGCATTGCAGCTCAGGTGTACCTGAACACAGCAGCTGGGAATATATGTTAGTTGTGGGAAGTGACTGAAGTGGCCTCCACAAGGTTCCTGAGCTATGCACCAAAGCTGGAGCAATGATAAGAGGCTGGTACCTTTTTTTCTAGGTGCTTGATTCTGGATGGTTCCTAGTACTGGATGGAAAATGGGTCTCTGACTATTGTGCTATAATGGTAATCTAGCTGACAGTGAATGCACCAAAGTCTTGGGATTACAGTGTCAGGTTACAATTTCTGATTCCTGAAAATGGAAATTGGCAATGAGAGCATCTCTAAATGCAACAAAACTTGCACCTAGGTGGTAGAGAACCTTCTGTCTCGTTAACTCACCTTTTCAATTACCTCCTGCCAGCAAAAGCCTGAAATGGAGAAAGGCATATGAGAAATACGCAGCAAGCCTCTCAATAGTTTCTGGAGATGGACATCTAAAGAAGAGGAATAGATTTTCCTAGGTGAAAAACTACCCAGCTTTTTCGAGTTTGTTTATTAAGACTATGGAAACAAGGTGAAATACAAATGAGATTCAGCAGATGAAAAAAGTTTCCCTTTGAAATGTCCTTGAAAAAAAAAAAAATGAAACTCAAGAACTTATGTTCCTGTTTATTCCTGCAAAATGCTAAATTTGTCACAGTTTACACCTTCTGAAATGATCCTCATTAGAATATGTTGAAATATTAGAACATTTTCACTTGAAAGGCACTTACAATGGTAATCTAGTCCAACTGCCTGACCACTTCAAGGCTTACCAGAAGTTAAAGGCATGCCGTTACAGGCATTTTCAAAATGCCTCTGGGACAGACAGGCTTGGTGCCCACTGAAGCACTCTACCACTCCCTCTCCATCAACAGGACAGAGGGGAAAAATTATGAGGAAAAACTCATGGGTTAAGATAATGACAAGGACATTACTCACTGGCTACTGTCAAAACAGACTCAATTTGGGGGAACTAATTTAGTTTATTGACAATTAATTGTAAGAAAGAAGGATAGTGAGAAATAAGAACAAAACTAAAAACACCTTCCCCCCATCCCAATACCTCTTCTCAGGCTCAACTTTACTCCCAACACTTTTTCCACTTCCCCCTGGCTAGCACAAACTGATGGGGACTGTAGTCAGTCCATAACACTTTGTCTCTGCTGTTCCTTCCTCCTCACACTCTTCTGCTGTAGCATGGGGTCCCTCACATGAAATACTGTCTTTCAGTGACACTGTCCCATATGAGCTGCTCCAGTGTGGGTCCATTACAGGTTGCAGCTCTTCAGGAACAGACTGCTTCAGCCTGGGTTACCCATGGGCCACAGCTACTGGCAGAAAACATGCTCCATCATGAACTCTTTATGGACTGCAGCTTCCTTCAGGACACATTGACCTGTTCCATTACGGGATTCTCCATGAGTGGCAGCGTGGATATCTGCTCCACTGTAGTTAGTCCTCCATAGGCTGCTCTGGCACTTCATACCCCTCCGTCCTCATTGACTTTGATGTCTGCAGGGCTGTTTCTCTCACATATTCTCACTTCTTTCTCCCAGCTGTTGCACTGCATTTTTATCCTTTCTTAAATATCTTATCACAGAGGCCCTACCAGCATTTCAGATGGGCTCAGCTTCGGGCAGTGGCAGATCCATCTTCATGTAGCTGAAACTGACTTTATCTGATACAGGGGAAGCTTTTGTGTCTTCTCAGAGAAGCCACCCATGCAGCTCCCCATGACCAAAAACTTGCTTATGTAAACTCAACCCAGTGAGATACTCGGAATAATACCAGACACCCAGAAAAACAAGTAAAAGGAACAAATTGATATGCTGGCATCTAAAAACAAAGTAAAAATAAATTATGCAACAAGAAAGGCAAAGTTTGACCTATTAAATTTTGGAGCATTCCCAGAGGCTGAGACATGCATACTGCCAGCCTTTTGGTAGAAGTTATCCACTCTTAACGCAGAGTCCAAATGATAGGAAGGTAAAGGACTTAGAGTGACACAGGGGCAGATACAGAGATGGAGACACACAGACAGAGATAGGGGCAGAGACAGAGATTGACACAGAGACTGGGAGGCTGAGACAGGCTAGAGAAGACCTGATATTTCTCAGGTGTTGTCGTGGTTTAAACCCAGTCAGGTAACTTGTTCACTCACTCCCAGTGAGTGGTCCCGAGCTGACAACAATCGAGGTCCGTGTCCCGTCCCCCCCCCCCCCCCCCCGGGGTTCTCCCCCACTCCCGGAGGAACGGGGAGGAGGATCGAAAAAAAAAAGTGCGACTCCCACGGGTTGAGACAAGAACAGTCCAGCAACCAATGTACAACACAAATCACCACCGCTACTATCAACTACAACAATGATAAGGGAAAATAACAAGGGAAGAGAATACGATACCACCGGCCAAGAAAACGAGTTCCACCCGGAAGCCCGTGTCCTTCCGGGTAACTCCCAGTCACCCCCCACCCCGGCCATGACGTGCTGTGGTATGGAATACCTCCCTGGCTAGCCCGGGTCAGGCGGCCCGTCTCTGCTTCCTCCCGGCTTCCCCTCCTCCCTGGCAGAGCATGAGCCTCACAAAGTCCTTGGTCAGGGTAAACATCACTTAGCAACAACTGAAAACATCGACTTCACCAACACTGTTCTCAGGTTGGGAGTCAAAACACAGCACTGCACCAGCTACCACAAAGGAAAAACACGACTGCTACTGCTGAACCCAGGACATTATCCGCCCCTTATTCCATACCATTCACGTCGGGCTCAGATCCCACATTTTCAATACACCATCGCTCTCTCATATATATACATCCATATACATACAGACCAAGAGGAAAAGATCATTTTCTTAGTGCATGGACCAATCCCTATAATGCTGCCGAGTCCATTCGGTCCATGATGTTCAAAGTTCATTCTCTGTTGGGATGATGGCTGGAGGGAAGTCAGGGCCAGTCGCTGGTGACCTGGAGACATCTAGTTGATGGGCTATAAAAGCATTACACAGCAGGCAACAGCACACAATTGAGTTCACTGGCTGTTTTCCCCTAAAATCAAATCCCCTTGAGGTATACATCAGACTTCCCCATCTTCCCGCATTACCCACCAAGTATATCCAGGTCCCTGAGCAAAAGCAATCCCACGAGTGGGTTTGCCTTTACCTGAAGCAGGAATTACCCAGACTGTCTTCCCCAGCAAATTCTTCATATGCACCACGGGAACTTTGTCCTCCTCTACAATATGTAAAAGTTCTGACTGGGCTGGGCCAGCCCTGTTGGCAGATCCTCTGGTGTTGACCAACCAGGTGGCCTTTGGTAAGTGTGTATCCCAATGCTTGAAAGTTCCCCCACCCATTGCTCTCAGTGTAGTTTTTAACAGCCCATTGTACCGTTCGATTTTCCCAGAGGCTGGTGCATGGTAGGGGATGTGATATACCCACTCAATGCCATGCTCTTTGGCCCAAATATCTATAAGGTTATTCCGGAAATGAGTCCCATTGTCTGACTCAATTCTCTCTGGGGTGCCGTGTCGCCACAAAAATCTGTTTCTCAAGGCCCAGGATAGTGTTCCGGGCAGTGGCATGGGGCACAGCATGTGTTTCCAGCCACCCAGTGGTTGCTTCCACCATGGTAAGCACATGGCGCTTGCCTTGGCGGGTTGGTGGCAGTGTGATATAGTCAATCTGCCAGGCCTCCCCATATTTATACTTCAACCATCGTCCTCCATAGCAAAGAGGCTTTAACCGCTTGGCTTGTTTAATTGCAGCACATGTTTCACACTCATGAATAACCTGGGCAATAGTGCCCATTGTTAAGTCCACCCCTCGATCACGGGCCCATCTATATGTTGCATCTCTGCCCTGATGGCCTGAAGTGTCATGGGCCCACGAGGCCAAAAATAATTCACCTTTATGTTGCCAATCTAAGTCCATCTGAGCCACTTCAATCTTAGCCGCTTTATCCACTTGTTGGTTGTTCTGGTGTTCCTCAGTGGCCCGACTTTTGGGTACATGGGCATCTACATGACGCACCTTCACCACCAGGTTCTTCAGCCTGGCAGCAATATCTTTCCACAGTGCAGCAGCCCAGATGTGTTTACCTCTGCGTTGCCAGTTGCTCTGCTTCCATTGCTTCAACCACCCCCACAGGGCATTTGCCACCATCCATGAGTCAGTATAGAGATAAAGTACTGGCCACTTTTCTCATTCAGCAATGTCCAGGGCCAGCTGGATGGCTTTCACCTCGGCAAACTGACTTGATTCACCCTCTCCGTCAGCAGTTTCTGCAATTTGCCGTCGAGGACTCCATACAGCTGCCTTCCATCTCCGATGCTTTCCCACAATACAGCAAGAGCCATCAGTAAACAAGGCATACTGCTTTTCACTTTCTGACAGTTTATTATATGGTGGGTCCTCTTCAGCGCGCACCACCTCCTCCTTTGGTGACATTCCAAAATCTTTGCCCTCTGGCCAGTCCATGATGACTTCTAGAATGCCTGGACGACTGAGATTTCCTATTCGAGTTCGTTGTGTAATTAGTGCAGCCCATTTACTCCATGTAGCATCAGTTGCATGATGTGTAGAGGAGACCCTGCCTTTGAACATCCAGCCCAGCATGGGCAACCGGGGTGCCAGGAGGAGCTGTGCTTCAGTGCCAATCACTTCCGAAGCAGCTCGAACCCCTTCATAGGCTGCCAGTATCTCTTTCTCAGTTGGGGTATAGCTGGCCTCAGATCCTTTATATCCCCGACTCCAAAAGCCGAGGGGTCGACCTCGAGTCTCCCCTGGAGCTTTCTGCCAGAGGCAGCTGCAGTGCTGTACTCCCCAGCTGCAGTGTACAGCACATTTTTTACATCTGGCCCGGTCCGGACTGGTCCAAGGACTACTGCATGAACTATCTCGCGTTTAATTTGCTCAAAGGCTTGTTGCTGCTCAGGGCCCCATTTAAAATCATTCTTCTTCCGGGTCACATGATAGAGAGGGCTTACAATTGAACTGTAATTCTGGACGTGCATTCTCCAGAACCCCACTGCACCCAAGAAAGCTTGCGTTTCTTTCTTATTAGTTGGTGGAGACATTGCTGTTATCTTGTTGATCACATCTGTGGGGATATGTCTACGTCCATCTTGCCATTTTATTCCCAAAAATTGAATCTCCTGTGCAGGTCCCTTTACCTTACTCCGTTTTATGGCAAAACCGGCTTTCAGCAGGATTTGGGTTATTTTCCTCCCTTTCTCAAAGACTTCTTCCGCTGTATCGCCCCACACAATAATGTCATCAATGTATTGCAAGTGTTCTGGAGCTTGCCCCTGTTCCAGTGCAGTCTGGATCAGTCCGTGGCAAATGGTAGGGCTGTGTTTCCACCCCTGGGGCAGTCGGTTCCAAGTGAACTGGACACCCCTCCAAGTAAAAGCAAACTGTGGCCTGCACTCTGCTGCCAAAGGAATTGAGAAAAATGCATTGGCAATATCAATCGTGGCATACCACTTGGCTGCCTTTGATTCTAGTTCATACTGAAGTTCTAGCATGTCCGGTACGGCAGCACTCAATGGTGGTGTGACTTCATTCAGGCCACGATAGTCTACTGTTAGTCTCCATTCTCCATTAGACTTTCGCACTGGCCATATGGGGCTATTAAAGGGTGAGCGGGTCCTGCTGATCATCCCCTGACTCTCCAGTCTACGGATCAGCTGATGGATGGGAATCAGGGAGTCTCGGTTGGTGCGATATTGCCGCTGGTGCACTGTTGTGGTCGCAGTTGGCACTTGTTGTTCTTCAACTTTCAGCAACCCCACAGCAGAGGGATCTTCTGAGAGACCAGGCAAGGTGGACAGCTGCTCAATTTCCTCAGTCTCCAAAGCAGCAATACCAAAAGCCCACCGGTACCCTTTTGGGTCTTTGAAGTACCCTCTCTTGAGGTAGTCTATGCCGAGGATGCATGGAGCCTCTGGACCAGTCACAATAGGGTGCTTTTGCCACTCCCTCCCAGTCAGGCTGATTTCAGCCTCCAGCACAGTCAACTCTTGGGATCCTCCTGTTACTCCAGAAATATAGATGGATTCCACCCCTTGACAGCTTGATGGCATCAGGGTACTCTGTGCACCGGTATCTACTAGAGCCTTATACTTCTGTGGGACTGATATGCCAGGCCATCTGATCCACACAGTCCAGTAAATCCGATTGTCCCCTACCTCCACCTGGCTGGAGGCAGGGCCCCTCTAATGGTCGTCACAGCGTTGGACACTTAAGTCGTGGTGAAAGGGATTATTCTTCGTTATCACAGGAGCTGGAGTAAAATCAGCTCTTCTGTTCCATCTGGGAAACTGCTCACCAGAGACTGAAGCCGTAGCTCTCATGGGACGATCAGTCTTGGCCCTTGCTCCCCTCTTCAGTTCACTCACCTGTTCCTCCAAAGCTGAAGTAGGTTTTCCATCCCACTTTGTCATGTCTTCTCTGTGATCCAGCAGGTAAAACCATAGGGTACCCCGTGGCGTATACCTCCTGTATCTCCTCTCTTGAACAATAGGACGCCTTTTGTTAATAGCTGAGACGTGTGTTGGTACACGTGAGGAGCTGGATAAATCAGATAGATCGTCCCTCAATTGTTCGAGGTCCTGGGACAGTTTTTTCACAGCTGAGATGATGGAAGGGGTGAGGTTGTCTTCGAACTCTCGGAGTTTATGAACCATTTCATCCACTGTTAGTGGTACTATGTCATTCCAGGTTACTGTTGCCAATGAATGGGCATATGATGACAGTGCATTCTGTGTAAGTTTTCGCCACATGGGTCATGTACATTCAACTTCATCTGGATCTATAGGTGTATCCCCGTTATTCGGCTTGATGTGATAGAGCATCTCTACGATGGCCGATTCCCTCAGAGACTGGATGCCTTTGTCTAAAGTAGTCCACTTGGCCGAACGACTCGTAACATCGTCCTTGTACGGAAACCTTTCTTTCACAGCTGCCAAGAGCTGCCTCCAAAGGCTGAGGGACTTTTTCTCTCTTGCAATTGCTTTGTCAATTCCCCCTTCTCTAGCAAGTGATCCCAGCTGCTTGGCTTCTGTACCTTCTAGCTCGTGACCATCGGCCCCATTGTCCCAGCATCGGAGTAACCAGGTGATGATGTGCTCCCCTGGTTGACGGGTAAAATCTTTTCGCATATTCCACAGCTCGGTTGAGGTCCGAGGTCGAGAAGTTACCTCTTCTTCTTCTTCTTCGTCATGTGATGATGACTCCTGATCAGATTCTGGACCGGGTGGTGAATTCATTGGTTCTTCATCTCGCTTCACCCTTTTTGCCTCCTTTGTGCTTGTTCTCTTGCGTACAGGGGCAACCGATATTGGTACAAAGTGGTCCTCTGGTTTGGCTGCAGTGATTATCACTGTGGTTTGAGTAGCAACTGTACTTGTTCCTGGGGGTGGTGTAGCTGCTGTGCTTGGAGCTGGGGTAACTGCGCTGTCTGTTGCAGTTGAAGTTTGAGCAGCTGCTGTACTTGCCACTGGGGTAGCTGCTCTGTTCATTGAGGCCAAAGTTTGAGTAGCGACTGTACTTGTTGCTGGGGGTGGTGTAGCTGCTGTGCTTGGAGCTGGAGTAACCGCGCTGTCTGTTGCAGTTGAAGTTTGAGCAGCTGCTGTAGTTGCCGCTGGGGTAGCTGCACAGTTCATTGCAGCCAAAGTTTGAGTAGCGACTGTTGCTTTGCCCTCAGATCTGCCGACATTCTTTTCCTTTTGAAGGTGCTGGATAGTGTTGAACAAGGCCCTGTAAGCATAGGCCAAGCCCCAGCACGTTGCCGTGATTTGTCCATCTCTGGTATGGCCAGAATGACCACACACCTCATTTAAGTGTTTTACTAATTCTTCTGGATTTTGCAGTTGTTCGGTAGTGAAATTCCAAAGTACTGGAGGGGCCCACTGACCTAGATACTTGCCTTAAACCCAGTCAGGTAACTTGTTCACTCACTCCCAGTGAGTGGTCCCGAGCTGACAACAATTGAGGTCCGTGTCCCCCCGCCCCCCACCGGGGTTCTCCCCCACTCCCGGAGGAACGGGGAGGAGGATCGAAAAAAAAGTGCAACTCCCACGGGTTGAGACAAGAACAGTCCAGCAACCAATGTACAACACAAATCACCACCGCTACTATCAACTACAACAATGATAAGGGAAAATACCAAGGGAAGAGAATACGATACCACGGGCCAAGAAAACTGAGTTCCACCCGGAAGCCCGTGTCCTTCCGGGTAACTCCCAGTCACCCCCCACCCCGGCCATGACGTGCTGTGGTATGGAATACCTCCCTGGCTAGCCCGGGTCAGGCGGCCCGTCTCTGCTTCCTCCCGGCTTCCCCTCCTCCCTGGCAGAGCATGAGCCTCACAAAGTCCTTGGTCAGGGTAAACATCACTTAGCAACAACTGAAAACATCGACTTCACCAACACTGTTCTCAGGCTGGGAGTCAAAACACAGCACTGTACCAGCTACCACAAAGGAAAAAAAAACACATGACTGCTACTGCTGAACCCAGGACAGGTGTCAAAGGAGAACGAGATTATGAGATGTCAGCAGCCAAGTGTCAATAGGTCATGGGAGAAGTACACTGAATACTGAGATGTCTGCATTGGTGAGAGGCTATTTGAGTTATATCGTGTGTAAAATAGGAGAATAAGGCTCTGAAACAGCGAAAGAAAAAGGTTCACTCTCAGAAGCAGCCCATGTCCACCTCTGTGGGAACAGTCTGTGAAATGAAAGAAGCAATGAAACTAGGAAAAATTAAAGCATAACTCCTAAGAGTGATTTACCACACTTCATGAGAATGAAAAGGTACAGGACAGTTATTCAGTACAAGATTCCAAGAATAAACATGAAAACTTAGGAAAATAAACTTTTAAAACAGGTTTCAAAAATGTTTTATTTACTAATTACTTAGCAGTAGCGTGTCAATCTGATGGGTTTGGCCTGTTCCCCATATTATCAAAATTTATTTTCTCTGCATCTCTTCATTTTCTACCAGAGAAAAGAACTAGAAACATCTGAATTGAGGTATCACAGTGAACCACTTCTGAACAGCTCTGTTGACCAATTCCACAGATAACCTTTACATTTAAAATGGTGAAAACACCTGGAATGATAATGAGCCTTAGCTCTTATGCAGTGTCAGATTCCCACACAGATTATCCTCTGGCATAGCCTGATGACTGTTAAGCCTTTATGTGAAGTTAAAAAAAAAATCAGAAACCAGATCTAGCTTTTTTCCATTCATATTCGATAAAACGTTTCAGATTTGAATACTCGATGGTCCAGTCTTTAGCAAAGATTTTAAAAGAAACAAAGAAGAAAACTCCATTCTATGGAAATCACAACAGAGCCTTCTTCAGAATGTCAAATGATTCATCCTATCTAATTAAGCCCAGACTACCAGTAATTACTGTGATAAATCAGTCTGATCTTATCAGCAAATATGCAGGTGTTCTAATGTTCTACAGCAGTTAATTTTGTTAAACGAGAAAAAGTTAAAAAAAAAACTAAAAAAATATAACGAAAACGTTAATTTACAAATTTTGTCTATGTATGTACAAGAGTTCTCCTGAGGCTACAGTTATTCTTATGAACGGTATAACAGTATTACCCAAGAAACCATAAATTTATTATTCCTAAGAAAAGATTAAGGAGTAAGTATTATTTTGTTCTAAGACCTATTAGTTTTAACAGAAACTTGATCCATATTATGCTAATTATTGTGAACATTCATACAGAGGGACAGCCCCTGCCTAAGGAACATACAGTCAGAACAAATAAAAAGCACAAGGGGTAAAAGATAGGAAAACATAACTGCATTTAAAAAAGATGAGTAGGAGATACATTTAGGTATAAATTTCATTGTGCTATTTATGGATTTACTGGCTATATTTATCCCACAACACTGCTGGTAATGGGCAAACTATCCTCTAGGGCTGGGCTGAAGTTCCAGATTAACCTAGTGTGATCCACCTCTGTGATGAGTAAATAAAATATTCTCTTTTCTCATTTGCTATTGAACTTTTAAAATTGGCAGTGATTAGAGGTATTCTGTGTTCAAAAAAGGTTTGGTTCTCTCCATGAAAGATAGGAAATCAATATACCTCTTTCAAAGTAAATGTTTTTTTATAGATGAGAACACAGCTTTTTTCCAACAGTCACACATTTTCCATCTGCTAATTTATCCTACAAAACCAGGATATATTTCATTGGATGTTTCTCTTTTTTTTACATCTTCTGCAGAATTCCAGAAAAAAAGGTAAATTCAATTAAGCAACTGAAAGGAAAGTAATCATTAACAGAGAAACTAAGAGCTTTCTGTATGTCAAGTTACAACAGAAGCCAGGAAGTACTGACATTTTTTTAGTGACTTGACCATCTTTGCATGCATGTTTCACGTTTTCAAGTTAACCATTTTATTCAGGTTAGTAAGCAGGAGAAATTATAATTTTGAGCTCTAGAAAATTATGTTCTCCAGTGAGGAAAGTTAAATTCATTTCTGATAAGTGAGGTGGAGGCCTTTGACCTAGTAGTTTTTATAGAGAGTCCCTGAAGTTGAACATGACTTTTGCTGCTACCAGTAATCTTCTGGCACAGAAGTTACACAGGTTTAAATACTAATAAAAGTAAACTATGCTGCACCAATAAGGATGTTTCAACACAATAAAAATTTGTCTTTTTTCATAATTTAAAGACTTGCGCTAACTTTTCATGAATACAATGGAAAATAACAACCTGGTGACAATGATACAGTGGCAAGAGATAAAGGACATTTAATATTTGATTTGATAGATATGAATAATTATTTCTGTTCTGTCCACAAGATGTTAGAACTCAGATTTATTTTCAGTCATCTGTAAAGCAATTTCCAATGTTATCAAGCAAGCAATAATGCTTGTTATTATTCGCCTTGCTTGCCATTGAATGCCTTGGTGGCAGCTTTATAGATATTATATATGGAAAAATATCAATTGGCAATCAATTGGTATTTTCCTTTTTCAAAGAACTCATTTTGACGACATAAAGGGCTCTGAAAAATAATACACTACTAAAATTTGCACAGCAGGTTTCATCAATGATTAAGGAGTATGCACGCATGCCGAGGCAGGCATTGTGTGCATCAGGGACTCTTCATTGGATCTGCTTCACACAGTGAATACAAATTCTAGATAAATACAGAAAATTATTCTATTGAGATGTAATTTTCATGCAGAAAAGAAGACATGCCTGGGGAATGTGACATGTGATATGTTTTGTCTTTGACTCCTAAACTGCATTTCATATTTCTCACGCTGAACACAGCCTTGATACAAAATCATTACATGAATTCTAAATAATTCTGTGATTTTTAAATGAAATATGACAAAACTGCTGTGTGCTACAACTTTCAGGTCTTCCGTATCTGTTTCTTTATAGCTGTTTTCAACACTAGAGATATAGACTACTCAGAATGTAGATCTATGTTAAAAAATATCATTTCTGGGACCCAGTTTTTATTAAGTTTTTCGTAAGTGTTCTCTTTCATTCTTGTTACAAATGCTTATCCATAAATGAAAGAAATGTTTTCTTCAAAATAATGATTTTAGTTTAAAAGCGGACAAATTATATTTCTTCCAGTTCTGTTTGTTTTTATTATTAATATGATTATTGTTATAAATCTATTATTATGAATGTGATTACTGTTATCAAAATGTTATTATCATTATTACTGAAGTGATACAGATCCTACATCCAAAATGTAGCTGAGACATCTTATTAGCACTAGCACTTATGAACATGTACTCATAAGCACTAAACAAATGAGTATAAATGAAAAGTAATAGTTTACCTTTAACTACTTGTCCTAATAAACACTAATATACTGTCACTTACCTAATGACTGAACAGGAAGATAAACATTCTATTCTGAGGAGAATATATTTTACAGGAAACTTGTCTGCAAAGTGTATACAAGTTACTTTTCAGTTCTTTTCTTGCATTATTAACAACATATATTTTGTACTTTGCCATTGCATCTGGATAAAGACAACTTTCAAATTATGCACTAACAATTTCTTGTCAAGATTATGTTCTCTGAGATATGTTTCAGAATGCCAGTCCAGAAGTGCACTTCTACTTGAGGCAGGCAGTGTTCAACTTTGAGTTTGTAAATTAGCTTGAAGAATGGATGGTTTGCACAAAAATACGGAAGGTATCTGCCTCTAGGTAAAACGAAATACAACAGCCTTGGTCTTGATACTGGCTTGCTAGGGATTGCAGTGCAGAGACACTGATGTCCAATTTTCCCTAAAATGTACAGGAAGAGAATTTTGAGAGGCATTCTCCAATATAAAAGAACAAAACTTTTTGTTTTAAAATATTTTTTTCAAGGAAAACTGCAAATTCTACTAATGCATACAAAATTTAACTGGCTGTCAAAAAATGTAAGCGCTGAGAGAAGTTTGGAATATCTTTTATAGATCATTACAATTTTAACCAATTTTCTTCAGCTTTTAATAAAAATAATAAAGCTCAGAATGAATGACTTGGAATCTCCATTCCCTCCTTTCTGTTGACGTTTCTTTGGAGTTTTTGTTTCCCCTGTACTGGTAGTATGGGTGTTAACTAGAAAAGAACAAGTTAGGTGAGAAGGGAAACAGAAAAAAACATAAAGGGAGGACAGTTCTCACCTTGTGGAAACACCTGAGTTTTATCAAGGTCTCTATAGAATGAAAATCTCAAGCAGCTACCAAACAGCAAGCATCTACCTTACTGCAACAATTACTAACAGCTGGAAACGAATGCCCATTATGATATATGTGAGAAGAATAACAAGAAACTTACTGAGGTAGTATTTGAAAGTTTAGTAGAATCACTCAGGTGCAAATAAACCAGCAGATTGAAGAATCTTTTCATTGGTCCAATAAAGAGAAACAGCAAGGGATGACTGGAGGTAGTAACTACCTTTATCAGTTCAACTGCAGCTGAAAAGAATGGGAATGCAGAAGTAATAAGAAGACACAAATAATAAAGAAAGCTCTTTTAATGTGAATTATGCCTGGTGAGAAGTTCCTTCTGAGCATTATACCTCCTGTCATATTAGGTTGAGCTCTTATAGGAATTATGCCTGGTGAGAAGTTCCTTCTGAGCATTATACCTCCTGTCATATTAGGTTGAGCTCTTATAGGAACCAGATTAATGATTAGCAATCACTGTTTAGTGTTATTGTAAGTAACACTGGAGTTACCTTGGTGAAATATGGACTAAGAATTCTAAATGGTAACTGCTAATTTACTCAAAATGGTCATTTTCTTTTAATTAGAGGTCATCATAAAAATCAGCAAACAGAAAATGCTGGAAATAATAATACATATTGTATTAAAGGAATATGCATGAATATGGATTTTGGCTTACAGTTATGTTTTCAGCATGGCGTATACTGTTCTAATATTAATATAATAAAGTAGTTACCAGTGAAAACAGGCTCACTAAAGAAGGTGACTTGCTCCATCAAATTTAGCCCACACTGTTTGAGTAATAGGTGATGATGTGAATGATTGTTCAAAGCATTTGCTCCAAGTGTTTGCTGTAAGGCTGAATTCTTAAAAAATAAGCTTTTCCCAAAGCAAATGAGACCACTGATTCCTATTCTTTGGAAATGTTCCTTGAACCTCTGTTGCCTTTTTCTCCTTTGATTAGGAATACAGTGATTATTCAGGCAATAGAAAACCAGAAATTCACTGCCACTGTGCAGTATTTCTTCAAAATACTCTAAATAACTTGATATGTATGTGTGTGGAGACAGATATGAACTGTAGTACAGGGTGCATAGTAAACTTGCAATCAAATGTCACTTTTTAACTTACGCTTTTGTAATGAGACAGAAATGAGAAGGAATGATGTTAACATGCTCCTGTGAAGAATGAAGGTGGAGACAAGTTCTACTTTTCTTATGATTAAGAAGTACCTGATATTCAGAGGAATATTTATGCCATAATAATAACGCA
Organism: Pezoporus occidentalis; assembly: GCF_034315485.1. Classification (NCBI taxonomy): domain Eukaryota; kingdom Metazoa; phylum Chordata; class Aves; order Psittaciformes; family Psittacidae; genus Pezoporus; species Pezoporus occidentalis. The sequence goes on along the minus strand of NW_026915147.1, from coordinate 622,924 downwards.
ATGTGATAAAGAATAGTATTAGCTGTTTAATATTTGGTTTCTTCTCTTAGCACACCCTTGAATATTTTTTTTCTCAATTCTTTTAATTCTTTTGGCTTATAAATCATCACGATGTTCTTTACCACACATTTTTCTTTTTTCCCTTCTCTCACAAAGCAAACAATGTGATATTCTCAAAAGCTACCTTTGTAGAACTGACTTAATAAACTGAAACACTCATTGCTGAGGATTTTCAGGTCTCTTGTATATGCAGGTTTGTTGTCCTAGTTCTGCAGAAAGCAAGCTTTAGATTGTGTATGCTTCCCTAATCTATGTTTTACAGCTGGCCTGATGTTTTACAGAGGAAATCGTCCCTTGGATCTCAGGCACACCTAGGGAGCACCATATTGCCATCTAGTCTGTCTCATGTCCATGGTGGGATTGTTTTATTGCGTCTATTGCCCATATAAGGCTTGGCAAAAAGTTTTCACTGCTGTTCTCCTTCTGCCATTCTGTCCCTGCAGGTCAGCCTTCCTTGCACTCCGAACAATGTTCATTGCACAACTGAGTTGACTCTAGTAAGGGAAAGAAGCTTTAAATAACCCTTGTCCCATTTCAAAGTGATGGTACAGCACCCTAAGTGGTCTCACAGCATAAACCTCAAGCATGTTGAAATATTTTTTTTCCATGGTTAAAAGGGCTATAAACTAGAAAGAAAGTATTTTGTTTTCTGGCTTTTACTGTAGGTTACTACAGAACTGTGTGTAAACTTAAGAAATAGGAAAGAGTGGGAAAATCAGTAGTCTTTTTGCAATTTACTCATTAAACTGGGATGTGCCAAGGAAGTTCCTGAAGTATGCTTTAGTACAAGATTCAGAGTTTTAACAGGCACAATAATATCAGAAATTCTAATAGTGTTTTAGAATACATAATGAAAGGCAGTGTGTGGGTTAAATGTGTTAGGCAGATATTGTTTACCTATTTTAGCAAATAATGGATGTTGTGGTATTTATCACAACCTCATTGCTGTGAGAGGCCTTACTTTTTACAAAAGAGCTGGTTTTGGAATGGAAGCCTTCTTAGGGATTTTCCAGTCCCAGCTGCTTCCTGCTCTTGTACTAAGGATTGCTATTCCTGTCAGAATAAGAGTATCATCATGACCCTGACCTGGTTAAATACAAGTTATTTAGTTTTTTTTTTAGTTATTTTATTTATGTTTTTCTAACATAGATCAGTTCAGTAAGTCTGTTCCCATTAAGGTCCCAATCACTGTGATTTCATGTTGGCTGCAACTGTACAGTTCTAAAGTTGTCTCATAAAAGCGTGTTAGGCTACAGATAGAATCACAGAATCATAGAATAGTTAGGGTTGGAAAGGACCTTAAGATTATCTAGTTCCAACCCCCCTGCCATGGGCAGGGACACCTTACACTAAATCATATCACCCAAGGCCTTGTCCAGCCTGGTCTTGAACACTGCCAGGGGTGGAGCATTCACAACCTCCCTGGGCAACCTATTCCAGTGCCTCACCACGCTAACAGGAATGAATTTCCTTCTTATATCCAATCTAAACTTCCCCTGTTTAAGTTTTAACCCGTTACCCCTTGTCCTATCACTACAGTCTCTAATGAAGAGTCCCTCTCCAGCATCCCTATAGCCCCCCTTCAGATACTGGAAGGCTGCTATGAAGTCTCCACACAGCCTTCTCTTCTCCAGGCTGAACAGTCACAACTTCTTCAGCCTGTCTTCACATGGGAGGTGCTCCAGTCCCCTGATCATCCTCGTGGCCCTCCTCTGGACTTCTCCCAACAGTTCCATGTCCTTTTTATGTTGAGGACACCAGAACTGAACACAATACTCCAAGTGAGGTCTCACAAGAGCAGAGTAGAGGGGCAGGATCACCTCCTTTGACCTGCTGGTCACGCTCCTTTTGATGCAACCCAGGATACGGTTGACTTTCTGGGCTGCAAGCACACACTGAAGCCGGCCCATGTTCATTTTCTCATCAACCAACACCCCCAAGTCCTTCTCCACAGGGCTGCTCTGAATCTCTTCTCTGCCCAACCTGTAGCTGTGCCTGGGATTCCTCTGACCCAGGTGCAGGACCTTGCACTTGGCTTGGTTAAACTTCATGAGGTTGGCATCAGCCCACCTCACAAGCGTGTCGAGGTCCCTCTGGATGGCATTCCTTCCCTCCAGGGTATCAACCGAACCACACAGCTTGGTGTCATCAGGAAACTTGCTGAGGGCACACTCAATCCCACTGTCCATGTCACCAACGAAGATGTTAAATAAGACCGGTCCCAACACCGATCCCTGGCGGACACCAGTCGTTACTTGTCTCCAGCCAGACATTGAGCCATTGACCACAACTCTTTGTGTGTGGCCATCCAGCCAGTTCTTTATCCACCGAGTGGTCCATCCATCAAATTGATGTCACTCCAATTCAGAGACAAAGATGTCGTGTGGGACAGTGTCGAACGCTTTACACAAGTCCAGGTAGATGACATCACCTGCTCTACCCCTGTCCATCAGTTCCGTAGCCCCATCATAGAAGGCCACCAAATTGGTCAGGCAGGATTTCCCCTTAGTGAAGCCATGCTGGATGTCACCAAGCACCTTGTTGATTTTCATGTGCCTTAGCATGCTTTCCAGGAGAATCTGCTCCAAGATTTTGCCAGGCACAGAGGTGAGACTGACTGGTCTGTAATTCCCCGTCTCATCCATTTTCCCCTTCTTGAAAATGGGGGTTATATTTCCCTTTTTCCAGTCATTGGGAACTTCACCTGACTGCCATGATTTCTCAAATATGATGGCCAGTGTCTTAGCAACTTCATTTGCCAGCTACTTCATGACCCGTGGATGGATCTCATCAGGACCCATGGACTTGTGCACGGTCAGATTTTTAAGATGGTCTCAAACCAGTTCCTCTCCTACAGTGGGCGCAAGGTCTTCATTCTCACAGTCCCTGCATCTGCCTTCCGAGAATTGGGTGGTTTGGTCAGAACCTTTGGCAGTGAAGACCGAGGCAAAGAAGTCATTCAGAACCTCAGCCTTCTTCAAATCCTGTGTAGCCAGTTCTCCCAAGAGCTTCCTGAAGGGGCTGTATCCCATGGAACCTTCCTAAGCAGGTTCCTGAAGAGGCTATGGGCATTTGTATAGAGGCATCTAAGCCGAGCTCCAACTGAAGCCGGCTCATTGCCTGGAGTGGCTGGGATATCTCTACATTGCTCCAATCATTTATTATAGATGCTGGCAACTGATTGGGTGTGTTGGGATGGAATGATGCCCCCCTCCCCCAACACATCTAGTTTAAAGCATCCTTGACCAATCTGGCAAGCCTCCTACCAAAACTGCTCTTTCCCTTCTTTATCATCAGACCAGCTCCACCAGCCCCCACACTAGACCTGGCCTACAAGCTTGGGTCCCATGTTCAAGACACCCAAACCCCTGACTATGACACCACCCTTTTAACCAGTTATTAACCTGGCTAATCCTCCTAGCTTTTTTTAGGTCCTCCCCTGCATCCTGGAGAATTGATGAAAAGACTATCTGAGCTCCAGAGCCCCTAACCACCTCCCCCAGGGCTCTGTAGTCCTCCTTTATGTTCCCCAGGCTACTACTATCTATATCCCTAGAACCCACATGTATCACCAGGAGTGGGTAGTAGTCCATGGGACTTACTAGAGCAGGCAGCCTCTCTGCCACATCCCTGATCTGTGCCCCTGGTAGGCAACACACCTCCCCTGAGACAGGGTCTGGCCGGCAGACAAGTGCTTCTGTCCCTTTCAGTGTAGAGTCCCCTACTACTAAGACCCGCCGCTTTTTCCTGGCAGCACCAGTAGAGATCTTCTTTAGCAGTGCATCAGCCGGCTGTTTCTGGCTCGAGTGCGCTTCCTCATTAGCCCCCTGCAGGACAGCAAAGCAATTCTGCATGGGGACAGGGGATTTAGGGGGAAGTCCCTTGCTTTTGGTTGTCCTTTTCCTTCTGTATTTTTTTTTTTCTTTTGTCACTAATTCCCAGCTTCCCAGGTTAACGGCCTCCTTCTTTCCTTCATGAGGTAGAGGTGAAGCTTGAGGCCCCTGCACAGTTTGGGCATGGAGCAAGCATTCCTGCTTCCTCCCAGCTTCCCTGACATCTCTCAGCCTACTGACAGCGTCCCGCAGCTCAGTCCCTGCTGCAGGAGGACCTCCACCAGGGCGCACCGAGTGCAGCCCTGCCCATTGCGCACCCTCCCCTCACCAGACCAGTGCAGGCACTCTCTACACCCCGAGCTCCGCACTGCAGCCTCCCCTCTCATCGGCTCTGTCTGGGTGCCTACGCTGGCCACCGCCGGGGCAGCCAGAGCAGAGCTCCCGGACCGGGCCCTGCTCATACAACGAGCGCTCACCATCCCGCTCGCTCTGCCCGCGCAAACAGCTTCGCTGCACTCCTGGTCGCTCGCGCTCCCTGGGTCAGGTTTTTACCCAGTCAGGGCTGGTGCCGCTGCTTCAGGCTCCGCCCCGTGTGAGTCAGCTGCTTGCTCTCGTCAGCTGAGCTGCCGGCTCCTGGGCAGGTCCTGTCGAGGACTTGAGGCTCCCTCGGTGGGAGGCTCTTGTCGCTCGGAGTTGAGGCTCCTGGACGCTGATCTCCCCCCTGCTCCGGTGTTGAAGGCGTCCTCTCTCGAGCTGCTCACCTCAGGAACTGATGCTTATATTAAAAAATAAAACCAAAACAGTAAACCGCCACAAGTCTTTGTATACTTTTTAATATTTGTTGATTTGTATCTTTTTTACATTAACTTTTTTTTTTTTTTTTTAATCAGCAAGACTGTAGTGTTTCAGCATAACAAAGCTGCCATTTCCCCTCCCCCCCCCATATGATGATTACTTAGGCTGACGAAGAATTGATTGAAGAAATGACTGAAATAAGTCCATCGTTTAATGAAACAAATTACACCTTTGCATTTTGTATTAACTGCATTTGTATTTAGAATTTCATTAAATATACAGAAAGAGCATGCAGTTTAGCCTCTGAACAAAATGCCCTGAACAAAAAAAAAAATGAAGTCAAGCACTTGAACGCTGAAGGCATAAACAACTTTCTGGATGGAGTACATTCTGAGATTGTCAAAAAGAAGATAAAGACATTTCAAAACCAGTCAACTATCTGGCAGAAGAGCAGGTTTGTGATATGAGTCTCAAATGTGGTACATTCATGGAGAAAATTCTCATAAAGTATTGCTCAATATTAACTGTCAGAAAATACAATTTTTACCTAAGAAGATTGGAACAGCAGTGAGTAGTAAATTTTTATAAACAACTTGACAGCATGGATGAGATTCAGAAGTGAACCTAAAAAAAAAAACATGCAAGCAAAAACTTCTAGAAACTTCCCTTCAGCTTTCTCAGGTCACAGTTTACATTGACCTGGTCCCTTCATTAAGTTCATCCTCATCACAGTTGTCATGAGCTAGTTATTTCTGTCAGTTCTTGACTGATTGTATTTATATCACTGCAGAACGGAAAAGCATGACAACCAAACATTACACAGAAAAAACACTTTTTTAAAATTATCCCTGTAATTCATTCAGTTGCTAACTGTGGCTTCCAGTAGTATTGTGCTTTAACCTACAACTGCTTTCTACTTGTCTCCAGTTACAACCGCCTTGCATTTTTTCCGCTGCTGAGGATATAAAAGCTGCTTTCATGTTTAAACATTTGAACTTGCACAGTTATAAACCAATGCTTGTTTTAAAAGGTAATACCAAGATCAGGGGAAGGCTTATAAATATCTGCTTTAAATAATGGGTTTAGAATAGCATTTTAGACTTTCTGATTTCCTTGACAAGTATTAGTAATAAGCAAAAACCTTCTGTAGCTTGTTCTGAAACTTTGAATCAAATAATTTTATCTGTGGTCAACAATAAAGATGCCTCGAAGAAATTCAAAACTATGAAACCAACCAACCAACCAAAGCTCTGACTTTTGGAAAGTTCCTGTTTCTGTGGCTTTTGAAAAGTTATGGCAATAGAAAAGTCTCAACAAGAAGCAGTCATTCCAGCAAGTTTCCGGCGTGTGACAGTGGGCTACAGGTGTATGTGATTTGCAAGGAGAAGAGGGGACAGAAGATCCACCTGTTGAATGTGAATATGGGTCTGCAATGCTGTTGCCTGTAGTCATCTCTAAAGAGAATGGATTTCTTTGTGACAGTTCTGTCCATGCTGAAAATGATTACTAGATTCTAAAGAATGAGATATTATGTCATTTATGTTAACATCACTGATATTACATTATACCTCTTTTTTCCTTAAATTTTCAATATTTTTTGCTTCTCCAGATTCCAGGACTATTCCTGGACAGTTGCGACAGTGTTGTCTCCGTCATTTAACTGCCTTTCAAGTTTGTTGCTTTAATACTCCTTGCTGTATGAAGGTAGTACAGTTCTGTGGCTTGTTGTTAAAGAAGGAAAGTTTCCACTAAAGAGTTTGTGGCAAAAAAATCTTGATATTAAAGAAGAAGAAAAAGGAAATACAAACCTTTTTTTTTTATTTCTATCTTTTTTCTCTGAAAAAGAGCCCAGCCACTGCTTTTAAATGAAGACTGAGTCTTAGATCTAAATGTTCTTCTCAGTCTACTTAGGTGTCTCTCCCTTTAACTTTTAGTTTTTACTATATTTAAGTGGTTGTAGTAGTGGATTGCCAGACTGGAAGTGTCAGTCTTTACAGTATGGTAAGGGCACTGACATGCAAACTAAATGTACTTGTTCCAAGGACTTAATGGCATGGATTAAACAAACTTTTAGACTTTATGTAAATGTACTCACAGTACCAGACCAGTGGAAATAAATAGTACTGCCTTTAGCAGTAAAATTCAAAAAAGTTTAGAGCTTTTGGATAATGGAAGACAAATTTTAAGTTAAAATATCTGTAATCTGATATCCCTCCGCAATTTAGATAGTCTAGTTTTAGTCTGTTAAGTATCTTTAGGTAGTGTTTCAACTCTGTCTTCCTTCCATTGAATCTTGCACTATTTGTTCTGAAAGTAATTTAGACTTTTCAGTGAGAAAATTAATTACTGGTGTAACTATCTAATTTATGTTATCAGAGTTTCTGATAAGGTCACTGCAGTCAGAAATAATTAGGCATACAATGATAGGGTTAATTAAAAGTATACAGAACTGACTACTAGAGAAAGTTGATTTCAGGAATACTTACTTTCAGTTTTTGCCATTCAAAGGAAATTACTTTCTACTTGGAGTACAATGAAAATTTTCTAGTAAGGAAACAAGACAATGTGAGAATATATACAGTGGAAAAATGTCTCCTGAGATGATGGGACATTTTAAATAGATGAAAATTTCTGATTAAATGAATAATTTAAAGACCCCCAATCTAACTACTGGTCAGCATATATTTTGTGCAAGTTTGAATTTTGGTAGCTTTTGCTGAATTTCAGGTACAAGCAGTTATATTTTTCTCAAAAAAAAAGAAAAAAATCACACCTGCAGTTAAGCACTATTTTAAGCAAAACTTCTGGTGAGATAAAATAGCAGTGCTTTTTGTGTGTATGCATTGCAAACTTAAAAGTCCTTATTATCAGAATAATTAGGGAAAAAATACAAGTAATTTTTGGTTTATTGCTAGCAGTGAACAATTAATATATATATAAAAATATAATTTTATATATATATGTACACACTAGTATCTATGTGCCACTGGTTATTTTTCTGGCACATCAGAATTGAGTGGTATTTACATGGCAATTTGCACTAACATACTTCCTGTCTGAATATAATAATTTATTTTTTTAATGTCTCTCTGACTTTACTTTCAACATTATTCTAATATTAAAATTTAAGAAAAATGAACAAAACAAAACCAGCTTTAACTGTTTCACACACCATGATCCCTCCTTGCTTTTGCAATAGAAAAAAACTAAGCAAAAACACGGAATATGTCTCAGGGCTTTTTATGATAGTTTTTTGTAATGTAGAGTCACTGAAATATGACAACAGGTCACTCTTTATACAATGAAATATATAGTTGCCTACTAGGCTTAAGAAAAGGGGAACATCCACCTTGATAGCATTCACAATTTTTATGTATATTCTTTTATTTGTATTCATCTGTTTGTTGACATGCTTATGGAATAAGGTTTAGGAAATTTATTTCACAATCTTCTTGAAACTCACTGAAGGAAAAGTTTCCATCATCTTGAAAAATGTGAAGTTACATTTCTTACAAAAAAACCTCTTATAGAATCATAGAATCAACTGGGTTGGAAGAGACCTTTAAGATCATCAAGTCCAATCGTTACTCCAGCACTGCCAAGTCCACTACTAAACCATGTCATTAAGAGCCTCGTCTACACGGCTTTTGAACACTTCCAGGGACAGTGATGCATACCTTGCTTCTCTCCACAGCTCAAGGAACTGGGTAGCTTTGTTGTACAATTGTGCTGAGTGCTTCTGTAAGCCCATAAGCACCCTTAACTCCAACTGTCTTCATTGGAAACGGAAGGCTCTTGGAGCTTCTTGGAAGACAGACTTGGTATGCTCAAACGTGCAATCCTCACTCTTTTTCTTACTGTCTGAATTTTTCTCACTCAGTCTCTTAATTCTTTGATGCAAATTGGAACAGGCTAGTAGGCTTCTCTTAGTCTCTGAAAAACCTGCATTTGGCCTCTTTCACCCACACAGCTATTGTCTTGCTCCCTCATCAGTGTCTTCAGTGGATGGGGGAGGAAAAAGGAAGAGCAAAAGCAAGAAAACTCATGGATCAAGACAAAGACAGCTTACTAGGTGAATGAACGAAGGGGGAAAAAGGGCAATCAGTCACCACCACCTGCAAGCAACTGAAGCCCACCTGATCTCTCAGCAAGAGCCACCTTGGAAGAAAATCCCCCACCCTTCTTCCACCACCACAGTTTTATTGCTTGCTGACTATGATGTTATATAACATGGCATTTCCCCTTGGTCAGCCAAGGCCAGCTGTCCCAGCTATGCTCCCTCCCAAGCCCTATAATTTAATTTACTTCACTTGTGAGGGACGGAGGAAAAACTAGTTCCCTACCAGTTCAAAATGATGCTGCATTTCAGCAAAAAACAATTTATGAGCCTTAGCTCACCAGTTTCTAATTTACGGGTGAACTTTCAGCATACCTTTTATTTGTTTGATTTCAGGTTCATACTGGAACAAATTACTGTATCTGATATTGTTATATATTTATGTGAATTCTTTAAAGTATCTCTGGTCACCAAGCTACCTATACTTCCAAAGATGTTGTGTAAGCTGCCTATCCACATTACAATGATTTCATTAGTTAGTTGTGGACTAAAAGTAGAAACCGCATACAAAACCTAAACAAGAAAATTAAGTTTTGAAGTGTTTTGCAGAAGTAAACAGGCTTCAATTGTAGACAAGTATCTGTGGATTTGAGTACAGGAAGTAAGAAAGAGAGTTCAGCTGCTCCTCCTGGAAACCTAAAAAGTCAGTAAGAGGAATGTACCACTGCCACAGCAAATTAGGATAGAAAGATATTTGTGTGGAAGATTGAGAGATGCCTGACTAACTGGGAAGATACATATTTCAAAAGTCTCACTTGAACAGATGCAGGTGCTTGGGAAGTAATCAGTTTCTGAAGTGAAGCTGTCAGGATCAATAAGATCATCTTGAAATGAATAAATGAAGTAACGAAGAAGTTTGAAAAGAATCTTCTAAATAAGCAAGGGTTACACTAAGATAATGAAGCTTGAAACATAGATGAAAAACGTAATCAAATATTGCACAGGTAAGACGGATATGAAGAAATGGAAGCTGCCATTTAACACAGGTAGGTATTGCTCAGAAAAATAACTTTAAAGTTGGCAAAGCAACATTGTAAAATACTAACTTTGAAGAACTATAAAGGCATGGCTTAAATGCTGCTTCTTAGAAGTTTAGAGGAGCATCTGCTCAGATGTTACTAGGATATGACTAAACTCCTGAGATAAGCACTGGGTAGGGATAGAGATGTCAATTTAGTTATTAGAATAACAAACTCTGCAGAGGACTGGAACATTTTAAAGAGATTTACTAGGTACAGGCCACCATGTGTAGATGTGTATCTACTGTGTGTGCTAGGTACAAATGCTACCAACAAGTGGGACCCTGAAATTCACAGAATTACAGAATGGTTTGGGCTGGAAGGGAGCTTAAAGCTTATTATCCTGGGTTCAGCAGTCGCAGTCATTTTTCTCCTTCTTAGTAGCTGGTGCAGTGCTTTGTTTTTGACTTTCAGCCTGGGAACAACCAATTTTTTTAGTTGCTGCTTAGTAATGTTTAGTCTGACCAAGGACTTTCTGAGTCTCATGCTCTGCCAGGAAGGATGGGAAATCGAGAGGAAGCAGAGACAGGACACCTGACCCAAACTAGCCAAAGAGGTATTCCATACCACAGCACATCATGCCCAGTATATAAGCTGGGGGCAGTTACCCAGAAGGGCTAGATCACTGCTCGGGTCGGGCTGGGTATCGGTTGGTAGGTGATGAGCGGTTGTATTCTCTTCCCTCGTTATTTTCCTTATCATTATTATTATTGGTGGTAGCAGCAGTGGTTTGTGTTATACCTTAGTTACTGGACTGTTCTTATCTCAACCCATGGGAGTTACATTCTTTCGATTCTCCTCCCCATCCCTCTGGGAGCAGGGGAGGAAGCGGAGGGAGGAGTGAGTGAATGGCTGCATGGTTCTGGGCTGCCAGCTGGGCTTAAACCACAACAGTTCTTTCTGGTGCCCAGCGTGGGGCACGAAGGGTTGAGGTAACGACAGATCTGACCAGAGTGTTTCTAATCATATCTGTGATAAGCATGCATTGTTTTGGATTAATAGTCAGTTGTCACAATGCTGATTTATTGGCTCTCACAGTTGTTCTTGATCTCGGAGTTTCAGCATGCTGTACCTTACTTATAGCTGGTATTTGCTGTGTTAGTGTTCATTGGCTGGGGGGCTAAGGTTCTTGTTTCATTGTACTTTATGGTAATGACTTGTAATACAATAGACTCATTGATCATGAAACTGATCTGGCTTGCATTCCCAGTGTGGTCACCACCTCTATGCTTTGGGAGGTATATAATAGAAGTGTGTAACAATTACACATCTTTTTTCCTCTCCTCAGGTGGTCAGCCTATGAGGGAGACATTCCTACACACCCTAGTGACAAGTACAACAGCTACTCAGACTCTGACTACAACAGATAATGCAGCTACTCAAACTCCAAGCACACCAGCTACACTAACCTCAGCAACAAGTACAGCAGCATCATTTGAGGGTTCTGAAGGTTTTGAATGGACTTTGGGTACCCTTGAGACCTGCCTGCTGATTGTGATGGGGATCACCATGTTGGCACGCATTCAGAGTGTGTTTTACCCAAGGCAATTTTGTCTGATCTCGAAAGTTAAGCGGGGTTGTGTTTAGGTCTTATCTAGGATTAGACAACGATATAGGAGGACCAAGAGATTTTCCCTGATGTTGGACAGTCATGAGTGTCAGGCTGTGTGGGACAGTGTGGGCAAGTGTCTAGTCCACTGGGCCCCTCCAGTGCTTTGGAAGCGTCAGAGATGGAAGGCAGCTGCATGGAGTCCCCGACGACAGGTTGCAGAAACTGCTGGAGGAGAGGGTTAATCGAGTCAGTTTGCCAAGGTGAAAGCCATCCAGCTAGCCTTGGACATTGCTGAATGAGAAAAGTGGCCAGTACATTATCTCTACACTGACTCATAGAAGGTGGCAAATGCCCTGCGGGGGTGGTTGAAGCATTGGAGGCAGAGAAACTGGCAAAGCACAGGTAAACCCATCTGGGCTACTGCACTGTGGCAAGATATCGCTGCCCGGATGCAGAATCTGGTGGTGAAGGTACGTCATGTAGATGCCCATGTACCCAAGAGCTGGGCCATTGAGGAACATCAGAATAACCAAGTGGTTAAAGCTGCTAAGATTGAAGTGGCTCAGATGGACTTAGATTGGCAACATAAGGGTGAATTATTTTTGGACTGGTGGGCCCATGACACTTCAGGCCATCAGGGCAGAGATGTAACATACAGATGGGCCCGTGATTTGAGGGGTGGACTTAACAATGGGCACTATTGCCCAGGTTATTTGTGAGTGTGAAATATGTGCTGCAGTTAAGCAAGCCAAGTGGTTAAAGCCTCTTTCGTATGGAGGACGATGGCTGAAGTACAGATATGGGGAGGCCTGGCAGACTGATTACATCACACTCTCTCTCCTGCCCTGAAAGACTGTTACAAGAGATGGAGCCTGACATCATGGACTAGACAAACTCAGCAGCTTTATAGGGATTGGTCCATGCGCTAAGAAATGATATCTCTCTCTTTGTGTGTTTGTGTGTATATACATATACATATACATATACATATACATATACATATACATATACATATATATAAGAGTGATGGTATATTGAAAAAATAGGGGATCTGAGCATGATGTGAATGGTATGGAATAAGAGGTGGATACTGCCCTGTGTTCAGCAGTAGCAGTCATTTTTCTCCTTCTTAGTAGCTGGTGCAGTGCTGTGGTTTTGACTTTCAGTCTGGGAACAACAATAGCACCGATGTTTTTAGTTGTTGCTCAGTAATGTTTATTCTGACCAAGGACTTTCTGAGTCTCATGCTCTGCCAGGGAGGAGGGGAAGCTGGGAGGAAGCAGAGACAGGACACCTGACCCAAACTGACCAAAGAGGTATTCCATACCACAGCACATCATGCCCAGTATATAAACGGGGGGCAGTTACCCGGAAGGCAAGATCACTGCTCGGTCAGGCTGGGTATCGGTCAGCGGGTGGTTAGTGGTTTTATTCTCTCCCTTTGTTATTTCTCTTATCATTATTATTAGTGGTGACAGCAGTAGTGGTTTGTGTTATACTGTAGTTACTGGACTGCTCTTATCTCGACCCATGGGAGTTACATTCTTTTGATTCTCCTCCCCATCTTTCTGGGAGAGGGGGATGGAGTGGGGGGACTGAGTGAGCTGCTGCGTGGTTCTGGTTTTCCAGCTGGGCTTAAACCATGACACTTATTCAGTTCTAACCCTCTGCCTTGGGTAGGGCTACCTTCCCCTAGGCCAGGTTGATGCAAGCCCCATCCAGCCTGGCCTTGAACACTACCAGAGATGGAGCACTCACAGATTCCTTGGGCAACTTTTTCCAGTGTCTCACCACCCTCACAGTAGAGAATTTGTTCCATATAATCTAATCTAAATCTCCCCTCTGTCAACTTAAAGCCATTCCCCCTTGTCCTATCCCTACAGATCTTTGTCAAAAGCCCCTCTCCAGCTTTCTTGTCATCCCTTTTAGGCAGTGGAAGGTGCTCTAAGATCTCCCCATAGCCTTCTCTTCTCCAGGCTGAAAAAGCCCAGCTCTCTCAGCCTATCTTCATAGCAGAGGTTCTCCAGCCTTCTGATCATCTCCATGCCCTCCTCTGGACTTACTCCAACAGCTCTACGTCCCTCTTATGTTGGGAGCCCCAGAACTGAACACAGGACTGCAGGAGGGGTCTCATGAGAGCAGGGTAGAAGGTGATAATCACCTACCTTGACCTTTTGGCCACACTTCTTTTTATGCAGCCCAAGATACAGTTGGCTTTCTGGGTTGCAAGGGCACAGTGCTAGCTCATGTTTAGTTTCTCATTAACCAACGCTGCCAGACCTTCTCCTCAGGGCTGCTCTCAATCTGCTCTCCACTGAGCCTGTATCTGTGCTTGGGATTGCCCCAGCTCAAGTGCAGGACCTTGCACTTGGCCTGGTTGAACTTCATGAGGTTTGCACTTGACCATCTCTCCAGTCTGTCAAGGTCCTTCTGGATCTCATTTGTTCCCTCCAGTGTGAACTGCACCACACATCTTGGTGTCACCAGCAGACTTGTTGAGGGTGCCTCAATTCCACTGTCCATGTTGCCAGCATGTTAAATAGCGTCAGTCCCAGTAAGGACCAGTCGTGGTAGACTATACACTGAGATTACCAATCATTGTAACTGAATAGTTATGGAATTATCCTTTCATGATCTTATGCAAGAAATTAACAATGTGAGAAGCAGTGATATTTCAAGTCAAATGTGGGCTGTTTATATCCTGCTTAAGCAATTCAGGTAACTTTAATAACATTTACTTTTAATAAACATTAGACATACTAGAAAAAGTAATTAATCTTCCTTTTAAATTAATTTCATATTCTGGAACTAATAAAATTTAATTAGTCTAAATATCAGTACTTAAAATACATTACAAAGTAAAATTTCATCAAGATCCTGCTGAAATCCTTGAAGCTGGTAGAAAGAGGAATTTTATTAATGAAATTTAACTTCTGAATCATTAGTCAAGTATTAGTATTAGTATTTCAGTTGCTGCATATTTGCCCAAGGGACTTTTTAATGGAATTCCTGAAAATTCATAATTTAACAATCACTTAAATGAAAAAGTGACTGTTTTTACTGAGTAAGCTTCTTGCCTGTATTAAGTCAGTCCTTTGTTTGCTCCTTAGGAGAACTAACACCAAGGGTTGCAAAAACTGCCTGCTTAATCCAAAACATGCAAATTAATCTGGGAATTGTTTCAATGGACACTCATATTTTACTTCAGCAAATGTAGGTTTGTAAAAATTGAACATCTTTGCTATGTTCTTGATGAAGGCTTTATCAGGAAAGATTTTTGCAGGACAGCATGCTTTTTTTTTTTATTTTCCATGATAAAAGAGTACCCAAACACATGACTAGTCAAGCACTTGTTTGATTCAGAGGGTTTTGGTTCCAAGTCAGGCAAAGTACAGTTAGAACCTCCAACCTTGCTGACCATGAGATTAGGAGCATTTCAGGGAGTATGGCCATCAAGATTTTCTCTGAAAACTCTAGTTTTAGTAGATATACATATGCCCAGGGGTAAAGATTGACTTATTGCACATATTGCAAGCCTCGGCTTTCATCATCTGTATTTTTTTCTAAAGCTTGGAAACTTCCCAGCTATGTTAACATGGCTTTTTTACTCACCCTTTTGGAGAAAGATTGGGCTGAGAAGACAGCACTTACATTACCAGAACATACATCAGAAGTTTCAGGCTTCAGGCAGCAGTGCATGCCCTAGCACAATATTCAGTGCCTTTGGCATCAAAACATTGAAGACAAACTGTGGTGTTGAAAGCATTTACAGACAGATGGGTGACTACATGACATCCATTTCTTCTCTTCAGCTCTCAATGGTGTAACTTAAGACTACTTGATACACTTAAATTACAAGAGAAACAGGGAAGTATAACAATAAATATCGAGAGTATTTTATTACATATATGGTAATCAGGTTAATAAAACTCAAGATAAATCATATATTATGCTGTTTGAACAGGGTTATCCAAATCATTGAGCTCTTCACCACTATTTGTTTTGAATTCTGTTTTGACTTGCAGAGTGTGGGGCCTTCAAATCAATTAATTAGTACTGCATAAAATGCTTTATCAGATATCAGGTTTGCTTTATCTTGCAGGCATTAATATATGTTTTCCTTGGTTAAATTTACATGTTTTGAAAATTTAGTACCACAATTTATGTGGAATTTACTACATTGGCAGTGCTATCACAGATCTGACAGATTAGGGACCACATGCATGATCACTTTTTCAACTTGGGATAACAGACTGGATAAATCTAGGAGAACAATTTCTTCTGGTGTCTGAGCAAGGTAGTTTAGAGCAATAGAAAATCCCCGGAAGTACAATGAACAGTGACCTGCTCTTTTGAAGGATTAATGGAATGGAGTAGTCAGCCTCCAACAGCCCGAAAGCTTAGAGGAGCTTGTTTATATAGCTTGGAAATGCTTTCAATTTTAGCAACAGCAAAGTTAAAAAACCCAAATTAGTTGAACAAAACAAACCACAAAATAAACAAACAAACAAACAAACAAACAAAAAAACTTAAAAATGAGAACTGGGAGAGTGTAATGGAGAAAAAAGTACTGTGGAAAGATCGAAAGTCTGGATTTAGCATGGACCAAGTGACTCTCCAAAACAGTAAGAAAACTAGAGTAGGACTGAAAAGTATTGGCCTATGTGGTCCCTTTCCAGTCAAGGTGCCATATTCACCATGAGCACAGAAAAGTCTTAATACAGTAGAGAATTGTACTATAGATTGTACTCTGATCAGCTTCCATCACTAAATCATCACTCTGAATAAATACTCTTTAGGGGAAGACGAGCACTGTAATTTGGTGCCTCTTTGACAGAAGGTGTTTGAACATTGTTTGGCACTAAAATGTTTGGCCTTTAAAATGAATGTATTTGGAACTTCATGTACAATTTTGACAATAAAAACACAAACATATAATGCATCACATACTCTCAAGCAGAAGTCTATATGAGGCTATAAAAATAATAGGGTTCTTTTCTGGAAAGAAAAGATGTTCTAGCCAAGGCTCTAATTACAACAGTTCCTTTTCAAATATCATACATGCTTCTATCAGAAGGACAGTAGTGCCATGATTAAAACTTTTGTCTTGATCTTCCTAAATATGAATTGTCTGTTCTGTACACTTAGCCTATTTTTCTGTGTTATTAGCCTATTGTGCTAAGCACTGAACAGATAAAAGCAAGATACAGACAGAGAGGGATGCCCAGAACATTCAACATTAAGAAAGAAAGACCTCTGGACTAAGGTATTTTCTGTAAGATGAATAGGGTGGCATAACTTCACCAGTTAAGTTAAAAAGATAAAAAATGATTGAAATAAATAATATCTTAATGCTGTATACATCCTGATTCTTTGTGTCTTGTTTTACTCAGGTTTTGGATATTGTGCTGGTTTTGGCTGTGATAGAGTTAATTTTTGTTCATAGTAGCCTTTATGGTGGTATGTTTTGGATTTGTATTTATAATACCAGGATGTTTTAGTTCTGGTGAGCAATCCTAACCAGCACCAGAGCCTTTCCTTCTTCTGATGCTGAACAATCTGTGAGCAAGCTGGGGTTGCACAGGAAGCTGTGAGGCAGCACAGCTGGGACAGATAACCCCAACTGACCAAAGGAATATCCCATACCATATGGTGTCAGGCTCAGCAATAAAATCTAAGGGAAGAAGGAAGAAGTGAGGGACATTCAGAGCTATGGCATTTGTCTTCCTCAGTAACCACTACATATGACAGAGCCCTGCTTTCCTGGAAGTGTCTGAACACTTGTCTGCCAAAGAGAAAGACTGAATTAATTCCTTACTTTGCTTTGATTGCATGTGCAACTTCACCTATTAAAATGTCTTTATCTCAACCTATGAGTTGTCCTATTTCTACTCTTCCAGTTCTTTACCCCATACCACTAAAGGGGAGTAAGTGAGCACCTTTGTGGGGTTTAGAGATATACTGGGCTTAAGCCACAACAGATATTAAAAAATATACATATAGCCTTTAATTCTCAAGGGTTGGGTTTGTTTTTTTTCACTGGTCATAGAATAATGGAGTCATAGAATGGTTAGGCTTGGAAAGAAACTTAAGATCATCAAGTTCTAATCCTCCTGCCATAGGCAAGGACAGCTCACACTAAACTATGTCACTCAAGGGTCTGTCCAACCTGGCCCTGAACACTGGCAGGGATGGAGCATTCACAGCTTCCCCAGGCAACCCATTCCAGTGCTTCACCACCCTAACAGGAAAGAATTTCTTCCTTATACCCAATCTAAACTTCCCCTGTTTAAGTTTACACCCATTACCCCTTGTCCTATCACTACAGTCCCTAGTTCCTAGTCCCTACAGTCCCTCCCCAGCATCCTTATAGGCCCCCTTCAGATACTGGAATGAGGTCTCCAAGCAGCCTTCTCTTCCCCAGGCTGAACAGCCCCAATTTCTCAGCATGTCTTCATACGGGAGGTGCTCCAGGCCCCTGATCATCCTCATGGCCCTCCTCTGGACTTGTTTCAACAGTTCCATGTCCTTTTTATGTTGAGGACACGAGAACTGCACACAATACTCCAGGTGAGGACTCACAAGAGCAGAGTAAAGGGGCAGGATCACCTTCTGCCATCTGCTGGTCATGCTCCTTTTGATGTAACCCAGGATATGTTTGGCTTTCTGGGCTGTGAGTGCACAACTGAAGCTGGCTCATATTCAGTTTCTCACCAACCAATTCAAGTATTTTATATCTAGAAAGAAACTTTAAACTTCTGAAATAATTGAGTTTTCAATAGTAAAATTGAGGTTTCATATGCGCACAGACACTCATGTCACAGAAAGCTGATTCTTTTTATTTGGTTTAGACTAAATAATCATCTACTTTAATTTCAAATTATATGGGCCTTGTTAATGTGAAAGAGTTATGCTAGTAATTGTCGTATGAATTTTACATATCCGTTACATACCTTCAGGATACCACTGCAGAAGAAGTGGAACTTCTGTCATGCCCATATAATGTCAAATAGGAAAAGTTTTATTTATATTTGCAAAAAAGAATCTGGGTAAGAAAACAGTTCAAAGAAATATTGAAATTTATCACGGTAGATAGTCTGAGTAGAGAAGATAAACGTATTTTCACAGTTCACTTTTGCTCTTTCAGCTTGAAATTGAAGTCCTATAAGAAAAAATACTGAAAATTCCTTAGTACCCAGGAAAGAAAACTACAGTGGTGTGCTTGGTGGAATAGAAACCACTGTCATTGTGCCTATGGGCAACAGCATGCTGGGGAAGCCAGCTGTGTGCACAGGGCACGGCAGTCGTTCAGGAGGACTTCTGAAAGCTGAAGGAACTGGCTTGCAGGAAGCACATTAGGGTCTGCAGTGGCAAATGCAAAATATTGTGTTTGAAATAGAATAACTCTGTACAACAGCTCTGCAGAACAGGACCAGAGTCATAATGGACAAACAGCTGGACATGAGTTTGGCAGTATAACCATGTGTCTAAAAAGGCAAGTACTTATTAAAGTTCAACAAAAAGAGCCAGAGAATCGAGAGATGAGATTAACACCCATAACAATTACTTGGATTCTGCATCTTGAATATTGTGTTTAGTTTTGGACTTTCCAAAAGAAGACAAACATTGATAAACTAGCGATTTCTGAAGAGTGCTGCTGAGGTGATCGTGAACTACTATTCATTGGTACACTTGGGCTGTGAGGAGAGGTTGAGGGAGCAGTATTAGAGCATTTGAGACCTTATCATGTAAAATAACAGGTAGATCTTTATTTACCTTTTCACAGATTATAAAGTCATTTTTTTTTCCAGAGGTGCACAGTGAAAGGACAAAGAGAGAGAAGATAATCAAAATTCAACAAGGCCCTTAGCAACCTGATAAAACTTGAGGGTTATTACTAAGTGCTGGGAGTGGGAGCAGATGTCCTTGACAGGCTTTTTGTGACCTGAATTATTCTGTGCAAATACATATAGCAATGGAGTCATAACATGTGCTAGTAGACCAGTTTCACAAGTTTTCACCATTCAAATTAGGAGAAGCAATTCAGCAATGCTAAATATTTTAAAATGTTTTTACTCATTCCTTATTACTTATCATTAACTGTGATGAGCTGTTAGAGTATGAAAGAAGCCTTAAATCAGTTTAAATTTTTAAAAGCAAACAATGTGTTTGAGATTTTTGCTTTTGCTTGAAGTGTTTTCAGAAATACAAAAAGGACCTTAAAAAAATCCCTTATACTTTTGCAGCTGAACTTCCTTAATTCATTGAAGTAATTGAGTTGTTTGGTTTTTTTCCTAATTAAGTTAATTTTTTTTTTCCACATCTGCAGTGGCATCTCCTTCCTATAAAAATTTACAATGTAATTTTCCCCAAGGATCCTTTACCTTCCTTCTGCCAAGTTTCTTTCCACACCATTTTCTTCTTCAAAGAATAATGAGCTTCAAAAGCAGAAGCCACCTAATCTATTTTCCTCAATTCATTTGAATCCCTACTGAGCCAAACTTATTTTCACATCTAATGTCTTGACAGTTGATAAGTTTCCATGAGAAATTAATGGTCATTTGTAATTCAGAAAAGCGACTAAAAAGACAGGGAAGTATTTAAAATAATGTTCATTACTGAATAAAAAAAGGTTTCATTTCTTTCCATTCTATATGAATGCTCTTTATAATGGCCACTTGAGACTGATTTCATAAATGAGGGTAATAAATTCAGGTTTTTAATATTTTTTTTCCTCAGTGACAACAATGTATTTCCAAACTAATTTTCTGGCATTATTTTAAAAAATAATGTTTTGCTGCTTTAGTTTCCATATAACTTTCTTTGCTCACTAGCTGCTAGTCTAAAAAATAAAATTTCAATAGTAACTTAAAGAAGTCCACAAATATCACAGATTCTTGAATGTATGTTAGAATTATTCTCTGTTCTTTAATCAGCAGATCTTCAACTAAAGTCACACTCATAAATCACTGTTTCATTGTACTGACATTTCTACAGGTAAGATAGAGTAATCAAAGATTTACAGTTCATGATTTGTTTAGATACATTGAAATACAGTGTAGTTCTCTACTGTTACTGGCTCTCTTTTTGTGGCCTCAGTAGCCTGTTCCTATTAAAGCTGTCACACACATTCTGAACTTACTATTTTTGGTGCAGGTTTTCTGACCCGTCATGAGCCAAATGAGCAGACACATTACTGCATGTGTAAATTTTTAGTTCATGTTAAATACATGTGTTTACCCCCACATTTGCCTTTTCGTAAGAATTTTCAAATTTCAGTTGATATGATCTAAATCAATTACATGTCTAATCTTCATGCTATTTACCAATATGTTACCTTAGGGGCTTGTTTTTTTTGGGAGGGTGGGTGGGGTATTTTTTCAGCTTTTATTATCAATTCTGGGAGATTGTCTATATTCTTGTCTAATAAAATCAAAATGGAAAAACAGAAATACTAGATCCAATTAACAAGTAAGAGAATATGATTTCTTACAGAAAATTGGGATTTTTTAAAGTTTTTTTACTTTTTTTGAAAGAAGTTCAGATTACTAGCTTTGAAACATAAAACCTTTTAAAGGAAATTTAGTCAGTGCAAAGTAATTATTTCTTTTTAATTTTATCAATTAATATTAGTTGAATATTTTCTTGAGTTTCATATCCTTCTCCTGCCCTATGGGAACTATGAGAGTTTTTCTTTGAGGAATGTTCATATAATTCCTTTCATTCTGCATATAATTCCTTTCACTCTGCATGGCAACCATGAGCATTCATTCTAACTCTTCTGTCCTGCACCTTTCCCTTCTCTGAATTCTTATCAATACGGAATGTTTTTGCCAATTATAATAGTATCATTACGCTGACAGAGTTGACTAGAACTACACTTAACTGATAAACTTCCACCACCCCTTCTCTTTCCTCCGTTCCTTCCTCTGCCTTGTAATCTAAGCACCTTCTCCAGCTACACAAATGTGCGCTAGCTGCAGATCTGTAAATTCTACCTTCTCTACTTGTTACTTTCTAGGCCACTACACTGTACTCATATCAGCTGAA
The DNA here is from genome assembly GCF_034315485.1 of Pezoporus occidentalis. Classification (NCBI taxonomy): domain Eukaryota; kingdom Metazoa; phylum Chordata; class Aves; order Psittaciformes; family Psittacidae; genus Pezoporus; species Pezoporus occidentalis. Next base: position 601,498 of record NW_026915147.1, on the reverse strand, counting down.
CAGCTTGTCTCATTTTTTGCATGTATTAAGGTAGGAGCAACAAAATTAATCACTGGCCTATGTTTGTCCACGTTCTAGGAATTGTAATAATGCAAATCACAGCAGTTCTTTGTAGCCAGTTTGGCTACACTAGTGGTTAGAACTGAGTCCAGTTCAAGATTTAGTTCTGTGAAAGAGCTGTTGACTCAACATATAAGCACCTCTGAAAAAACTACTTATGACATTCAGAATACCTAGTTTAACAGTTATGGAGTTTTCACCATGCCTCAGTTAATAAATTAATATCAGAACTTGCTGTATTACTGACCAGGTGCTTAAAGAACAGTAATTGAAACTACTTATATTTCTGTGGTTAATTTCTTTAATTTCATACTGGGCATATTTTAATGGCTTATATTTTATCCCTGTAGTATTTTTCTTATTTCATCCTCCTTTCTGAAATGCCAGCAGCTCCTTTTACATTTACATTTTTAAAGCTCCCACTGGAGGAGTAAATTCTTTTCTAGTATTTTAAGTGTATTGGGGGCAGAATACAAAGATTTAGACAAAACAATTATATAGAGAATACAACCCCCAAATTTCAGAATAAATTGACAGGCTACTTAAGGCATAATTTCCTTTTTTTTTTTTCCAGTTCTAATATGAAAAAGAATTATTCATCAAATCTCTTAGTAACATTGGACTTCCAAAGAAAAAATTCCAGAGGTATTTCACCTGTTACCAAACAGGTTTTGCATGGCACCTAATGATTCTGTTTAATCAGTGAGATTATAATGTTTGCTATTGATCAGACCAATGGTTCACTTAATTTATAATATTTCTAACAGAACTAGTGTTATTGACTTCCAGTGAAAGTTTCTTGTTAAACATTTGTTTTCCTTCCGTGTTTCCTGCGCATGATGCATGGTGTACAAGAAGTACAAGTGTTTAGTATCTCTTCAAATAATTTGGGGAATATTATTCACCTCTGCAAAATGATAAAACATCAAACTCTTGTTAGCATTTGGATCAGGTAAATTTGATGCAATAAATTCTATAGGTTTAATTCCTATTATGTGGAAGGAAATTTATAATATTTTTTTTCCCAGTTGTCAGCTATCCTCTGAGCTAACTGAATATCCTTTTTTTTCTCTTTGTGAAAGGTATGAAATGAAGTTCAAATGCTAGTAATGCTCATTGTCTTGCTTGATTTTATCAAGTCCTCCTTTGCTCATCTGCTTTTGGAATTAAATGTTCTAGCCCGTTCTTTTTCTTTTAAGATTCCTTATATAAGAATTTCTCTCTCTAGCACCTCCTACGAAGCTTTCATTTCAGCTTCACAGATTCTGTGAAGTTCACAAGGTAAAGCGTCAAGACAGGCTGAGATAAAAGTACACTCTAAGACATTTTCTGAATAAATGGAAACAGCTTTTCAAGGACATATCCTTAGTTGCAGCTCAATGGGAATAGCACAGATGAAAGGTTAAGATTATCACCCTACTGTTAAAATAAGCTTGGAGAAGTATCTGTTCCCAGGGACCCAGTTGTAGAGCTGGAATCTAACTCCAGCATATTCGTGTCCATACTGAAGCAATACATCAGGCTTTAGGGACAAGCTAAGCTTCTAGGCTCTGTCCCACATAGCTGCTGGGAAGATTCAAAGGAAGAATAAGCAGAAGTCTCTCGCAAAGGCTGTTGTCCAAGACTACTTACTACATAGATAATGCTCTTTGGTGTTCAACATAGATGAAGTTCTGATTCCTCTCTAGCCCTTTGAAACATCTCCTGCTTTCTAGATGAAAACTCAATATTTCTGTTGGATCATCATCAACAAAGAGTAATAGCATTGTTTCCCTTCATCTTTGAAGACATTTAGATAAAAAAATGCAACCCAAACAAAACCAAAGGTCAGCTCCCTGATACATGACATTTTAGAGGGTTCTCCCCCATAAATCATAGCCAGCAAATAGCTAACTCCCATATCATTTTGTATCTCAAAAGTTTTAAAAGTTTTTAGTATGTTTGACTGTAGAGATAGCTTTCAGTGAGAGAGACAGCAAAATGGCATGTGGTTTGAACCACAGCTTTAATTCTGCCATAGTTCCTAAATTTACAAGTCAAATAGCTGACATCAAATTGCTGATAGCATATCTGTAACATTATCACTATGGGGATGTTAAAGATGTCAGGATTAAGATCATATGCTGTGCATCAATTCAGTTAATTCTAATTCACTTAACCCTTGGTTTTTAAAAAACATATTTTGTAATTGCGTGTCATTGCAGTAAAAATGTTAGAAATCTTAATTTCTGCACTGAAAATGTTGTTACTCAAAATTTATTAGATTAGATTTTCTCCCACAATCAGTCTCGAAGTAATATACACATTCTGAATAACCCCCATCAATTTTTTTCTTGTAAAGCACTCGTGCTACATGTGAGAAACAAATTAAGAAAGAAATTCAACCTGTTAGAATCACTTAAGAAACCATTTGTAACTAGCAGGAACCTAGTATCCTGGTGAGTTTCCTAATTACTCTTGCTTTCTTTTGCTTATGAAAAAGATTAAACTTTCTTAGAGGCATTAGAAAATATTTTGCACCTTGTGGTTGCAGGTGATAGGGGTAACATGAATACCTGGGGAACTCTTGGAAAGGGGATTGCTCAGAGTTTGCACTTGATAGCCTCAGGCAGTCTGTTTTTATTTTATTTTTTTTTTCTTTTGAGGCATTATTCTGAGTCCCAATGAACCTTGTTCCACTGTTGTTTTAAACTTCATATTTATTTCTGCTTCCTGAATCAGTGCCCTCGTAAAAGAAAGTTTTCAAAAAGTTTTGTGTGGCCTTGTAGTTCAGAACTGTACTGACAGAGTTAGCAAAATAAAAATGAGCTGCTTCTGCCTCCAAAGCTGGAGTTACTTTTTGGCTTCATTCCAGTCCTGTCTTACCACAGAACACAAACCATCAAATCTGGGAACTTGCTGAAGAAGTCAACAAAAGACAGCACACACCACAAATAGCCTGAAGGTCCTTGACATCCCAGCTAAGGGTTTGTTGACTTAAGAGTACTGCATGGTCTCCATAGACATTTGAGATTAAAATAAGGCTAGGGAGAGGTCACATGTTTTAAGCATGACTTTAGATTTTTAACTTTAAACTTGCCAGAGAAATAAATACAGGAAATTATCTAGATATATGCTATTTTTAGGAATGACATTCATGGAAATAAGTTTCCTAACTGTTTTTATCCCCTAACCGTGAAGCTGAAATCAAACAGCAGGTTTAAATAAATTCTAATGGAGATTTAGTGATCCCTACAATTTATATGACAGTAAGTGCCAGCAGGTTTTGTGCAAATAGAGGGCCAAGTAGCAAAGAATAGCTCTGTGAGCAGCTTAAAAAAGGAGGCAATTTTTGAGGTCATTTTGTTTATCAGGGAGCAGGATATCCACACAAGCAGGAGCACTCAAGCCTTAAATCTGTAGGAAAACAAAGGCTCATTCTTCTTCTGCAGCTTCTCCCCATGGAGGATCTGAACATCTTTAGACACGTGCCTTGTGTATGAAATCTATAATTAACATCTGTTAAGCAGCTTTATTTTCTATTTTTTTTATTTTTAGACTTCATGTACCTTAGAAAGCTTAGTGAGAGTTTTCCTCATTGCACGTGATTTGCCTTTTGGTTAAGACTTGGATTTACCTGCATTCAGATATCTCACCCTTAAGGGTATTTTTATACCACACTTATTTATAGAGAAAAATGTATTTAATATAAGCTGGAAAAAGTGGAGCCTCAAGGGGATCTTTCTGGTCAGAGATAAGTTAAAAACTTGTGCAATTCATGTCTTTCAGATATTGCTGGGTGTAGAGATTTTGTTCAGAATTTATTTTAAAATGTGATTATCTTATTATGAAGTAACCTAGCAAGACTATGGAAGGATTTTGCTTTTTAAAAGAGATTTTCTAGAAGCCAATGGTTTTCACATAATATACCGAGACTCTGTTTTGCACCTAGCAATATACTGATGAGCAACCTGACTATAGTAAAGCTTGAGTCTCCACAATTCAATTGTTCTCCCAAGTTACTACTTCTGATGCAAAATAAGGTTGTAAGTGGTAAATTCAAATGTAGAACTCAAATACAAAATTGTGTGCTCATTAACACCTGAAAAATGTTTGTCATAATTGCATGCTTTAATTGTTACACGTAATGTTGTTAAGTGTGGTTATGTCCATTGCAATCATTATTACAAGGTATGCAGTTACACATTTGGGCAGTTTCCTTAACCTTCTCTTTTAAAACTTCAACTGATGAAATATTCCCACAGTCTCAAGTAGATTCCAAGAAGACTTTTAGTTAATAGTTTCTGAAGTGCTTCTACAGATGTGATCAAAGAGCTTTATTTTTTAAGACTCAAAATATTTTAAATCATCATTATCCAAGTTATCGCAGTTTATTTTTCAGTAAAGAAATAGATTTTTAACATTTCTTAAAATGTGATAGAATGTGGGTGAAGTTTTCTCAATTTAGACATAAATACCTCAGTTTATTTCTTCATGGAAAAGTCTAGAATGTAAGATTATCAATTTTTTTTATTATCATGAAATGCAGCAGCATATGCAAGTACTTTCATTTATAATTTTCCAAATATTCTTTTGAAAAGTCTTCTGGAGATAAGACACAAAGACATAGAGTAAATGGTGTATGAAATAGTCAAAGCCATGTGAGAGTGTGAAACAGCAATAAACTTAGGGCAGAAAAGACTTGGGCTTTATAGATATATATTTTACAGAATGTGAACTAAAGCAGAAACATTCTTTGAGAACTCTTCCCAAATCTAGTTAGGATTATAAAAATGTAAAAATTAAATTTAAATTAGTAGAGATTTATCCTTTCTGTTCAGCCCTACCTTTGCCAGTTTGAGCAATTTTTTAAGCATCATGAGACATATATCACAGGAGATGAAAACAATTTAAAAATATTTGCTGTTCACTGAATGGTAGGAAGTCATTCATTTCTGAGCCTTCTCTACCACAAACAAATGACTCACTTTCAAAATAGTTCAGGGTGTGTGTAAATTCTTTGTTTCTTCACTGCAGTTCAAAGAGTCTCAAACACTAGGACAAAATTTTAATGATAAAGAGCTCAATTTTAAGGACTCAGAACAAGTGTCTATTCTGCTTAGGAAGGTTCTTCAGCCCAGGTCATATGTTAGTGTTTTCTCACTTGAAGAAAGAATGTTTCACCAGATATTATTTGATCTTTCATCTATGGATGAATTATAGGGACAAAAAATACAAATGTGTTTCTCTGATACCGTATGGAAAAGCTGCATTTGAATATCAGAAACAAGTGGTACAACTCAAAATTGTTCTTTGTAGTCAAACATGAAAACATGTAAGTACTTTTTCAATCCTTGGATAGTTTGTAAATAAGTTGGAGAATTAAGACAGAAAGACTAAAATTAATTCACCTGTGGGAGCTAATTAAAAATGTTAAATTTATTGGGGTAGGGGCTCTACTTAAACCTAGCCATTTCCCACTGTTGTAGAATTTTGCACTGTGGAATAACACTATTCACAAGATCCTTAGTGATCTGTCTACAAGCTGCCACTAGCCAGTGACTTGAACACTTGCCTGGAAACTGCAGACAGAATCTAAATGCCTTTTTCCTCATATTTGAGAATCCTTGGCATTCCTGTTCAGCATCTGTCTTTTAAGAAATATAATGGGTTGGTATCCTGGGTAGGTAAGTAGGAGTTTTCCCTACTTCTTTCCCATGAGTCTGAAAAAAAAGTATTTTGTTGCTAAAACCTTTTAGCACACTTGACATGAAAAAAACAAAGCTCTGCTTCTTGTTGGTAATTTGTCTAGCCTCCTAATTCTGTCTGATTTACAGAAGAAAGAGAGAAACATACAGAGGCTTAGGCTTGGATTTGAGAATTGCACAGTACTCAATTCTGTTCATTCCTAGTAATTTGTGAATAATATGTGAAAAAGGTGTCGTGGTTTAAACCCAGTCAGGTAATTCGTTCACTCACTTCCCCCCCTTTCTTGCCCTCCCCCTGCTCCCGGAGGGACAGAGAGGAGAATCAAAAAGAACTCAACTCCCACAGGTTGAGATAAGAACAGTTTAGTAACTAAGGTATAACACAAATCACTACTGCTACCACCAATGATAATAATGATAAAGGAAATAACAAGGGAAGAGAATACATCACCTCACCACCAGCCGACCGATAACTCGCCCCCCCCAGCCCGACCAAGCACCAACCGATACCTCCTCCAACCCTGCAGTCTCTCCCAGCCCTTCCGGCTAACTCCCAGTTGCACCCTGGGCATGACATGCTGTGGTATGGAATACCTCTTTGGTCAGTTTGGGTCAGGTGTCCTGTCTCTGCTTCCTCCCAGCTTCCCCTCCTCTCTGGCAGAGCATGAGGCTCACAAAGTCCTTGGCCAAACCAAAACATCCTTGTTATCAGCTCTGTTCCCGAGCTGGAAGTCAAAACACTGCACTGCACCAGCTACCAAGAAGGAGAAAAATGACTGCTACTGCTGAACCCAGGACAAAAGGGATAGATATTTCTTTCTGTACCTCTAAGACGTGAGGCCAAGATCTCTGATGACATGCAAGATTTGCCGTGATCAAGGAGTGAAGCAGTTTTCCCAAGACCTCAGGTAATTTTCTAACTATTGTAGTGCTCCTATTTAACCAATATGACTCATTTCAAAACTGCAGATGGAAGATTAAATGAAGTACAGGAAATCTGGTCTGTCAGTGACTGATGGATCAGCTGGGGAATTTTCACTTCTTTTGTGTTATTTATCAGATATGAATTTTGTCAAATTTATTTTGAAAAATGGATGTATCCTACAAGCTGCGTAATGTACACTTTTAAAATGCTTAAGCTGTGTAATCACGTATTTTGTTCCAACCTTGTCATTATACAGCTGTACATTTATAACATAAACTAAATGTCAAACATCAAAAGGATGTGCCCTGTTACATAAAACAATGTGAAAATGCTGAAATGTATAAAAGAACAGTACAGTTTCATATTAGCAAGATATTAAGAAATGACAATATTACAAAAAGGGTCATGATTCACTGACATAAGTAGGGAACATGATTCCTACTTTCTTATATATAATGACTACTTTATTTTTAACTGTGGAAAATTGTTCAATGGAAAATAATTGATCATTATGGTTCTAATATGATATGATATGATTTAGGGCAACATCAAAAATTAGATTTTCTTTAAGTAGTGTGCTTGAATAAGGCTTCAGAAGAGTCTATTTCAGAGAAATAAAATACATAAACCATAGCTGATGCCATACCTGTCCCTGCATGACTTCAGTGCATGTAGCTGACATAAAAACATAGATGTGATCTCTTTCCTGAACCATTTCACCAGGGTAACCGCCAAGATGTAGAAGACCTTGCAAATTATCTGTCTGGTTTTTGATATCAGATTTTTTTCCCATTCTATTGCAAGTTATTAATATAGTCTATTCTATAATGCAGTGTGCATATTAATGAAGTTATGCTGTATGTATTTAACTTACTAGGTATTTTGCTTATTCATAAGTAATATTTAAGGACAACAGCACGAACACAGATGTACCTGATTTACAGCTCCTAGAACTGGATTTTGTTGGCTGTGTCTTCTTATGTATGTCTTCTCTTATTGTACGCAAATAGCTCAACAGGATCTTCTTGTAAGGCTCTCATTCTTAGACTGACGGTGATACTCTCCCAGATTCTTTACCTTGCTCTTTTCTCAAAGGAAAAGAAAGTTCATATTAGAATATGATCCTGTCTAAGACATCCTTCTTTTTACTTGCTTATTTTGATGATCAGGTTTCCTTTTTTAATTTTTGTAGCTATCCTATACATAGTTAAAAAAAATCAGGAATATTGATAACAACATTCAGATATGAAAGGCAGATGGAAAGTGTGCAGGGCCTTGGAACATATTTTATCGCAGGAGCAAACAATAATATGCTGACTCTAAAAATGCATTGTAAGAAAGGCAGGGATCTTGTTACTCATCAGACCTTTCTTTAGACTGAAATAGTGGGGGCTGAATTGCTTGCACAATAGCCAGGTAAGAGTATCAGTGTCTCTTCATAATTGCTTGTGGAAGATTCTGGTTTTGCATCCAAGGAATACAATGGAAATGGATGAAGCTTTTTTCAGTTCATAAACATGACTTTACATAGAAATACATTGAGGTTTTGTACAGTAGTGTTTTTTTGCTTATGATTGGTAGTTGATACACTGTCCTGGGTTCAGCAGTAGCAGTCATTTTTCTCCTTAGTAGCTGGTGCAGTGCTGTGTTTTTGACTTTCAGTCTGGGAACAACCCTGTTAACACCATTTTTTTTAGTTGCTGCTTAGTAATAGTTACTCTGACCAAGGACTTTCTGAGTCTCTTGCTCTGCCAGGGAGGAGGGGAAGCCAGGAGGAAGCAGAAACAGGACACCTGACCCAAACCAGCCAAAGAGGTATTCCATACCACAGCACATCATGCCCAGTATATAAACCGGGGGCAGTTACCCGAAAGGGCTAGATCACTGCTCGGGTCAGGCTGGGTATCAGTTGGCGGGTGGTGAGCAGTTGTATTCTTTTCCCTTGTTATTTCCCTTATCGTTATTATTATTGGTGGCAGCAGTAGCGGTTTGTGTTATACCTTAGTTACTGGACTGTTCTTATCTCAACCCGTGGGAGTTATATTCTTTGGATTCTCCTCCCCATCACTCCGGGAGCAGGGGAATGAAGCGGGGGAGTGAGTGAACAGCTACTTGGTTCTGAATTGCCGGCTGGGTTTAAACCGCGACATACACATATAATTAATGCAATTATTTTAACTGTGTTTTCTCAGGAATAGGATTTTTTTTTAATAATTGAAAAGTTATCTGTAAATAAAGTGATTGAGAATAGCTATATTTGCGCTTAAAAATCACGTAGAAATGTTGTTTGAATGTACAGACTTTTGTCTTTTGGAGACACACATTGCAGGCATCCAGTATACAGTGTTAGGTGGTAATATCTTTACTCCCTTACTTTGATATTGAAATCACCAAAATGAAGCTAATGGGGTTTGAATAAAGTAGTATTCCCTAACAGAAAGTGTAATGCTGTCAAAACAAGTACTGATTTCATGTGTTCCTGGCAGAGACCAAGGCATGGATCATGATGATTTGTACTACTTGATCTATGCCTCACTCTTCTCACCGTTTAGCCTCGTGTCTTGGGCAAACTGCCTTGACTTTTCACCTTTAAAGCTAACTCTATATGGATTATGTACATTAGAAATTTCTTATTTCTAATTGTGTAATTTGGATCTGAAACAGCTTCACCTGCACAGTGTAACCTACAAAACATCCCTGCCTTATGCTGTAGCGCAGAGGACATGAAATACCTTCAAAATGGTGAGTGGTATTATGCTGCTTCTTTTGTTGTAAGGTCAATAGAAGCTTTATTTTGCTTCTCTTCTTACTAATAACCTGTGTCAGGAAGGAGTTTTATGTGAGCACATGCTCAGCTGTGATTAGCTTTTACTCTTTATTTTATAATTTAACTGTGAAATGTCGGAATTCAAATCTAAAATTGTGAATGAGATGAGCATGTTCAACCCTCAGTAATGCAATTCTGAAATATCTCTGGCAAGTGACTTAGACCAAGCAAACATGACAAGCTGTGGTTAATGTAACAAGATAATAATTCAGATAAATTGATCTTGTAACGCAATGAACAGAAAACAAGGATTCTTTTACTTTGATTATATCAAAGGAATATTTTGATGAATTATGATTATACAGGGGAGATATTGCAGGTATAGTAATACAAATCAATCTCCAGTCTTTATCTGTTTCTGAATCTTCATGCTACCAAACCCAGAAACTGAAGCTTTCTGAATGGCTTGCTGCCATCCTCAAAGAGAAGTTCTACCTGATGCAGAGGTTACATGCTCAATACAGAAGTCAGTGGGTGAGATCTTGGACATGTAAGCAGCTGTGGAGGAAAGTTGAGTGATTATAGTCGTCCCTTTCTTGCCTAAAGGTGTACGAAACACGAACAGTTACAGCATAATAGGTGAAATTTTTGTGTTTGACAGAGATAATGACTTTTTTTTTTTTCCAAGAAAATGTAATTGCTGTGAAATGTATTTTAAAGAGCTTGATATATGACCACACACATTTGTGTAAACAGCTATCCCTGCACTGCATAAAAGTGGGCTGTAATTTGTATGATTGTGTTTATATCAAAGGTTATTAGCATGCTAATTAAATTTTACATTTTTTCTGGTTTTGTTACTTACACTGTCCTTTTAAAGAAGTAATATTTACATGTAAACACGTCCTTTCCGTTATGTTTCACTGTCTTACTCTGTTATGCTATGTTTTACAATGAGAAGACTTAGGTTTTAAATTTGAGAGTATGTATTTTTGCACAATATTTAGAAAATAGTTCAGAAATTCTTGCTTTATAAATTTGAGGTAAATCCTTTTTTTTTTCTAAAAAACATTTGCTTTTATCTTGTCTGGTTTCCAATAGTCTCCGCATATTGGAGGTTATTTTGAATGATGGATTACAGAAAATCTTTCCACATTATCAGAAGCATGGTACCTTAAATCACTGTCGTGGTTTAAACCCAGTCAGGTAATTCGTTCGCTCACTTCCGCCCCCTTTCTTGCCCTCCCCCTGCTCTCGGAGGGACGGAGAGGAGAATCAAAAAGAATGCAACTCCCACGGGTTGAGATAAGAACAGTTTAGTAACTAAGGTATAACACAAATCACTACTGCTACCACCAATGATAATAATGATAAAGGAAATAACAAGGGAAGAGAATACATCATCTCACCACCAGCCAACCGATAACTCGCCCCCCCAGCCCGACCAAGCTCTGACCGATACCTCCTCCAACCCTGCAGTCTCCCAGCCCTTCCGGCTAACTCCCAGTTGCACCCTGGGCATGACGTGCTGTGGTATGGAATACCTCTTTGGTCAGTTTGGGTCAGGTGTCCTGTCTCTGCTTCCTCCTGGCTCCCCCTCCTCCCTGGCAGAGCATGAGGCTCACAAAGTCCTTGGCCAAACCAAAACATCGCTTGTTATCAGCTCTGTTCCCGAGCTGAAAGTCAAAACACAGCACTACACCAGCTACCAAGAAGGGGGAAAAATGACTGCTACTGCTGAACCCAGGACAATCACATTAGACAAAATTCATCTTTTCTTGACATCTGCACCATTGTGAGGTAAACAGACTGTCAGCCAGTTGTAAATTACACTGGCATTTGATTAAAAACATGCATAGCTTCCTGAAGGAGAAAAACCTCAGGCCAGCTCATATGGACTTTAAAGGGTTTTCTCAGGCATTGAAAGTTTGCTTTGGCTATAAAATGCAGTATCATCTGATGATAACAGCCATGAAACTGAACCAGCCAAATTTCTGACTCCTATTGCAGTTCAGATCCAGCTACAATTCACTGATTGATTTTGTTCTGGTACAAGTCTGTCAAAACAGGCCAGGTTGAGTTAGTTTTTTCAGGAAAATGGTGACATCTCAAAACAGCTTCAGCTTCAGGTTTGTTTCAACCAGCAGTGCTTATTACCCATGAATACATGAGAAGCAATGCTCTGCAGGTCTGTTATCAGAATTATTACAGGTATTATTTCATTGTAGAAACAATTGTATTTCTGTAAAATTCATCCAAATTTCTTTTGTTGAAACCTTGGATTGCTCCAAACCCTAGAGAGGGACAGATGCATTCCTCTGAATCTGGTTTTTCCTGTGTTAGTGTTGACTATTTTGACCCTTTGTCTCATCCAAGCACTTTAAGGTACTTTAAAATTGAGTAAGAATAACTCACAGTAATATTACTGTCCTTTTATGAAACACATTTTTGAAGACAAGGGTTTTCTCGGGTTTTGTTTTCATTAGACGCTTCTGAACAAAATAGAATTTTCTTGTGTATTATTTTAACGGAAATTACATCACCACCTACTTGCTCTCAGTATCTGAGCAGCACAGAGTGTGTGATACAGGATGTGCTCTAATCCACAGGCCATTCTGAAGTCCCTCATATGTGACTAAACAAAAGTACCAGAGAGAAGTAGACACTGCAGCTTATATTGCAGAACACTGTTTGAAGAGTTTTGAATTTTTCTGTTAGGGAAAATTGAAACCTAGTCAGAAAATATCCCCAGCAGCATGGTTAGCAGTCCAAAGGAAAGGATTCTACCCCTCCATTCTGCTCTCGTGAGACCTCCCCCCAACTTCAGTCCTGCATCCAGCTCTGGGGCAACAACAAAAGAAGGATGTGGAGCTGTTGAAGTAAGTCCAGAGGAGGCCATAAAGATGATCAGAAGACTGAAGCACCTCTGCTATGAAGACAGGCTGAGAGAGTGGCCTTGTTCAGCCTGGAGAAGAGGAGGCTCTGGGGAGGTCTTAGAGAAGCTCCCAGTGCCTAAAGGGGCTAGTAGAATGCTCAAGATACAGAAAAACATTGTATGCCAAAGTTTGAATACTACACTGCAAGTTATTATCTGAAATCCACTAGGAAACATCTATGCCAAAAGAATATTCAGAAAAAAGGGAAAATTGATGAATTTATGACAAGAGTACTGATGTTGGCTGAACTGAATATATATACCCTAGTTCCATGTCTTCTTATTTTCTCTTATGTTAGCTCTCAATCTCATTACTAATCATCCACATTTCAAGCAACCTTTATGGGAGATGGAATTTACCAGGAAAAATAAATACCTTGTCGCTATTAAATCATAGATTGGAACTCAAGTTTATTCATTATGATTGAAATATATGTATGACAGATTAAAATATCAAAACCAAGCAACAAAGGATTACTATGTTAAAATATGAAAAAAATGAATTATAGACAGCTGTTGAATATTGTAAAGGCTACCTGAAATTCTGCACTCTGTTAAATTCTTACAGTAAAGTATATTTTATACCACTGATACTATTTAATGTCCTGCTGAACAGGATCTCAAAGGAAAAAAAAGCTAAAAGTGAAAGGGAAAAAGTAAGGGAGAAAAAGCCACATGGAAAGCTCTTCTGGAATCCCAAGGAGCATTTATAAAAGTATTATTTTTAGACAATATGAGAAACATCAGCAACTGAGATGAGAAATGCCAAGGGTAAAAGAGGCTGCATCTAGTTACTGCACGATCCGTACGGGGTGTGAAACTCAAATTAGCATGTGTAGGGTAGTGGCAAAAACATGGTTATTTTGAGTCGTTACAGTCCATGCAGTTGTGAAGTTTCCTGTATCAAGAAATCCAGCTTTGTTCAACCAAAAAAGAAACATCTTCTATCAGTCTCTGCTTTACATAAATCAATGACCTCATAAAAATGGAATGTGAAACATGAAATAATGGTTCAGAAAGAAAACTGAAAAGATAGCACCATGTAGTTTTCTGACAAATTAGACCAACTATCAAAATTAGAGATACAGAGATCTGTCAGGATTAAAATCAATTAAAGACAAATACTACAGTTTTGTAGATATTTATTTTCGTTATTTATTAATCAAAAAGAAATGTTGCAGCACATTACACTCATACAGGTTACTTCAGTTATGACAAAAATCAGTTTAGCAACTTTTAGGTTTCTCAGGAGAACACTGGAGAATAATGCTGAAATAAGATGTTAACTGTGTTGAGAATTAATGGAGAGCTAGCAGAAGGCAAGCCAACGAGCAGTCTTAAACTATTTCCTTTCCACAGTCTTGAAAAGAGCTGAAGATGTTTACATGTCATTGCTCTCTAATTTTCTATCATCTACTGTATAACATGGAATTCAGTTTATTTCTTAAAACCCAATGCAAATGTATGTACACATATGTTTACAAATTGGAGCAAGTATCTGAAATCAGGAAATAAAAGATGCACGTTGCCTTGTTACTTAAATACACAAGAATTAAAAAACCTTGGACCAAAGAATTCATTTTTCATATGACCTTGTCACAGTCATTAAATAAACTGGATGCTCTGGAAATTCATCACTCATTTTCTTCATTTATTGAAAAACTTGAAAGGTGTTTAGTAAATGAGGAGACTTAGATTGGGTGATCTCACCTTTAGGAAATGTTAATGAATTTCAGAATTTCATTTCAGAATCATTCAGTCAGATCAGAATTTCATTTTGGTTTAATCTGTACAATTAACTTTCAATTTATTTTTTTTCCTGAGCTCTGAAAAATAATCTATTAGTCAAAAATCTCAAAAAGATGTATAATGCTTGGAAGATCATATTCTAGATTTTCTTCTTGCACAACCTGTGTGAAGACAGGCAAGTAATGTACACCACATTTTTCTAAGGTGGTCCTTAGTTGGATATTCCTCTTTTTCTGAGTATTTGTTGTGAGACTTAGAGTCTAATTTGAAAAACTGTTCTGCACCAACTTTACCTTGGATTTTTCTTTGAATTTGTAAGGTCAATAAAATGCTAAATGTTCAATAAAATCAGGTCCTACATCTCTGACAGGGTATTCTGAATGTCTTAGCATTTTTCACCCTCATCTCTGTGCCTCAGATTGCCATCAAAATGTAGGAATAATACAGTGCCTTCTTCTCATGGAAGTTTTGTAGGGAAAAATATAAGGGAAGTGCAAAAGTACCATATAACTAACCTGTTAAAGAGTTCATGAAAATAGTTAAATCTTTGATTCTATAATGAGCAGTTTCTAGTAGTTTGCCTTAAGTAAGGCCTAGAACCATTAAAGGAATAGCAGGCCTGTAAGCATTTTTGTCATATTGAATATGAAGTTCTGTAAGGAAAAAGATGCTGTACTTACCATTAAATGAAGACCATCTTACAGTTGCACAGAAAATTTTCTCTCTGAAAATTCCTTGTATTTGAATTTTTGTTTGTAAAGTATTAATTATTACTATTGTGTGCACATATGAACACTTTTTCCTTTCTTGTTCAAGTCTACTTTTCGATTAAGTTGTGGTCCAACCCTCTAGAAAATCCTTCAGTAACAACATTTCAGACATATTTCTAATTCAGAATTCTTAGTTAACAGACATTGTGTGTACTGCTGATCAGCTAAATGCAAAGGATACCAATAATTACAATATTTTCCGTAATGCTATTGAATTGCAGACACTCAAAATATGTGTCATCCTTAACTGATAAAGCTTTTAAATGCTTTATATGTCTTTTAAGCCATAATATATTTGTTTGAAAAAAAATAAAAATACATGCTGTTATTTCCACTTCTTGTCTCAGTTTTAAGGTAATGAGGTTGTGATAAAGTGGAACTATTAGAATAAGTATGTAAAATAAAGCAGTGAAAATAATGGCTTGAGTGCATTGTATCTGGTGTTGGGTCCATGAAAAGACTATCTATCCTTTCTATTCACTTGCATAAATTGACTGCAGTGGAATATAGTTAAGTTGGAATTTCAGTCAGTAGCCTAGACTCCACAAGTGTGACAAAAATTTGTTATGGCATCAGCTGAAACTCTGAAGACATACCTACTCATATAGATTGGTGAGACGGTAAGTCTCCCACAAATTAAAAAAAATGTAAAATAGCTGTACATTTAAGTTCTGTCATACATGTAGCAGGGAATTATCTGTTGTATCAGCAGATGTAAGAGGTGAAATTTCCTCCCAAAGACAAAAGAAAGGTCCAGGTGGAACTGAAATCTTTATGAGTAGGATTGTCATATGTTTATCCATGATTTTACAGACAGAAATATGCTTGCATGCATTGACCTGGACTTGTGCAAAGCATTCGACACTGTGCTGCATGACATCTGTGTCAGAGACGTCAATTTGACAGATGGACCACTCAGTGGATAAAGAACTGTCTGGATGGCCACACACAAAGAGTTGTGGTTGATGGCGCAATGTCCAGCTGGAGACCAGTAACGAGTGGCGTCCCTCGGGGATCTGTGTTGGGACCGGTCTTGTTTAACATCTTTGTGGCTGACATGGACAGTGGGATTGAGTGCGCCCTCAGCAAGTTTGCTGATGACACCAAACTGTGTGGTTCGGTTGATACCCTGGAGGGAAGGAATGCCATCCAGAGGGACCTTGACACGCTTGTGAGGTGGGCTGATGCCAACCTCATGAAGTTTAACCAAGCCAAGTGCAGGGTCCTACACCTGGGCTGGAAAAATCCCAGGCACAGCTACAGGTTGGGCAGAGAAGAGATTCAGAGCAGCCCTGTGGAGAAGGACTTGGGGGTGTTGGTTGATGAGAAAATGAACATGGGCCGGCAGTGTGGGC
The DNA here is from genome assembly GCF_034315485.1 of Pezoporus occidentalis. Classification (NCBI taxonomy): domain Eukaryota; kingdom Metazoa; phylum Chordata; class Aves; order Psittaciformes; family Psittacidae; genus Pezoporus; species Pezoporus occidentalis. Next base: position 585,250 of record NW_026915147.1, on the reverse strand, counting down.
TTGCAGCCCGGAAAGCCAACCATACCCTGGGCTGCATAAGAGGAGCATGACCAGCAGGTGGAAGGAAGTGATACTGCCCCTCTACTCTGCTGTCGTGAGACCTCATTTGGGGTGTTGTGTGTAGTTCTATAACGATGCGGGAGAGGGACTCTTCATTAGAGACTGTAGTGATAGGACAAGGGGTAATGGGTTAAAACTTAAACAGGGGAAGCTTAGGTTGGATATAAGAAGGAAATTCTTTCCTGTTAGGGTGGTGAGGTGCTGGAATGGGTTGCCCAGGGAGGCTGTGAATGCTCCATCCATGGCAGTGTTCAAGACCAGGTTGGATGAGGCTTTGGGTGATATGATTTAGCATAAGGTGTCCCTGCCCACAGCAGGGGGGTTGGAACTAGATGATCTTAAGGTCTTTTCTAACCTTAACTATTCTAAGATTCTATGATTCTATGATTGTACAGTGCAGGTACACATAGTATATGTAGTAAATATAGCAGATGGGTCAAATTTATAGGCTGTAGACTATTGACTGGCTATCTATGCAATTCCAGTTGTTATTTATCTGGAAAATCCTTAAGCTTTCCTCATATGAAACATTAAGTCTGAAAAACTCTTTCTTTTTTGTCCAAAAGCAAGACAAAAAGACAAAATTTGTCCAAAGCAAGACAAATTTAGCATCTGTCATGGTTTAAACCCAGTCAGGCAACTTGTTCACTCACTCCCAGTGAGTGGTGCTGGGCTGACAACAATCGAGGGCCGCCCCCCCCACCGGGGCTCTCCCCTTCCCTGCTCCCGGAGGAACGGGGAGGAGGATCGAAAGAGTGCAACTCCTACGGGTTGAGACAAGAACAGTCCAGCAACCAATGTACAACACAAATCATCACTGCCACTACCAACTACAACAATGATAAGGGAAAATACCAAGGGAAGAGAATACGATACCACCAGCCAAGAAACAAGTCCCACCTGGAAGCCCGTGTCCTTCCAGGGAACTCCCAGTTACCCCCCACCCCAGGCATGACGTGCTGTGGTATGGAATAATTCCTTGGCTAGCCTGGGTCAGGTGTCCTGTCTCTGCTTCCTCCCGGCTTCCCCTCCTCCCTGGCAGAGCATGAGCCTCACAAAGTCCTTAGTCAGGGTAAACATCACTTAGCAACAACCAAAAACATTGGTTTCACCAACATTGCTCCCAGGCTGGAAGTCAAAACACAGCACTGCACCAGCTACCACAAAGGAGAAACATGACTGCTACTGCTGAACCCCTCTCTTGGAGGAATTCCTGTGAAACATGAAGGTTGTACACTAGAGATTTTTTATTTTATCACTAAGAGCTAGGTTAAAAATACCAAAGAATCTTTAATGAACTTACAGGTCTAAGTGATCAGAAATAAAGATGAAAATCACTGGGATGGTGACAGTATTTTGACACATACAGATGAGGTTCTAATGTGGCTGTCAGGTGAGGACCAGATGGTTTTTATTTTGAAAAATGTATGTTGAAAAGTAGACTTAAGATAGCATGCAAAGTCAGTGACCTTGTAATAAAATATTCTGATAAATCAGAACAACAGTAATGCTATTTGAATTCCATTACATTCTCAACGGTTTCAGCCTTGGAAGTTGTCTGACTTATGACAGTGCAGCAGACAAGAGGTTAGGAATGCTGCTGTGGGATTATGCATAACTATGATTAAGCTTGAGAAGTAATGTTGCAGTTAAATTGCAGTATAGATGCGTCTGAGAAGAAGGCAGTTCCAAAGCTGTTCAGTGCCAAAACATTGCTATTCTACATTATTCAGCCTCTTTAAATAATAAGACAACAAAAAAGTACAAATGTTAGTTTGTTTTATTCTTTCTTTTTTTTTTTTTAATTGAAAATGATTAATTGAAAAAAAAAAAAAGGCATTTATTCCTTAATTCTTGTACTTGATTTTGCTTAGTTTTAAGGCAAGAGGTAGTGGTATTTCTTGTTTTTTTTTTTAACCTTATTTTATTCCTTTAAGCAGGTTACTAAGCATTTTTTGCAGATGAATCACTGATGCTACTAGAAGAACAGCACTAATAACATATTAATCACTGAGATCATCGATTGCAATCCCAAATTGACATTCTGTTGTAGTTGGCACCATGTTAATATGTTTCATTGAAATAATATATACATTGAGTTTTGAAGAATCGGTGTTTTGTGTAGAAGAGTAAATATCATGAAAATATTCAGAAACAGTTCAGGAGTGTGTTTACATGAGTAATGGATTCTAGGCATTACCCATTGAGATAAAAAACGGCTCCAGCCTTATTTCTAATTAAAAGTAACCAAAGCCACTTGAATTTTGAATTTTAAATACTTCCAATGAATAACTTCTATAATCCATCAACCATTCATTATTTCATATTTTTTTTCTGAAAATAAATTAAACAGATCAAGTAATAAATGATATTTGATATAATCAGAAAACATTTTATGGTTGATTTGCAAAATAAGGCCTATATTGATTAGATAAATTATTGTTTATGAATTATTAGCCCAGATTTAATTTCAACTCCTTTAATGTTTAAACTTGTCTGCATGTTGATTTCCTTTATAGTTCCAAATTTTGAAGCTGCCTTCTCTCAAGCCATTTGTCATTTACATGATTTTAAAGAAAAATAGAAATTTATATATGAATATATTTGATATATGTATGTGTATACACACACACACACATATATACATATATAAACAGATTTTACTGATGCAGCATTTTGAGACCTGTGTCCTGGAATTACAGGTGGAATTCACCAGTCATTCCTGGAATCTCTGCAGAGAGTTGCAGTGATAGGAAGTGGAGATTCACTGGACATAGAAGCTGTCATCTTTAAGTGTAGTATTCTATACTACGAAGAATTTAATCATTTGGCCAGAGGTAACTCAGACATAATACTGATGGGGGTTATCATATGCTACAAGCCATGGCCTGTGAGAGCAGTACCCATCAGGAATATCAGGACTCATTAGGGAGAAATTGTTATAATGAGTGTTGTTAGATGTACATTGTGTATTTACAATGCTGAAAGCCATAACTATCTGTCTGCAGCCACGAAAAGGCCACAGAAGCTCTTATCTCGCCCTTCTGGCCTAATCTTTCCAGGTGGATTGCGTTTATTTGCCTACCCTATCTCTTAACTTTTATGTAAATTTAGTATTGTTAATACATGTCAATAATAGAATACCAAGTAGAATTAGAACCCTGGACTTTAGGAGGGCAAACTTTGGCCTTTTCAAGCAATTGCTAGGGGAAATCCCATGGGCAAGGCTGTTTGAAGGTAAAGGGGCCCAAGATAGGTGGTTGGCATTCAAGGACTGCTTTTTCCGTGCTCAAGATCGGAGCATCCCGACACGTAGGAAGTCAAGGAAGAGGGCCAAGAGACCTGCATGGCTAAATAGGGAATTGCTGGGTATGCTCAAGTGGAAGAGGAGAGTTTACAGGTCATGGAAGGAGGGGCTGGCCACTTGGGAGGAATATAAGGCTGCTGCTAGAGGACGTAGGAAGGCAGCTAGGATGACTAAGGCCTCCTTAGAATTAAACCTGGCGAGAAGGGTCAAGGACAGCAAAAAGAGCTTTTTCAAATACATGGCAGACAAAATTAACACCAGAGGCAATGTAGGCCCACTGATGAACGGGATGGGTGCCCTGGTGACAGAAGATACAGAGATGGCAGAGTTACTGAATGCCTTCTTTGTCTCTGTCTACTCTGCTGCAGGCAGTCCTGAAGAGCCCTGTACCCCTGAGACCTTAGATGAAGTCAGGTCAACGGAGCGGTTTGCCTTAGTTGATGAGGAATGGGTTAGAGATCAGTTGAGCAATCTGGGCATCCATAAATCCATGGGTCCAGATGGGATGCACCCGCGGGTGCTGAGGGAACTGGCGGAAGTCATTGCTAGACCACTCTCCATCATCTTTACCAGGTCTTGGGAAACGGGAGAGGTGCCTGAGGACTGGAGGAAAGCAAATGTCACTCCAGTCTTCAAAAAGGGCAAGAAGGAGGACCCGGGAAACTATAGACCGGTCAGCCTCACCTCCATCCCTGGGAAAGTGATGGAACACCTTATCCTTGGTGCCATCTTAAGGCATATCAAGGATAAGAGGGTTATGAGGGGCAGTCAACATGGCTTCACCAAGGGGAAATCATGCTTGACCAATCTCTTAGCCTTTTATGAGGAAATAACACGGTGGATGGATGATGGCAGAGCGGTGGATGTGGTCTACTTTGACTTCAGCAAAGCATTTGACACAGTCTCCCACAGCATCCTCACAGCTAAATTGAGGAAGTGTGGACTGGATGATCAGGTAGTGAGGTGGACTGCGAACTGGCTGAAGGAGAGAAGCCAGAGAGTTGTAGTCTATGGGGCGGAGTCTAGTTGGAGGCCTGTAACTAGTGGAGTGCCTCAAGGGTCAGTACTGGGACCGGTATTATTTAATATATTCATCAGTGATTTAGATGAGGGAATTGAGTGTACTATCAGCAAGTTTGCTGATGACACTAAGCTGGGAGGAGTGGCTGACACGCCAGAAGGCTGTGCTGCCATCCAGCGAGACCTGGACAGGCTGGAGAGTTGGGCAGGGAATAACTTGATGAAATATAACAAGGGAAAGTGTAGAGTCCTGCATCTGGGCAGGAACAACCCCAGGTTCCAGTATAGGTTGGGAAACGACCTGTTAGAGAGCAGTGTAGGGGAGAGGGACCTGGGGGTCCTAGTGGACGACAGGATGACCATGAGCCAACACTGTGCCCTTGTGGCTAAGAAGGCCAATGGCATCCTGGGGTGTATTAGAAGGGCGGTGGTTAGTAGGTCGAGAGAGGTCCTCCTTCCCCTCTACTCTGCTCTGGTGAGACCCCATCTGGAATATTGTGTCCAGTTCTGGGCCCCTCAGTTCAAGAAGGACAGGGAGCTGCTGGAGAGAGTCCAGCACAGGGCAACAAAGATGATTAGGGGAGTGGAGCATCTCCCTTATGAGGAAAGACTGAGGGAGCTGGGTCTCTATAGTTTGGAGGAGACTGAGGGGTGACCTTATAAGTGTCTATAAATATATAAAGGGGGAGTGTTATGAGGATGGAGCCAGGCTCTACTCAGTGGCAAACAATGATAGGACAAGGGGTAATGGGTACAAACTGGAACACAAGAGGTTCCACTTAAACTTGAGAAGAAACTTCTTCTCAGTGAGGATGACAGAACACTGGAACAGGCTGCCCAGGGAGGTTGTGGAGTCTCCTTCCCTGGAGACATTCAAAACCCGCCTGGATGCATTCCTGGGTAACATTATCTAGGTGTTCCTGCTCCAGCAGGGGGATTGGACTAGATGATCTTTCGAGGTCCCTTCCAATCTCTAGCGTACTGTGATACTGTGATACTGTGATAATATAGTCATTTTGAAGCCACTACAAGTAAATCTGAGATATCAAAGGCCTGTGCTGTGATGTACTGCATGTACCTGGCAGCCTTCAGGTGTGTGTTGTGCTGCACAAAATTTATTTATTCAGAAAATAGATTGTGAAAATTTATTTTCAGAATAAACTCAGCCACTCACTGTAACACAGGAGTCTGCAGGCAGATCCCACAAAGTACAAGCGATGATGCTCCACCACCTGGGTTATCCAGCATCTTAAGGGGATGGAGGTTATGTAAACATTCTCTCCTCAGAGTGTTAGTTCTAACAAATAGCCTTTTAAATTATATGTTACAGACAGCCCTTCTTACTGGGATTGTAACAGGCTAGCACCCCCTGGTGTGATACACCAGAGCCCTTCTATGTCCACACTTGTCTAGCTCTTCATCTATGTGGGTATGGACTGTTCATATGTGCATGTGTGTTCATAGGCTACTCATTTCAGCTACAACTCACCCTTATTCTACAAAGGATCAAACTTCTTTAGGTATGATTATTCATTTTATGTGATACACTAAGTTTCTTGAAGAAAGAACTTGTAAGAATTTTTTTGTTTGTTTTTAATATCAAATAGCACTTCATGAAAACTATTCTGACAGCACAGCAAAGTAGTAACAGAAACCAGACTACAGCTAACACATCTCTCATTAAAGACTTCCACACCTTTCTTCATCTCTTGATAATCAGCTAGTCAGAAAAAAACCTGTAGCCTATAACAAGTGTGAATGAAAACTCATTGGAAGTTCATGCCTGTTTGTGTATAGTTCCATGTGCTAGTGGCTTTTTAAATTTGAGCTTCATAGACAGAATGCATTTGTGAAATACTTTATTTCCCCAACTTCTCAGTATAAAACATTTCTTGGCAGGGGGGTCTAAATAAAGGATTTTAGCCTAAGTATTTAATGAGGGGAACTGATCAGGTTCTTACTGTTGGAATATGTGCCATACAATCTATTTTTACCCCTCAGCACAACCTTCTTTTAGGTGTAGTTCAGGGAATAAAAAAGCAAAAACTATGCCTTTGGTATATTAAAGTCTGTTCGAACACATTTTCACTGCTACTCTGTGTCATTAAAATTAACCTCCAGTATGTAGTACGAATGGTTTATGAAGAGCTTTTTCACAGATTATTATCTTCCCTTGATGATTTGTTATCAGCAGTGTAACACAGAACATACAAAAGAATATTTCACAGGGGTTTTGAATGTATAAGGAGAGATTTATCATCCATACAGCATTGCAATTGTAGCACTTTACTCCAGTGGGATTGCCTGTCCCTGAGCACTATATTTCTAAGATCAAGAATGAATAACTGAATCAAGCCCTGCATCTTTCTTCCAACAAAATGAAAGGGGCAGAATTTCAAAGACTGAAGAGTTGCTCTGTGAAATTTTGAAGGTCCCTGCACCAATTAAATGTCTCATTCTTCAGATTTTGATGGGATTTTGATGCCTAAGCTTTTTGACAAAATCCACATGGCTCCTACATAATCTTTAGTTGGATGTCTGAAACACTTCATATATGCAATAAAGAAACACCAGATTGCCTTGATAGTAGAATGTGTAATGACACAGAACTGAAGGAATTAGTTTACAAAGTGCTACACCTGATTTTTACTTTACTTCACTTTTACGGGAACATCATTGCAGAACTGCAAATAGAAAGAGATCACACTAAACAAAGGTCTTGAACACCAACAGAGGGTATTGGCAGTGCTACAGAATTTAAAAAGCCGGTAAGGATTAATCAGATAGCTACACACCCTTTCTCCTGCAAACATGTGGAGCTGTTGAGGTTTTAAAAATACCCTCATGGTGCACCAGAGTGAACAGGATACAGCCATATTTGTAGAACCTTCATTTTTTTGAATGTACAGAAGAATTACCTCTCTTCCTATGGGCACAGGAACATATTGAGACTGAACAACTTAAAGGATGTTGGAAAAATGGTGTAGATATGAACTGTATGTAGATTTGAAGAGAGCAGCTTTACATGTTATGCTTTAATCACTTCAGAATTTGTTTCTGCAAGAAATACATCCAGCACCACATGAAACTCAAAGCAAAACGTCAGCATGCCTCTCAGCTATCTTGTCTTTCTGCCAGTGTTAATGATTTTCAGGGGGTAATAAATACCTGAAATGTTGGACCACATGATCCTTGAGTTCCCATCCATCCTGGTATTCTGTGATTTACTGCATTAGGACACAAGACACAAAAGAAGGTGAGAGGTTATCCTAGAGCTGGAGCTAATGCCATATGCTGGAACACCTGAATTCAGACCCCACATAATACAGTGACTGGTAGCTTCTAAAAGGAAGAAAAAAACCCCAAAACCACCAAAACCCAACAGAAATAAAAAAAAATAAAATAAATCCAGTCTGTATATCTGCTTACAATTTTTTTTTTTTTAAAGAGAGAAATTGATTTTAAAGAGTATATATAAAAAAGAGAAATTTTAAAATCTTTCCCATTTGCTACAGTGTGAACAAAAATGGACTGGCCACCTGAAACACTGGGTAAGGATTTTGGTTCCTTGAGCAATACTTTGAGCATAATGATTGAATTGGTTTTCTATTTGAAATACCAGTTTACTGAAAAGCATGGCAACCTTTCTCTTAAAACACCTGCCCCCTTTGTTATACTGAAGAGACCTTATAGTTATGATATATAATTAGGAGTTCTGGCATACTTTACATCAGCAACTTTGAAAGACTACCGCAATAAAGCAGACACAGGTTTTGTCTGATTCTTGTCAGGTTGTTTTCTGTCACAATACAGGTCATGGTTTCACAGCAGCCAGAGGAAATATGTAATTTTTGGCTTCATGTTCCTGAAAGTACCAGTGGTTGTATGGCCATTCACTGACCTATTTTATCACACATATTCGACAGAGAACTATTTCCTTTTCTGGCAGGTTAGCTTCCTGACAGAGCACTGCGGAATGAATTGTTAGACAAGTGTTAGAGCCAGCGCAGGGAAGGTGGTGAGAATCCAACACTGGGACTAAGCGAAAAGGAAGGGCTACAACAGCTGGCTGCTGCATTAGCTTAGATGATGAATGGCCTTACACTTAGTACGCTTCTGATTGAAAACTGTTGTTTACTTCACCTTAGACACCACAGAAAGCAGAGCACACTCTAAATCAGAAGAAGAAAGGTTAAATACCACAATTTTCTACCCGGTAGCAGAGTACCAATTAATTTTTTTTTTTTTTTAACCTTTTTTATTTTTCAGATTGCTCAGAAAGAGACTGAAGAACATTGAGGTTGGTTGTTCCTATAATTTTTGCACGCACTTCTTCAGAGAACAATTTATGTGGTATAGACTACTGACTGACATTAAGAATTCATATGAAGTGGGTGAGCTCAATATGTCATATTACTTTGGCAGTTCTCAGACTGGATACCATAAGCACAATGCACCAGCACAGCACACAGAAAAAAGCCGTCAATTTTACAATCAAATAGATAATAAAAAAGTCATTGTGAGGGTATATTTAAGCAGCCTAACTTAACATTTTTTTTATGGGTATTTACACAGTTAGATCTCAAGCATTTTATAGTTACTGAACAAAAAATGGGAATGAATACAGTCAAATTGAGCTATACTTTTGAACTGGAGGAATGTTTACAGAAAATGTGGTCACTACACTACGATATTACATCGCTAGCGAAAGAAATAACCTGGAAAGTCAAAATATTGATTATTTAGTATCAACCACTATATCTATCGGAAGGAGCATGAAAAGAGGAAGTGTTTGGATTAGTAATGGAAATACATACCTGTTGCTTTTCCAAAGAAAACCTGGAAATGATTGTTTCTGGTGTGTTATTTTCAATATTATATATATCATATCTATATATAATTTTATATATATTATATAGGGCAGAAGCACAAAGAGGCTAGTTAGGCTAACTAGAACACAGCAACTCACTATAACTTGAAAAAAAAGCTCTTTTGCACAGAATATATTCTCTACAATGAATGTTCTCAACAGTTGATTTTTCAGATTTAGGAAGTGTCACATCAATGTGGGTCACACACCAATTAGACAAATTTGGGTGATGAAGTACTTCTGAAGATTTATGGGTTTATATGCAAACAAGACTATGAACTACCCTTTCTAGCCATAACGTTTCCTACATATATGCCCTGCCTTTGAAAATACATTTGCTATTCTTTTGTAACTCTCAGAAAAAAAAATGTGTTCATAAAATTCAAAGAAACTTCTGAGCAGAAACTTGAAAGGGTTTTCCAAATCAGAAAGCTAATTTAATTTCAGTGTTCTTTAGTGTATGTTTTTGTTCTTCACTAAATATATGATTTTTTAAAAAGTAAACAAAATATTTTAGCATCTTAAGTAATTGTTGACAACAGGTATTCCTTACTATGCCAAAATCATTCTCCAGAGCAAAATTCGTATTTTCTTTAAAGCTTATTTCTTCTGTGGCATACTAAATATATTTAAATTCTACTGTTGCTATAAAGACAAATGACAAAGAATCAGTTGCTACAGCAACTACAGATTACTTAAAAAAGAGTATCTGTGTTTCTCTTGTACCTATTATGTTGAGCTAGTTAATAAGTTAGACAGGAACTCCTTTGTTTACCTCAGAGCTTTAAAGATTGCAAAGACAATATTCTTAGTAGAATATATTTTTATAACTTAGTACTGCTAAATTTGACTTTAATGCCAAGCAATTTCATGTGCAAGTATTGCAAACTTATTTATTTAACATTCTTTGATTCTGCTCACTTACATTGTTCTTGGAAGTTTTTCCTAGTCTGTTAATTTGAGTTATGTCACTATGTATAAACAGACACTCTATATCCTGTCCTTGATGTTTACTTTTTTCAGGATATTGTAGTTGTTCAGCCTTTTGTTCTTAGCAAAGAATAAAAAGCTTCCAAGGTTTCTTTTTTTTACTATTTCTTGTGATGTAGTGGGCTGTACAGTATCTGTAAATTTAAACATGTTGGAAAGTTCTTAGCAAAGAACAATGCTCTTAGCAAAGAATGCTCTTAGCAAAGAACAAAAAGCTTCCAAGGTTTTTTTTTTATTATTTCTTGTGAGGTAGTGGGCTATACAGTATCTGTAACCTTAAACCTTAAACATGTTGGAATGACTAATAACACTGATTCCACTGGTACATTCTACTGATCATTTTTGCGGCAGAAACTCAGAAGATTCAAAATTTTATTATAAAATATATTTTGCACACCTCTGATTCACTAATGAACATGAAAAATAGTACAGTAGTCAATGAAGGACATGCACAGAATTATTAAAGCAGAATGAGAATATTTTTTAAAACTTCTATTTTAAATTGGAAAAAGTAATTTTGTCAAAACCAAATGTAATAGGAAAATAACAGGATTAACAAACATGACACTGCAAAATATCAGGTTTCTAATATTTTTCTTATATGAGCATGCAATCTTAATGGCTAATAGCATGATCATTACATAACACACCAAGTTCTTGCTTATCAGTCTCTTTTACCCTAGAGAACCTTGATGATCAAATTATTAATTTGAAATATCTCTCTGAATTTTCTCTAAAAACTTTGGAACGCCTGTTTTATCTTGGTATAAATAAGGAAATATATTTTCCAATGTCAGGATTTCAAACCTAATGGAATATATTTTATAACCAAACCTAATAAGAGGTTCGCCATTTTTCAGCTATTGCATGTTTTTATCATGCTGTTCTTCTGAACCTGATGGGCTAGGAGATGTCTCCCACTAGAGTAGATGATGAACCCCTGAAACAGACTTTCCAGTTACTCTAGCCATCTGCAAAGCAAGATGCTGTCGAACAAGACAGTGTTGATCAACAGCTGCTCTCAGCTGAAAACCCAGCTTTACCACTACCTTCAAATGTAACAGTGTTACTGCCAGAGATGGCAGCGTGAATGACCAACCTAAAGGCACAGGCCAGGGTAATATGTAGAAGATTAAATTCATCTAACATTTCTTCTTATATTTTTGTTCATTTAGAATGCGAATGTTACAAAACATTTGTTTACAATGTACACCAATTTTTTGGTCACTGGCACCAGATCTTTCAACGTTGTGATTACGCTCAGTAGATGCAGCTGTCTGCATGCCCAACACTGTATATTCTCCTGCCATAAATTTAAACATTATGAACGCTGGGATTTTTTTAGACTGGGGAAATACTGTCCGTCAAAGGAAAAGAGAGCTGTGTTTTTATCAGATGTTCCACCTAGCTCTGATATCATTGATACAGAAGCTGTTGGGGGGGGGGGGGGGGGTGTTACACAGCTCCCTAGAGTATATCCCTCATTCCAAAATTAGAGACAAAGCCCAGTGTTATTTAACTGATTTAAATCAATATTGCTGCATGACAAACTGGATTGGACTGTGCACAGGAAGGTAATACTAAATGACATCCCCTTGTTTGAGGATCTGCTACATATTAATGTATGCATCATCCTTCTATCTTTGGGAAAAATGGTTGGAGATCAAGTCAAAGAGCAGTCTTAGTTATCTCAAGATCTGATTGCTCCTTTTACACAATGAACATTAGTATGGTGCTGAGGATACCAGGAAGGGATTTGGGATGAGAAACATTTGTGAGCTTTGTCATGCACTGAACAACTACTCCCAAAGCTGTGGGCATTATTGCTGTCTCCCTTTGCTGTGCGACTGTACATTTAACTTGGGTATATGGATAAAGTACTCCAACTAGAGGCTGCTGTGGAAATGTGGGAAGTGTTTACAGTTGTGCAAGGTCTTGGCCATCACTAACTGATTGTTATTAATTTCTCTAAGAACTGGAAGTCCTAAATAGATTAACATTGTGAATGCAAAGGATGGAAGTGAGCCATAGGAAAAAGAAGAGACATGGTCAGATTCAGTTCCTGGGAATAGACATAGATAGTGATATAGCTAGCAGATATTAGTATAGATATTAGTATCTTAAGTATATATAGTTATAGTATATATAGGATAGATAGATATAGCTAGTGATATAAATAGCAGTAGCCTGGAGAACATTAAAAGGACTACAGAGCCATGGGAGAGGTGGTTAGGGGCTCTGGAGCTCGGATTGTCTTTTCATCAATTCTCTAGGATAAAGGGAAGGACCTTAAAAAGGCCAGGTGGATTGGCCAGGTTAATAAACGGTTAGAACAGTGGTGCCATAGTCAGGGGTTTGGGTATCTAGAACATGGGACTCAATTTAGTAGGCAAAGTGTACTGGGGGCTGGTGGAGCTGGTTTGACAAAAGGGGAAGAGAGGTTTTGGTAGGAGACTTGCCAGACTGATCAAGGAGTGATCACTTGGAGTATTGTGTACAGTTCTGGTGTCCTTAACATAAAAAGGACATGGAACTGTTGAAACAAGTCCAGAGGAGGACCACAAGGATGATCAGGGGACTGGAGCACCGCCTGTATGAAGCCAGGCTGAGAAAGTTGGGGCTGTTCAGCCTGGAGAAGAGAAGGCTGCGTGGAGACCTCATAGCAGCCTTCCAGTATCTGAAGGGGGCCTACAGGGATGCTGGGGATGAACTATTCATTACAGACTGTAGTGACAGGACAAGGGGTAACGGGTTAAAACTTAAACAGGGGAAGTTTAGATTGTATAAAAGGAAGAAATTCTTTCCTGTGAGGGTGCTGAGGCACTGGAATGGTTTGCTGTCCTGGATTCAGCAGTAGCAGTCATTTTTCTCCTTCTTAGTAGCTGGTGCAGTGCTGTGGTTTTGACTTTCAGCCTGCGAACAGCACTGATAACACTGATGTTTTTAGTTGCTGCTTAGTGTGGCATTTCACAACACGGACTCAAGTTGATGCACAGGCTCAAATCCCCGTTTATTATCATCAAGCCCTTTTTATCCCTTGTTCGGTACTTTCCAACCTGCACATACACACAGCGTTTAATCTCATTGGCCACTGTGAAACTCTCCAGGTAAACAGTCCAATCAATGTTGCAGACCCTGTCAGAACCCCCACATCCTCTGGCCTTCAACGCCCCAGCTCATCACCCCAGTGCTTGTCAAGCACCAAGACCTCAGAGCTCATTCCCAAACTCTTTTTCACACAAATCTTACTGCCTTCACTCCCCACAGCTCAGTAATGTTTAGTCTGACCACGGAATTTCTGAGTCTCATGCTCTGCCAGGGAGGAAGGAAAGCCAGGAGGAAGCAGAGACAGGACACCTGGCCCAAACTAGCCAAAGAGGTATTCCATACCACAGCACATCATGCCCAGTATATGAACTGGGGGCGGTTACCTGGAACGGCTAGATCACTGCTCGGGTCGGGCTGGGTATTGGTCAGCAGGTTCTGAGCAGTTGTATTCTCTTCCCTTGTTGTTATTTCCCTTATCATTATTATTATTGGTGGTAGCAGTAGTGTTTTTGTGTTATACCTTAGTTACCTGGACTGTTCTTATCTCGGCCCATGGGAGTTACATTCTTTCGATTCTCCTCCCCATTCCTCTGGGAGCCGGGGGAGGAAGTGTGGGGGGGGGAGTGAGCGAGCGACTACGTGGTTCTGATTTACTGTCTGGACTTAAACCATGACAGTTGGCCAGGGAAGTTGTGAATACTCCGTCCCTGGTGGTGTTCAAGGCCAGGTTGGACAGAGCCTTTGGTGACATGGTTTAGTGGAATGTGTCCCTGCCCATGGCAGGGGGGTTGGAACTAGATGATCTTAAGGTCCTTTCCAACCCTAACTATTCTATGATTCTGTGATGGAATCAGATGATCTATAAACACTTGCATCACTACAAGACATGAGTAACAGTCAAGATGATTTCTTAAGAAAAAGTTATGAGAGACGACTGTCGTGCAGAGCAAGTCTGATGAACACATTAGAAATGGCAAATGCCTTTACTTGAATTTATTAGATTCCTGGTACTACTTCATGTTGAAAGAGAAAACAATATTAGATGAAAGTATCATAGCATGGATCTAAGACTGGAAAATAATTCAGTGTGATTTCTGTCAAACGGCATAGAAATATAATATGGCACGCAGGAAAGTCTGTATTATCCATTAAAAAGTTTGGCAACATAATATGCCTATTTGAGTGACAGAAAAGTGTCATGAAGCCAGAACACACAAAACAGTACAGTGAAGAACAGAACTGAGAGGTCCCACTGGAAAATGATCCTGAGCAACTGAAAAATATAGGGAAAAAAAAAAAAAAGGAAAAAAGAAAAAAAAGATTAAATTTAACAGAGCCAAGCAGAAGATACTATATCTATGCAGGAGTAAGCTTTAAGGGATTAAGTAGATCAGATGGGGGCATTCTACAGAAAGGTATAGAGAGTAAACTGAAGTGGAAGGGTTTAATGAATTGTGGTAGTTTAGCTCTGAGAAAATCACAGAATCAGACTGGTTTGGGTTGCAAGGGACCTTAAAGCTCATCCAGTTCCAACCCCCTGCCATGGGTAGGACACCTTCCACTAGACCAGGCTGCTCCAAGCCCCATCCAACCTTGCCTTGAACACTGCCAGGGATGGGGCAGCCACAGCTTCCTTGGGCAACCTGTGCCAGGGCCTCATCACCCTCACAATAGAGAATTTGTTTCTAATTATCTAATCTAAATCTCCCCTCTGCCATTTTAAAGCCATTTCCCCTTGTCCTGTCACTACATAAATTGTACAGCTCCATTACTTATCTACTAAAATGTTGCTGTAAATAGAAAAGGAGTAATATGATTTCCATATTAATTTTTAATATCTTTATAAATAGTTATATGATGAAGTTTAAAAAGGCAAACTACTTAGCTAAGCTAAACTGAAACATGCACATTAGGAGTGTTGGGTTTTTTATTCTGGACAGGAAAAATGTGATAAAACTTCAATCCTGGAAGTGAGAGCTGTTCAGTCAAATTTCCTGGCTGTACGACATTAGCCAAGTCATTTTGGCCTAGCTTCACATGAATTGAGGTTCCTGACTGAGCAACTTTAGACCACTTAATCCAAAATCAAGTTGTTATACTTCATGCAGTTTCTACCTATATTGACAGGTAATTGAACATCCCTTGAGCATTTAATTGTCCCAGCTTTCAGTAATTTTCTACTTTCTCATGCTAGTGTCGATGGACTCTTCCACATCTGGGAAACTTGCTTTAAGTGCTCTTCCCACTCTTACCTATTGTGTTTCATGCAGGAGAAGACTGACATGGTCCTGGCAGGTTGTTATATACTACTAAGATAGGTATTTTATTCAAGGCTGTGCTATACTGCAACAGAACCCCCTGGTGAATCTAGTCTTTTCTGATGTGGTTTCTTCTTTGTAACAGTGTAAGACTGTTCCACTCAATCACTCAGAAATAAGTCAGTAAAGAGGATTTTATGGTGTTGTTATAAAACAATGTCATAAAAATTCTATCAAAAGGAGTGTAAAAGTTTTAATAGCAATGAAGGAGGAGCACAAAGAAGTAATAGGGCTTATGCAGTAAATGGTACACGGCACAACATGGAACTCTGCTAATCTGAGAGATTCCTGCAGTTGAGACTTCATAAGCAACATTGTATAAGCAGCCCCTGACTCCCTGCAAGGCAAATTTTGCAGATCCAGGTAATTTTCTGTTATTACTTTCCTTCTCACTTTGTTAAAGCCCTGACTGACTTTGGACTCTCACCTAGTGTTTGGAAGAAGAAAGTGTAATGAGTAAGTCCTGAAGGTGCCAGGGACAGTCCATGGTAATAAGAAATGAAAGAAAGAGTCATATTTCCAACAAATGGAACTTGTAAGATAACCATCAGCTCTCAGTAACTGAAACAACTCTGAGTATGTGATTGAAATTAAAAATATAGTAGTCTATTTAATAAAACCTGCTCTTTGTTTTTTCCAAATGAAAACCCTATTTTTTCAGAATAATTCTCTAAAAAAATACATGATCTAAATGCATACTATCTCCTTGAGGAGGGCAAGAGAAGAGGGGGAAGAGATACCTTAATATTGTTCAGTTATTTTTTAACATCCAAAATATAAGATCTTCAAGTCTTAATCTTCTTATTACAAGAAATGGAAGTAGTGACAAAAATAAAAAACGGCTGAAAAAGCAAATAAAAGATTTAATCTTTAAAATTTATATTGCACTTTCCAAAGAAAAATTGAATATATATTTGTGGCAATGAACACACAATATTTGCATCTTAATGAAACGGACTGTAAGGTTATATGGCTTTATATGACTGGAAGAAAAAATTGAAGTGAAATTTTTGTTCATAAATATATATATTAATATATAATGTATTCTGATGAGTTCTGTAGTGCAAATATTAAAATTTTTGAAGTCAAAGTTTTCTGAAGTTAAAGTGTACAAAAACCCTTCAATTTTCTGAAGTGTAGTTATTTTATACAGAATATGCACATTAATTCAACCATCTGGTTAACTTCAATTATAAAAATGCATATTTTCAGTTTTGCTGATCAGTTTTCTAACACCCATTTATATAATAATCTCCCATTTTCTCCATAAAAAGAATTTTTAAAGTCTGAGCACAGAGCCATGTAATACAAAACTCATAAAAAAAATATAATGTGTTTCCTCAGTTTAAGCAATTAAACACTTTTCAGAGAAGGGAAAGTGGTGTTAAATCTGGGGAGAGAATAGCCACATTTACACAAGCCAAAATATGATGTAGAGCTCTTTATTCTGTTATCTCAAGCTTCCCTCAAAATCTGGCTCCATTTCCTTGTATCTGTTGCGGTTGATGTTGGTAAACTCATGTCAAACTGCCCTGACCCTGGTGGAAAACCTTGCACTTGGCCAAATAACACCTTCCAGGAAAGCCAGTGGAAGAAACCCATCATAAATAAAAACCTAAGGTACCAAATAGTCTTTGTAGTAGCTGAAGCTTTGAAAATTTAGGCAGCCTCTGTTTTCTGCTAACAGAAAGTAGGTGTCTAGAGCTGATTTCAGTGGAGCTGAAAGCTATCATAATCCAGCTTGTGAACACTAATGACACCAAGATGCAAGAAGCTTCAAGTGTTTCTGTTCCGTTTTTAAATAGAGGATCTTTGACCAAGGAGACGAGACACAGACACAATAACATGATTTTACGAAGCACAAACACTTTGCTGTAAAATTTTTCAGTTCTTATTGTAGTTTCTACTGCTTAGTGTTGATTTAATAGTGAATTCAGCTTTCAGTATCTACTAATTGAACAGATGATGCATTTCTCTTTCATCCTGGTTTTATGATACTAAAATCACCAGCTTCAGTAAAGTTAACTTTTTGTGTACATATACGAGGTGTACAAGCCTATGTGCAAAGAAGAGCTTCTCTTAAGTCTTGGCTGCATTTGCCTTGTAAACAGTCAGCACTGTCCCCATACTTTAATTTAGCACTACTAGATCAATAGGGTGTCTGGGATAGAGTGGATGAGGAAAAGCAAATTACAAAAGGAAAGGAAATCAAATTAAGGAAAAAGATAATTGCATATAAGTTCTTAAATCAACAAATTTCTTCAAAACTGACAAAACAAGTAATAATGATACAGTATGAAAACTGAATCACTTTGAACAACAAGAAAACAAGTAATAATGGGATAGTATGAGAACTGCATTACTGTTGAACAACAGTTAGTTCTGCTTTGCATGGTTGAGAGGGCCTGGACTCTAAGCGGTGCATTCCCTCTGTTGGACTGGCTTCACAAATGAGTCTGAGGTTTGGACTACTAGACAAAACGCTCTCTCAGCTACTTGAAATCATAGTTCAGAAAAGGCTTATAAGCCTTTATTTTATGAAGAAAATAAAAGTCAGAAAGCTCAAAATTGAGTTTCCTAAGCCCACTGTAGGAAATGTAAAGCAGTGGTTTGTGCCTCAAACTACACTTTACAATCCTACTTCAGCTTGGCAAAAAATATACTTTGGTTTGGTTTGGTTTGGGTTTGTTCTTCAAAACAGATCTGTCCTTTTCTAAAAAAGCTTTCACAGAACATAATTTGAGCTGCAGTCTTCTCAGTCTACTGCTCTTTTTTTTTCACTGGACCATGTGATGAGCAGGCCTATTAAATCAGCCTCTGAGTGGTTGTCCTGACTGAATCCTGCTAGCACCACTCATGATTAGCATTGAGACATGGCTTTCAGACACTGGCAGTTCTACATATTAGAAAAGTAGAAACGCAAGGTACCAAGGAACTTCAGTGGTGTAACTGGCAGATATTCTCCAGATTAGGCAGATTGGGGGATATAGTAAAATAATGCATGACAATCTGTTGTGAACTTTATCTCCCTGTCTAGTATGCTGATGGGATCTTACTTGCCCTAAGATTAGGTCATCTAATCACTCTTACAACTGCCCTGCTTCTAGCCCACCTTGTGCCCTATTATTTTTACTTGACTACTCCTTCTGACTCTTCCCTGTGTGATTTGTCATGCTGATCTCTTGATTTTGGATGGGTCTTACTGTCCTGAATATGCTGTCCACTTTCATCAGGCATCAAAATTCAACTTTTGTTAATCACCTTCCAAATCTGGTGCTAGCTATTTCTTTCTCATTCATTTACTTGATTTATAAATAACTTTATTTCACTTGCACAAATTTGTGTTTATTTATATCCTTCCCTGTTTTGGTTGGGTTATTTTTTTGGCTTTTTTTTTTTTGGTTTTTTTTTTTTTTTTAGTACTTGTTTCACACTGGATATCTTTGGGAAACAATGCAATATGTATTAAAGCCATAACTAGAAGGAAAGACAAAAGAAAATAAATTAATGCTGTGTAGATTGGATTGATAGACTTATTGATGAAGCCTTTCCAAAAAAAAAACAGATTTCAGATGAAAATATACAGCAGTGATACAGTTAACTGCCATTTAAACTGCAAATGTAGTTCACCAGAATGAAGGTGATTTTTCAACATCACTGTGCCTGTATAGTTGTGAGAACTGCTATTTATTAAAGTACCTCTCATTTTGAAAAATGAGTAAAGTGGAATGTAGATGGAGAAAGTAGTTGATTTATGCTCCATAAAATGCCCTGTGTTTTGCTATGTCTCTAACCATTGCTAAGAAAAGAACCTATGCTTTTACTCCATCAGGTTTTAAAAGATGAAAATATCCCAAGAAAATGTGTAAATAACCATGGAAAATAAGGGACCACTTATTAGCCACACCTTTATTGATTCCCAGACTCAAAATAGTAGCAGAACCATTTTTTTTTCTTTTTAATGTACAGTATTATCACAACAAAGTTCAGTACTAAAATCAAGGAAGTATATTATCATGCAGTTAGCAAATAATGATCCACTATCTGACGGCACATATACAAATATTCTATAGGACTGTAAACTATCTTGAAATTACAGTTAGTTTTACCTTCTAGAGGGCAATGTTTAAAATAACTAAATCTGTATTTTGTGGGTTATTGTTTTTATAGAGACAAATGGGCCTTGGTGATGGGAATAAATTGGATATTTGTATGAAAACCGAAATGTTACAGTTTGTAACTCTGAAAGATATTCTCTGAGATTACTCTAATAGCAGGGTCTCTGAGGACTTGGCTCTAGGAATCCAGTGGCAGCACACTTCAGAGAGCCTTCAGGATTGCTCTAAATTGCATGTCATTGGCAAAGGTTTTTGTTTGCAATCTGCATTTAGGGTGCAGTATCCACATTTTTTAGTTTCTGTTTGTTCCCATTGTATGCACTAGCAGTACTGGTACAGTGCAAACCAATTCCTGAGAGTCTTTGGCACTCCATTGAATGACAAAGAGATTACAGCAGCAGGGTGTGTTTTACCCCTGAATGGTGGGGCTGGGTGCTAGAAGATTTTGTCATCAGGACCTTTTTTAGCTACTGTGCAAAACCCAAAGCTTTTGTTAAGAGAATATATAACCCTAGGGAGGTAAAAATGTGTACAGGAAAGAAAGTCTTTCTTGTGATCTCCATATAAACACTGTTAAGGAGAGCTGCATAGACAATTTGTAATCAGTTTCATATTTCGTTCATAAATCCACAGCCAGCACAAAACAAGTGGTCTGAAGAGGGTTTATTTACACATCCTGTTCTCTAAATGGAGTATTAAGGGGAAAATAAAAATTACAGTGCAATGCCTTGCCTCAGTGATATAGTTGATGAGTATTCTAGTCAAACCAACTAAGATATTTATATTACAGCTCAAAAGCTCTTTGACATCATCTCTGTTACGGCCCAACTTTCCCTTGCATAGCCATTAAAGCATGCATATCTGTGGTCCTTATCAGTGCAGCTTTGTGTTATCAGTCCAGAAACCTCCAGAGTACAAAGACGTGGTTATGGCTTAACATAAACTGGATTTAATATCCAAGAAAATAATACAGGAGACACGAATTAAATAAATTAGAAAACGAAAAATGTGATCAATTTCTACTTTGTTGTGTATTAAATTGTCCCTGTCTTTCCAGTCTGACACAGCATGCAGCAGAATTTAGTTCTGATGCTTTGCAGAACATAAGACACAAGTTTGGCTTGGAGCACTTAACAAAATACTGAGGCTTTGTATTAATAATGATGATTTTCAGAAGCTAACGCTAGAAGAGAAAAGAAAAATTCTGGCATAGCAAATACAATGAACCAATTAAGATGTTCTAGATCAAATACATTTAATTCTGACAGGTTTCTTCCTGAAGTTAGGTAACCATCTGTCCCTTTAGTTGGCAGAAATTAAAGGTTAATTGGTAAATCCAGTCTTCTTTCCAAGATAACTTGTCACTCATAACCTTGTATTAACCTTATGATTAAAATTAATCTAGTTATTAGAATCCTTTTTCCTCATTATTTGATAAAAAGATACTATACAAGCTGACCACAATTTCAGTGACTGGTAGTACACTGAATGTCGATTCCTTTCCTCAGATCAAATATTCTTTTGTGATGGGTTTGTGTCATTCTTCCAGTTGCCAACTTTTTGTTCTTAAAGGAACTATCATGCCTTCCAGAAAACAACATTTTGTATTACAGAAGGGAATCATTTGCAGTGATAATACTATTAGCTAGTGTTTAATAGGTCTTTCTCTCTTTTGATCAGTTTCAGCTTCTATTATCCTTTTTTTATGTTGTTTTTCTACCATAACTATCTCTAGCAGCTACTGCCTTAACTTCTAAAGTTTATAACTTCCAGTGAGATTACTTTACAGAAATTTGTTTGACCTTTAAATGACTGCATGTGTCCAGTGATCACTGCCAACAGATTCTGATGCTGAACTGGGTCTGTATACTGTAATTAATCCTACTATACTATTCCTTTTTTTTTGCATTTCTTTTTTCTCCTTTTTTGTAATAAAAAAATCTATATATCTAATGCTTGTCTAACCTTTAAATACTATTTTAATTTCTCTGGGCTTAATTTTTAACCTTTACTAGTCTTGGGGTTTTAAATGTATTTCTGTAACATGGTTTAAATGGGCCTTGTAGAAGGATTCACTGAGGAGAAAATGTAGGTATGTGTATAAAAATTCAGTCTATATGGATGATACAGAAAGCTCTATCTACCAGAATTGAACGAAAAAGGCTCAGTGTTGTGGACAAGAACTGGCATATTAAGAGGGAAAAATAATAATGAGAAAAAATAGCAAGTAGGGACTGGGCACAGGCATAAAGAATTTTGAAGGCAATCAGAAGATGCAGGGTATCTAAGGCAGAAGGCATTTCTAGCCAAGGAATTTAAATGACAGTGAGAGGGGTACAGCCATGTTTCTGCTGCACTTAGCTTTCCAGGTCTTGCTGCAGTCAGGCTGCATATTAGGACATGACTTAAACGACATCTAGCTTGTGAGGGAGGTGTGCTTCATGGCTGTATCTATTCCTTTTCAAATTAATGTGGACGAATTGAAAAAGAGTAACACACGTTAAACTGGTGTAAGGAAATTTTTTTTTAATTCTTGAGCTAGCGGAAAGGAAAAATAACAAAAGCTTTCATTAGGTATTGCTGATAGAGTGAAGAGAGAGATCTGAATGGAGCTGCACAACTGCATAGCATAGCATCGCATGGCATGATATCTAAAAGAGTTCTCAGCAAGACAGACACTTTTTCTCTAGTATTTTTTAATTTCTTTGCCAGATTTTAAATCAGACTAATGGTCCCAGTAAAGTATATTGTCCCTAACAGTGGTCAACAGCTTAGGAAAAACTGCTTGAGACAGAAGAATATTAATTTTCTGTGTATATCTTCCCAGTTATCATCACATATTAGGAGCTCCTGATCCACACACTAGAGAATGCACTTTTATGACTATGCTTAACAGTCACAGAGCGCCAAATTATCCATGAATTTTTCTATTTTTTTTTTTAATGTATTAATGGCTTGGGTGTTTAGAATATATGGCAGCAATGAGCTCTACAATTTCATTATGCAGAACAAATCTATTTCTAGGTATTCTGAAGGAGAAAACCAGATCTCAATACTGCTTATAAATGAATGCTGAGTGAGAGAAAAGTCAAATATTGAAATCTTTTCAATACTCCCTCATGCAAAGTCATACAATCATGGATGGTCCAAAAGAATGGAGGAAGAACCAGCTTACAAAGACTTGAATACTGGCAAGAGGAGAAATGATCAAATAACATAATATCTGGGATAAAGCCAATGTGATTTTGCTACCTCTAGCAACCAGGCAAGTAGTCATATGAAATATAGGATAGTTTAGTACTTCTAAACAGCTCTGAACATTATTTTTTTTTTCTGTAGTGACGACTGAATTTTCACAGTTATGATAAAATGTACATATTTCTGAACTTTTGTGAATTAAATTATAAAGTAAACTTGCTTTAAGGATTGATTTGTTAAAGTGGCCTCCGGTCATCACAGAATCTGTGCCTGTATTTTAGTGATTTAATAGAAGAATAATGCATAAGAGTAAACTCTGATAATAAGAGGCTAAAGTAGTCATCAGTGACACTTTACATCTGGTATCATACTCAGTATAAGAGACCATGGAGAAACATCTCAATTTAAAGTACCGGAAAGCAACCTGTATTACTGTATCAAATCATCATTTTTTGAAATTTCAGATAATTATAATTCTAGATGTCATTTATGTAATGTTTATTACAGTCATTGATTTCTTCAGCATGTATCCCTTTGTTTAAACTTAGAGATGACAAGCGTTAAGCTTTGAAAAGGACAGTACTGTTTATTTGTGTGGTAGTTTTGGTAGGAGTGGCTATCCCCTTTGGTGAATAAAAATAAGCTCTCCTTTTTTCTGCTGAGTGATTTTAATTCTTTTTTTATATAAAAAGTAGATCATGTCTATCAAACTACAGTGCAAGAGAAAACCATGTTATTTGAAGTCTTTGCTAATGAACTTTTTATGATCAGCATAACCATGAAAATCCATATGGATGCAGAAGACAGTGCTTTCTAATGACACTTAGCAACACAGAATGTGACAATTATAAAATGTCTGCAATTGCTAGGACTCCATGCCAGAACATTTTAAAGAGTGTGTTTTAATATGATGGTTTTACATGGAAACAAACCACACTTTTTTGGATCACATAAAGACAGAATACTTCATAATCTAGGCGCTTTTTGGCATTTTTATTTTAAGCACCAGAATGTACTAGTTTTTTAAAAAATTAAAACCTGTATAAATGTGACTGAAAATCCAGCTACATTGACAATTTTTTTTTTTTTAAATTTGAATACAAGGATATCACATGATCTATAACCCAGCAAACAGTTTAGTGATAGCTGCAAAGGTTCCTTAACAGATAACTGGTACACTTCCCTACTGCCACTTATATGCCATTTTTAATTTCCTGTTAAAAATACAGGCTTTAGGATATTATAAATTGAAAAGTAAATAAAAATTTGTCTTATTAGAAGACCTTTGTAAAATATAGGTAAAAGAATTTCTAAATAATTGTTTCCTTGGCTTGGATCAGTTAGCTTAGCACTTCTATTTCAAAAAAGTTCAATAGCAAATAGTAAACCAAAAACATTTTGAAAAATTAGGTACAGTGGTTTGTATTCACTCATCTGACTGCTACAAAGAATAATTTGATGAGAAAAGCAAAACTTTTAAGACCCTTTATGTTGCAGAGAGCTAGATAAATAGCCATGACAGGGAGAGTTTTCACTGGAAATCCTTTCCTGGACTTTGATTGATATGCAAAGATGCTACAATTTTAGAAAGTTGTCCTTCACTGCTCCTCTGTGAATAGTACTGTCTTTGAGCAGAAACTCCCACAGATCATGCTAGCAAAGAAACATAGTGATGTGCTATGATAAAGGGAAGTAAAAGCACCCTCTTTCTACCTCCCTCAAACTGCCATGGGCATCAACAACAAATGGCAGTGTTTTTATCATTTCTTCACTGCTTACTTATTAAACAGATTAATCTATGAACACTTACTTCATGATGAACAACCCCTCCTACCTATTTGCCTGTATTGTCTATTTATATCTCTAGGGTTTTTTTCCTTCTTAAAGCACTTACCATAAAAAGAAACTGTAATCACACAATATGAAGATCTGTATTGCAGATGACCGGCTGCCAGTAGAATTTCCCAGTAAGATTCTTACACTTTGCTGGTATAGGTATGCCGTTCTATTTGCAGGTTTACATCGTGAAATATGCCTGCCTTTCAGCAGTCTAGCAGCTATGGAGATAAAAATTATTTGGGTCCCCATAAAAAGCTGCTAATCTTTAGATAAAATAACTCTGCCAAAAGCCAGAGAGAACACAGAACATCTAGCAGTATTGCAGCTGATACTATTGTAGTTGCCTGATTATTTTCTACTTGTTTAAGAAAACACTAAGAGAATTTGGTTTTATTCCTTTCTAATATGCTTCATGTTTTGGTTTGCTTTCATTTTAGGTTTGGTTTTTCTTTTCTCCATTTAAATGCAGTTTTTGAAAAGGATGCTATTAATAATGCTGCTACATTTGACTGACATCTAAAGGGCTCATTGCTTGGTATGTGCAATTCTTTAAGATAACACAGCAAGTTACTCCTTGACAGAAGGAAAAGTTCAAGTCCTGACTTAAGAAAAACTCCCTTACAGCTATCGTGTAAACAACACAAACCACTGGATTCATTTTCAGAAGCATCAGAATTTCATGCACAAATAATCATTATTGTATTCAAAGCATGTTACAAATTTGGATGCTATACTGCAGCAAACAGGATGTGGTGCAGCAGTCAGGGCATGGTGTCGGGCTTAGAACTGGTGGTCTTTGAGGTCCCTCCGAACTCTAACCATACTCCATGAAATGGAGATCACTGCAACCAAAGGAATTAAGTCTAAGAGTGGCTGCTTTTGAATCCCAACTTCAGTGCCTGTTGTTAATTGCATGAATGGTGGGGTTTAGTCTGACTACCATTAGAATGGTGCTATGTCCACAAACATCCATTTTTGAAAAATGCAGGTAGCAGCTAAACCTATATTTTATTACTGAAACTAGAGATGGCAGGATCAGACATTCAGTGAACAAGCTTCTAGAGGTATGTCAGTGATAAAGGAAAACAAGGGAATATGTGGGTCTTCTCCGAAAGAAAACAGGAGATCTGGACAGCCAGGACATGGAGAAGCTGAGGTACTCAACGACATTTTTTTCCTCACTCTTCACCAGCAAAAACTCCAGCCACACTGCCCAAGACATGGGAGGCAAAGGCAGGGACTGGGAGATTGAAGAACTGCCCATGGTAGGAGATCAGGTTCTAGATCATCTAAGGAACTTGAAGGCGAACAAGACCGTGGAAACTGACAAGAAAAAACTTTGCATTTAACTTATCTACTGGCAATTGGACATTGTTCTAAATTTAAATGGAGAACAGTACAACACAGAAAGTGCCAAACTTTTGAGATCACATATACACTTCAAAATTTCCTTCCTTTCCTGTATACATAGAAGTCATTTAGTGACCTACCCTAAATTTATACACTGCAGCCCTATGTCTTTAGCTTCTACCACCCTTGCACCATAAGACCTAGAAAAGCCATCCTCCTGCTTGCCTTACTAAGTATTTTCCCTAAATCCTAAACCTCCAGTCCTGCCATATATGCGCATACTCACTTCTAGACACAGTACTCTCAAAAAACCTCTTCCATTCTTTCATCTTTTGTTAATTGCCCTAACTTCCTGTACTCTCAATCTTCTAAAACTCCCTCCAGAAGAGGATGCCTTCCCTGAACCCCAATATCTATGCCTTGCTCAAATTGGCAGCCCTTAACCTGCTCTATGAAGATGAAGCTCTCTCCTGCCCATGGTTTCAGTCTGGTTATAGCAGTATGTCCTATGATCCTGCTTGAGTATAAAAATCAGATCTGTGCAACTAGAAATTAAGTGAGACATTGCCTGGCACAATTCACAGCCCCTGTACCCTTTTCCCTTGAAAATTTCCAAACTTGCACTCTCCATTCAACAACAGAAAGCAAACGTTTTAAGGGTAGGAAAGAGAGTGAACACAGAGGAAGGAAGGAACTGAAGGTCATAACAGAAGGCAGGTTTGATGGGATTTCCTTAGGGATTTTTTTTTTTGACTGGATAAATTTGTTTGTGCCCACTGGTGGCCCCTATATGCATAAACTTCTGTGACTGCCGCTAGGAAAAAGGCATCAATCCAGAAGAAATGCAGACTGACAGCTGTATATTTGCATCGCTATTTTTTACTTTATCTTCCATTACAGTCATTGCGTCATGCTTTCATAGAAAGTAAGCTTCATGGTACTTTTGAGAGACATTATGTATTCAGGAACAACATGGACAGTCCTTCACCAGAGAAGCAAAGAGAAATGTCTCACTGGATAATACTGGGCGCTGAGATGAGCTATCCAGAAGGGACCCTTTTTTTCATCCAGCTTGAATTTCACTTCTTAAGTTACAACGATCTGGTCCAGCAAAAAAGAAAAAAAATATTTTGGGAAAATACAGAAATGATGACATTAAAGCGTTTCAAAAAGGCAAGTGCTACCTTTATACCTTAAAATAAATATAAATCCAGATTTCTCTAGAGTTGATTGTGAGCTAGTTTTAGCTGCTTTTCCTCTAAGGCTCTGCTCCACTTTTCTAAATTAGCTGAACCATGAAGGTGGAGGCCATCACTGCATATCAGCAGTTACCAGGTCACCAAGCTTGTGAGGAGGAAACACAACTAATACAAACCATGTTGCAACATGCACTACAGCACCCAGGCAAGTCTCTACTCTCAACACTCTTCTTTCTTTCCCTTCTACACCATTTTGCCCCGCAGTCATGACTTGGCTCCACATACCCAGGACGTCAGTCAGGCACCTAGGATAAAGACATACAGGGGGCAGCTCTTCTCTTTGGAGATCTCTTCTTTACTGATACTACCTGTACTACCAAGTACAGGAATTGTCTTCCTCTTCAGAGCCTCTCAGAGTTCAGGGTGCAGGTTGCTGTTTATTCACCTCTGTGGCTTCTCTGCTAGAGACAGGCAAAAAAAATGGGCTCCCAGCTCTGAGGCAATCAGAGAAGGGAAAAGACAGAGGTCATAAATGAAGTACACAAAATGCACACCATGATGAGAATGAGAGCGTGAACGATGCATGAAAGAGAAGAAGAAGGAGCAAAGAATAAGCATCACAGCATCTACTCAGCTTTCCTGCAGGCAAAAGCAGCAACAGCAGCAGAGATGTGCCTCTCATACCAACCAAAAAGAGACTTTTCAAGTCTGTATGTTAGCAAATAGTCATGGTACATTCTAATGGCTTCTAGTAGGTTCCTCCTTACTGCCCAACTAAATTAATTTTTTAGGAAGCTATTTTTTTCCCTTTTTTGTTAATCAAAGCTTTCATTAAGAAATACAAACTTCTAATTCTGTTTTAAAATTCTATTTCGAAAATTGTATCATGAATTATATATATAATTCATTTATATATATAATTCATTCATATATAATTTTTCTAGATATTAGTTATGGCAATTATAGGTTCTCTTTTCTGCTGCATGATTACCTACTGAAAGAACACAATGTAAATGTTCAAGACATTCTTACTGGTTTATTTCCGTAAAAAACCTGACTTATAGTACATCTGTGCCTAGACAGGCCCTATTATGAAATTTTCTGCCCTTTTTAGGGCTCTATTTTTCAGGTTGTTTTTTTGCTTGGATGTGACACACTTCATACATTCTTTTGGTAAACTTCTAATTCTCAATAACAGGTTACTGATTAAAAACTCTTTGTAATGTATTTTATTGTTCACAGGTAACACCTCTAAATGTGTTAACAACAATAACAAATAACAAATGATGTAAACAAACAAGTGCTCACCATAAATAGAATTCAAATAAAATGCAGTTGTAACTCCAATCTGGTCTGCTTTTCATTTCCCTCTTTTACTCAGCGTGTCTTTGAAGACTCAGAGTAAGGAAAGATAAAAACATTTGTTAAAGTCCAATTGTAAAACTCTGCTTTTTTGACACCCTAATTCATGGGTGTAGGTTGTATTTGAGAATATTTCTAACTCACTTTTATGTTGAACACCAGTCAGGTATTAAAATGACTATTTTAACACCACCATCTGTTCCTGGGTTATGGTAAAATTTAATAATGAACTCTACAAATCTTCAAAGTACAATTGTACTTAATCTTACAACTGTCAACACAAACTAGGTGTGTGCGTAACATTGAGGATCTAAACCTTTGAGATTTAATTCACGCTTAGTGAGTTGTCCAGGCAGCCCTAAGCAGAGAATTATGGTATTATTTCAGAGAGGAAATAAAAAATGGATTTCTCTAACTGATTAAATATTATATTTTTATTGTTCCTAAAATAGTGATGGTAATGTTTACAACACAAGAAAAGCTGCAGAGATTTTACAGGGTTTTTTTTGCCTCTCTTTTTCCCAGTTCATGAAAATCATCTTTTGGGAGTGCACTAACGCCCTAAACAGTATACTTCTCAACTGAGGGAACATACTGAATTTTTGATGCTTTTGCTAGGAAGAATGCAAGCAAGGAAAATACAAAACTTTCAGAAACAAATGTACTACTTTAAAATGCAAATAATCATGTAAGTCAAGAGAGTACTCACGCATGTGGACATCAAGGATAAAATTGTGTGTAACGAGACAGTCATAAACATAAATCCATGAAAAAGATACATTATATTTTTAGGACATAATTAAAGCGGTAAGCAGTACTGCCTATTTGAAGCCCAAACCTCCAACCCTCCAACTGATACATAGCACCTCTAGGAATTTCACATTGTCTCTGTGACAGAGGAAGAGGTTGGAATGGTCCATAGGCTCAAAACATGTAGGAACCACAGATTTAGATAATTCAGCCAAGAAAAACTAAGTAGTAATAGACTGTGATAGATCACGTATAACAATGCATGATAAAAATCATGACTTTTCCTTGCTTCCATACATGGGTAAACAGCCTAGATTCTGCTGGAAGCTGCTGGATCTAAAGATAAACTTGATAGCAATGAAAGAAAAACCCAGTTCACTAGAACACTGGAAGACACTGATGCAGATGTAAACCTTCCACAGAAACATTTGTTCAGACCAGTAATAAGAACTAATTTTAAAATCCTTATACCAATTTACCGCTGCTACAAACAACTGAATTTTTTTATAGCCATATATAAACTGATTTCTTCTTTGAAACAAATTAAAGTATCTTGCCTACCTTCAGTAATTTGCCGTTATACTAAAAGCAGATAGTATCTGGCAACCCAATTTTACAAAAGCACTATTAAAAAGCAACATTTATTGTTAACTCTTATTCTCCTGCTTAAAATAAGAAATCAAAATACAGAGTGCATAAAATGCTGTGGTTTTATTACTAAGTATTATACTATTATTCTATTCCAAAAAGAATTTAAACTTATGTGATATATTCCTAAGCATAGGTTTATGATTTACAATAAAAATACTTCATGTTCTTAAACACAAGAAATTGATCCTGGCACTACCAGAGCCTTTTGACATTATAACGACAATAGGTAATAAACAAACATGAAAATATAATATTAAAGACAATGAGATTCCTCCAACCCTTCAAGACATTTCATCTAAAGCTTACACAGAAATATAATCAATTATTTTAATGATGATTTCTGCAGAAATACAATGATAAGAACACCACAGAATTGTGCAGTTCAGTGCTACCAGACACAGTAGTTTCTGGCCCTGTAATTG
The DNA here is from genome assembly GCF_034315485.1 of Pezoporus occidentalis. NCBI lineage: Eukaryota > Metazoa > Chordata > Aves > Psittaciformes > Psittacidae > Pezoporus > Pezoporus occidentalis. Next base: position 554,748 of record NW_026915147.1, on the reverse strand, counting down.
CACACATACAGGAAGAGCCATCCTATATCTCCTCATGTATGTCTGCATATACCACCAGAATACCATTCAAAACATGCTTTAGACACTGTTTTCTCAAACTTTGGAATGATTGCTTACCTTCAGATTCTCGATACTACTTTTATACAGGAAATCATACTATCTTTTTCACAAAGCTTTCTTTACATGCAATAGCTGAAATAGTTTGGTCCAGAGCTACTGAAGACATTTAAAATAACGATGTAGACCTAAACAGCTATATTTTTAAAGGCGTCTACCTAAAGAGGCACTCAGCAGCATTCTAAAAAGCAGTCAGAGACCAATCTCCAGCTAACACTACATAAACCTGAAATGCACTTTTCCTTTCTTTTTCTTATTTTTTTTATATATATACGTATCTGTACAAAATGTAACGCCTTTGCAGAGTATATTCTTCTGCAATCCTCTGCAACAGTAGTTACTTGGTTTGAGTATCACTGGGAAATGAATCTTTAAAAGAAAAGAGATAGATTAACCACTGGGCTTTTTTTAATTGATTGCTTGAAAAGATTTCTGATCTATGCAAGGGTAAATATACATATATTTGGACAATGATGTCCTGAGTTAGCATAAATAATAGTGATTAGAATGTGGTTTGGACACCTATTGAATTAGACAGTGCTATTCAGGCTTAAGAACTTAATACAGTTTATAGGGGCAGAGGACCCAGCTGTAGCACTCTATCTGAGCAGAGAAGCACAGTAAGTTCTGGTTTCATGTCTCAAGATCACCTGAAAGTCATCCCACAAGGACTTCACAAAGGATGACATCAACAGGCGGATAGGGCTGAGAGCTGAAATAGATTTGCCCATTGTTGCCACAAGTTATCAGAAAACTCATAATGACATTTTAGTTGAACTATCAAGAGAAGAAAAGAGGAAGAATATACAGAGCTCCTAAGTATCTTTCTCCCGATTACCATTTCATTTCCTGATGAAAAGGCCTCCTTCCAGACATCCTTGACACTCACATAATCTTGCAAAGTAATTTCTCTGCTCTTTCAATTAATCCACAAGGCCTATTTGAAGGAACTGAAAAAAAAAAAAATAAAAAAGTTGCCGAGTTTTGTTTTGCTAAAAGGTAAAAGTCAAGTAAGCTCCATTAATTTCTCCATTAATTTATGCCTATTAATTTATGCCTATTAATTTGTGCCTATTTATTTATGCCTATTAATTTAGGCAATTTAGGAGTGTCAGTGTTTTTCACTGGCACTCAAGTTTTTTCACCTTCTGGGTGAAAAGACATGAAAGTTCTTTATTTCTTTCATAAGTAAGAAAAGTTACAAGTTTACACACAATAGAGAAAAATAAACCTAGGACACCTCTTTTAAAAGCTGCTGTATACCAGGATGACCACAGAATGTTACCACTTGTTTTTAATTCTCTTTCCTGTCTTTGGCTACAAGCAATAAATTATACAACAATTGCTAACAGGCAACTAACTTAAAAAACCCTTAACTATAATTGTCAAATCAATTTCCACATGCAGGTTAAAAGTTATGTCATGTTTCATTGAAGAACTATTTTATAGCACTCTCAAAGAACATTTTTGCATACAAACTTGAAGTTTATTTATAGTTGACCTAAATACTAAAGAAAAAAACCTATGTATTTCAGTGATTAAAAACCCCAAAGAAGTCTACAAAGACATCAATAATTATTTCTTTTAAAATAAATAACATAAATGCTGGACTATTTTTTTTATTCTGAAAGTGCAGAGATTATTTTACCTTGCTGAAATAAAAGCACTAGCTTTTTATTGTAGAAAAACTTCAAAAAGCAACTCTCCCTGCCCATACAGCACTGAAACCATTAGTTTTAATAAGCATAGTTTTGCAAATATGGACATTAAAAAAGTTAGAACATTAAGCCATCTCTACTGACCAAGATAATTCTTCCCTCATATTTTATAGACTCTTAGAATGGTCAGGGTTGGAAAGGACCTTAAGATCATCTAGTTCCACCCCCCCTACAATGGGCAGAGACACCTTACGCTAAATCATATCACCCAAGGCCTCGTCCAACCTGGTCTTGAACACTGCCAGGGGTGGAGCATTCACAACCTCCCTGGGCAACCCATTCCAGCGCCTCACCACCCTAACAGGAAAGAATTTCCTTCTTATACCCAACCTAAGCTTCCCCTGTTTAACTTTTAACCGGTTACCCCTTGTCCTATCACTACAGTCTCTAATGAAGAGTCCCTCTCCAGCATCCCTATAGATACTTCAGATACTGGAAGGCTGCTATGAGGTCTCCACGCATCCTTCTCTTCTCCAGGCTGAACAGCCCCAACTTCCTCAGCCAATCTTCATATGGGAGGTGCTCCAGGCCCCTGATCATCCTCGTGGCTCTCCTCTGGACTTCTTCCAACAGTTCCATGTCCTCTTAATGTTGAGAACACCAGAACTGCACACAATACTCCAGGTGAGGTCTCACAAGAGCAGAGTAGAGGGGCAGGATCACCTCCTTTGACCTGCTGGTCACGTTCCTTTTGATGCAGCCCAGGATACTGTTGGCTTTCTGGGCTGCAAGCACACACTGAAGCCGGCCCATGTTCATTTTCTCATCAACCAACACCCCCAAGTCCTTCTCCGCAGGGCTGCTCTGAATCTCTTCTCTGCCCAGCCTGTAGCTGTGCCTGGGATTGCTCCGACCCAGGTGTAGGACCTTGCACTTGGCATGGTTAACCTTCATGAGGTTGGCATCGGCCCACCTCACAAGCGTGTCAAGGTCCCTCTGGATGGCATTCCTTCCCTCCAGGGTATCAACCGAACCACACAGCTTGGTGTCATCAGCAAACTTGCTGAGGGTGCACTCAATCCCACTGTCCATGTCACCAACGAAGATGTTAAACAAGATCAGTCCCAACACCGATCCCTGAGGGATGCCACTCATTACTGGTCTCCGGCTGGACACTGAGCCATTGACGGCAACTCTTTGAGTGCGGCCATCCAGCCAGGTCTTTATCCACCGAGTGGTCCGTCCATCAAATTGATGTCGCTCCAATTTTGAGACAAGGATGTCTTGTGGGACAGTGTCGAACGCTTTACACAAGTCCAGGTAGATGACATCAACTGCTCTACCCCTGTCCATCAGTTCTGTAGCCCCATCATAGAAGGCCACCACACTGGTCAGGCAGGATTTCCCCTTAGTGAAGCCATGCTGGCTATCACCAAGCACCTTGTTGATTTTCATGTGCCTTAGCATGCCTTCCAGGAGAATCTGCTCCTAGATTTTGCCTGGCACAGAGGTGAGACTGACTGGTCTGTAATTCCCTGTCTCATCCATTTTCCCCTTCTTGAAAATGGGGGTTATATTTCCCTTTTTCCAGACTGCCATGATTTCTCAAATATGACGGCCAGTGTCTTAGCAACTTCATTCGTCAGCTCCTTCAGGAGCCGTGGATGGATCTCATCAGGACCCACGGACTTGTGCACATTCAGATTTTTAAGATGGTCTCAAACCAGTTCCTCTCCTACAGTGGGCACAAGGTCTTCATTCTCACAGTCCCTGCATCTGCCTTCCAAGACTTGGGTGGTGTGGTCAGAGCCTTTGGCAGTGAAGACCGAGGCAAAGAAGTCATTCAGAACCTCAGCCTTCTCCAAATCCTGTGTAGCCGGTTCTCCCGAGAGCTTCCTGAGGGGGCCTACATTCTCCCTATTCTGCTTTTTATTTGCTATGTACTTGTAGAATCCCTTCCTGTTATCTTTAATACCTCCAGCTAAGTTTAACTCTAACTGGACCTTAGCTTTCCTAACCTGGTCCCTAGCTTCCTGGACAACATCCCTGTACTCTTCCCAGGCCACCTGTCCTTGCTTCCAGTTATTATAAGCCTCTTTCTTCATTTGAATTTTCCTCAGGAGCTCCTTATCCATCCAAGGAGGTCTCCTGGCCCTCCTGCTGCACTTCCTTCTGGTTGGGATGCAACACTCCTGAGCCTGTAGCAGGTGATCCTTGAATATCAACCAAGAGTCTTGGGCCCCCCTGCCCTCTAGGGCTGTATCACATGGAACCTTACTGAGTAGGTTCCTGAAGAGGCCAAAGTCTGCTCTTTTGAAGTCCAGGGCAGTGAGCTTGCTGCATGCTCTTCTCACTGTCCCGAGGATCTCAAATTCGAGCATCTCATGATCACTGCATCCAAGGCTGCCCTGGAGAGTCACATTTCCAACGAGGCTTTCCCTGTTGGTGAGCACAAGGTCAAGCATGGCACCTCTCCTTGTCGGTTCCTCTGTTACTTGCAGAAGAAAGTCGTCTTCTACACAATTGAGGAACCTCCTGGATTGCTTGTGCCGGGCCGTACCATCCTTCCAACAGATGTCAGGGTGGTTAAATCCCCCGTGAGAACAAGGGCCTGCGAGTGTGAGGCTTTTCCTATCTGTCTATAGAGTGCTTCATCCGTAAGTTCTCCTTGATCAGGTGGTCTGTAACAGATCCCCACAGTAACGTCTCCCATAGCTATATTCCCTTTAACCCTGACCCACAAACTCTCTGTGGACTGCTCACCTGTCCCCAGACAGAGTTCCATACTCTCCAGCCTATCCCTAACATAAAGGGCAACTCCCCCTCCCCGCCTGCCAGACCTGTCTTCTCTAAAAAGCCTGTAACCTTCCATTCCAACACTCCAGTCATAGGAGCCATCCCACCATGTTTCTGTGATGCCTATTATATCATACCCCCATAGACGTGCACACATCTCTAATTCCTCTTGTTTGTTCCCCATGCTATGGGCATTTGTATAGAGGCATCTGAGCTGAGCTCCAACTGAAGCTGGCTCATTGGCTGGAGTGGCTGGGATATCTCTACATTGCTCTGAGCATTTATTATAGGTTCTGGCAACTGACTGGGTGTGTTGGAATGGAATGATGCCCGCCTCCCCCAACACACATCTGACATACAGTTTGCCAAGAGACAAATCACCACATTCCCCTGAGCATTGTTATATCTTAGACAACCCATGCACCACTGACAATTCTTTAGGTCAGTTTATCATCAGTGACTGACCTTCTAAAAGCATTCCACCTTGACTTTTGAATGTAATGTGTTCTTCAGTCATAAGCCACTGTGCTGGAAGCCAAACACTTGGACTTGTCAGGAAGAAACACACCCCAAGGGAATTCATGGGGAAGAAGCCTGATAGAAACTGCAGGGGTGAAGACCTCAATCAGTCAAGTTCTATAGAGGTTATTAATGACGGAAAAAGCGATCAAGAAAGCTTATTCACATGCTTCCTACAGCACTTTCTACAAAAACTGCTGTTCAAAGTATCTGAAACAATATTTTCATTAAAAGGACAATGTTTCTTCAAAGGGAAGACATAGAAATGATAGTTAAAAGGGCACGTTATACAAAACAGTTTCACCCTTTCCAAATTCTGTCCTGTTTGTGTGACATAAGACCTTGTTTTCCAAGTTAACTAACAATTAACTTGTTAATAGTGTATTTTCACCGTTGAAATTATCCATATGTGATTTTACATGATCCAGTATGATTGATAAACAGAAAAATTAAAGGGCTCTGTGATATCAAAACAGGTCTGCTCATACACAAAATCTGGTTGTTACCCATTACTTCAATGGCAGAAATATTACTGTACAAGGCTGTTATAACACCCTAATATTGCCAACCTGTTTTAATTGATTTTTATTATAATTAATATCGAGAGACAATAAGCAAGCAGCGCGCAGTGCACCGGGGAGTCTCCACTCTGCCCAAGAAGCATGAGGGGAACTTCTGGGGATAGTCTCTTGTACTTTTTTGTCTTGGGTTTCAGCCAATCCTATTGTCTTCTTTTCCCAGGCTTCTCCACCTGTTGCTGGGGTCTTGTCTCCAGGTGAAGAACTATTATGTCTATCACAAGTCTGACCACCATCTTAGCCCCCATAAATTCCACTCCTTATGCGTTTATTTGTTCGGCGCACAGATTTTACAACGTTCTGTAACAGGACATATCTCTAAGTTACCTAACTCCCCCCTTTTCTAAGAACATTCATGCAATTTAAACAATGAACAAAACATTTCTTTCCACAATATTGCGGCTGACCCAGGGGAATTATTCCCTTGTTTCTTCTTCCTCCTCACTGTGGTATTGACAAGGACACTTATCATACCCTTTGCACACAGCACAATGATCACAAGGGATTCCATCTCCACACAAAGTGCAATCATCACTAGGACGCCTGAGTTGCTGACACAAATCACTCTGATGTAACTCACAAGGCTTCTTTGCTACCTTGGCTTTTTTATCCATTTCCTTTTACACCACGACAAATGAAAAAGAACTGACAGTCAGTGTGCATAGATGTTCTCTAAGCACAACTGACCCCTGAAAGCCTCACTGTAGTTTACTGTTCATAAAATAGAAGCCAAAGAAAATTAACAACTGACTTTAATGGTTAAAGGGCTATCCTACCAGAACAGCGTTTTATTTAAGGAAAGTATGTGACACTAACATAATAATCACTATGTCAGGCTTTGTACAAAGTGTTAACCTGTCTTACATGTCCATGAATGCTCACCAGCTTCAAAACGCATTGACTACTCCATGACCTTTGGTTGTCTGCTGAGACACAACCACTTTCCCCGAGTGCCAGTACAAGCTGGGGCTGACTCCTAGGGAGCAGTTCAGCTGAGAGGACCTGGGAGTATTGGTGACAAGTTGACCATGAGCCTGCAGTCTGCCCTTGTGACCAGGAGGGTCAAGAGTGTCATGGGGTGCCTCAGGAAGAGCATGGCCAGCAGGTCAAGGGAGGTGATCCTCCCCCTCTGCTAGACCCTGGTGAGGCCACATCTGGAGAATTGTGTCCAGTTCTGGGCTCCTCAGTACAAGACAAAGAGCTATTGGAGAGGGTGCAGTGGAGGCCACAAGGATGATCAGGGTCCTGGAGTATCTCTGAGAAGTGATTGTGGGAGCTGGGCCTGTTTAGTCTAGAGAAGAGAGAATGAGGGCACATATCTAATGCATATATATATCTCAAAGGCAGGTGCCAGTAGGATGGGGCCAGGCTCTTTCCAGTGGTGCCCAGACAGGACAAGGAGCAATGGCAACAAACTAAAACACAAGTTTCACCTCAACAAATTATACTGAGAGAGGAAGAACTTCTTTACGTTGAGGGTGGCAGAGCACTGGAACAGGCTCCCAGGGTGGGGCTGTGGAATCGCCCTCTCTGGACATGTTCCTGTGTGACCTGCTCCAGGTTGCTCTGCATTGGCAAGAGGGTGGGCTGGATGATCTCCAGAGGTCCTTTCCAACCCTACTGACTCTTTGATCTTTCCACCATTTGGCCTCAGCTGAAACAAAACTGTAGTCTCAGCCTTCAAGCACTAATATTTTCCAAGCCCTCCTTCTGCTTAACTGCCCTTAACCAGCAGCACCGACAGCCACTCCAGGTCTCCAGGCGCTCCCATGGCAGCGGCGGGCGCCCGGCGAGCAGCGCTTCCGCTTCCGGCGGCCAGACAACGGCAGGGCCCGGCAGCGCTAAGGCCGCGGCGGGCGGCGGGGTGCGGTGGTGGAGATCTGCGCCGGGAGGAGCAGAGGCCGACATGTGGCCGCCGCCGCTGCCCTGGCTGCTGGCGGGGCTGCTGCTAGCCGCCCCCTGCGGGGAGGCTGCGGCGGCGGCCCTTCACCGCCGGAGTGCCAACATCGCCTCCCCGCTCCCCACCGACGTGGCCGGCGGGGCCGCCACACGAAGCAGCAGCAGCAGTCGCTTGGCCGAGGTGTCGGCGCCGCCCGAGCAGGGCCAGCCGATGACCCAGCGCGCGCTGTCCGTGCTGGTGCTGGCCAGCGCCGCCCTCATCGTCTACTTCGTAATCCGGACCGTGCGGTGAGGGAGGGGGCCGCGCCGGCTCCATCGGTGCTGCGGGGAGCGGGCGGGCGGGCAGGGCAGGTGCTGCTGTCCCCGCCGGGCCGCTGAGGGGCCGGGCCCGGCCGGCGGTATTGGCGTCAGGGGTCCCCTCGGCTCCCGCATGGGGGCCGATGAGCTGGGTCTGGCTCCGCTGCTGCGGGCAGCGCCGCCGGGTGAGGTGTCTGGGTAATGCCGGGGGAAAGGCACTCAGTCTGGTTCTTCTGTTGGAACGGTCACATTGTCGGGCCTTGTCTGGCTCCCCCATGCTCTCTTCAAGGGGACATGTCACCACTGACATCCTGAACTTACATTCTCTGGGTTATTTTTCCTCTCTTCTTTTTGTCAGTAAACATATTTCTTTTCTGCTTACTGTTTAACTTCTCCATTTCACGTCTTAAGGAAAGGTCCCTTAAAAAGCATGGGCTATCAGTCATCTGCCTTTATATTTCTCATAGAAACTACTGACTGCATAACTCAACATGATTTTTAAGTTAATTGCAGTGTCTGTCACAGTATTTTGTTGTTCTTGGAGTTTTACTTGCTGTCATGCTCAAACTGTGAACTCCTCTGGGTGAGCCCCAGTTTGTGATGATGCATAAAGCACATTCAGTGTGCAGCAAGTTTTCTCTGTACTTTTCATTGTAGTTAGATACACTGGTGTATGTTCAGTACCTTTGTCATGTATTCCAGAAAGATAGTTGAGAGACAGTGGTCTGTGTGGACACTTATTAAGACATGCAGTCCAAGTAAGCCAGGATATCCCAATTGCTCTGTAGTTCTTGAGCAGGCTTAGATCTTTATTTTTCTTAGAATCCATATTTTGATGATACTGTATCTTAAAGGAAAAGACATAAGCAAGTGAAAGTGGACAAGAGCACTTCTCAGTGTTCCTGTACCTCCTAAGATTTGGAGTTCTGAGTAGTATTACGGAAAGTTCATTGCAGGAACTGGAGAAGGAAATTCTCATCTACTACCTAAGATGCTAAGAGGTCTCCACTCAGCATCTTTTCTGCTGGCTGAATAGCCGCAACTTTCTCAGCCTGTCTTCATATGGGAGGTGCCCCATGGGCACCCCATGTCCTGGGTTCAGCTGTAACAGTTATTTTTCTCCTTAGTAGCTGATGCAGTGCTGTGTTTTCAACTTCAGCCTGTGAACAATGCTGGTAGCACACTAAGGTTTTTAGTTGTTGCTAAGTAATGCTTATTACGATCAAGACTTTTTCAGTCTCATGCTCTGCCAAGTGAGGAGGGGTTCTCTTCTGCATCCCTTCAGGAGCAGGGGAGGAAGAAAGAGGAGTGAGTGGGTGGCTGCATGGTGCTGAGTTACTGGCTGGGCTTAAACCACAACAGGACACCAGAATTCCAATACTCCAAGTGGGGTCTCATGAGAGCAAAGTGGATGAGCAGGATCACCTCCTTCAACCTGCTGGTCACGCACCTTTTGATGCAGGCCAGGACATGGGTGGTATCTGTCTGCAACTGCACACTGAAGCTGTATCATGTTTAGTTTCTCGTCACCCAGCATCCCCAAGTCCTTCTCCACAGGGCTGCACTGAATCTCTTCTCAACCTGTAGCTCTGCCTGCGATTGCCCTGGCCCAGCTGTAGGACTTTGCCCTTGGCCTTGTTGAATTTCATGAAGTTGGCATTGGCCTACTTCTCACATGTGCTCCCTCTGGATATCATCCAATCTCATCCCATCCCTTCCTTCAAGTGTGCCAACTGCATCACACAGCTCGGTGTCATCAGCAAACTTGGTGAGGGCTCACTCGATCCCACTGTCCATGTCCATGTATGTTGCATAAGCATCTCCATTATTCTTTTATCCTTAGTCTTTTGTCTAATCTCTATATAGAGAAAGTTTTCACATTACAATTTCTTTTATCCCCTTTTGAGCAGCATTCATTTGAACCTAGAAATTTGTGCCAGCCTTCTGATAAGATTTTTTTTTTTTTTTTTCATTACCGGCAATCTGGACATTTGCTGTGACTGTCTTAGGTTATTCTCAACTCAAAGTAGAGACTCACTTTCCTTTTTACACCATTAAGTAAAAAAGTAAAGTATATCATGAGATAACAGGAATTTTGAATATATAAACAGCATGAACTTCCTTGCCTTCATTTCTTATTTTGTGTTCAGATTAATTTCTCGTCTAGAATATCTGGGAGTGCTTTTGTCCTAGAGCCAGCTGCTTATTGTAGACTCTGCTAAAAGTATGCTTTTGCATACTTTTAAATGGCCATTTTTCACTGGCTCTTGCATTTAGCTATGAAGTGCTTGTTTAGGCTTTTTATATCCACTACAGTAATTCTACTCAAAACTACAAATAACATACTGGCCTTAAATATTTCAAGTTAGCTCTTGGCACTTAGAATTGTTTGATCTCTGAATTTCTTACACCTAAATGTGTACACTTTACATATACTATGTTTTTCTAGAAATTTATGACAAGTATCAATATCATTATATTTTAAGGGATAGTTTTCATACATTGTGGGAATAGAAAGTAGAGAAGAATTTATAGAACTTAAGTGTTTTAAAATACATTTCAGGATCAGAAGGCGAAGCAGAAAAACCCGAAGGTATGGCGTTTTGGATACAAACACAGAAAACATGGAGCTGACCCCATTAGAGCAAGATGATGATGATGATGATACAACACTATTTGATGCCAGTCATCCTCGAAGGTTTGTATATAGAAGTCAAAGTTACTTCTAGCAACAGTGGTGGAGTATGGATGATAAGCAGTTTCACTGAGAAAGCTCGCTACTGTGTCTCATATGCATGTAGTTGGAGAAGGGATGTCAAGATCACTTGAATTTTAAATGGATAGGAATTTAGTGGACAAGAAGATAAACACCATTTGTCTTCAGCATGTGAGTTCCAGAGAAATGGAGGGGAAGGTGGGATATTTTTGTTACAAATACGGTCTCGTGACTGAAGCTTGTGTTGAAGTCAGCAACTAGCTTTTACCTTTCTCTTTTTTTTTTTTCTTTATTTGCATACCTTAAAATAGAAGCAGTGAAAACCCTAGAGGGAAAGTTCACTAAAATAGTATCAGAGGTTTTCAGAGGGTGGATTTCTAATGTTTTGTTTTGTTTTTTGTTCTGTGCATTTCTAAACACTATAACTGAAAAAAAAAATAAATTCAGGTATGTTATTGTAGAACATTCTAATATGCATAGGACTTCTAACTGTTATAAATCCACTTTGCAATTGGAGTCTTAGTAGTGGAGTTCCCAAAGTACTCCATAACTTTCTTACCTGCTTTACATATTTCATTTATTTCATTCTTGGATATTTAATTATTGTCCCTGAGAGAATGTAGAAGGGTGAAACAAAAGTGAAAACAGTAAGAAAAGGAAGTATACTTAAGATGAAGTGTTTTTTTTTATTTTTTGCCATACAAACATGCTAGAGTGATGTTGCGGTGTATATATATGCCTGTTGATTGCCTGGCTTAAGAGATGAGCCTGAGAACTTCTAAAGTCTAAATAGGGCTGTACCAAGGACCCTATATATTTCTCTTGTGGTTATTCAATCAGGTAAAGCATATTCTATTCATTCCCTTTCAAAGTTTATATTGGAAATTCGTTGAAATGATTGTTTAATGGATTGCCCTGTCTCTGCTCCCAGTATGTATTTTTTCAAATTATGTCCAAAGATAAATCTTTTTTGCCACTGCACTTTCTATGGTTATGTGGTAGAAATTACTATGATTAAGAAATTAACTTGCATTAAAGCAAACTCTTCATAACCATAGACAGCAGCACTTGCCCTTAACTATGATGACCAAAAAAAAAAATCACATTGTTAGTGCTGTGTTTTGAAAAAAAACCAACCAGCAAAACAAAAAGCCCCACAGAAAACCCCTCTACCCTGTCCTAAATTCCAAATACTCATCTTCTCTTCAAATTGAAGTGCTATGGTAAATCATTGTTTAGTTCAGCTGCACCAGGTAGTTTGAAGGTAGATTATTGATCCAGGCTGTTTCAGAAATAGTCTTTTGAATGATATATAATACAAACAGTTTGAATACAGTATTAGTGTTTTATTTACCTGATGGCATAGGTATTGTAAGATACATCAGGTATTCATTTAATACAATTCTTCACTCACTGTGGTATCTTGTTGGTGAAAGAACTGCTAGATGAGTAGTATTTGATTTTAAGAAGATCAGATTTGGTTGAAAAAGCAATACCTGATGTTCTGATCCAAGTCCACATAGCCCAGAAAAACTGGAGAGTGATGTGACTTGTAGTGCTTGAAGATGACATAGTCTGGAGTAAATACATAGAGTGATGTAACTTGTGGTATAGGCAGACCTTTATTCATAGGGCTCCAAGATGACCTAAAATTTTATGTTTCTCACAGAAGAGATGATAATGTCAACCTCTCAGTCAAACTGCAAGAAAAGTAATTATATTGGTGTAACTGAGTGATCTAACCAAACCTGATTTCAACACGTTTCTGTTAACTTGCTGAAGAGAACTGACTAAGCAGATAAGAAGTAATACCTTTAGAGGAGAATAACTATTGATAATAAAGAAAGAAGATGTTATTATTGTTTCAGGATAGCTCAGAAAGCATAGTAAGTTGTTAAGTTATCAAAGTCATCATGTTAGAAGCTTCAGAAAATAGAGACTTCAGTTATGTTTAGTCAATAACATGGATATACTCTGTTTATATGTATTAAGATCTTGCTGTGTCTTTTATGGGGAGAAGCTCTCAAATTTTTTAAGTTCCTTTTTATCTTGAAACACTGTGTAGGAGGAAGACGGTGCTAAACAATGTGGATGCACTCCACAAATCTCTACACAGCAGCATTATCAAATACTGTCCAAACATTGCAAAACACAAAACAACATCATTGCTGGGAGGGAAGTTCGGAAATTAATGTAGAGTGCTTTTTTTCTTTTTTTTTTTTTTTTTTAAATCCTTAATTGGGAATGTGTTTCTTTCAGTTAATTTTTTTCTCCTTGTTTCAACTAAGTCTTTTGCATCTGGACTGAAGTTTAGTAATCAGTCTTCATGTCACTTCTTAACCAAGAATGACCAAAGGGAATACAAAATGCATAAGTAATCCAAGAGTCACTGAGGATACTTGATAATAATGATACTCATATACTCTCAGGAGATATCATTACATTTGTCACGATATTTGCAGTAATTTAGAGGTATGGTTGGTTGGTTTTCTTAAGGTAGCATAAATATGCAGTCATACTTGGAGCTACTAATTAGGAAACAAGGAAGAGTGGCCTTTAATGGTTTTTCATTTTAGTCCTTTGTTAAGTAAATCGAAGTTGCAGTTTTGCTTAACTACAGTCAACAGCAGCTTATTCAGTTTAAGTTTCTTACCCTCATAACTCATAATGGAAGGAAAAAAAAAAAACTAAACACATTTACAGGAATCTGCATGTTCTGGTAGGTTCATATACATTTGTTATGGACAAAAAATTACTAAGTATTGTTCTATAGAAAACAGATGTGTTTTTTCCTTCTTTCTTTGTGACCTGTTAATAAACTGCAATTGTATCCACTCTGCTTTCATTTTTCTTGACTAAAATAAGTTGTTTTCAAAGTAATACTCTACAGCACAGTATGTGCATGTTAGAAATCCCTATAGGCTTGTTTTTTAGCTGGTAAGACTGTTTGACCCTTTCCAAGGCTAGGCAGAGAAACTGACTTCTTTCCTGAAATCAGCATAGCGGTGTTACTATCCTGGTGTCCTGATGTAATGATTACTTCCACTGTTGCTGTTTTTTTCCAGGGCTATATGAAAAAAAGTCCTGTGCCCTTGGTTGTAACATTTAAGTGTACTCTCACTGTTGTCATCATCCATGTAACTAGCCTATGTGCCTCTTCAGTTTGGGCAGCTTACCTGGATGGGATGTTTTAGCCATTTTGTTCAATAGCATACTGTTAAATATCAAAGTTTTAAATTCTAACCTTTGGTTTCTCACCATGCAGCTTTACCTATGTGTCAACTGAAGTATATTATTCTATTATTTTTGAAAGTCATATCACACTAATATACGTTGTCATTCTCATTAAATCATGTTACACGCAAACTACTTGCTGCACTGCAAGGCACAAGGAAAAGCACTTACTCAGTTTTTGATAGCCTACTAGTTATGGGTTGCTATCAACAGTTACCAAAGTTTGAACAGGAATGGGGGAGCCTTGGAAGCTTAAAAATATATCCAGTATGGTAAAAACACAGTTTTTTTGCAAGTGAGCTGTCTGTTTGAGAAGTTTAAATCAATGGAGTTTTATGGCACTTCAGTTTAAAGTCATATGGTAACTCTGAGTTTTTACATGCAAATTTAATAATACAATGTTATATCTCAGTGGGGTTTTTGTAATGTTTGATTTTCAAAAATGTAGGCTAAAGTTCCTCTTGAAACAGGGTATTTCAGATTAATGCATCTGTTCCTTCTGTTGTAGAGAAGTACGTGCCTTTCAGTGAAAGAGCTTAATCTTAGAGCCAGAGAAGGAGACTGCTTCATGCAAGGAATAAGAAGCAAGAGGGTATGCAAACTGGGGGGACTAATTTAATTTGTGTATATTATAGCATCCTTAATTTGTTGCAATAAATACTGTACCAATTTGTTGTACCTTTTTGTATATAAAGGATTCTAAATGTAAAGCCTACAGAGGGAGAGTGCACTAAAATGAAAACCTATTTGGAAGGGAGATTACTTTTAAAACAGGGTATTTTTTTGCTTGTTACAAATCTTGTATGCCATAAGTGTGGTATACACTTTTTCTACAGTTACCTGGAATGTTGACATATTTTTTTTTGCTGATATTAAATTGTAAGTGAACATAGCATCTGTGGACCCTCCAGAATTGTTAGAACTTGCTTTTAGTTCAGGAGATGTTTTATCCTTTACAAATAAAAAGCCAAACTACTGCCTTTTGCATTGAGACTTTTTTTAAACTGAATTAATATGTTTTATGTAAACTTCAGTGAACAAATAAAAATTGTTTCCAGTGTTCCTAGTCTTCAGTGTAGTACTTCAACATCGTAGATTTTAAGGATATTAATATAATCTTATAAAACACAGTACTGCGGCATCTTCTTGCTGTTAAGACTGCCAGTTATAACTGTTGAGTGAATCTGGGACATCCATTTTCAACTTGAATGAACAGATGTTGCTGCTGACCTTAGGGTTGTAGTCCACATGGTGTCAGCATTCAGACCTATGGTGAAACAGCACCTTTAGGTAGCCTTGTTTACTTTTACACTATTTAAACTAGGTCAAATACTAAATTTGCTGTAACTCTAAAATGAAAAAGTGACATCAGAGGCAGCTGTTACTGTGAAAGGTGTGGTAATACTCCTGTGAATGTAGTTGGCATATAGCAGTTACATTTATTTTTTAGCTACTGCTATAAAAACAAATAGAGTAAGCATTGTGACCTAGAAACCTAATTTTTTTAAAATGTGTTGTAATTTCCGCAGGAATCTCAATAATACAGACAGAATGTTCAAATTCTAGTTAATAAAAATGACTGAAAATGTATTGCAAATTCTGTATGTATCTAGTTATCAAGGCATAAATACAGCAATATTGGTTGGGCTGGCTATGTTTCCTCAAAGTTAATGTGTTACTGGCTGCAGGGAAAGACGCATTATATTTCCTTATTCTTCAGTCCCCTTTTGGTGATTCAACAAAATTGGAATACCTTATTTTTTTTTAAGGTTATTTCTATAGTGGTGGGGCAAGGAGGAGCTCTGCTGTATAGTTTTTTAACCCTGTCTCAGCTGATTTGCTGTACTGAAGCTTGTTCACTTGCCCTAGTAACAATTGGAGTCAAGATGTTAATAGGCCAGTAAAGAATGGGAGCTGATCTGCTGAAATAAACTCCTTCAAGATGTGAGATACCCTAAGTTTAATGGGAAATACCTGGGGGAGAGGCTAGATTTTTTCAATAATTTGAATTCCTGGGGACAGAAATGGGATATGGAGAAAAATCTTGGAAGATTTAAAGAAAAAAGGTTTTTAAAGATACCTTTACAATTTTTGCAATATGAAATTTATCATGGTATAGCTATTATTTAGTTTTGGACTTTTGATGGTGGTTTTTTTAATATATTTTTGGGGGAGCTATTTTTATTTTTTCTGTTGACCAGTAAGAGCTGGGGAAGGACTCAAATCTAAAGAACAACTGAAAGATGCAGGTCTTTAAAGACCCAGTGTGGCTGGACTGCTTCATAGTTTTAGAATAGCTGCTGTTTGCTACGGGCTTCTTGTCTCATGGTACTAGTGGTGATGTTTCAAGTTGTTAACTGCTAAACCCCTGAAGAACAGACCCAGATCTCTGCGGTGCCATCTTCTGATGAGACTTTTGCATAATTTTCCTCTGTTCATAGTTGCTCATCTATTCCAAGTGGCTTGCACACAGTTTAGCTTACATCTTGAAGCATTTTCATTATAAGACACAGTAAAATGGGAAGATTTCTTAATATTATCAGGATGCATGGATAAGTTTAAAATTTTATTAAAAGATACAAATAAAGTCCTTAAATTATGAAGACTTGATTGTGATTTCCTGCTTTCTTCCATTGGAAGAGTATGAGCCAAAAGGCTTTTGGCATAAGCCTTTTGAATGCTTATGACAATATACTTTGCACAATATACAATATGTATGTTTTTATAAATGATCTGGATGCAAGAATCAAATATACACAAGTAAGTTCACTGATGACAGTAGACTGAGAAGAGCTGTGGATTCCCTTGAAGGTAGAGAGGTCTTACAGAGAAATCTGGATAGACCAGAGAGCTGGGCAGTCACCAAACTGATGAAATTTAGCAAGAGCAAGTGCAGAATTCTCCACCTGGGATGGACTAATCCTGATTATACATACAAAGTGGGTGATGAGAGGCTGGAGAGCAGTCCTGCAGAAAGATATCTGGAAGTCTGGGTTGATGGCAATTTGAATATGAGTCAACAGTGTGCCCTGGCAGCCAAAAGGACCAACTGTGGGAGTGCATCAAGCACTGCATACCTAGCTGGTTGAGGGAAGTGTTTGTCGTGTATCTTGCAGTGGTGTGGCCCAGCTCAAGTATCATGTACAGTTTTGTACCTCAAGCTGTTAAGAGTGTCCAGAGCCAAGACAGAGACCAAGATGGAGAAGGTTCTGAAGGGCAAGACTTCCAAGAAGCAGCTGAGGTCACTTCGTCTGTTCAGCTTAAAGAAGGCTGAGGGTGACCTCATCACAGTCTAAGTCTTCCTCAAGAGGGGCTGCAGAAGACGAGGTGCTCATCTCTCTCTGGTGACCAGCAACAGAACACAAGGAAATAGAATGAAGCTGCATCAAGGGAAGTTCAGACTGGAAATGAGGAAAAGGTGGTTGATCACTGGAACAGGATCCCTGGGGAAGTGGTCATAGCATGAAGTCCATCAGACAAGGAAAATCTCGATGACACTCTTAGTCATATGGTTTTTTTTTTTGGTAGTTCTGCAAGGAGCAGGGAGTTGCACTCAAGGATCCTTATGTGTCCCAACTTGAGATATTCTGTGATTGTGTATATGGTAAGGGCATAGTCTGAGGTCAAAATTTGGATTCTTCAGTAGGGATTGTAGTGATAGGACAAGGGGAAACAGGTTCAAACTTAAACAGGGGAAGTTTAGATTAGATATAAGGAAGTTCTTTACTGTGAGGGTGGTGAGGCACTGGAATGGGTTGCCTAAGTAAGTTGTGAATGCTCCATCCCTGGTGGTGTTCAAGGCTGGATTGGACAGAGCCTTGGATGTCGTGGTTTAGTGTGAGGTGTCTGCCCATGGCAGGGGGGGTTGCAACTGGATGATCTTAAGGTTCTTTCCAACCCTAACTATTCTATGATTCTACACTTCTATGATTCTATGATTCTAAACCAAATGACAGATCTTTTTGAACCATCATTTCAAAGGGACACTTTGTTTATTGATCTTCTTCCCTAATCCTAATCCTAACCTGATCCATAAAGATGGAAGATGAAACAATAAATGTTCTCACCCAAGCTTTTAATTTTTCATGTTTTAAACTTGAATTGTCAGTTCAACAGCCATGCAACCGGATTGTACATTGTAGAAATTACTCTTTTCTTATGAACGAATTCTAATTCTCCCACAGCTTTTTGTCAAAACCTGGATATCATGCAGGGAAAGTGCAATATGTTCACACTGTTTTTACTCTCTTGAACCTGCTTTGGCCACTATCCAAGAAAAGATGCATGGCTAGGTGGATTTCTATTCAGACCAAATGCAAGTGCTCTGTGCTGAGTCCAAAGGCCCCTCATCTTTCTAAACTCAGAAAACATAGTTTTGTGAAGATACATATTAAACCCACTGATCAAATATATTAGCATTGTTGTGATGATTCTTTCACATCCAATGTGAAGATTGTTTAGGTAGGCTGAGAAATCTAGTTCAAAGTTTAACTGTCCTTTTTAGTAGATTGGTTTTTACTTTTGTTTTTCCTGATTTGTAGTCTAAATCTCAGACTTAGTGATTTTAAGCCTATTACACTTAATCTATAGTGAATGGTAGGAAGCTTTGTTCTGTTGTAGATCTGCCATATATTTCAAGATTACTGTGTTCCCCCTCAGTCTTGTCTAATCAGAGCTGCCTCTATTTCTTTCCTAGTACTCTTATGGTGTAGGCATGTAAGACATTGCATTCTTTAAATGAAGCAGCTGGTTCACATCTTCCATGAACTGCAGTGTCCAAAAGAGAGGACAGTGGATGCTGTTTATGAGGTGGCAGCAATGGGAAATATTTGTGCAACATTAGCCCACCTATCCTTATCCTTGCAAAAAATCACTGTCCCTTTTTAAACTTACTGAAAGAACTAATGTGGAGTGGACTGTCTACACTAATCTCTCTGTGGTTGGTTGCACAATGTAAAAGGCTTTCAATCTGCCCCAATGAAGTTGCCCTGAAAGTTGTTTTTTTTTTTTTGAAGTGTGCTTAACGATGCTAAATGATATGTAATCTCCTATTTCAGTATATGGCAATGCTTGACCACTGTTGTGGTTTAAGCCCAGCCATAAATCAGAACCACGCAGTCTCACTCCTTCCCTTCCCCCCCACCCCGCTCCCAGAGGAATGGGGCGGAGAATCGAACGAATGTAACTCCCATGGGTTGAGATAAGAACAGTCCAGTAACTAAGGTATAACACAAACCACTACTGCTGCCACCAATGATAATAGTGATAAGGGAGATAACAAGTGAAGAGAATACAACCGCTCACCACTTGCCAACCCATACCCCGCCCAACCGAGCAATGAGCTAGCCCTTCTGGGTAACTGCCCCCAGTTTATATACTGGGCATGACGTGCTGTGGTATGGAATACCTCTTTGGTTGGTTGAGTCAAGTGTCCTGTCTCTGCTTCCTCCCGGCTTCCCCTTCTCCCTGGCAGAGCATGAGACTCAGAAATTCCTTGGTCAGACTAAACATTACTAAGCAGCAGCTAAAAACATTGGTGTAATAAGCGCTGTTCCCAGACTGAAAGTCAAAACCACAGCACTGTGCCAGTTACTAAGGAGAAAAATGACTGCTACTGCTGGACCCAGGACAACCACAAACAAATCAAACTAGAAATAAGCCAGATTAAATAATGGAGCTTGTCTTCATCAACTTAGTACTCTGTCCGGTCTACTTAACATGCCTATTTCTTATCCATCAGCTCATTGGATTGGATCAGATATTTGTGAAGTGCTGTTTCATGCCATGTAGATTTATTTCTCAGGCAGGAGTAGTTACAGCTGCTTTTACCTGTTGAAGCAACTCTTGGCCTTAATCACATATGCATCTTACCTATGTGCAGCATGCATGTTTGAGTGTTTCTGCTGGTAGTCACAGCTGTCAAAGGTTGGTGTTTTCCCTTAGGCATAACTTTCCCCCATATGAGGTGGAAGGAGATGATCTGAAGTTTTAGTTGTTAGCTCAGTGATTGGAAGTTTAGGTGTAACTTCAGTGATTTGCATTCAATTTTCTGAATTTTACAAACATAAAAAATAAAAACCTTTTTCCTTCCTCCCCTTCCTATATAAAAGGTAGTGCTCTGAATAACTTTTGTTGAGTTAGGGACATAGATTTTATGGAGCCATTCAGTACTAGAATGTAAACATGCAGAAAATAGGGTTCTAAAGTAAATATTAGTAACTACACATCTGCTGTACATCTGCAAGCAGGATGGAGGTTCTAGAGCTTTGTTCAATCAAAGCTAGGCATGGCAGCATTCATATTCCCAGAGGTGCTGTGAGAGCAGAGCTTGTTTGCATGAGCAGCTGTGGTGCTTCTCCTTCCAATGTTGCACAGTCTCTGCTAAAATAATACAGAAATAGCTGAGCTCCAGTGTGCAGTATTGAAGTGTTTATAATATTTTGGATATACATATCAAAGACTGATTTAGATTTTAATTTATTACCTTGGCAACTCTAGCTGTCCTTAAGGAAAATTCACTTCACTTGTGTTGAGTTCCAAGAAAAAGAAAGCTAAAGTAAATATGTGAAAAACTTATTAATTGTAAAATGTGTTCTTTATTTTATTGTTTGAATATAAACTGTGTTATGCTTGGTGCAGGTACATCTGTCTTCACTGCCTATAAAATTGAAATATTTTCCTCAATTAATAACACTGAAGATACCATTCTGCCCATTTGTGTGGTTAGTTACCATAACTGAAATCACAAACAAAATTGTTTGTAATGTTTCAAATTTTAAATGAGAATAAAAAATCCCACGTTGGATTTACTTTTGTCTTCTTTTTAAAATAATAAAAGGGCAAAATTCTGTTTTAAAAATGCAAGTCACAAAGATTTCGTTTAGGGTATTTTTTTCACTTCTGGTTTATAATCTAGGATTTTACCCAAACAGTTCTTCCAAAAAAAGGAAATTTTAGGATTAAAGATTCATGCCATCTAGCTGGGTTATGCTGCAGTTGTTGTTGTTCTGTCACCTCAGTTGTGGTTTTCAGTGCCAAGGGTGTCAATGGTCACTAGCAAAGTAACTGTGCTCAACACTCCTTAGCCAAAGTGTGAGACTCATTTTGAATATTAAATTTTAGAGCCAAATCCTGTTGAAATATTGTCATTTTGTTTCTTTTCTCACAGCACACACAAGTTCGGTTTTGGGTAGCATATACCATTCTCCGGTGAGCATAAGTGAGACAAGGCTACCATCAGTGTATTTTACTTAGCAACATTAAATCTGCAGCTTCTTGAAATATGTTCCTAGTTAAATGGCAAGGGTATAATAGTTTGATAGTTTCAGGATTCAATCTAAATATTTCATTTGGAGGATATTTTTGATTTAACGTATCAGACTGACAGACAACTACAGTCATGTATGTAGAGAAAGCAAGATAAATTTGTCTATGCTCTAGAGTGAAGTTGCAGCTCTTAAGAGTGGAAGGAAGAGAGCACATACTTAGTCTTTGACCAGTAAGACCATTGGGTTCATAACAGACTGACCTATTTTGACCATTGTTACTTGCATTGTTGCCAACAATGTCATTTGCACTCTTCAAAATTGTATCTTGTTGGCATGTATCCCAGAAATCTGCATGGCGGACTTGTCAGGGACTCTGTGACCATGCAGTGAAATGCCACATCCCCTTAAAAAATCTGCAACAAAGCCTCCGAGGTGTATATGTGTATCTCTTCTTCCTAGCTAGCAATCAGCAATCTAGTACCTCAGGTTTTATTTCTCTCAGTAAGAGGTCATAAGAATGAAATATATATGCTGCTAGAACTTTACTGACATGGCAAAGTCGTATTTTCTAATTACATGTACCAGCTTGAAGTTTACAGACTGAGCTACTGACTAGAGCAAGATCAGAAGAGCTGGTGGTTGTGGAAAGATGGCACTTTCTCTTACCTAAATACAGAATCAAAAGTCAGCCTACACATTTAGCCTATATATTCTTAATAGGAGAAGTGGTATGCTGTTACCAAGAATGATGAAAATAGAAGGTCTCACAAGCTTTGGTCCCAAGGATACTTCTGGATAATGTCCCTGATACATCTGGCATAGTTGTGTGGCTACAGGGGTAACCTGTCAAGACTGACAGAGCATTCGTCCGCAGATGTTACCAGCCAAAGCCAAGTGCCATTTTGTTGGGGGTGCTCCCAAATAGTAGTGTGACGTTCCTTCCAGAATATACTCTCTAAAATTCTACTACCAGCTGTTTGGCTGAACTGGCTAGTAGCCTAAGTACTGTGAACCAGAACAGACTTCTCTTCAGCAGCAGCTTCCAAACTGATCTCTAATCAGCCAGGCACTCAAGAAACATGTTTATCTTGGGATTCTCTGGGGCTTTTCTTTCCAAGTCACATAGCCAGTGTAATCCAAAAGTAGATGCTTCCAGTCGCAGACTGAAACTGCTGTGAAGAACAGCTTGGTTTTCACAGCAGACAAGCTTTGTGAGCTGATCCTAGTATCGTTAAGAGGGAAGTACCCTTCACTGGATAAACAGCTATCAAAGTAACACTGATGCAGTACTGCCAACATATTTCTTCACCTTTTATTGCAAATTTATTTCATTTTTGAGACTTTTCAAAGCAACAAAATAGTAGCACATTATGACATAGGGATTTTCTGTCTTGGAAAAACCCTGAATTTCTCCTTTTCTGTGACATAAATACTACCTTTTATGTGACTTGTCCACCAACTGGGGGAATATGAAATGGAATGGAGGCTTCTGCTTTTGGGAAGCCATGAAAGGAAGGGTAAGGTGGACCTCCTTGCATAGATGTCATTCATAGATGGTATTGGGACATACTGGATATAGGAAGCAGGTGATTACATTATACTGCACTATGAACAATTCCATGAGTTGCCATCAGCTTCCTTCCCTTCCTCCATATTTCAACAAATCCAGCCTTTTCTATTCTATTTCTGATTTGACAGACTATATAGGGTTTTGATTCATTCCGATCTAGATGTATTTGGATGATCACTTACAACATGCAAAGAACTTGCAAACCACTTTCATTGCATGTGTTCAATGACAGATATTCAGCAGGTTAGATATGTGCTGGCAGGGAGACATATCCCTCCTGACCACTGTCCAGAAACAATGTATGAACCTGCAAGCCACCAGGTTGGATGGGTTTTCCATTCCTTATGTGAATTGGAAAGTGTGCAGGAGATCATAATTACTCTGTCAGTGCAGACGGCAAAGCTGATGTGTGTGGAGATGCCCAGCAGCATAGTTCATGGTCACCTGGCACAAGTTAAGGGCCCAGTATTTTCAATAGCTTTGATGATTGTACTGTACAATGTTAGGAACCAGAGCAACAGAGGTAAGGCATTGCTGCTGACAATGTTGTAGTTGTTGCTCCATGTTTGAAACAGGAGCTTGATTATCAAAGGAAACAGCTACTGGAGTTCTGATCTGATACACATCAGTATTGTTTAAAGACAGTATGCTTAGTGTAAACATGCATGAATCACTTCTGCTGAGACACTGCTGTCATTTCACTCTATTCTTTTGATGGTGACAGCAGGCTCCCTGTGTTAGTCACTGGATTTCTCATGTATTGACTGGCAGTGTTTGAGCTGATACATGTCCTGAATTCTGTGTCTCTTACATTAAATATTCCAGTTGGTGCACCAGAACTTGATTATAATTGTTAATTGAACTTCTGTGCTGGTCACTTGAAGGTTAGTGTTGACTGCTTTTGGATTACAACAGAAGCCCAGAAAAAACAGGTTGCTGAGCTGAACATAGCACCAGCTCCAGGAAGCGGCTCAGGAATGTAACCTCCTGCACCCAGAAATTTATGGGAACAGAAGTTGAGGAGATCGGACTGTATACCTGTAATTTTGGGGGTTTTCTAACAATGGTGCATGTAGACTCAAAAGCTGCCAACAACTCAAACTACTTGGACAACTTACTCTTATTTTTATGACCAACTTATTGCAGATTGAGAAGCTGACTCTCTTGTGCTTCAAGATGTCTCTTGAATTTCTACTTGGTAAAGTAGAACTCTACCTTCTCCACTTCCACCTTGTAGATTATACGTTGGTGCACCATACTGGTTGATGAAGTTTGTGTAAACTTTGAGGGTAAATGGCAGACAGAGATTAAAAGAGTCTACAGAATACGTGAGAGAGGTGTGATGAATTAGTAGTGAAGAGAGACCCAGACCAGACTTTCTGAACTTAGACCAAATTTTATGAGTTTTGCCTTGGATCATGCCTTCTTTGTGTGTTACATCTCGATTTAGCAGTCCCCCTCTGCTTTATTAGCATAGGTATGAGTGGAGATACATCGATATCTTGTCATGTGGCAATGTTATGTGCATGTAGGTGCAGCTGTGTAGCCTAAATACTTGGGAATAATGTGGCAGACTGACCTTGATGGCATTTTCAAACAGGGCAGTTGTATAAGTCATTGTCTCATATTTGTGACAGATTTTTCTAAGGCAAATGCATCCAGGCAACCAAGCTCGTTTTACACAGACAGGAGCTCAAACAGGCAGGAGATAATAACATTTTTCATTTCAAATCTATATTTGATATGAAGGAGCAATCTAGGCATAATGGTTATATCTCATTACAGTGTATTTGATTACCTCTTAAGGAGCTCTAATTGAGATAGATTCTTACAGATTCTCAACATAGTGTACTAAGAGGAGAAATGATTTACAAGCACCGTACACATTTAACTCTGGAATAACTGCACTACCCACAGCTCTGTCTTGCAATATTTTTACTATGCAATAATACTGACACTTGAAACAAACAAACAAACTGTGCTGGTTTTGACTGGGACGGAGTTAATTTTCTTCCCACCAGCTGGTGCAGTGCTGTGGTTTGGCTTTAGTCTGAGAACAATGCTAATAACATACTGATATTATAGTGTTGCTCAGTAGCACTTACCCTGATCAAGGACTGTTCAGTCTCTAATGCTCTGCCAGTGAGGAGGGACATAAGAAGCCGGGAGGAAGCAGAGACAGGACACCTGACCCAAACTAGCCAAAAGTGTATTCCATACCAGAGCACGTCATGCCCAGTATAGAAACTGGGGGAGTCAGCTGGAAGGCCCAGATCGCTGCTCAGGCCGGGCTGGGTGTCAGTCAGTGGCTGGCTAGCAATTGTATTGTGCAGCACTGCTGTTTGTTGTTCGTTTCTTTGTTTTATTCCTCTCTGTTTCCTTTTATTGTTATCATTATTATATTTTACTCAATTTCAATTATTAAACTGTTCTTATCTCAAACCACCTGATTTTTCCTTTTTTTCATATTCACTTCCTCATCCCATGTGCAGTGGGGAGGTAATGAGCAAGCAGCTGCGTATTACTTAATGCCAGCTAGGGTTAAACCATGACACAAGCTTATCAGAGCACTTAATCATATGCTTAATTCCCACAGAGGTCAGCTGGATTTAACCTATTTCTAGCATCTCCACTCAGCTAAGATCTTAAAGCATTGTAAATTATAGTAATGTAATTCAGGAAGAATCGGGTAACTGTACTAGGCTGCTGGAAAGCCATTCTCTATGGAAGTATGCTGGCAGACACAATACCGTGTTCATGTCAATAAATAATACATTAGTTAGTAGTACAAAGTGAAACCTGACAGACTGTGGAGTTTTGGCTCATCCTAAACTAGATGTATTCGAATGATCACTTGCAACACACAAAAACCTTGCAAACCACTTTTGTTGCATGTGTTCAAAAGCAGATACTCAGCAGGTTAGGAGCTTCAGTGGTACCAAGAAGAGGAGCTCTCATTCAATTTAAAGATAACCATTGAATATCTAATGGCAGTATGCAATATTGAAAATTCAGCTACATGCTGTGTTAAACATTATTCTTTGGTTTGTATTAATGTAAAAATTCAAGCAAGTTTCACTAGGCAAATTCCTTGTTTTTTTTTTTTAAATAAATTTATTTGCTTGAAGGCTCTTGTTTGATACGAGTCTGTGTTTAAGACGGGCTTAAACGTTTACATGCATTCAGTAATGTCTGTTCCAAGTAATCTTTCCTGTTAGTAACCATAAGGGAATATTTTGGCCTTCTTCATGTTTTCAAAAGTTTGGTTTTCCATTTTTTGCTATTTTCCACTTTCTTAAAGTAACAATCATCTAGTTTTACACAGCGCATGTTTTTTTTTTAAATCATATGATCTTTTCAGCAGCATAGTTGGTCTCTTAGTTGAGAACTGATAGTTAAAATTTATATCGGCAACATTTCAAAGAGAACTGCTCTGATTGTTAGCTTTTCTTACTACTAGTGTATGTGTGCATATGTGTGTATGTGTGCATATGTGTATATGTGTGCATACACAAGTTATAGGAATACATGTTGCATATAAAGAAGTTAAAAATACCTCCAGTTACAATAAAAGATCAAGTGCATAAATGTTGGAAAGTATCGTACTGGTTTTCTGTGCAGCCTTAATTTAATTATTGTGTATAAACATAACCATCTTGTAATTATTCATGAATATATAAAAGGCTTTCCACAGGAGTTTCCTTGTATACTGCAGGTGAAAGAAACTCAATTAATAAACAGATTTCCAAAGTACAGTTGTCCTCACACATCTGCATGATTTAGGCATATTCCTGAATTCAAATGTGTTTCTACATGAACACTGGCTACTTTCTTTTTTGCTTTCTTCCAAGACATCCATGCCAATAGTGGCTTAAACTTTCAAATTAATAAAACCAAACAAATTTTCACAGAAACACCAGAAGTTCTTGTTCCCATTTTGCAGATAGGGTAGTGATCTCTGAGAGAGTAAACGTTACTGACTTTGGAGAGTTTGCTTCAGTTAAAATAGCTACAAGCAGTTTTTCAGGGTGTTGAAACATTCCACATGTTCTATCTATATAATGTTTTACTCATTGTTCTGTTGGAAGAACTTTTACACATCAGAGCCAGGCTCTTAATTTGACCAATAAGAGAATGAGAAATACATGGCGAATGAGAAACTAGAAAGATTTTGAGTTAAAAAACTTGTTTAGCATCACCTGGAAACTCAGTGTCAGAGCCCAGAGTAGAATCTGTTTGTTCCTGCAGTGTTCTTCAGGTTTGTTTTCCCTTTTTTTTTTTCTTCTATTATATTCTTGTAGTAAAGCACATAGATCTTTAATCACCATGTATCCCTAGTTCATTCCCCAAGTGTACATGATCTGGTATGCTGGAAGAAGCAGAGTTCTTTGGGAAAAATGCTTTCTGATAATGCAGTTAAGGACTGTATTGCAGCACGTATGCACAAGGGGGCAACTTTCTTCTGCTATGATTGCAGAAAAGTTTCTCTTTGGAGAAATGGGCTAGAAATCACAAGAAAAAATGAGGATGAACTTGGGAAATGTTGCATTTGTGATTATTTTGGAAAGGAATATTTGATTAAAGATTATTCTGAAGGAAAGGGGATCTCTTTGAGGATAGGGGATATGAGATGATGTGTTGAGAAGAAAGACCAGTCTTTGGACTATGCTTTCTGCAGGTTTCAATTTCCTTTATTCTCTAAGAGAAACTAATTTTGAATTAATTTGCTTGGAATAACCTGTTGCAAAGCTGGATCTGTGAAATGCATGAATTATGTAGTATTCAATAGCTATTGCTCAAGGATGACTGGGGAGGAATTTAGGCTTGGCAAGCCAAAAGGTTTATCTGTCAGGAGTAAATTTTGTAATTGGTCTGAGGATATGCTTTACTTCAGTTTGTAATATATGCATGTCATCAAACTGGCTGTAGCAAACAGCTATGGGTTCTGTTTTGTGGATACTTAGTGCGTTTCCTTTCAAACAACTTGTATTTGCTTTTATTCTTTACCTACAGAACGTTTATAACAAGACAGACAAAGGTGCCTCAGGTAGAATCAAGGACTGAATGTGTATGGTTCAACATAAATATCACAACAGGCCAAAAGTTTAGAAACTAAGAAGGTAAAGCAGACAAAGGATAATAGATAAGAAACAGCAGTGTCTTCATATTGCAAGTACAAGATGTAGTGTCCACTACTGACACACAAACTTTGCATCGCATAGGTCAAATCATAGACTCTTTTCTAGTCTGACCAATTTCGATACTTCACTCAAGCAGAGTGAGAACAGAAGCTTTTCTATTGTTTTTCTTACGAAGGAATAATTAAAAAAAAAAAAAAGTAACAACTTTATTTAAGGGTCAGTTTTTAAGGTGTCTTTTTCTAAACTAGGGAAACATATGTCCCATCTTACCATGTAATACAAATTCTATGGTTGGGCTTGGTCTTCCTATACAGAAGTGGATTCAGTTGAATGTTTATCTAGTGTAATTATACATAGATAATGAAATATGACAATGGGAAAGCATCATTTTTATTCTGCATGAGGAATTATTTACCAGTAATGCCTAAACACCTAACTAATAGGAAGTCTGGGGATGGTGGATTCCAGAGGACGCTGCAAAACCTACCCACGATCTGTGCAAGCCTCAGGCTGGACTAAAAAAGTCAAGGGAAAAGCTGGTGGCCAGGGAGAAATTGCTCCAACATGTCAGTCCTAGACATAATTACCAATGTTTGGGACAAAGAGGAGGAGAAGTTACTGCACCAGATTCCCATTTGCGTGTGGTGCTGACTGGTCATACTGGGTTGAATGTAGACAGACATGACACTTTAGGGTGGCTTAGAGCAGCTGCAGATAAAAGTGCTTACAGCAAACAGAGAGGGAGCATTTTGACAGGCAGAGGTCATGGAAACAGTTTGAATCCCTCAGCTACACAAGGGACAGCCAAACTCAAAGATTTTCAGCACTGCTTGTCTCTTTTAGGCCACAGCGAAATCAGGAAGCAATGGATAGCCAGGAATTAACGTCACTGGTGACTTAATCCTTCTGAAAGGAAGTTGAGTCACTAAAAAGATACATACAGACACAGCTCCGCTTTGCAGATCAACCAGAATTTGTGGGAAATACAATACGTATTTACTAATACTTAGTTTGAGTCACTTCAGTGTTTAACAGTTTATGTTTGTTACTTGGTATCCGGGGTTTCCTTGCCTGAGTCCTTTCCTTCCTTTTCTTTAACTAAATACGGTTTAATTCTCTATGGGAATAAACACTTTTTTTTTTTTTCTTCATTAAAAAAAAATCATCCCTATTTCCTGTTAATCTGATGTGTAATACTTTAGAAATTTTAGGGATCATCCTTCGTCTTTTCCTTGGACGCTGGATGGCAGCACTTATCGTCAAGCCAGTGGCTCTCTATCTCAAGTGTTTCCCGGGATCTTGGAGGGAGAAATGAGGAACACTATGAAACACTCCTATAAGCCCCAGATGCAACTGCAGGGCTCTCAATATATCCTTTTTTCTTTTGTTTGAAGTCTCATTTCTTAAGCAGAGTGTAAATTCTGATTTCAGGTTTGTTAGCAAATGGAGTCTCTGACTTGCTACAACTTGACATCAGTGACCCAAAGCAATGGCAGTGTTTACTTTTGCTGAAAGTGGCAGGAATTATTCAAGTGAAAGAAAGGACTTTTTTTGAGGCTGTAAAGGAGGAAATAAAATAGGATGCAGCAACCAGTAGACTAAGAGGATTGATTTTGCAAATGCGCTCCAGAATTTCGTAAGGAACAGTGACAAGTGAATATCAGGACCAAGTCTTTCGGTTGTATTTCAGGTATGAAACATGCGGGAAAAAAACTAATTTTCATCACATTTAGATAAGATACATTTTACTTACAAATTTATCTTAATGTTCTCAGTTGAGAATGCCTGAAGTTACTTTTCTCTAAGAGATAATGCTAATTTTGTTAACTGATGTGTTAAAATAATGTCTTTCAAATATAGTGATTTTAGCATTATGATTGAAAATGTGACAGAACTAGTCCATGCCTTATACAATATACTATAAAACTTCAAATGCACAATATATGTGAATTTTGGAGAACTTTGACATTCACAAGATATAAAGTATGACTTTACTTTTCTTCCTCTGTAGAAATACTTTCATGTTGTAAACAAAGTATTTATTCTAAAATATGACCAATATTGTTCTATGAAATGACTCATTTTTTATCAGTTAATGGAAAATATTTAATGACTCTTTTTTTCTTCTTTCCTCAAACAAGCTGGGGTTGGTATTTTTTTAGGCTTGCATTTGGACAACTAAAGTATGACAAGCCACATTTATTGAAAATTTAAATATTGATGAAACTAGTGCATTTTGATTACGTTTATTATGATACTTCTGTTCTTTTGAAATCCTACCAAGAATTATATCCTGAGTTTTATTAGTGTCTAGCCATTTGGAATCCTGGTGACAAGTTAAAGATCTCCTTAAATGCCCTGTACGTATTCACTTGAATCCTATGTTGTGTAGTGTGCCTGCTGGCAGGAGTGATTACAACTGACTAATGCATCCAAACAGAAGCACCAAAAAGCCACAACTCTGCCACTATGTGTAGCATGCATAGAACCATGTCCTGTATATTGTGTTATCCCAGATACCTTCATTTAAGCAGACTCAATCAAATTCTCTTAGGTATAAATTTTGAAGGACGTAATTCTTTTCAGAAATCAAGACATTCTCACAGAATATCAATGGGTTTTGATCATTATGATTGTAAATGGCAATTTCACAACTATGATTTCTCCTAAACTATTTAAACACTATTATCCTGACTTTTATAGCAAAATAAACTGGGCTGGTAATCATGTTCTCCGGAATTAATGTACTCCTGAACATGGGAATGGCAGTTTTATCCTTTGTCCATCTATGAATGTAATCTTTTTAATTTGATGCGTTATTTGTATTTCTGTGTTAATATTATTTCTTTAAAGCAAGCACCTTCCTCCACAGTAAGTGTTACACCAAGAAAAAATGGTTAAGTATACTGTAGGAGAAAGTACAGTATGCAAAGGTGTTTCCCTCAAAACACTAAGGAATATCTCTGTATAATCACATTAATAAATTGACCACTGAAGAAGATAATAAGGTGCAAAGAAAGTGAATGAAGTCCTCTGGCACAGGTACAACAAACTAATCCCTTGTCTGGGATTGGTTCAATAGAGAGTTATCTCTGAAGAAACCTATTTTGGCAATTTTTTCAGTGCGTGGACAATATAATTCTGGTTTTATGGTGTGTGAAAAATGAGAATAGGCAATATACTGCATATCTCTTATGATAGATTCTGAGATAGAAACTTAGGCAAAAGTAGAGTGTGTCATACATGAAACAGCTTAATGGAGTAGGCATGGGCATGTTCAAATATTTATTTTGCAGGTAAAAACTTCCATGCACAATAATTCCAGGAAGTTATTTGTGCTAGTAGAAAAATGCATTTATTTTCCATGCTATTAATTTTTCAGTTTTGTGCTAATTTCAGCAAGGAAATTTCCATAGTTCAGTTTGCATGTTCAAAATGGAAAATTTTGGGTGAATTAAAAATGAAGATGTGGATTTAGATCTGTGGATTTGCACAAAATAATATAAGGTGGTGTTTGACCCAGAATCCCTACAGAAGTGAGTAGATAATGATCAGTAATGGGCTTAGTTGTAAGGGTATTGTTGGCACTAAAATCAAACATTTTGCGATGCCCCTCCTTGAACTGGTGGCTAGAGATGGTTGAATCTTGCCATAATAGAATAACAAATGACTGTAAGTACTGCAGGATCTGGCTCTGGTTTAACTGTTTGTTTTCAGGCTGTTAAACTTTTCTTCGTGTGACAACTGTGTATTGTTAATCAACCTATTTATTCATCCAAATTTCATCTGAGAAATGGGACATCCAACCAGTTAATCGTTGAGCTTGTGAAACAACTAAAAAGAAAAAAAACATGTAAAAATCAACAGAATATGTGTCGGAAAATGGCCTTGAAGTTAAATATTTTTCACTGCCTTCTACTTGATAAACATGTGCCTTTCTTCTGTCAGATTGAATACCTTCAGTTTATTCTGCAGTTGCTGACAATTTGTTTGTATATTTAATCTCCCATTTTTCCTCTTCCTGTGTGAACTGCTGTTAATCAGCACCATTGCTTTTGTAAAAATATGCTGAGTGGAGTGTACTAATGGCTGTGCAACCCAAGACAGTGGGAGGATTTCACTGAGCATGATAATAATAAATAAATGAAATCTAAACTTGAGTACATCTACTGTTTTATACAACTAGCCTACACTAGCAAGTTAGTATATGCTGTTGGTGAACTGCAGGAAATTAGCATTTATTTTAATGAGCTTTATTGTATTTCACACCTAAACATACCATTATGATATGGTGATAACTACTTCTGTAGTAGTCTGCAAATGACCTAACTTTGATTTGTTTGCATCTTAAGAAGCTAGAAAGAGAAATACAAGTAAACCAACAGAAAAAGTGAAGAACCAAAGAATCATAGAATATCTTAATTTAGAAGGGACCCATAAGGGTCATGAAGTCAAACTTCCTGGTCCTAACAGGACTACATATACCTAAAGTAACCTAAAAGTGTTGGCCAGGCACAACTTGAACTCTGACAGGCTTGGTGCTGTGGGCACTTGCTGGGGAGCCGGTTCCAGTGACCCACCACCTTCTCAGTGAAGAACCTTTTCCTGATGTCCAACCTGAAGTTCCCCTGATGCAGCTTCATTCCATTTCCTTATGTCCTGTTGCTGGTCACCAGAGAAAGGAGATCAGCACCTCCTCCTCTGCTGCCCTTCTTGAGGAAGCTGTAGACTGTCATGAGGTCATTCCTCTGTCTTCTCTTCACCAGGCTGGGAAGAGTCAAGACAACAAAACTGGAGGCACAAGAAAATGAAAATTAAATTGTCCTGGTTTCAGCTGCGACAGAGGGTTTCTCGTTCCTAGTGACTGGGGCAGTGCTGTGGTTTGGCTTCAGTCTGAGAACAATGTTGATAACAGAGTTACTATAGTGTTACTCAGTAGCACTTACCCTGATCAAGGACTGTTCAGTTTCTTGTGCTCTGCCAGTGAGGAGGGGCACAAGAAGCCGGGAGGAAGCAAAGACAGGACACCTGACCCAAACTAGCCAAAGGGATATTCCATACCACAGCAGGTCATGCCCACTATAGAAACTGAGGGCAGCTGGCCAGAAGGGACTGATTGCTGCTTGGGTCGTGCTGGGTATCAGTCAGTGGGTGGTGAGCAATTGTACGGTGCAGCACTGATGTCTGTTAGATTTTGGGTTTATCTTTCTTATTGTTACTTCCCTTTTCATTATTATGATTAGTATTATATTGTACTTTATTTTAATTATCAGACTGTTCTTATCTCAATCTCGGGTCATTACCTTTTTATTTTCTGATGATTCTTCCCATCCCACAGAAGTTCAGGCAGAAGTTCTTCCCTGTGAGGCTGATGAGGCCCTGGCACAAGTTGCCCAAGAAGCTGTGGCTGCCCCATCCTTGGCAGTGCTTAAGGCTGAGTTGGACAGGCCTCGAAGTGACCTGTTCTAGTGGTAGGTGCCCCTGTCCATGGCAGGGGTTTGGAAATGGGTGGGCCTTAAGAACCCTTCTAACATAAACCTTTCTGTGATTCTATGATATGTGTGGCAGCCCAGTTTCACCAGGGCAGTTATACCTTGGTTTGCAGGCAGATTTTAGTGCTTGCATGGAATACCAATAGCAGAGACACTGAGTCTGCAGTGCACCTAGCAGGTTCAGATCCAAAATCTGTAAAATATGATCTAGTGATGGAGATCAGACATGAAATACTCATTCATGATATACTTCTACCTCACAAGAGTTTCAGTTATTACCAGTGCTCTTTATAAATCTGAAACATCTGATCAAAAAAAAGAGGTAAGACAGGAATATTTGCCTTCTGGATATATTCCTTCAGCTTTTATTTTCTGATTCATGTGATCAGACACCTGTACAACCTCCCTCAAAAGTTTTTTGTTCTGCGTAGGTGAGATGCAGATGGCTAATTTTTAATGTAATACATTGTATTTACACTTTGATCACCGGGTTTGTCATTTCCATAGGCAGATATTTGTAATGTTAAAAGCAATGACAAGGACTTATTGGCAACGCCTGAAGCAAGCTTACAGTGTAAGATTTTTGTCAGTTGCTGCAACCAGTTTGGCAAAGATGAATTGCATACTTTCCTTGAATTACTTTTGTTTCACTAAGCAATGCCCTGTTTACTGATTTTTTCATGATGACTAAAATAATGTCATGATGACTAAAATAATGTCTTTAATTTTTTATTATTTTCCAGTTCTTTCTTTTTCCTTGTTGATTTTTGTAAAGCAGATGCTCAGATTATAAACTATCCATCCGTGCAATGGCCTTTCATGCCTCCCCAAGGTTTAATCTCTTTTTATATCTGCTCTTCATTGTCCTCTGCTTGGCATGCCTTAAACTCAACCCCTAGGGAAGAAAGTGCTGCATAAACAATCTTTTTTAGTATTCTATGGCTTATCATATATCCCCTTTAGCACTTCATTTTATATTTCACCCCAGCAGGAACAGTAATACCACACTTTGGTTACTTCAGTGCACATATTTAATAACCTGCTACATATTAGAGAACTAATATTGACCCAAGAGCCTTTTGCATGGTTAGGACATTAGAAGGGCAAAGATGCTTCTATATTTATGTACATGTTCAAAATTTGACAGGTATAAATATTACAGTATTAATAAAAATAATAACCATCTCAGCATTCTTTTCTGGCTGTATCTGCGTTTAAAAATTGAACAAGTACTTTTTCAGATTGTCTGCACACTATGACATCAATTCAGTAACTTTCTGTATGAATATGCAACAGGAATTAAGACTACATGAGCAGCATGCATATTTCAGTGAGCTCTACTTTCCACTACATTTTTAATGTTTTCTGTTTCTCTTCAAGCTAATAAATTGGCATTTAATTTCATATATAGTAGGCCACAAAGAGCTCACTCATATCCTGCCTAATGTCCTAATGTCACTATTTCTGTAATAATATTCAGGAGACATTTTGCCCCTGTGCTCCAAATTCAGTAAAGGCTTTGTCTATTTCTTTGGTGATTAATAAAAATTGAAAAATACCTATAATTTGCCAAATTAACATTACTTTCTGCTCCTGTCAGAGCATTTAATATGAGGAAGATTCAGCAGGACAGAATAAGAAGCATTCAATGAAAGGCTAAGTCCTTCCATAAATTTTATCTTTGCACATAATAGTCCTTCTTGTCTCCTTTGAAGAATATTTCATTTATTTTTGTTGTTACATTATATATTTTAGACTTCATCAAATACCTGAAATTAGATTTTGGTTTCTGAGTGTAAGCTTCTGTTGTGTAAAGTTCTAAATAAGGGATTTAACTAAAATCTGAAGTACTAATGTCTCATCATGTTGGAAAGCATTATGCCTTTAGATCTAAATTGCCAAGAAAAGTGGTAGTTCAAAATATGTTTTGGAAATAATACAATACATAAAAATTAATAAATACACATTGCAAACATTTTCTTACTCTGGTTGGATTTTTATTTTTTATATTTTTTTATTATTTTTGTTTTTTTTAATGCTTGATAGAATCCCATTCCTATGTGTTCTTAATTGTGTGTAAATTGTACTTTTTCAATCATCTTTTATTTTAATAATAATTGCTGTAAAGCTGAATAATGTCTGTCATGCAATTTCTTAATGCAAGAAACCATTCCCATTAGAATGAAACATTTTAAACTGCAGAAATAACATCTCTGTTTTTCTTTGGCTCTCAGTTTGATTGCACTGTATTGTAAAGGAAATATTATTGTAGGTAAGTTCCTGCTTTTATCTTGGCTTTATAAGGAAACAAGCTTCAGGACCACATTATCTGCATGAGTACAGAAGTCTTTCTGCTAGCCTCTCTTAATGATGAAAGATGCTGACCCATTTTGTCTAGATATGCCAACGAGAGAGAGTTCTCAGACATTATCCTCCTATACATTAAGGAAAAAAAAAAAAAAAAGAGTGAGGTAGTCAAATAGAGCAGAGAGACCCTAGAGAAGAAGGAAAACTACAAACTTAGCCTATGAAACTAAATGCAATGCATGCAGGAGTGATAAACTCGAAACGGGAATGTATTCGTTTCACTGAATATGGAATTGCCTTTTTCCTTTGGCCAAACTAGCAGTGCAAGTTCCTACAAAACTGCTGAGCTGTCATTATGTATGAAGCTTCTCCTGCAGAAATTGGGAAAACATTGTACGCAACAGTCATAACTTTTATGAGCACAGCAGGTATGCAGACACTGAAGGAAATTCTATTCCTGTTAAATTGTTAGACTACCTGATCCCAGCATTTTAGGATTTGTGCATGATAAAAATATCAAAAGCTTTCCATTTCCAAAATTATTTTAAATTATTACTTTATTGAATGTGACTTTTTTTTCCTGACTTTTTTTTTTCTGATCTCTACTTCCAATGTAATTAATATTCAGTAAACAGGTTCTTCAGAAGCAAAAACAAATTTTATCATTTTTCCAGTGTTAGTTGGCACATCTAAATGGCAGCTGATTTCATGGTTCATTTTGCCTAATTTCACTTTCAACCAGTTCATCTTACTATGATTATCTCTGAAAGACTGAAAAGCTCCACTGAATCAGTGGTCTTTTCCATGTCTAACATACTTATCAAGTTACTCCTCTTTTTTAGAGAAACTCAGTATATTGAATTTATTATCACCCACACTTTTTTAAAAAATCAATTTTCTTAATTTCAATTTCTTTTTTTTGTTTGTTTTTAACTTTCTTGATACTTCTGCTTCATGAGGAAATGCAGATGCCAGAAGCGTTCACATAGGTAAAAGTGCTTTTCTCTATTTTCTTATTTACATTGAGAGCTCAGTGGTTTCCAAAGAAATCTCTCATCTAATTTAAATGGTCTTTTATATGGGCTCTAGTTACACTGACTTTAGTTGTATTAAATCCATTTAGTCTGGGACCATTTAACCAATGTTTAATGGTTTGACCATTTAGAACATTCTAACAATATTATTATTAACAATAGTAATGCAGTTTCACTACTGTATTTGGTGGTGCCTTTTCTTAAAATGCTTTTAGCACGTCCTATTTCACTCTCTGTTTATATGCTTTTGTGGAAAAACAACCAAACAAACAGCGTTGAAAGAATTGTTGGTAGAAGAAATTCTAGTTAAAAGTATTTATAATTGATTACTGGAAGATGATAATAACTTTCATCTTCATTCTTATGGGACTAGTTTATACAGCAAATGGCAGAAAGTAAAGGGAAAGAAAAAGTAGTCAGATCTAGCAGGTACACTGAAGAACAGAAGGGGGAAACAGTCCTGGTAAAGATACAAGCCTTCACTTACGCTTTGATTTTTCATATTCATGGCAGTGATTCAGAAGACTAATTTTCTTTTGCAAACATGGCTAATGAACACAACCTGGGCTGCTTGCGGGCACTTTAGCATTGAATAGCCTGCATCCTTACATCTAAACGTATTTTACCTACTAAACAGGATAGCAAGTTGTCTGTTGGAATCATCTTAAAGTCCTTTCTAACTCCTAAACTGGGTCTGAGAATTTTCTAGGAAAGAGTTTCTGGTCCCCTAAAATTGTCTGTGATCTTTTTAACATTTTGACAGAATAGCTTGTTGAGTTTTAGTACCTGAATACTACCTGGCACTGCTTAATTTACAGCATAGACTAAGTACCACTGAAAGTCCTAATACCATCTCAGTAAAGCAAGCGGTAGAGCGCTGCTCTTTGGACATTTCATGCAAACATTAGCTAACATTGCTATTGCTGCCATAAGCTAGCATCCTCACAGACCACCAGTTTGAGAGGAACTGGCCCTGCTTGGAGGAAGCAAGAATTTGTAATTACTCCTCTGGTCCAACACTGCACACGAAGCTGACCCTGCTGGAGTCAGGGGCTTTGCTAGAGGTGTCCTGAGGCCTCTTCCCTCCTGAACAATCTGTGTGGTGTTCCAGTGGCCCTTTGTTCCTAAAGCTCATTATAGTTCATTTTTTGAGGGTTCACAGCATAAGGCACCAGGGCTGCAGGTGTGAAAGTATGATAAAGCTTCTGCAGCAGTGCTTAGGTTTAAAAACACATCTCTTCTGGTTCTTTAATCCCCAGCTTGTTTACAGCAATTCAATACATTCATTCTGCTAATTTAAACTGTACTGATATTAATGTGTTCATTGTTTCTGCCTTATTTTATTAACATCCTACTAAAAAACCTCAAAACCCTGGGCTGAACTTCTGGGACATACACAGTTTCTACTGCTACATAATGAACAAACAGAAAGCAACCTGACTGTGCTTGGTTTTATTTTTCCTGTAAGCTACTCTTCAAATGTTTTCCTTTAATAGTTTTCTGAATAATTCCTGCTAGTCTTATAGTTGCATAAATCTAATTAATCATAGATGTTTACCAGCCAATGATTTTGACTTAATTTGCTTTCAGTACATACCTGCTCTGTATAACTTTTTATGTTGTTGAATATAGTGTAAGTGATTATGGTTTACAATATCTAAGTTTTATTGCAAGGATGTACAAATAAACCATAACTTTAAAAGATATGATTTAGTCAATTTCTCTTGAGAGCAAGATTTTTGTTTTAAAATTCAATATATACTTATTGATTAATGATATAAATGATTAAATATTAATTTCCTAGGTTTATTCTCTGTGCTTATCTCTTTGTCTCAGTTCTGAAACCAGACAGAATCATTTCGCACCTTCCATTACTCCTGTCTTTAATGGGAAAATAAAAATTTTTACTGAAGTGTCTACCGCAATTTAAATTGACAAACAAAGCCTACAACACAGTCATCCACCGTTGTATGACAGAAGTGCACTTCAGAAGTCAATTTGCATGAAATAAATGGATATGTCCTGAAATGGAGTTTAAATAGAGTTTAAGTAGCAAATTAAATTCCATTACATTGAGTTACAGCGTATCCCCTGTACAAGTGACTGAAGGAAGCTAATTTAATATGGCTAAGCTGAAAAAAAATGGTTGAAGTCTGTTCTTCACAACTGCTGTAAAAATGTGTGATGTGCTGTATTTATATTTTCTCTAGCAGTTTGGGAGAAAGACGTTTGGTTTGGTTTGTATTTGCTAAAAATAGTAAAAGGAAGTTAATAAAATCTATTACTGACAGTTATTCAAGCTCCAAAACACAGCAGAAAAATTGGCATCCATAGAATCAGAATGAGTGGAGCTGGTAAGAATTGTTTTGCATAAATGTGAGTTCTTTACTAAATGCCAAACTTAAGAGCAAAATTGCTTTGATAAATTCAAATTATAAAACAGGTTGAATTTCCTGTCTGTTTGGAAATAGGCAATATCTAGATGGAAACAAGAAATATGAACTTGACTGAAAAGGCAAAAGAAAATGAACACAGGAGATTTAAAAGGAGAGCAGCACACCTATATAAATTTTACAATTATTTTTGCATTTTATTTTAAATATTTCATTATTTTTGAAAACTTATGATTTAGTTTATTAACTATTAACAGCTTTTTTTTTTTAACTTAGATTTATTTTTACAGAGCAGAACAAAAAGTCTGTGTTTATGGATGTAATAAATTGGCAAAAGACTGATGCTGTTTGCTCATGCACAATTTAATCTCTATAAAATATTGATATAATCAGTATAATTAAGTGATATGGTGGTAGAAAAATCTTGTTTTCTAAGAGAATCTCCTTCTAAGAGCAAGACTGCACAGAAAAGTTTTTAAAATAAACTGTTGCAGTCTGTTCCCATCTTCTTCTAGCCATTTGATATATAAGGCAGTCCAAAAACCTGTCTAAACCCTCATCCATTCCATATATACAAGACATTACTGAGTCACATGTTCTTTCCCAGTCACTTTTGTGTGTTTTGTTTAGCTTTATGGTTTATGCTACTCTATCAGAAGTTCAGCATATGAATCTGGTCATTTCATTTTAGTTAAAGTACTACATGTTATTTTACTGGTCTTAGGAAGCATCATTTACTCATACAAAAGGAACTTACTGAAAATCATAGAATCATAGAATCACAGACTGGTTTGGGTTGGAAGGGACCTTCAAGATCATCTAGTTCCAAGCCATGGGTAAGGACACCTTTTACTAGACCAGGTTGCTCCAAACCCTGTCCAACCTGGCCTTGAGCACTGCCAGGAATGGGGCAGCCACAGCTTCCCTGGGCAACCTGTGCCAGGGCCTCACCACCCTCACAGGGAAGAACTTCTGCCTAAGAGCTCATCTCAGTCTCCCTTCTGTCAGGTTAAAGCCATCCCCCTTGTCCTGTCCCTACAGACCCTTGTCCAAAGCCCCTCTCCAGTTTTTCTGTAGCCCCTTTAGGCACTGGGAGCTGCTCTAAGGTCTCCCCTTAAGAAGCCTTCTCTTCTCCAGGCTGAACCAGCCCAGCTCTCTCAGCCTGTCTCCAGAGCAGAGCTGCTCCAGCCCTCACGGCATTTCTGTGGCCTCCTCTGGACTCACTCCAACAGGTCCATGTCCCTCCTGTGTTGTTGCCCCAGAGCTGGACACAAGACTGCAGGAGGGGTCTCACAGAGCAGAGCAGAGGAGCAGAACTCCCTCCCTCGACTTACTGGTCACACACCTTTTGATTCAGTCCAGTATACAGTTAGTTTCTGGGCTACATGTACACACTGATGGCTCATACTGAGCTTTTTGTCAACCAACAACCCCAAGTCCTCCGAAGGCCTACTCTCCATCCATTCTCTACCCAAGCTGTACTTTTGTTTGCGACTGCACTGACCCAGGTGCAGGACCTTGGGTCAGTGGCCTTGGCCTTGTTGATCTTCATGAGGTTTACATGGTTCCACCTCTCCAGCCTGTCAAGGTCCCCCTGGATGGCATGCACTGCACAGCATGGTGTCATCTGCAAACAGATTATCTGTGAATGGGAAGAACATTTGCTGGAAACAGCAAGAAACCTGGAACTCAGATTTTGTTACAAGAACATCTACTTTTTCTTGTAAAAGCAGAAAGAAATCTTAGAACTAATTGTGATCTCTTCTTACTGCTCAGCTTTCCAGACCTATTTAATGCAACTATGCCTGTGTTTAAAGCACATGCTTGAATGTCTTGTTAAAGGCCGGAAGCAAATATAACAAGAAACTCCAGTTTTCATGATCCATAAGCTTTAGTTCAGGTTGAAATCAATTTCTTTACCTTCTAGTAAGGAACTAAAGAATAGAATAATTAGTGAAATAATAATAAAAAAATCATTATTATGAAATAAGGTCCTTACTTTATCCTAGGAATGTTAAATGTGTGTTTCCAATTATGGGCTAAACTTTCAAAGACACTAACTTGTCAGGTGTTAATCCATGTTGTGTAGTTCTAGACCTGCACTCGCATGTACTGCATTAGAAGGAGAATACAGTTAAATTGTTTAAACATCATAATGTGCTTCATTTATGTTATTTAAACATGAAGACTACCATAATATAAATTATCAGGTGTATCATGCTTCACATGTAGAGATACTACATTTGCTAATAATACTGTTTCAGTTTGTTTTTGGGTTTTCTTTTTTTGCTTCAAATAAATAGGTTCAGTTTTGGTGACTGAATTGAAACAGTAAAAATAATTTTACATCTGAAAAATATATTTTAATTTTTTCTATATGATAAGGAAAATAAAGAATTAAACACTATTAAAAAATACAAAATTAATATTTAGATTATTATCAGTGTTTTATTTGCAACCTTTCATGAAGGTTGTGAAGAAAATTATTAGTATAAAGGATATTACAGCATTTCTTCTTGTGATTATATGCTTCATTAAAAGATAATTTATTTCGGTAAACTTTATGCTCCTCAGATCAAGAGCAATGAATAGTATGTAACATGTTAGGATCCAGTACATGTACATGACCGAAAGAAGAGGTTTCTTATACATGGAAAAACATATTAAAATGACAAATTATTGAACACACTACCCCCATCCAAAAAAAAAGAAACCCCCCCAAAAAAAAAACAAAATCAACCAAACCAAACAACAAAAAAGAGTTGACTTCTGTACTTTGAAATGATAATTTTTCTCAAAAATTATTCTGGCTGGGTTTTTTTTCAGTCTCTGAGGGCATTTCTAATACATGTAGAAGATACATCCTCAGAATACAATAGGACACTAAATTACACATAGCAATATGTTAACAGCAATCAAATGGAAAATCCTACATCTGCAGCAAACCTACCTTAATCATATGGCACCTTCCACAGACTATTCAGTTCATTGCGCAAATGAGTGTATTAAACATTCTCATTTTATCTTGCTTGAGGTAATTATAAAGATTGTACAGACTGAAAATTAATTAAAGGGAAAGTCTAAGTAAGAGCAAAGGCTAATGAATTTTAAGCAGCATTCGCAGATGAATTGTGGGGGAGTTTCTTTTTTCTTTAATACATGTGGACACTGAATTATTTGCTAAAATGATATCTTCCTGGGCCCAAACCAAAAATAGGATCTGTATCTTGTGATACAGAAACACCTACAAGTCACAGTGGTTCACTTGTGTTGATTTTTCTTATCAGCTCTACAAGTAGTATCAGCAGTGTCAAGATTGTGAAATACCTGAGCAGTACCAGTGGGGCTTATCATATCACTGGTACTGCAGCCATGCACCATGCATGTCTTTCTCCAATCTTAGATCCAGTCTTAGATCCTGCATTTCTGATCCCATGTCTGATCCATCAGAGGTGCAAGCTGGCTCTCTGAGATGCCTACCTTGGATAAAACTGTTGCATCACGGCTTGGATTGTTTTGATAAAAAAAAAAAATTGTCTGGGTGAGGTCTGGTGCTTCCTAGAATTGTCCTGATTTTAAACTTTATTCTACAGAGAATTGAATATTTTCACCCATTTAAAGAACACTCATAGCAGCTGCAGCTAGAAACTGCCTGAAAGAAGCAAATCAGGGATCGGTTCCCTATGATGGAAGTAAGAGCAAAGGAATAGTGCCAGCTGGGTTTGTGCAGCATTTTACACAATCAGTGATTACAATTTGACATATTACTTCCACTAAGAACAACAACAACAACAAGAAATAGAAGTGTATTCATGCATTTTACTGGTAATAAAGTACTTACCACAAAGATATTTTCCATGCAGACTATTTTTACCTATTAGAACTATTTTACATATATACAAATTTAAAAGATTTAAAAATCAAAACTTAAACCCCCAATACTATTTCTTAGATTGCTTTTATGACAGGACCAAAATTATTTTCCTTAAGTTGCAAAGACTTTTTTGTTTGTTTTAATTTTAATGGATTTTAATTTGGACTAGCAAGAGAGTGTATATTTATATGATGTCTCAGTCCTGTCACATAAATA
This sequence comes from Pezoporus occidentalis, assembly GCF_034315485.1. Classification (NCBI taxonomy): domain Eukaryota; kingdom Metazoa; phylum Chordata; class Aves; order Psittaciformes; family Psittacidae; genus Pezoporus; species Pezoporus occidentalis. Next base: position 511,639 of record NW_026915147.1, on the reverse strand, counting down.
AAGAATAACAAGGCTTAGACCAGCTTTTGAAGCAAATCAAATGGTTAGAAGAGGATAACAACAAACTCCTAATGGTTTGTTTCAGAAACTTTCATTTCTTTGTGCAATCTTGCTCTTAGCAGGAGTTCACTTTTTAAACAGAACTCCTAACTGTCCCTGTTAAGCATGCTTTTGTTTACTAAAGGTGAAAACAAAACAGAAGATGCATTCTGGAATGCAGCTGTTGGCCTCCAACCACTGATGGCCATTCAGTCCTTGAAACCAGAGTGGAGCTAGTCTGAGGTAAACCCTTGAAACGGGTGGACAGTGGGGTCTCAGTGCCCTTTTTTTTTTTTTTTTTTTCTCCTATTTGCTTAACTGAGCATAATCTTATAGGACTACATTGAAATCTTTCAACAGTGTCATGCATTGCATGCTGTGGATATATATATATGGTATAGTCTTACAGTTATGCTGAAAAGGATGTATTAGGCTTTCTTCATGTACAGAAACATAGTAGCATCAATCTAAATTCAAGGATTAAGCAGGCCATCTCCTTGAGGGAAAGAAATTACAGCAGTAATAGAATAGCTATACTATCTCAGTTAAATGCTGAATAGTAACTCATTTCTGAAACAGACAAATCTATCCAGGAGGCATCTTTCCGGCCTTATGTGGGTTGTGTGCCAATGTTTTGCTCCAGAAAACACAGTGCAGCAGTTATTTGAAAACTTTGTTAATTTACGAACTTAACAGAATGTGAGCCATATAAGAAGTCAATTAAGTTGAACTGAATGATGTGCATAATCTTAGGTATGATAACCTTTGTTTCTGCACAGAACTCACAAAGTGCATCAAATATATTTCCTTCAGTCTGGACACAGAAGAGCAGCCTTTTTTGTGTGTGTGTGTGCTTTAAAAGAATTATTCACTTCTTGTGCTTCCCCCCAAGACTTTTCACAGCCATGCTCATTCTTAGAGAATGCCTTCTTCACTGACAGATAACAGGAAATTAAAATTGAATAAGAAGGACATTAAGGTGCCTGAATATCAAAACAGAATAAAAACCAGAATTAGAGAGTGAATGAGACGTTGCAGACATGGTTGCAGATATGCATGAAGGGATTTAAAACACTACTTGCTAACAGTTATTCAGAAATGCCACCCAATGGAGGGGTGTTCCCCAGATAAAGCTCTGATGTGAGAGTTCAGTCTGCCCACACCACTTAGACTCACAATTCATGCAGTTTGTTCAGTCAGTTCAGCTGGGAGGTGAGAAAATGGAAGCAGAAGGCTCAAAATAAACACCTGAAGGAACAGGAGGGAGAGTGTCAGGTTTGTTATTTCAGCTGTTTCCAGTGTCAATGCACAACACCTAGAGTGAAGTTTCTTGACATTGAAAGAAGACCTAGAAATGTTTTACTCATTGCTATTGTCAAGAGTGACAGTGGTTTGTTTTCCTGCCCCTATAATGCTCAGTGACTCAATCCTTGTTTTATCAAGGAGTGAAAGTCAGCTATCTCTTCTCTTATGGAGAAAATGCCTAAAAAAAGATCCAGGAGGTCTCTTTCTCCATGGTTTTTCGCTCATGCTTTAAACCCAGCCAGACAGTACCATGCAGCTGCTCTCTCACTCCCCACCCTGGTCCCAGCAGTGGGATGGGGAGGAGAACTGGAAGCATGCAAAACCTGTGGGTTGAGATAAGAACAGTTTAATCATAGAAATTAACTAAAATATAATTATAATACAAATAATAACAACAATATTGATAATAATAATAGGGAACAACAAAAAAAGGAACAATGAAAGCTCAGAAAACAGTAACGACCCAGAATACAATTGCTCACCACACACTGACTGATACACAGCCCATCCCTGAGCAGCAGCCAGTCCCTTCTGTCCAGCTGCTCCCAGTTTACATCCTGGGCATGACGTGCTGTGGTATGGAATACCCCTGTGGCTAATTTGGGTAAGGTGTCCTGTCTCTGCTCCCTCCTGAGTTCTTTTGCCCTTCCTCACTGTCAGACCATGAGAGATTGAGAAGTCCTTGGTCAGGGTAAGTGCTACTTAGGAGCATCTAAAACATCAGTGTATTATCAGCATTGTTCTCAAAGTAAAGCCAAACCACAGCACTGTGCCAGCTGCTAGGAAGAAAAATAATTCTCTCCCAGCTTAAACCAGGACACTTGCTCAATGTCCCATGCAAAATGGGAGCTAGGTATGACTCCAGATTCCAATGCAGGTCACCAAGGTGGTTGTCCTACCCATCAGGCAGTAAAAGCCTCTGTCATATTCTCATGCAAAAAGCAAAGGGAGAGTGGGAGTGCGAGGCAGAGACAAAGCTGTGGCTTCAAATTCTCTTCTGCAAAAGAAGAAATGGCAAAGATGTAATGGTGCAGCTGTTTTAAGCATTAGTTAAAGAAGTGTGCCTGTTGCTGCCAGAAGTGTTTCTGGATAAAAGCCAGGCATAAATATTTGACTTCAGAAGGGAATTAGGTTCTAAACACTTTCTGAGGTAAATGCGGTGCTAAAATAGGCAGTCAGATCTTGCTCCCCAGTGTTGATTTTTTCTGGCCAAATTAACTATGCATTTCCTGCTGTTGGCTGTTGTGGATCACCTGAGACATTTATGTTTCCTTACTAATCTACTGGCCTTCTATAATTAAGTGACTACATCAGTGGACCTATGAATGTCATCTACATAAATTTCTCTAAGGTCTTTCACATACACTCCCTCACATCACTCTTCTATATTGATTATGGCTTTGATGGATGGACTGTCAGCTGGATAAGGAACTGGCTGGATGGCCATGCCCAAAAAGTTACAGTGTACAAAAACTTCAATGTCCAAGTGGAAGCCAGCAACAAGTGGTGTCCCTCAAGGGTCCATACTGGGAAGAATGCTGTTTAGTATCTTCGTCAACAACATAGTGAAATTGAGTTCACCCTCAGCAAGTTTGCAGATGACTCCAAGCTGAGTGGTGTAGTTGATTCACTTTTAAGGAAGGGACATCATCCAGAAGGACCTTGACAGTCTTGAGAAGTGGGCCCACGTGAACCTCATGAAGGCCAGCTGCAAGGTCCTGCACCTGTGTCAGGGCAATCCCCAATATCAATACAGGCTGGGGAACGAATCGATTAAGAGCTTCCCTGCAGAGAAGAACTTGGGAATGCTTGTGGATGAAAAACTGGACGTTAGCTAGCAATGTACACTCACAGGCCAGAAAGAAACCTCTATACTGGGCTGCATAAGAAGCATGACCAGCAGGTCAAGGGAGGTGATTCTTCTCCTTTGCTCTGCTCTCAGGAGTACCACCTGGTGTACTGCATCCAGCTCTGGGGTTCCCTGTGCAAGAAAAACATGGACCTGTTGGAGTGGGTCTAGAGAAGGGACTTGGAAATGGTCAGAGGTCCGGAACACCTCTCCTATGAAGAAAGGCTGAGAGAGGTGTGTTGCTCAGCCTGGAGAAGAGAAGGCTCTGGGGAAACCTTGTTGCAGCCTTTCAATATATAAAGGAGATTTATAAGCAAGATGGAGAGAGAGAGAGACCTTTTGCAGTTCCTGTAGTGAGAGGACATGGGGCAATGGTTTTATAACTAAAAGAAATTAAATTTAGATTGGATATAAAGAATATTTTTTTTACGATGAGGGTGGTAAAACACTGGAACAGGTTACCCTGAGAAGTCGTAGCTGCCCTATCCCTGAAAGTGTTGAAGATCAGGGTCGGAGAGAGCAGTCTGATCTAATGAAATATGTCCTTGCCCATGGCAGGCGGGATAGGACAAGATGGTCTTTAAAGGTCCCTCTCAACACAACCCGTTCCATGATTCTACGACTATACCTTCACATGCACAGATAGGGCTTGTATGCAAGATCTGGTGTGATTTTTCTGACAACAGAGCATCCCAAACATAAAAGGTATCTGAATTGGAGCACATAGAGAATTGATCTACTAACTAAATACATAAAAATTCTGTGCAATACTTTTTTTTTCCTGTTTCAGTTTTAATCTGAGCTAAGTCTCCTGCCAAAAGTCACTAACCCAGTAATGTTACCGATTATCCAAAGCCCATGTATTTTCATGTTTTGATGTCCCCAAAACTTCCCAGATAAATGAGCCAGTCAAGTAATGAATCCTTTCCAGAGAGTCATATTTCCCTGAGTACTATTCACCACTTTATGTTCATCAGCTGGATCTACAGCATTAGAAGTCTAATAGGGCATATACCTAAAGAAATGCAAGACATTATTCTAACACTCTTCTGGTCAATTTTTGTTAGCTGAACATCTGGTAAGAATTTAGACTGTATGACATATTAAAACCTTAGATACTTTTGTGATCAGAATGTATTTCCTACTTATGCAGGAGAACAGAGATTACTTAATAGGTACCTGCCTGTCCATCACTGATTTCAACAATAAGGCCAAAGTGATCTCTTTCTGCTGCTACTAGTCACATTCATGATACCAGTACTATGCATTGTTAATTTATAGGACGATGCAATAGTTTTAATCCTTTGTGCCAGCTATTTTAAATGTATGATTGTAAATTTGATAATGCCTTCTCAATTACTGAGTAACAATAATGATTAATTAAATTGTGTGACTATCACCGTTTATAATACCATCTTGAAGATATACTATGGTTAAAATGGAATTGTATCTTGTCAGTTTTGCATGATCTTGGATGACTGTTCTTTTAGAGATTCTCAATGATGCTTAATTATGTAGCAAAATTGGTGATTTTTTGAAGTTTCATTGAATAAAGTATCACAAATTAACTTTATCCTATTAAAAACAAGAATGAAACTCAAAAAGCCTGGCGGGTGTAATGTTTCATATGACCATGTAGTTTGAAGGCATGGGTGGTTTTACAGAAACACACCCTTTAACATAAGTATGTCTAATATGTTTCAGCATTAAAATGTCCTAGTCATGTGGTAGAGCAAGTGAATGTCTCTTACAGAACAGGCTTCTTGACAAGAGGTTTTAATTTCTTTGATCTTTACCCATCTGGTAACTGTTGCTGTGGATTTTGAAGATGCTTTATTTTCTCTTCCTTCTCTCTTCCATCACCACCAAAAAAATACACCTTTCTGGGTACTAAAATTATAGCAGTCCTTCGAGGTGGCCAAGTCATCAATGGCTCTTCTAGGTTGATTAACAAGCTGCTGTTACTATTTCCTCAGCTGCCTGCTTAAAAGATTTACAATACCTTTGCTGAATGAACTGAGGAGAAATGTGAAATGGAAACAAAAACATAAACATATGTGAGTTGTCATCATGTACCATTCTCTAAAGCTTCATTTCCCTACAGTGTGAAACCTGGACTAGCTATTACAGCTTCTAAAGAAACCTTTTATCTGCTGTGTCCTGCTGTGGGTATCAATATCAAGACAATTAAATTCTTCAAGTAAACCTGATTTTTTTTTTTTTTTCAAATTAAAGTGTCAAATGTTTTCCCTGTATTTGTGAAATCGTATATTCAGAGTGTTCAAATAACCACGTAATGCTTTGTGTTGTAATACCTTCACAGACTTTGTGGAAATGACAGCTATCCAAAATAAACTTGTAAGACCTGCTTTAGAGTTGCTAAACCAGTCATAATGGGAAAGAAAAAATCTTAGGCTATGAATTTGTTTGTTAGATTGGAGGTCTAAAAATATTATTGCTAGTGTTGGATATTACTTATGGGTATTGGAAAGAATTTAAAACTCTCACACCATATTGTGAAAATCAGCCCTGCAAAGATGTACATAAAACCCAGAGCCCAGGAACAGAGAGACTGGACGTTGGTTAGTGGTCCTGGGGGGTTACCTGGGGGCTGTTTTGCTCTGTGTTTTTTTATACTCGTCAGAAATAGCAAGCAGAAATGTATGTATTCATATACAGAATTAGGATTAGATTATAGTTCATTCCAACCATAGAAGGCAAAAATAAATAGTTATTTACTTGTTTATTTATTTGAAAAGGTTTCAGTAACTAGTAAGCAGAGGTCTGAATAAAAAGATCACCTGTTTGCAGAGGATCAGCACAGGACCTATGCAACACTTCAGTGCATGTCAAGGCTTTAAGTGGTATTACTATAGATTTAGTGCTGTAATTAGAAAATTTTGTTTACTTTTGCCATTGGCCTTGTATCTTCTTATTTGTGCTACTGAAAATACAGTGTCTGTTTGATATGCATGCTATTTTGTGTAATCACAGAGACCACAATTATCAGAGAGACAACAATATTTAGGTTGTTTTGAATCTCACAACACGTTTCAGACTGCAAGCCATTGTGGTTGTAAAGTCTATTCACATATTGCACTGTTCCTTTTTAATTTCATTTTTAATTTAGGAATCACTTTTTGTTGGGTTTTGTTTGGTTTTGCCCACTATATAATTTAACTAGGAAAATGGCTAATAAATCTAGAAAAAGTAATTTCTAATCAGTCATTACATTTGAAGTAACTGTGTTTAAACATCTCAAAACAACATGTTTAAACAGTGTTTAAATACCTAGAGCAATATGGTCTGGTGGAAGGTGTCCCTGCTCAGGGCAGGGGATTGGAACTGGATAAGCTTTAAGGTCCGCTCCAACCCAAACTGTGATTCTATGATTCTTGGTTTAGAAAACTAAAAAAAAAAAAAAAAAAATCAATACACAATGATGTATGACAGTAATGCAGTGACGAAACAGACTCAGTGGGAGAAAGTGCTGTCTAAATGATGGAAGTTTGGAACTGTAATCTAGTTTTGAAGGCCACCATAAATTATTATATGTGGTGCTTGTCCGATAAGCATTTTCATACAGCAATAATACTGGGATTTGCCAAGAAAATGATCGAAAGCAGTTTCAAAGAAAGCTCAGTGAAAACAGTCCTGCAGAAGGTTTGCTAGTAAGTATGTAAGTGATCATACTGAGGTGATTACCTGGCACAAAGATTTCTTTAGTTTTAAATTTCATGCATTTCCTTGTCACTGCTCATGCATTTAAAAGCAGCCAAAACAGTTGTGGAAGGATTTGAAGAAGACAAATTTTGCATATATTTTCATGAAAACGTTTCACTGTGATTCTCCCAAGATCCCCACAGCTGGATGGTTGAATTCTTCCTGTGGAAGAAAATTAAACTGAAGTGTTTCCACTACCTTGCATAACAGGGATTAATCCAAATTAAAATTTTGTCCATGTATTTAAAAATCAGTCACCTTAGAACCACACGCACCTTTCTTGTTAGTCTGCACCTGGGCTAAAGTCACAAGAACTAGGTGCAGTTTGTACTTTAAAGCCCTGTTTGTGTAAATTGGTGAAGGCTCAGTATTTTACACAAAATGTCAAGCTCTTAATCTATTCATTCTGTTTCAAAACACCAGAGCCTTTTCTTTCCTGAAAAGGTCATCTTTCCTGGAAATAGCTGAAATGTGAATTATAAGCAACTAGTTTGAAATTGGGTTGGGAGGAGTGAGTGCTATAGTTTTGCTCCAGTTTTTACAGAGACAGACACCAATACAATCAAGTAATATTTTGCTTCTCCAGCTCTTGCATGCTAAATGAGGATAGGTGTTTCGATTGCAATGTGTCTTAACTAGATTTCTTTTTTTTCTTTTCATTTGGCTGTATTGTGTATTGCTGAAGTGTCATGAAATAGGTTTGCTTCTGTATCATACTTACATTGACACTCATAATAGCTTTGTTGGTTCACTGGCTGGTGGCTGGGCTACAAAACAAGAGGCAAGAAAGGCAGATGCCTTCATTAAAGTTATCTAAATCTACATAAGAAATGTAATCTCTAAATATGTGATAACATTCTTTATCCTGACATAAATATATATCTGGAAGGTATTTATGGATACTTTCCTACCAATCACTGCATCATCTGCAACTTGAAACACAGAAGCCAAATGTGTTTTCTGTCTTTTGCATGCTTTTTGTTTGCAAATGCTGATAAAGGGACTAATGTATGTCTCAAACAATAGAAATGTAGATTGAGAATATGTGGTTATATGTTGCATTAAAAATGATTAAAAGGGAAACACATCCAGTGCTTAAGGGAGTGTTCTGTTTGCTTTTTTCAGAATGAAAGAATGTTGAGCTGCAGTCACAAAGAGACTGCGGATATCTAAATGCCTCTCCAGGGCCTCTACGCTGATTTGTGCTCTGTACGTTAATGCCCACCATGTCTTCTACTCCTTTCTGCATGGCATAAGGGAGCTTCCTGGGTTTTAAGGAGAGCTAAGTGTGACAGCTTATGCTGGCTGTCTGAAAGTGGAAGTCCAGGATCACAGAAGACTTGCACTGTCTCTGCTGACTTACTGCTAGTATGGGGACTTCTCACACAGTGCTGCATTGTACCTTAGAGAATTGACCCTTTTCCTGTGTTCCTTTCAGGGACCCCTGACCTCTAGCTTGGAGCAGCGCAGGCAGCCAGGTAGCTGACCACCACACAGCAGGAATCCTGACTCTTACTCTCTGCTTTTAGCTCTCCTGAGGCATGGCAATTGCATTGTTCACCTCATTTCTTTCCATCCAAATGTTCAAGGCTAACAGGAGATGAGAACCCCTGCTCTGATGACATGGAATAGAGCCCAGAATAAATATTCGCACTGCATTCAGTGTATTTGAATCAGAACCCAAGGATGTGCTTGAACCTTTTTAAATTTGTGCCTGGCTTATGTCTTTCCTAAGTAGGCACCAATGTGATCAGGTCTAGCAATCTCATTGTTTCACAGCAAAATGCTACATCAAGCTGTGAGAACTATGTTAGTAAAAACCCTTTTGTGGATAATAACAGGAAATTTTCAGCTTTATGCCCTGAACATTCAGATGTGAGAAAACAAAGCCAAGTGTTTATATTATAGAAATTCTGGGTCTTGTGTTACGCACACTTGCAAAACTCTGAAGACTCAAAAGAAAATAATCTCTAATTCCATGCTAACTAGATGTACAGATAGAAATAGCATTTTCTTCTGGGAACTGACGAAAGGCTTTACTTTTTTTTTTTTTTTTCTTTTTAGTTTATTTTTCTAACAGGAATAGAAGGAACTCAGAGAAGGAAAGGATTTTTAGTATCAAGTAAAATTATTTGCTATTGAATCTCCCAAGTCCCAGAATTGCATAGGATGAGGTGTTTCTTCCCAGTTACCCCAACAGTTAGTATTACAAAAAGTAGATCTGTTAAGCTCTTGATAGTGAAGATATTTCCTTACTGTGTTGTTTACATTTTCTCTTCCATGGAATGCAGAAAAGAAGCTCAGATATCTATTTTGGATAAAAAATTTTCATACTTATTTTTTTAGCAGCTGCATCTGGTGTCTTGGCACTCAAACAGTTTTGTTGGTGGCTTCAGACTGGTCCCTCAGTGTAATTACTGTTATTGGCCTGAGTTATCTCATCCTCTTAACCCACATTGTTCAATGATTAATACTTTTCTTTCAAGGAACTCATGATGTCTCCGTTTACGCATCAACTTTCACAGAATGGTCTGCAATACAGAAAATACCAGGAATTCCTAGAAATTTATGACCAGATGACCTCATATAAAACAATTTAATCCCTACCATATTATTAGCATATGTTTGTGAACTTCTCTTTCTCTCTTATTCTTTTCAAATCTCACATTTCAAATCTCACATGAAAACAAACCGTTTTTTGCCCTTCAAAGGATTTTAATTCTTCATCTCCAATTTTATTCACATAAGTCACAGAAAAGCAAGTTGTGAAGTATTTGGTATAGAACTTGCCTGAAAGAATTGCTGTGAAATGTTTCCATGCACTGTCAAAACTACAGGCTTTTTTTTTTTTTTTTTTTGCCTGTTACACTCAGTAAATGCTTCCATTTTGCACCAGAGTTCATGTTATTTATATCACATTACACCTGTTTGTTAATACATGAGCTACCACCTGCTGTGCCTTACTAATCAGGGAAGAGTTCTTGGGCCTGATAACTTCTTTTGTTCTGAGCAGCTTGATTCTACCATAATTAATGCATAATTCATCTTGGAAAATAAGTAATCGTTAGTCTCACTAAGCTTTGGAAGCTAGAAATCCTATACATTTCAGGGTTCATGGTGAATATTTAATGGCCACAAGACCATGGAACCAAATGAGTTGGAATAATTTGCTACCCTCTGGTGCCCCTACTTTGCCATTGAAGGGTATTGGCAAGTTCACAGTGACCCTGTAGAGGAAAACAGAAAATACATTTCTAAAACCTAGGGTTTAGTGGCAAGCATTTATTTGTAGAGAGATTAAGTAGTGAATAGTGAATAAAATATGGATTGACTGAGAGCTAAAGTATTGGATCTGCTTAATAGATAAAAAGTTTTTAAAATCAGAAGTTGATAGCCTTCCCATTCAAGTGCCTTGATTTAACCTGTCATAGGCAATTGTGACAGCTGTCAGCGATAGCTTGTGCTCTGGAAATGTGGGAAGAGAAAAAACATATCTGTGCAAGTGTGTGTGAAAGATTAAGGAAATAGCATGACAGCTACATCTAATAAATATCAGAAATATCAAATCTGACAATTTGCATGGCTACATTCTCAGAATCCAGAAAAATATATTTTCCACAAGACAAAATAAAATCACTGTTTTCAGTGACAGCAAGAGTTCATCAGTTTTTAGAAGAATAAATGTTATTATGACTAATATGAATCATGCAGTCACAACTAAGCACTGAGCTACTACGCAAAAAGCGGGGGTTTCCTCTTACATCATTACTGACTTTATAAAAGAGAAGTGAGCCATCAGTGTGCATTTTAAGGTATGGCTTAAGCGCTTCATCTGAAGGGATTTTTTGACTGTAAATCCCCTACTGAAGAGTCATCTCATAGTGGTTTAGTTCAGGAGAAATAGGAAGATCGATCTCACTGAAGCATTTCAGTGTTGTGGAAAACACAATAAAAAAATATCAGGTATCTCATCCTGCAATATTATAACCCGCAATTAGATTGAATACGTGTTGCTTCAAATATGTTAAGTAAACTGTCACTTTCTATTTGCACCTCTCACTGTTTCAGCTGCCTTTTAAGAAATTACTTTCTGACAAGACATCTCTTTCCTCTTTTCTTTTCTACAAGCTAAAGAATATTTTACACCTGTTTCTATGGAAAAAAAAGGCAAAAACCAAAAAACTGTACATCTTTTCTTCTTTAGCTGCAGTAATACAATCAGAACAATAATTCAGGAGCACAGAGAGACTGAAACACCCCTCCCAGACTGTATTGCCACACATAACCATGTATTACACCCTGCCACAGAAAAATGGATTCTGCAAGCCTTCTCCCTTTCCTGGCCACATTTGCAGGAAAATGAGCCCCATAATTTTCACTGATTGCTGGAACCCTGCTATTATTAGCAATGCCCAGGCAAGGTTACTCGACACCTTGTTTTATACTAATAACTTTCAAAAATTTGTTATACAATGGATTTTTATATTAATGACTATTGATTTTCAATAGAACTACAGGAAATGGTGCCCAGGAATACATTTGCTTCAACTAGGAGCAGATCATGGACTGCTGCAACACTGGGGACACACCTGGAGAATACAGCCTATGACTGCCTCTTTCCTTAAGATACGATAGGCAGATCTATTGGAACATGACTGTTTTTTTGAAACATGAGAATTTTACTAAGATGTTTCAGGCATTCACTTAGGGAGTAACCAATACAACAAGGAAAATGAGCACATGCCAAAGCTAATGGCATTTCTTTTCCCTTAATGGAAAATGCAGCTTTCACTGACACAGTGTGTCCTGATGCTGTCAGGAAAAAAAAAAAAGACCAATTATCTTTTTTCTTTAGTGGAGTTCAATAAGTGAAGAAATTATGCTTTTTCATTTCTACAAAGGACATTTGTAAGTTAATTGTGGTAGAATGATGTGTGTCAACACAGGAGCAAAGTAAGTGAGGAAATACAACTGGCTGATGCCAAAATGAGATGGAACGTACAAAATTGGCAGTGTCAGGTTACCGATTCCAGAGGCACCACAAGGAATTTCAAGAGAAAAGAACCATTTACAGAGAAATATACAGCTTCTCAAAGAAAAAAGAAAAATAGCCTTCTCAGATTCAAAGCCTATCTCATACCTGTTGATTTCAGTTGCCTTTTTTTGTTTGTTTAATTTGTGTGATAAACTGTTTCTGGTATGAATAAGTAGAATTGTGCAAAACTTTCAGCATGATAACTCTGCACATCATAAAGAACATAGTCTTGATTTTTAGTAAAATACATCAGTATTTAAGACTGGTTAAACAAGAATCTGCATTAATTTTAACATCCATAATTCAGCAGGCTTCATACATATCATGTAAGCTAGAGGCATCTACAGCCCTAAAAGAAAACACAAATAGCAAGCAGATATCAGACACAATTTAATGAATTTAAGGCAAGTCTGCCTTAAATTACATGAGGAATAAATTACAAGAGAAATAATGTGCCTCTGTGAGCGCAAGTAGAAATGTTTGGACCTGGCTGAACAAGGAAATCACTGATTGATGAGGAAATTCTAGATTGCTTTCTCAGATGGTATAAATCCAGATGAAGCAAACACTGAATCAGAAGTAAGAATTTAAAGGATTTTTTTTTCCATCTTACATTTGTTGTTTTATTTTTTTAAGATAAAAAAACAGAATGCACAGGAAAGAAAATATGAATGTATAAATATAATAAGCTTAATATTGTGTTATATCAAGCATCATATTGTAGTTCCACTTTTCACTAAAAAATATAATATCCAGCATTTTTACTGAGTACTCTTTAGAGAAGATTCATTTAAGCATTGTGCAATTATTTACTTCCTTTTGTTATTGCTAATTATTATTTGCATTTTTTGCAGGATTTAATGCTTACAATATTTTTCCTCAGCAGCATGTCACTGCTTATTATAACTATTTTCTTAGACTATTTAATCAAATACAATTGATATTCATGAAACACAGTATTAAATTGCACTTTAAAATAAATAAAACAAATAACATTTTCAAGAGCATCTTAACCCAAATTTTCAAAAAGGCTTCAAAACCCACTACTTCCCAAGGGATTAGGTGAATAAATTTCTACTTGCATTTGCCAGTAATAATTTTCAGACATCTGTGAGAATCTAAATGCAGAAATACAGAGAAAGGCTTTAAGTGCAAATGGAGCATGTGTTGATGAGGAATTAGAAGAGAACCACATATTCAGAACTACACTGGGAAAACTAAAATTGTGTGTCTGAGCTGTGGCTAGTAGTTCCTAAGTATTAGTCCTGTTCTTGAAAAAAATCCAAAGTGGGGAGAAGCTGGCCTATTTCTTTATTTCGTATGATTTGAAACAAATAAGAAAAAAACTCACAGTGCTTTATAAATTTTATTGGAATAGTAAACAATATTTGTTTTCTATTCCTCAAAAGCAAATTAGTCATATATATCAGTCTTCCTGGACATGAAAGTAATTACAGTTGTGAAGCTATTACATACAAATATCTGATAAGTTGCTGTCTTGTTCTCAGTATCTTTCAGTTAAGCATTCCTTATAGGTCCTTTACTCTGTTTGGATTTAAAAAGTTGTTAGATGCTTCCATTTGACTTATGCTGTCCATATTTCGCACTAAAAGTATTGGCACTGTCAAAGATTGATGTAATTCCTATGTACCAAATTCTGCAAACATTTTATCTTAATCTCACACCCTGCCTTTTCTACTTGAAAGCAGGTTTTATTTTTTTTTTATTTTTTATTTTTTTAATAATAGTAAGCAGAAAAATCAATGGCAGTGACTTATACTACAAGTTTGGACAGCCACATTATCCCCTTACGGGCTCTTCCCTAAACTTGCACCTTTGCAATGACCTGTACAAAAGTGTCCAAAGGGTTTTCAGTACTAGCAAGGCATGTATTAATGGAAATGTCGCTATAAGACCCTGTATTCAAGTTTTCTCATAGGAGTTTTATATGGTGACTTTCCATGTAGAAAGTTAGCAAACTCTTCTGTCCACACATATTTGCGAAAGCCTAGCACATGACATGACAAGTTAATAAAAGCTTCTGGTTTCTATGGCAGTATAAACATTAAACAATAAAAGCTGATTATGCATTTTAGCACCGATCCTCAGTAAGAAGCCTTATCTTCAAATAGCACAGTCCTTCTGAATGGGACTGCAGAGTACTTTCTAAATGAAAGTGGTTTCCAGAGATTTTTAAAAAGAAATATTGTTGCCAGCCATACAGTGTGTTATCTCTAACTCATCTTGTGGATTTTCACCTTAGAAAGCAGGATAGATGCTGAAAAAATTTCAATATAAAACTGCTGGAAAAAAAGTTTGCCTAAGGAGGAAATTCACCTTACCAGCATGTTTGACTGGGATCATATATCAAATCTCTGTTGTAGAGGAAAGAGCAGTTGTCTGGTAAGACTAACTCCAACAATACTCAGGAATCACTTAAGATGTGATTAAAAACACTTAAAAATAGCCAATGCCTGTGGTATGGCAGCCACGGGCATTTCTTTGAGAACATTGTCTTTGACCTCTAGAAATAAAAGGTGCATTGTGGTTTATTATCATAACGTTTAAAGCCAGGATAAACATGGCTCTTCTCTGGATTGAAACCAATTCAGCTATATGGAAAGAAAACACTAATTTACATTTATGTAGAGCACATTTCCCAGAAAATATGCCACATCTAGCTCAAAATACAGCAAAAGAGAAAATTGTCACAGTCATGTTGTAGTGCTTCATGATTTCTCAAACCTTTTTTTTATATCTCTCTTCCATACTGTATTCAGTTTTTCATTTCCTTTTGAAAAAGTTGTATGCAGAAATGGGTCAGGTTTATCAATTCATCCTCAAGATTAACTTCTTCCTTGTTTTTACTTCCATGTAATGTTGATAGAGGAGCACTCTTATAATTTATTGTGTACTCTAGCTATTAAGTTATAACTCAAAACCAATCCATTAGGTAGATTTTATTAAATATTTGCTGTATTGATTTTATTATATTTGTTTTGTAGTTTTTACTCAGTGTGTTACATGGTTGGATAACTTATGACATCCAAATATATCTATTTGCCTTTCTTAATCGAATTAGTTATTTCAGCAAAGAATAAAATTAGACTTGTTTGAGAAGGTGTTTTTTCCATATAAAAATGTCAGCTGACAAATTCAAACCATGTATGAAGTTATGTGTGTTTCAAACCATGTATAAAGTTATTCTTGCAAGAGCTTTTGTGTTGTCCATGTGGCTCCTTCTGCCCCATCATTATTTATATCATCCTCTTCAGGTGTTTTTATTCCTTTTTGTTTTTTTTTTTTTTAAAGTCAGCATAATGTTAACATTCTTCTCTTAGAGATTTTTCAGTTCTCTTTTAGAAATCTTAGGTGCCAAATTACACCATCCCAATGGTTAAAAAAATATTTGTATTCCTTCACAAGAAAGCACCTTCCCTGAATTACTGAGCTTAGTTTCATTCCTTGATACAATCAAAACATCCTCATTCATAAACATTTATGGGAGAAATAGATACTTTTTTAAGTGTAGTTGAACTTCCTTGTTCTCTCCAATAAACATCAATTTTCTTTCCTTGAATACTGTAAATGCCTAAAATCCTTCTTCTCCCTACCTATCTATGGAGACCTAGCTGAAACCCTTATGTTATTGTCATGGTTTAAGACCAGCCGGTAACTCAGAACCATGAAGCTGTTTGCTCACTCCACCCCATTTGGCAACTAGTTTCCTATTCATCACATACTTTCTGTTAATTATATGTTAAATTTTGATAAATTATACAATATAACTTTAAAAATTCTAATTCAATTCACAGCTGACCAGAGATGTCTTGTTAAGTTTCTTGATCTTATATTAACAGGAGCTGGACTTCAACAAACCTTGTAAGTGTTTTCAGTAGAAACTTTTTCTTCACTATGTTTTCTTAAAAATGCAGAGAAGGAATTAGGAAACTGGAACTGAGTCTGGTTTTGAGGAAGACAATGTGATCTGTTGGAATGATTAAAGAGCTAAGATGCAAAAGAGTCATTTAAACAGCTGGAGAAAGCCACCCCAGGAATGTATGTGGCTGATACCTCTTCCTTTTATGTACAGGCTAATCTCACAAAGCTGCTCTAAGTAATTGCTCTGTCTGAGAAAAAGCCTGCAATTTGGCATTACACAGCATTTAAGTAGCTCAAAGATGATCTAAAAACAAGGGGAAAAAATAAATTACTGAACAAGTTTATGATCTCTATGCCTCAGTTGATCGAGTTAGTAGGAGATGAAACAAATGATATTACACATCAGTGAAGTCAAAATGGAAGTGAGTGATGTAGATTACATTCTCCAGAACATTTTTACAGAATAAACTGGAGTCTTTGAATAACAAATGTTTAAATGAATGAACAACAAAAATTGAAAATTGATGGATTAGAAAATGAAAGCAAGAGAAACAATCTGTTGTCTTGACTTCTGTGAAAAGAGAGGGGAAAATAAGAACTGAAGGATTAGCAGATACCTCTTTAAAGAAATGTTTATAGAAATTGTTATGTTTGCATCCTTTATCATGCAAAGAACAGTGAGCAGAGCACCTGGTGGACTCCAAAAAGCAATCATAACAAAGTTCCTTAATTATAGTAATGCAGATAAGTTGTTACAGCTGGGTAGATTGAATAAAAGTCTGATTTATAATTCAGGTAAGTATTGCTATTCCTTGATTGCAGTATGAAAATACAAAGGAAACAGAATCCATAGAAACTGAGAGGAAGCTTTGGGATTATAAAATTAAATGCTTGTTTTATCCTGCTAAACTTTAAATGGATGAGGCTGAAGCCAGATTGTTTCTTTTAAAGTATAGAAGGATTATCAGTCTGGACTTACACCAGAGAGGAATAAACAAGAGCACTACAAAATGGAAGGAGTGATGTTGTGAACATCCTAACATAGCTCTTTAAGAGTCTTGACAAAAGCAAGAAGTCCACAAGGCACATTGTCAGGATTACTCTCTATTTTAACCAGGCAGTTTCAATTACAGTTTAACATATAATACCCATGCAGGAGAGAAGATTCTCCTGCATTCTCTCACCTGATTTACTATTTAATGTTTACTTTTTAATGTTTAATATCTAATATTTAATATTTAATGTCCTTGATCTTTCTCAAATACGTCTCCTTTTGGGTAGTGGGGAAGGGCACATACCTGGCATACATTTCAGTAGGCTCCTGGACTCCTACAGAGTGTCTGCATACACACATACCTGCACACATATACACCTCTACATATGCAGAGTTGCTACATGCACACATAACACACACACACACATAATCTCTTCCATGAGCACTGTCTAGTGCTAGTTTGAGATGAAACCTTCAGTGAGATGCTGTGGGCTCAGACTCCCACAAGCTAAGGCACTCACCATCCAGTATACTGTGGTGGTGCTCTCCAGTGGTGGAGAGCAGATTATACTACAAAACCACCATGTAAAAAGGGGGTTTTATCCACAGCCAGGTGTTGGCTCATTTTTTTAAAGCAAATAATGATGCAGTTGGCCATGTCCACCTAATTGTGTGAAAAGGACACTACTGCAAGCAGTTTTTGCCACTAAGACTTAACCTCATAAGGAAACTTTCCTTGGAGCTTTTTTCCTTTGGAGCACCTAAGAGGCAGAGAGACTTTCAGCATATACATCTCTTCAGCATTTGCAGTTAGGCATATTAAGGATTTTGGTGCTCAGTGTGCTGGTTTCTGTGAATGAATATTTGAGGGTCTAAATCTGCCCAAGTTGCTGTGGGGAATTTAGTCACTGGAACTGATAATTGTGAACTTTACTTCTAAGAAAGAAATCACATTTTAAGGACAGTAGAAAGTGTCACATCCAATCTCCTCTTAGTATTTGATCCAAGAGCTTCACAGAGTTACAGAGTGGTTATTATCAAGTTGCCTTAAGAGTCTCTCAGCCCAGCCTCTTACATGTTCATAAAGTGTTATTGTGTTACCTATTTCAGGTATAGGAATTTCCACTTGCAACTATATTTATATAAGATTTCTGTCTGAGAATGATGCAAGTTGAATAAAATATTTTTTTTTGCCTTTAGAACAGCTATGGCTTGTAGCCTCACATATGGGTGCATAGTAACTTTTGAACAATGGAACCTGCCATGGATACCAGGACAGTGTAAATTTTGCTGGAACGGAAACTACGATCTAACAGCAGGGGAGTTGATCTGCAGAACTCAGAGATATTATTTTATTGAACCCCCTGAGAATATCATAAAACTTGTGTGTAGGTGCTCTCATATTTTTTAAGTGTATTTGCAGAGCACTGGGAAAGACCTTCACCAAAAGGTGATCAGGTGTTGGAACAGGTGGCCCAGGGAAGTGGTGGAATCAATGTCCCTGGAAGTGTTCAAAAAACATTGAGATGAGGCCTTTAATGACATGACTTAGTGGTGGTTTTGGCAGTCCTGGGGTAATGGTTGGACTTTATGATCTTAAACGTCTTTTCCAACCTGGTTAATTCTACAATTCTGTGATCAGGAAAAATGGAGTTAATATTTCGCAACCATTCTGTATTGCTGTTTCTCCTGAAGAATCTGCTGGTAAGGGGTTAGTGGAAAGAGCATCTTTTATTATAGTAATGGTTGCAGTTCCTATGTGGCTAAAACAGTTAGAAACATGATCAGATTCTCTCAGGCTCGTTCTTCAGAGAGATGTCTCTAAGAACTTGTCATAAACTCTGTCCTGGCATGGAACATGGTACCACAGGTACCACAACTGCATTTCCAAACTTCACACTTTATCACCTGCTAAGCCTCTCCAGGTGGCAGGCAATATCATAGTTATCAATAATCCCTTCTTCTGCTTACTGTTCACAGTAAATTGCTGAAAGGCTTCCCAATAACCTTATAAAAAGAGAAGAGATGAATTCTATACAAAGTATTTTCAAATGACACATCCATGCTGTGGGGTAGGGGAATGGAATTGTTGCACCTCAAAGATCAGTATAAAATTTGCAGGCACTATGACTAATTGCCTATGAGATTCATTTTCTTTTTAAGAAGAAGAAGAAGAAAGAAAGTGGACAGTCAAGCAAGTAAAACAAGTGAAAGTGTCTGCCAATAACAATCTTTTATATTCCTATCACATGCTGGATTTTGCTAGAATCTCCCCTCTGCAGATAAAAAGATTGAAAGGATCAAAGAGCTGGACAGCCTTTCGAAGGTTATGTAGCAGTTTGGATTCCTTTATGGGCCAGGAGAAGATCATGAAGAAAAGGAACCTCCTTATTTACAAATAATTGCCTCTTCTAGATGTACGAACTGGATTAAAATGGCTGTAGACCTGATCACTGTAATAAGGATAGAATGATCTGAAAGACCAGCACTGCTGGGTTCTTCCGTTGCATGGGAAAGCAGCTCAAAAGCCTAAAGAAAACCTTGAAAAACACACTTCACCAGAATACATGTTCCAGGTTGGCAAGTGTAATACACCCCACATAGACTGCAAATGCACACCATATTACTAAGCATGCAGTCAGTTTTGAAAAGAAGAAAACAAAGATGGTGAAGTCTTTAGATGACAGTACAGGTTCAACTCAAAACAAAATTTAGAGTTCATGAATCAGATTTCCACACACACACTGTAACAAATATGACTTCACATTTTTTGTCCAAATAATGTATTTTGTAAGGTACACTGTCGATAACCTCTAGTCTACGAACTATGTTTTCTGGCAGATACAGTTCTTGAGCAATATTGGTGTTTAGCACCAATAAGGGTATAAGGCTCTACAGACTCAACATTTGCTAGCATCCCATCCTATAAATCACAAAATCTGGAAACACAGAATTGTGACAAGCATCGTTTACTGGGAAGCACAAAAAGTGTCACACATCACTGAGTCATCTCTGCTTCCTTTATAAGCTGTTTATTATACTGAACCTAACATAAATGATTTGCTGCAGAGAAACTGTTTGTTCGTGTCAGTACATGCTTTACTCATTACCTTCTAATTAGGCAGAACACCAAAGCTGATAGCTCAGTTATTGTGTATTTACACACCAAATTTTCAGTAGACATCATAGTGCTGCTTTTATGATCCAAGTACAGCTATCATATAAGGCTATTGACAGACTACTGAGATATGAGTTTCAGCAGTAATAATTTCAATATAATGGAAGAAAAAGTTAAATGTATATTCTCGTGATCTGGTCCTAGAAGACACTGCTATTTTAATTGCTATTTTAAAAGCTTCAGTAGTTCTTTTATTTTTTATGCTTAATAAGCTTTTGTAAAAGTTTTGTATTATCTCCAAATGAACTTTTTCCTCTGTATTCTTTTGTAGAAGCAATGAGGTAACTCAAATATTTTGTTTCCAATACATTAATATTTGTAAAAAAAATATACGGTGTCTCTTTACCATGATATTGTTTGTCTGAATAGCTAATATACAAGAACGACCTCTTGCATAAGACCAGTGTTTCTCGTTTATCTTCAGCTCGCAAATAGATATGGGTCTCCATCCACACATCCAGATGTTGACTACAATCATTTGAGTTGCCCATTCCATCCAATTCCTTATCCACTGAGTGGTCCATCTGTCAAATCCATGCCTCTTCAGGTTAGAGAGAAGGATATTGTGCAGGACAATATCAAATGCCTTGCACAAAACTGGGTAAGTGATGTCAGTCACTCTTCCCTTATACACCCACACTATTACTCTACCACAGAAGGCCACCAACTTTGTCAGGCACAATTTGCCCTTAGTTCAAAGCCGTGTCAGCTGCTCACTAATTACTTGCTTTTCTACAATGTGCCTTAGCATAGTTTCCAGGAGGATCTGCTCCATGATCTTGCCAGACACTGAGGTGACAGGCTAAGAAAATTGGGGCTGTTCAGCCTGGAGAAGAGAAGGCTGAATGGAGACCTTAAAGCAGCTTCCAGTGCCTAAAGGGTCCAACAAGGATGCCAGAGAGGGACACTTCATCAGGGACTGTAGTGACAGGACTAGGAGTAATGGAGTCAAGCTCAAACAGGGCAAATTCAGGTTAGATATAAGGAAGAAATTCTTTACTGTGAGAGTGGTGTGGCACTGGAACAGGCTGCCCAGAGAAGCTGTGAATGCCCCATCCCTGGCAATGTTCAAGATCTGGTTGGGCAGGTATTGGAACAACCTGGTCTAGTAGAAGGAGTCTCTGCCCATGGCAGGGGTGCTGGAACTGGATGGTATTAAGGTCTTTTCCAGTCCTAACCGTTCTATGATTCTATAAATCCTTCTTTACTTGATGAAATTTTTCTCATCCCTTGCGCATCATGTGTGTTTTCCAATACCTGCTAAACAACAAAGGTGGAGCCTTGCAGTAGATATTTTCTCTTAGGTAGGTTGCTCTTAGGATAACCTAACCCTCTAAAATGGGGGAGGGAAGACTGTACTGGTCTTGTTACTTAAACTGTATCTTAGTTAGGGAATGCTATTTCTATAATCCAGCTCTTCCATTTCCCACTCTGTCTCCTCTTTGCAGACTTAACTAAGATGGTTAACTTTTTGCACCTCTCAGCCACATAGCTTTTGGTAAACTTTACTTTATGGATAGAACTCCACATTTTTAAAAGAAAAAGCAAGACCAAACCAACAATTTCTAGTGCCTTCCCTAAACTCTTGCTGTGATTCCAGAAGAGACAGTTGTTCTTCCACTGTCTACCAGCAAGACATCAGAACAGCTCACTCTCTGCAGCATAAAGAAGCAAGGAATATATCCCAGAAGATCATATAAAGCAAGAGGAAATTACAACACTTGACTTCATCTAATTGATCACTGTGTCTGGAAAGGGTATTAGATTGATTTAATCAGTGAGTGTAATTTTATATCCAATGGAATACGTGTGCAGCAGCAATAAGGCTCACTAAATGTCCTCAGTTAAATATTGTATCTGGATTATCAACATAAATATGAGACAGGATGAATGGCATTTCTTATAATCCATAGCTTGCTTTTGTTTAACTTCGTTCTAATACTAAAAAGATGTTTGCTCTGTCAGATGTAGCAGAGTTTTCAGACACAGGACTGATTTTTTTTTTTCATGTTAAGATTTTATCCAGTTTCCTTTCATGACTGAAAGTAGTTTACTGACTAGATCTTAATCTTAATGAAGTACCTTTATGGGGTGCAGACCAAGGTCTAAAGTACATTTCAAGAGTTTTCCTCATTTTTCTCATTTTGCTCATTACTAAACATGTAAGGATACACACAAGAGCAACAACAAAATACTCAGAGCACTTAGCATTACTGCCAACTACCATTAAATTTTATGCAGGACAAAGCTCTTAGTATAAGATAAGCTTATTTTGGTTTTTGCAAGCTCTGTAGGCCACAATGTTGTCTCAGAACTGAGCTGTATCTTTATCTACATGTTATTAAGGTAATTTAACAATGACCTTAATAGGGTAACTGTTAAATTCTTGGGTACATTCTATTTCTTGTTCTTCCCTGGTTATCGCTATTGCTTTGAGCTCAACATGACACAAAGCCAGATTATTTTTGCATTTCCAAGGACACACTTGGTAAACTTTTCAGTGTATGTAGTTATTACATCATCCTGATTTGAAGGATAACACAAATATTAGTAATGCCTAAACACAGAATTACAGAATCAGCTAGGTTGGAAAAGACCTTTAAGATCACCAAGTCCAACCATTGCTCCAGCACTGCCAAGGTCACCACTGACCCATGTCACTGAGGTCCTCATCTACACATTTTGCGAACACTTCCAGGGATGATAATTCCACCACTGCCCTGGGCAGACTGTTCCAATGCCTGACCACCCTTCTGGGGAAGAAATTCTCCCAAATCTTCCTCTAAACCTCCTGATCCTCTCCTTAAGGCCATTTCCTCTTGTCTTATCACTTGCTCCTTAGGAGAAGAGACCAACCACCTACTGGCTCCATCCTCCTTTCAGGCAGTTGTAGAGAGCGATAAGGTTCCCCCTGAGCCATCTTTTCTCCAGACTAAACTCGCAGGTCCCTCAGCCATCCCCCATCACACTTGTGCTCCAGGCTCTTTACCAGCTCTGTTGCCCTTCTCTGAACCCGCTCCAGCATCTCAATGCCTCTCTTGTAGTGAGGGGCTCAGAACAGATCACAGGATTCTTGGCTGCCTAGGACACTGCTGGCTAACAGACCAAAGACTTTCATTCTCCCCTATCCTTTTATAATTCCTTACATTCATTATAAGAATCCTCAGATGTGGATGGACAAAATTCTCTGCTTTTATCAATTTATGTTGGTAGAAGCTCTTGAAGGTCCCAAGACGCCAAACAGGAAACACTAACCTGGAGACTTAGAAGGCACTTAGGCTGCATAAGTCTGAGACAAAATATTTGGTCTTGTGTCTGTTGTTATTTAAACCTTTTATTTGGCATTTTTAGGGATTTGAAGGGTTTGATTCATTTTGTATTGTTGATAATATTTTTGATATTTTTTTTTTCCTTTCTTGCGTACTTCCACAAATTTTTTAAAACAAAATAGATGTTCAACTGTTTTGCTCAGAGAGCATGAATAGTGTAACATTTTGGTCTTAAATCATATGGGCATAGTCCAGTTTTGATTACCTCTTGTTTCTATCAGCAAAAACTGTGTTTCAAAGATATTATGAACAGCATCTGGAAAGGAGATGCCCTCAAAGGCACAGAATTAATGTCGTCATCCCATTTCTCTCTTTGATGCTTAACCTATTTAATTTCATTTCTTGTCTTTGTATGTTCAGTGACCAAATGACTGACATTTTCTTATCCCCCAACCAACCTTTTAGTATTTTCACTAACATTTCCATTACCTAAAGAAATCTAAAAGAAATCATGATCCTTCTTGGTTACTTTGAAGAAGAAGCAGTAATTTTCCATTTTTGATCAGAACAAAGTTATTAATAACAGCATTCATTAATATATATTTATTAGGTATGCGTTAAGTAGTAATTTAAGAAACAGTTTGCATGGTTTAATTTTACACACAGAAAGCCATGGTCATGTGGGCTGTAGTAACACAGCTTGTAAAGTAAGATCCAAAATACCTTGTTTAGATGAGGTATATTTAATTTTGCAATACTGCGCATATGTGAAAATAATAATAGAGGCTATTTTTAGGAGATTTTTCTTTAATTAGTTGTTATAATGCTTCTATACCATTTATCGTCCGCATAACAGTTTCATTTCATAATTTTTATCTGTTTTGCAGTGTAGAACATGCATCTTCTACCTCTTCTAAGACTAGATAATAAGTGTAGGAATTTTTCATCATTTTTCTTATTCTTTATTCCTGACAACATATACATTTTATTTCCTGAATATAGATAGTTTTCTTTGTGAGAACTGCAGCTACTGATCTGATTAAATTCTTACCCTCAATGATATACTGTTTAAAAAAAATAATATTTCACCTTCTTTTCAAAGTAAGGCCACTTGTCCATAATTTTTACCTTGTACATTTAGGAAGAAATGTCACACTTTATGGGGAAAACATCAGAAAGTATGGAATTAATTTTTTAAGCATGCTAAAAAAAATCTCTTTTTTTTTTTTTTGAGAATTAAAAATCACAATTTTTTTGAAATCAATTTTACACTTTTACGGATCATTCCTCAGCAACTAAATTTACAGGACCTTTAGGCATCTTTACACATGCTGCTATGAACTCTGCAAAAGTTCTACTGCTGCTACAGCACAGCACATTTTGAAAAATTTCTCATGCCCCACAGATTAATTAAAAACAGTTTTGTAAGCTCAAGAAAAAAAAAAACTAAAAAAAAAAACCAACCCAAAACAAAATAAACGATGGTCTTACTCTAAAATATGTTTTCAATATCAGATGGAATTTCCAAATGCAAACTCTTGCATTGTATGAAACTGTTCTTCCCTCTCACTGGTGTTTCCACATTGTTCAGATAAGCACTGGTCCAGGAAGTGAAAGAGGGGGTGAGACTTTCATTTCTCCTATAAATCAGTGTGGAAAGTCTTTTGCAGTGTGATCTGAAACTGTTGACTTCTCCCTTTTATATTGTTTTTTTGTTTCTGTTGGAGGACAGTCATTCAGGACAGAAGTGAAATAAGGGGAAGTGTGTCAGTGGGAGAGTACACATGGAGGCATTAACTTTGGCTGGGGTAAAACAGCGTTTTTTCCAGCAAAGCTCACATTGCTCTGTGAATACACTCAGGCTGAAGGACTGCTCTTTTTTGAATAAAAATTCCAGAAAGAAATGGCCACTTAGCAAACAAGAGACATGCTTGCTAAAAGTTAGAAAAATTACCCCAGTAATGATTAACAGTGTTGTAGATAATGCACAGCTAATGAACTATCTGCTTTCTAACAGTCAATATCATAAAAGGCTTCCTTTTTCTCTCAGTCTACACGTCAGGGGCTTCTAGACCCCTGAGGAAGAAACGAAGATAAAACTCACAATGAAATAAAAGGATTAATTAACTAAGAACACATAACACATAAAACAAAGTAATAAATTGACACCGCTTTGTAAGTAATTGAAAATCCTGCAAAAAATATCATATGCAATTCAGTTAGGTTATGCATATACATATATATGTTTATTTAATATATACACATTTACCTTTGAATGTTAGTTACATATACACTTCTCTATTTTATCTATGCATGTATGTGTTCTAAACCTATAAAACAAAATATGTGCAAGTACACATTCAGAATTAGTAAAGCAAGAAACTAATTCCATGACATTTAGGAATTAGCAAAATGAAAAACTTCCAGGCTCAAAATAGAAAACTATTTAAAGACTCTTCTGTGTTGTAGAACTTGATCTGAAACAGACTAACATGAACAGGTAGACAATAGTTTCCTAATATATCAATTTCTCAAAGTTACAGAACATTAAATATCTTCCTAATTAGCCTGTGTGTACTGTCAGGGAGTCCTGTAACTCCCTAGGAGAAGGGGTAGGCGAACAAGCAGAAAAGCAGACCTCAGAAACCCTGTCAAAGAGTCATGGATAAAAACAATGAAGAAAGAGTAGGTCGTCAAAGCACACAAGGCTCCACTTGGACGCAACCATGCCAGAGGATTTTAGAACAACATACTTCCTGTCTAGACAGCTGTTTGTCATAGGTAAGCCATTCTTATCACATTCAGTATTTAAAAGTGTGTTATTTCTAGATTTTGATGTTCTTCAAATTTGTAGAAATGTAACAGTGTCACTTTAAAGGCTAACATCTTTGGGTATGGGTCCCTGAACGAGTGTCTGTTATAGTACTATATTTATGCAAGTACAACTGAAAGCTGAGATGGCAATGTATAAATACGAAACCTTGTCACTGAAAACAAAAGGATTTTTTAAGTGAAAAGTAAATGCTACTGTTTTTACATTTTTGTTTGTACTGTCTGATTTTAAACTTATTTGTTGCCTATCTGTGTGTGAATAAAATTCAGCAGTTTGTGAACAAATAAGGATCACATATGCAATTTTTAAAAGTTTTCTGAAGTATTGTTTCATTCCTTTTCATACAAGGTGAGGTTAAGGTGATGATGACCTCTTTGTGTTCTGCTGCAGGTGTGTTAAAAGACTTTGGAAACTTCAGAGTGTCTGAAGAAACCTTTTTAGTACCATGAGGGTGAACATTTTTGTCACACATACAGTTTGCAATGACCATTCATCTGAAGAAAGATCCTTTCCCCCTTCATCTGTTTTGATTTATGCATGCACAATATTCACAGTAGGTCTGAAGGAAAGACCTTCCATCATGTATTTCTACTTCTTCATTCTGCCTTTTTGTGATATAGCCCCTGTATTTTCTACCTTTCTTTGACCTCTTAGAAACTCCATTTCTTCTGACGTTATAATTAACCATGCTTACTCTTAGTCGAGAAATACTCATTTGCCACAGGCAAAGTTTTTGAAGTATCTAGAACTGCATATAACCAATTTCCAGGCAAATCATGTTAGGGGCTGGTGATTACACAGGGATCATCTAAAGCATTTTCTTAGCTGCCCTGTTCCTGGTTACATATGTAAAGTGCCCAACAGCATCACAGTTACATGTGGTTCTAGATTAGAGTAGTGCAATATGGATAATATACACTAATTATTGGTGTGCCCAGGCATGATTCCTACCCCCTTTATTCTTTACAGTGATGAGTGTGTTGGGAGACACAAATAATTTGTGCTGAAAGAAGATTGTTTCTCAAGCCAGTTCTTTCCACTTCTGCTATCCACGCGCTGACAGCTGCTTGGCTAATGTTTTAACTGGTGACCACTTTCCCTTCAGACTGCCAGCAGTGAGATGTAGGATCCCTGTTCTTCCCAAATAGCTTGCTCCCTTTAATCATACTTTAGCTTCTTCATAATATCCCACTGTTAATGACAGCTCCTCAGCAGAAGTTAAATGGTCCCATGTCAAATCTGTGCAAACCAGGTGAAATCAGATCATCAGAAGCAAACATCAATATTAGCTGGTACTCCCACAGAGCAACCTCAGCTGAATGTTCAGCTGAGAAAGCAATATATTTGGTTACAAGGCTAAACTAGTCATAAAAAAGTAAAAGGAATAAAGATATCTTTACATTTAAGACACAACTAGAGGTTTAATATATCATCATCTGCTAGGAGTGACTGTTCAGGACTTACTTTTCTATGTTACTATTACTTCTCTATCATTGTAGCCAGTGATTAAAATTGGGTTGAAGAATTATTTATTCTTTTGTTATATACTTTTTAGTAAAGAAATAAAAAGACAAAACCTGAACACTTTTATTTTTTCTTCTAAACTGTAAGTCATTTCCAGGAAAAAAATATTCAAGCAAAAACCAAAATTGTAAAAATTAAAATATGGTAACAGAGGGAAGGGAAAGGAGGGGAAAGGAAGGCAAGGCAAGGCAAAGCAAGGCAAGGCAAGGCAAAGCAAGGCAAGGGAAGGCAAGGCAAGGCAAGGGAAGGAAAGGTAAAGCAAGACAAGGCAAGGAAAGCAAAGCAAAGCAAGGGAAGGAAAGGCAAGGCAAGGCAAGGCAAGGGAAGGCAAAGAATAGAAGGGAAGAGAAGGCAAAGCACGGCAAGGCAAGGAAAGGCAAAGAAAGGCAAAGCAAGGCAAAGCAAGGCAAGGGAAACCAATGGAAAGCAAGGCAAGGCAAGGCAAGGCAAAGCAAGGCAAGGCAAGACAAGGGAAGGCAAGGCAAGGCAAAGCAAGGGAAGGCAAGGCAAGGCAAAGCAAGGGAAGGGAAGGCAAGGCAAGGGAAGGCAAAGGAATGGAAGGGAAGAAAAGGCAAAGAAAGGCAAGGCAAGGCAAGGCAAAGAAAGGCAAAGCAAGGCAAGGCAAGGCAAGGGAAGGGAAAGCAAGAGAAGAGAAGGCAAAGGAATAAAAGGGAAGAGAAGGCAAAGCAAGGCAAGGGAAGGCAAGGCAAGGCAAGGCAAGGGAAGAGAAGGCAAAGGAATGGAAGGGAAGGCAAAGCAAGGCAAGGCAAGGCAACGGAAGGCAAGGCAAGGCAAGGCAAGGGATGGGAAGGCAACGCAAGGCAAGGCAAAGCAAGGCAAGGCAAGGCAAAGCAAGGCAAAGAAAGGCAAGGCAAGGCAAGGGAAGGCAAAGGAATGGAAGGGAAGAAAAGGCAAAGAAAGGCAAGGCAAGGCAAGGCAAAGAAAGGCAAAGCAAGGCAAGGCAAGGCAAGGGAAGGGAAAGCAAGAGAAGAGAAGGCAAAGGAATAAAAGGGAAGAGAAGGCAAAGCAAGGCAAGGGAAGGCAAGGCAAGGCAAGGCAAGGGAAGAGAAGGCAAAGGAATGGAAGGGAAGGCAAAGCAAGGCAAGGCAAGGCAACGGAAGGCAAGGCAAGGCAAGGCAAGGGATGGGAAGGCAACGCAAGGCAAGGCAAAGCAAGGCAAGGCAAGGGATGGGAAGGCAATGCAAGGCAAGGCAAAGCAAGGCAAGGCAAGGGATGGGAAGGCAATGCAAGGCAAGGCACGGGAAGGCAAGGCAAAGCAAGGGAAGGCAAGGCAAGGGAAGGGAAGACAAAGGAACAGAAGGGAAGAGAAGGCAAAGCAAGGCAAGGCAAGGTAAGAAAAGGGAAGGGAAGGGAAGGGAAGGGAAGGGAAGGGAAGGGAAGGGAAGGGAAGGGAAGGGAAGGGAAGGGAAGGGAAGGGAAGGGAAGGGAAGGGAAGGGAAAGGATGGGAAGGGAAGGGAAGGGAAGGGAAGGGAAGGGAAGGGAAGGGAAGGGAAGGGAAGGGAAGGGAAGGGAAGGGAAGGGAAGGGAAGGGAAGGGAAGGGAAGGGAAGGGAAGGGAAGGGAAAGGATGGGAAGGCAAGGCAAGGCAAGGCAAGGCAAGGCAAGGCAAGGCAAGGCCAGCCAAGGCAAGGCAAGGCAAGGCAAGGCCCGGCTGGCAAGGAAAGGCAAGGCAAGGCACGTCTAGCAAGGGAAGGCAAGGCAAGGCAAGGGAAAGCAAGGGAAGAGAAGGCAAAGGGATAGAAGGGAAGAGAAGGCAAAGGGATAGAAGGGAAGAGAAGGCAAAGCAAGGCAAGGGAAGGCAAGGCAAGGAAAGGCAAGGCAAGGCAAAGTAAGGCAAGGCAAGGCAAAGCAAGGCAAGGGAAGGGAAGGCAAAGGAACGGAAGGGAAGAGAAGGCAAAGCAAGGCAAGAAAAGGCAAGGGAAGGGGAGGGTAAGGGACGGGAAGGGAAGGGAAGACAAAGGAAAGGAAGGCAAGGGATGGGAAGGCAAAGGAACTTAAGGGAAGAGAAGGGAAGAGAGGGCAGAGCAAGGCAAGGCAAGGCAAGGCAAGGTAAGGCAAGGGAAGGGAAGGCAAAGGAATGGAAGAGAAGGCAAAACAAAGCAAGGCAAGGCAAGACAAGGGAAGGGAAGGCAAGGCAAGGCAAGGCAAGGCAAAGGAAGGGAAGGCAAGGGAAGGCAAGGCAAGGGAAGGGAAGGCAAAGGAATGGAAGAGAAGGCAAAACAAAGTAAGGCAAGGCAAGACAAGTAAGGCAAGGTAAAGCAAGTCAAGGAAAGGCAAGGCAACAAAAGGCAAGGAAAGGCAAGGCAAGGCAAGAGTCATTTAAATGCAGTCTTGTTTGCAAGTGTTGCAGAATGACTCTAAGAGCAGGACCATAGAGCCCTGGAGGACTGTGCGAGCAAGGCAGGGGGTGGCCCCCACAGGTAACCGGAGACCGGACATGGGAGGAGAATGTGGAGGAAGCTGTGTGGGGCTAACCAATACTGTTGTGCCAAGGAGGAGTGGCTGAATACCACTCCTATATATACGTGAACTGCGTCACAAATAAAGTAGAAGTTTGCTTATCACCCATATTGGGTTGGCCTGTCTGCTTCTCCTCACCGCTTACAGCAAGTATTCCACAGAAAGAGATCAATTAGTTCTAACAAAGGGGCAGGCTAATTCAAAGCTGTTTAATTTGTAAATGCCATTTACCTAAAACTAAGGGTAAAAAAAAGCAGCTTTATTAGGTGAATTTTCAGTTTCATAACTTTTATGTGAGCTATTTAAAATATCTTCCATTGACAAAGGATTGATCTGAAGAGACAAGAAATGCAGATGTCATTTTTAAAATAAAAGAGAGTTTTACAGGTATTGTAAGTAAATATTTGGGGTGTTTTCTTAAATCTCATGTATACATGTTAAAAGTTTCTTGTCCAATATGATTCAATCCAACTCAGGAGCTTAGGGACAGAGTAAGGAGACCCAAAAGTGGGTTTTCTACATTCTTAATTGACTAAATGTCGAGAACCAGAAATCAAATCATCAGATGTCAAGGACTGAACATCCAAATTAGCAGCTATTCATATAGCCCAATCTCAGCTGAGGCACTCAGCTGCAAAGCAGCATACTTGTCTGCAAATATGAACTTGTAGCCGAGTAAAAGAATACTGAGTAGTTGAGCAGAAAATTAGGGACCAGAGTGTCATACTTTTAAAAATTACAATGCATTCTTTTTCAATATCCTAGTATATTTGTTTTGCTTCATTTGTTTTGCTTACCATGTCTAAATCTCTATGTTTACTAATGCTCATGATTTCCCTAAGAAAATCTAGACTTCGAGTTTCTGAGGGGCTGGAAGACAGGAAGGATTTTCAAAAAATAAACTTTCTTCGCATAAACTTGGGGTGGTGCAGGGAAGAGAGAGATATTAATCCCTATGATCAAGAATTTTGAACTAGGGGGAGAAAAGCATCCCAAGAAAATCTGTTTCCAAGGCAGAGAGGGGGAGAGAGCAGGAAGTGGGAGCCAGGATTAGAAAGAGAAGCAGAGCATGAGGGAGACAGAGCCGGAGACAGAGGATGCGTGAGAGAGGCATAGAGTGAGAAAGGGTGCGTGAAAGAGAGCAAAACAGAAAGAAGAAGGGAGAGAAGGAGAGAAAAAAGGGAGGATGGGGGTGGGTAGAGAGAAAGTGTGTGTGAGGGAGTCAGAAGGACAAGAGACAACTCATTTTTGCTTTAAATTAATACGACCAAGAATATATGCTATCTCTGAGCAATGAAAAGTAAACATAAATTCTGAAGAAAAATAAACCTTTTTTTCCTTCTACAGCTTTTCTGATTTTGCTAAGTTTTATTTAACCTCCATTTTAAAAGGTCTCTCAAAGTCAGAACTTTTCCCCTTTTTGACATCAGCTGCAACCACACCCCTTATACCAAGTGCAAGGTCATGTCAAGGGAAGAGGTTTGCTCTGTTGAAGGCTGGTAGATTTAGCCTAGAGTACTGCAAAACTGTGATATAAGATTATTTTTAAAACTGCATTTCTATCAGTAAGCAGGTCAGTGAACCCAAGTGCAACACACACGGAGCTATCACACACTCTTAGGTGAAATGGTGAGTAGCTCTTTGGGTTCTGCTTCTTCATATTTTGTGATCTACAAAGCACAAAAGCAGTATTTCTGCACAACAAATACATCTGAAGGCCATTCAGTATTAAGCTGGGATGAGAAGAAACAGTGTGTTTATTATAATATGAACCAGAGTACAGAAGCAAAGAGCAAGCAAGCAAAACTAAAAAAAAAAATCCCCAAATTCCCAGCCCATTTCCCATTTGTCACCTCCCAAAGTTACAGTCTGCAAGAGGCAGTTCATTACATGCACTTTGTGAATTAAATAAAATGGTCTGTTCTATCCACTGCTTGAAAAGAAGACAGTTTTAATAGGGTGACATCAGCTGCAGCATTTCAGCTGGGCTATGGCTGCTGTCTTTGAAAGACTTTGATTTGGCTAATCATAGCCTCTTTTCTGGGATGCTGACTGCAGACTCCAAACAGAACAAATTAATTCCTGACGGTGCCTTGCAGCATACAATGTGGAATAATATGAATAGAGTCCTGAAGATTGTGATCAACATGGAATTAAAATCCACTGCCAGAACAACTGGACAACCTGCAAGTGAGCAACAAAGATGTGAAGGGTTACTGAATAAAAATTCCCTGGTGAGCTGTCATTAGCTCTAAGCAAGTGACCCTAAATTAAATGCTCATTCAATAATTTTAATTAATGTAATTTTCATACTCTTTTCAAAAGTATTTCTCTGATCTCATCTTACAATATTTGCTAGGCTGCAAGAAAAAAGACATGCAAAACACCTTGAAAATGATATAGGTATCATATTCTGCTTTGATCCATTCTCATGTCAGAATATGGTTAATAAAGAATGAAAATGAGACAGTTCCTCTTCCAGAATTCGTGATGACTTTCCCTCCTTTTTGCAAGCTGATGCACAGGACATTTTGTGAAGAAGTCTTCCCAAATACAACTGTATTGCTGCTCTCCATGTCAATCCACCACAATAGCTTCTGAAGTGGCCAGGATGCAAGAAACACATGGCTGTCAGACAGTAAAGCTGTTTGCTTTCTGTAGCTTGTCAGCTCAACCTCTTCCTTATGTGACTGGCAGGTCAAAGGAAAAGGCTGTGGTGATACAACAGGGACTGTGACAGTGTCCTATCACTCTGATCTTGCATCATGGTGACCAGAACAATTCAAAGCACAAAATGAACACCACATGGGATTAGCCATTCATTCCCCCCCCATATTATTTCAGTCAAATTTCCAGTCTGAATAAATGCAAATTTTTTAAAAACAGTGACCTCTACAAAAAGTTTAGTTAAAACTCTCTGTTGTGTTTGGTTGATACCAGAAACAAAAATTCAGGTGCTGGGCTTTCCACAGTGGCTCCCAGGCAGTTTCTTGCAGACAGAGTGGCCACAGATCGCAGGAGTTCTTGTACCAGTTCAGTGACTGATAGGTCTCCCAAGTTCACTTCAGCTCAGCCCATCTGAGCTCAGAGACTATTCTTGTATTGCTGAGGGGCCACTCTATGGATCAAGAAATACAGAAATGCACAAACACAACTTTGCAGTTTTGTTTTAATCAAGCAAAATAAAGATGAGAGAGATGTAGCCATCCCATTAAATGATATATGTTTGGAAGATATTGCCTTCTGAAAATTTGCATAAATATTCTATGCATATTTTAGAGAAAAACTGACAAAACACATTTATTGGAAAGTGGTATGAAATAGCTGAATTGTGCATGAAATAGCTGAAGAGTTTACGAAAATAAAAAGACAATATATAAGACAATATGAGACAATGAATTACAAAAATGACGACATGAATGTTATCTGCTTTTCAAGAACAGAGCTTGTGGAACTACAAACACAAAATAAAATTTTGAATGAGAGACCATTATGTAGTTTATTCTTTCTTTCTAAGATCTTAAGAAGTTACAATTTCATCAATGATAAATGTAAAAGATACATGAAACATAAAAGGACTATATTTTCTGCCTTTTGCTTGTGGGTTTGCACTGTTTCTTGAAAAAAAAAATAAAATCAAACGTGCATCTTTCCCTACCAAGTTCCCTTATCCATGCATAAATTGAGTTTTTACAATCATATGTTTAAAAAGACACAGAGGCACACCCTCATTCCCCTCTTTCGGTGTTCAGTTAAGTGCTGGTTTGTTACTTTGTTCTTTACATACTCAAATGAGAAGCATGTTGAGAGCTGATGTTTTATGGTTCTTTAAAACCAAGCTTTATTTTACTTAACACTTTGATAAGGAGCTCCCTTTCCACTAGATTTGAAACACTTAAATGTATTTGTCAATTTTATTTTTTTTTTTTATGTAGCTTGTACTAGAAGTCAGTTCTGTCCTAAAATCTGAAGAAAAAAAAGCCAAAACAACAAAATAAGCAACCCAAAACATGTGCATTAAAAGGTACATAGATTTTAACTAAAATAAGCAGAAATTGCCAGAATGTATGTTTACAGTCCTGGAGTAGGGTAGTTCTACTTCCCCTGGAATGAATGGACTGTTGCAGTAGGAGAATAATGCTATTTTACTCTAAACATCGCCACCATGAGTGCTCCTCTGTCAGCAAGCTGGCACGTGTCTCTATTGACAAGCTCTCTGTTGCATCCCTCCCAGAAGCTGGACAGAGATGCAGGACTTGAATTTAATTGTCTAAAGCTAAACTCAAACCACTCTCCAGCCAAAAGCCAAGTAATTACATCTTACTTTCCTATCTGGTTACAGATCTATACTGCTTAACAAATAGAATATGTATTGCTTAGCTCTGGGGCTGCTTTGTTCTGCAGCTGAGCATACACTGGGAAAACGATAGTTTTAAAAAAAATCTGATTGGCCATTTTTGTCTGCAGGGAGTAGGACTTGGGTTGGAGAACCCCAACATTGGAAAAGAATAAAGGTAAAGTACTGGGGTAAGTGAGATCTTAAAGAGCATATTCAGTATAGTAACTGGAGTTACTACAAGCTACTTAGCTGCTACTTGAATAACTAAGCGGCTTGCCCATCAGGTGCATCTTAGGCACTCATGTCATAATACAGAGGGAGGAAGTTAATTTCCTGTTCATTCTCTCAGGATGAAGCATGAAATTTCTAGACATTCCAGTACATGAACTGCGGAGTGCATATGTGCTCAAGATTTTGCCTACAATAATTTCACATTCTTCCAATAAAAGGTCTCCCTTCAGCTAAGTGGATTTCAACTACTGAAGGACTAAACTACTTGCTATGGCATTCTGGGCCCTACACTGTGATAACATACTTTCCTTCCTCCCTCCCTCCCTCCCTCCCTCCCTCCCTCCCTCCCTCCCTCCCTCCCTCCCTCCCTCCCTCCCTCCCTCCCTCCCTCCCTCCCTCCCTCCCTCTCTCCCTCCCTCCCTCCCTCCTTTCCTTCCTCCAGCCCTTCCTTCTTCCTCCCTCCTTTCCTCCCTCCTTCCTTCCTTCCTTCCTTCCTTCCTTCCTTCCTTCCTTCCTTCCTTCCTTCCTTCCTTCCTTCCTTCCTTCCTTCCTTCCTTCCTTCCTTCCTTCCTTCCTTCCTTCCTTCCTTCCCTCCTTCCCTCCTTCCCTCCTTCCCTCCTTCCCTCCTTCCCTCCTTCCCTCCTTCCCTCCTTCCCTCCTTCCCTCCTTCCCTCCTTCCCTCCTTCCCTCCTTCCCTCCTTCCCTCCTTCCCTCCTTCCTTCCTTCCTTCCTTCCTTCCCTCCTTCCCTCCTTCCCTCCTTCCCTCCTTCCCTCCTTCCCTCCTTCCCTCCTTCCCTCCTTCCCTCCTTCCCTCCTTCCCTCCTTCCCTCCTTCCCTCCTTCCCTCCTTCCCTCCTTCCCTCCTTCCCTCCTTCCCTCCTTCCCTCCTTCCTTTCCTTCCTTCCTTCCTTCCTTCCTTCCTTCCTTCCTTCCTTCCTTCCTTCCTTCCTTCCTTCCTTCCTTCCTTCCTTCCTTCCTTCCTTCCTTCCTTCCTTCCTTCCTTCCTTCCTTCCTTCCTTCCTTCCTTCCTTCCTTCCTTCCTTCCTTCCTTCCTTTTTCTTTCTTTCCTTTCTTCTTCCTTCCTCCCACCCTCCATCCCTCCTTCCTTCCTTCTTCTTTCCCCTGTCATTGTTAAGAATAATACCACCATCCCTTGAGTACATTGTTTCCAAGTATCAGCTATCTTTATGTGGATGTTTATTATTTTTTGCACAGAAGCAGTACAAAATATACTTGTATATCTCTGCATTTTCAGAGGGTAAAGTAATTCCCTGTCAGTAATGGGATCCTACTCAGCAGATAATCTCATCTGATTACAGATGAAATTATTACAGCAAATTTCATCCTACTCAGCACTTAATTTCATCTGATTACAGGCATAGAGAGAAATAAAAGAGTATACAGAGTCATCTGTTTAGGCATTTACAGACCCTTTAATCTAAAACTTCCATCGCCCAAGGACATGATCACATGAAAGTTCTTTTTTCCCATATTTTGAGCTAAACAGAAGGAGCTAACAGAAAATCAAAATACATTTAGCTCTGTTAGCGTATCTTGAAACTAAGTTAAAGAGTTCTGCTAAGATGTAGAAGATACTAGCATTACAATGGATCTAAGTTACACAATAAAATAGGTTTAGGCTCAGAGCTGTCTTGCATTCAGTACGCTCGGCTGGTTGCAATCTCCAGTGAAGTCACTCCATTACTCTCTCTCATATTTGCTATTTGCATATTATTGCAGTTTATTCTCTTTGTGAAGCTTTTCCACCTTACAAACTTCTCTGGGGTGCTGAAAGATTTTACCTGCTGTAGAAGATGTTGTAAAATGTCAATGATCAGCACACCATAAGAGTGAGACCACAACACCTTGTGTCTTTCACAAATTTCTCAAGATGTGGTAACTCGGCAAAGCTATTTGGAAAAAATATTAACTATGTTTATTCATTCTCATTTTTAAAAACATGCACAATGGTGAAATCTTTCTAAACAACTAAAGATTACGGTTGCCTCTATTCTGGGATGTTCAGCATGAGGGATTTCGAAAAATCAGAATTTTTCATCCAGAAATGCCTCACCTACTAAGTTCTGAAAAGCATAGCCTTTGAAACGGTTTCATCTTGGACATGAAAATTCTGTGACTGGTCAGTTTGTGAGCATTTTACTTTGAATATCCTGGGTACAAAACCTCCTCATGTCTGCCCGAACAGCAAAAGTTTTAATATTGGCCTAGCAGTTTATACTAAGCATGAAGTGGAATAGGCTTTGCTAGGGCCTGTGGGATTCTTCTAAACCTCCCATGAGTTTTGAGTCTCCATAAGTCTTGCTATGATTGACATATTTTTCCTGGGTAAATGAAATTTGACCATTCACTGTCCTTAGGCAACTATATATGTGAAGTGGTAGCACTTGATAGAAAAGAAGAAAGAAAATATAGAACCCTAGGGTTTACTGTAAAAGTGACTGCGACTTCACACCTAAATGAAGATTTATCTCATTCTCAGCAAGTGATTAACAACTTTGCTGTCTTCCTCTGCTGTTTAACTGTGATATCTACAAGGCAGAATTAATTTTAAAAGCATGATGTACCCAAAAAACAGGACTCTAACATATATTTGGACAATGCCAAAAAGGTTACACTAATTTCTTACTTCATACAAAGGAGAGATTAGCCTGTCATAATTTATTTCACATATATTTTCCAACTTAATGGATTGCTTAATATATTGCTTTTTCACTGAACAAATATTTGGGTAAGCTTTCATTATTTTGACTATAAGGAGCCTGAAAATTTAAAATCGTTGACCAGCTAATCCTTGCCTGCTATCTAAGAAAGTCACAGGGATTGATGAAGATTTTGATTTTTGAGCATTAAATATTACCTTTGAAAAAATGTTCTGTCATTTTTCAGGCAACATTATAAATTACTCAGTGATGCTTTGTTAGCTAGAGCTAATAGCTGAGACAACTTGTGAAGCTTCTGATGTCCCAGGTTGCCTGGGCTCTTTTTTCAGGGATACAGTCACATATATCTTCTCTGATTTACCTCTCTGGCTGAATCACTATTGGGTATGTACATCTGGAATTGCATCACAGACCAGGTCAGACACCCATCCAAGCTGTGTCCTGTTAGGCAATGCAAGTTGCTCCAAAGCTCCAAAGCAGTAACCAGATGCTTTAGAACACCAGTCCCTAACTTCCAGTAACTTCTTCACAATAACAATGGTTATATAAAATATATATATATATCTTCACAATAACAATGGTTACATATATAAAATATGCCGTATTATTTAGTAAATCTAGCCTAAATCCATGTAATTTCATGATGACAGATCATTGCTGGAGGACTTTGGGTAACTGTTTTAAAAGAAAGGCCAAAACTGGGACACTGAAAAATAACAGAATTACCACCCATTTCTTCTTTATACATCAGACATGGTTGACAAAAAAGCACCACCAACAGAACCACCTTGTACCCTCACGTATACAGGGTGCAAAGGACGAACTGAGTTAAGTATGCTTCCTGAGAACTCTACAATGATGCTCAAGCCTTGTGCAAACAACTTTAAAAACTAGTCTGTGGTCCTAGCAGTTGTGGCATCCCTAATTAATGAATGCTACTTCTGTTCATTTGTGGCTCCATTGTTTTTCTTTTACCCCTTTATCTTTAACCTGCCTTTTATCTTCAATTGTCATCTTAAGTGGTTGTTCAACCAAAAATGGCATGTTTCATTATTACAAGTATTTTATGAAGTCAAGAGCATTTATTCTGTTCTCTCTTAAACAATGATTAATGCAACAAGAGAAATGTAAAAAGTAACCATCAACATCCTAACACCTTTGGTCAAAATTTTTTCTTGATACAGATTTATTGGAAATTTCCCACTAAATTAAAACACTGTACTTCCTTCCCTTACTCACCCCATGTTGATTTCAACAAGTACAACTTTGAAAGGCATTCAGATGTCTTGCTTTTTGCAATTCTAAGGTGAAATTTCTGTGGGAAAAAAAAAAAGGAGGAAGAGAAAACATTTCACAAATGTTAGGTCAGTGATGCTTTAGAGGCAAGATACCATAGGCTGCTGTTAAGCTCATAGCCATGCTGACTCCCAGTCGTGTGTGTAACCGTGTAGCCTGTGAAACCCTATTGCCATTGTTAGTAACAGGCCATACATTTCATACTGGGTCTGCAAGGCCATGGGACTGAGGCTTGACACAGGTTGGTCTGCACCTGAGTTTTCTTGACTTGCCTGAAGCTTTGTTTTGCCTGGTTTAGCAATTCCTCTAACTGACAAGCTATCTATGGCTAATTTGTTTTATTGTATTTCTTTATATGGCACCACAACATTTTTCATATTAATAGTAACAAGCAGTGATTCTTTGTAGCATGCTACTGTGCTGGCACATTGTGTAGAGAAGCACAGGTCTGGTACAACAGTGGAAACTTTGCAAAGCAGAGGCACAGGATGTTGTTACAGGAGACTGGGATGAGAGATGAGGCACAGGCTTGGTCCTGGAAACCCCACAACAATAAATAACCCTCCAGTAGCCTGTTAAAAATTGCAGACTTGTCACTGGAAATAAAATCTGATTTTAGGTAGCAAAGAAATGTTGTGTAACACACACAAAGACATCCGAACTAGGCATACGGTAAATTTGGGTGCAACATGGGGCTGCAGACTAATGAAAAAGAAAAATGTAAAGATTTGTTAGCAGACATAAAAATGACCCCAAGAGGATCCTAGAGTGAGAAAGAAATGACCAACATGAGCATCACATTTCTCTTGGGAAAAGACACTGGATATTGACAATTCTCTATAACTCACCATAAGCCATGAGAATGACCACATTGACATTAGGACTGAAAGAAGCAGACAAAGGATGAGATAGGACCAGTAAAAACCACAGAAACTAAGTCATTGTATTATGATTTCAATTCTATTGATACTTTTACCAAGCCTTTTTTAGCCCTGTATTCTAATTATTATTATTATACTGTAATGGTTAAATCTAAACCAATAATGGTTTTTAAATTACATTGTCCAGATTTTGATGATACTAACAATAAATTCTTGTATTTATATGTAAACTTTGTTTCTTCTTTGCCCAATTATAAGATTTTGAATGCAACTTACGTATTATGCTGACATTGTGCACCACAGCTGGGTGAAAATTAAGGAAATTCAGTCAGCAATGTAAGTGTCCCCAGGAGATTAGAAATGTTAGAACAATGAAATGGCAGCTACACAGGCAAACAAAAGAAAACAAAATTGTGGGAATCTCCAACTATGGCTAAGCCTTATTTTTTATTTCAATTTTCCTGTTTCTATATATACTGTGAGTTTTTTTTTTTTTCATACTATCAAGAAACATTTGAGTTTATGCTAAAAGGACCTTCTCAGAGCTGATAAATCAAAATTATGACTGTCATATGTTCTAGTTACGAGCACTAATAGGGGTTTACTGTCTCCTCAAACTCATAATCTGATCATAAAATTAATCTGAGCACTGAAATAGGCTTTTTTTTCTTTCTTTTTTTTTTTTTTTCTTGTGGGAATAAAATACAGACAATCAGAATGGAGAGCTGATGAAACAATCACCACAATCTAATTCAGTGCTTATTCTACACCATTGGCAAACAGCCTGACTGATAAATGGAGATTTAACATGTTGGCATCTAAAGTAGGTTAATGTGGACCGAAATATGTTTTAATGCTCTTCCTTTTTCAAGTATGTCCAAATCTGTAGCCCTCTAATTAAGTTCTTTTTTTCCTTTTTCTCTTCCCCAATACTTACAGCAAAAAATGCCATTGCTATCAGGTAAAAAATTTTTGTCACTGAGCTGACTATACTATATATATAATTATATGTATACTTTCTCTATATTTCAACATATCCACTATTAAAAAGGTACCTGGAGAATGAAGACTGATTTTTGTACCATTCACTTCGTGTCAGACTGATACGGACTACCAAACTATCCACAAGAAAACCTGAGCTCCTTTCCACCTCAAAGCTTTTGGCGGTACTGTGGTAATGTAAACCAGCTTCAGCATCATCTCTTGTACTTTAAGTCTGTGTATGAAATTATGTCATACAGTTTCATGCTGTGTTTCACAGAGCATGCAAGACTAGAAGTGGTTTTGGTTACCAGTTTTCTGATTTATTTCTATATTGTGGTCAATAGTGTTTTATTATTTAAAAATAATACCTGAGAAAGACCACAAGAAAGGGAGAAGCTGAACTTATGCTAGAACTTTTAGAGTCAAAGACAATGGTGCTCATGTTTAAAGAATTTTTTTTCTTGTACTTGAATTTTGCTTACACTAGTGTCCAGAAACATGGTAAAAATGAACTAAAATTACTGGTGCTGAACAAACTGCTTTTCCCCTCCCAGTAAGCATACATTCATTGGCTTAAAACAATTCAGGGTAGATAAATGGGCTAAGAGACATTTCCAGATAACACACAGTTCCAATATCCGAAAGCTCCTGTTTTTTCTTTAGAGACTCCTTCCTTAGTGAGGTGTTTGGTAGGTGCCTTGGTGGTACATGTTTACCCTCCTGCCAGAACAGCTTCTAATCATAGAATCACAGAATAGTTAGGGTTGGAAAGGATCATGGGGTCCTTTAATCATGGGGTAACTGTCAGGCAGCACTGACTGAACTGCTGGTACACTTGAGTGCAGTTTGCAGGCACTCCTGCACAGGTCCTGTCAAGGGTGGGAGCAGCACTGAAGGCTTACCTGGTTCTCTTTTGACCCATTCCAACTTCATGGCTCCTTTACCAAACTAAAGATACCTAACGCATCTCTTAATGAGCTCATGTGTTCATACGACACCGCAACAAAGCACTTTTTCCTCTTTAAAATATGGCAGTTTTGGACTAATTTCTGAAAAGTGGAAGAAGAGTAAAAGCAAAGGTCTTGTGACAGGCCTTTAGACCCTGCTTTAGTTCTTCTTCTCTCCCTACTAGATTCAGGAGGGTAGTTCCTCCTGAGAGGTCTTGCTCTTCACAGCTACCATGTTTATCCATCCGTAAGTGTATGTCAGACTACTTAAACATACTAAAATGGTATCAGTTATTTCCTTCTGGAATTCATCTTGCTTCAGTTCTGGTCACTGTTACCTCTCAAAAATGTTTTTCCACCTTAAGCTCTTGGCACTTTTCTAATGTATATGTATATATATACACAAGATGTTACCTCTTGTCCTGGGTTCAGCAGTAGCAGTCATGTTTCTCCTTCTTGGTAGCTGGTGCAGTGCTGTGTTTTGACTTTTGGCTCCGGAACAGAGCTGATAACAAGGATGTTTTGGTTTGGCCAAGGACTTTGTGAGCCTCATGCTTTGCTAGGGAGGAGGGGAAGCCAGGAGGAAGCAGAGACAGGACACCTGACCCAAACTGACCAAAGAGGTATTCCATACCACAGCACGTCATGCCCAGGATGGAACTGGGAGTTAGCCGGAAGGGGCTGGGAGACTGCAGGGTTGGAGGAGGTATGGGTCGGTGCTTGGTCGGGCCTGGGGAGTGAGTTATCGGTTGGCTGGTGGTGAGGTGTTGTATTCTCTTCCCTTGTTATTTCCTTTATCATTATTATTATTGGTGGTAGCAGTAGTGGTTTGTGTTATACCTTAGTTACTAAACTGTTCTTATCTCAACCCGTGGGAGTTGCATTCTTTTCGATTCTCCTCTCCGTCCCTGCAGGAGTAGGGGGAGGGAAAGAAGAGGGGGGAGTGAGTGAACGAGTTACCTGACTGGGTTTAAACCACGACACCTCTTAATTATTTCTGCGTCCTTCTGGGTTTTCATACTGGTAGGAGAAAACACAAGTACTCCTTTCCTTTTTCTCTGTTTAGCACATATAGCATCAGAAAACAATCTATCTCTTCCTGGCTTTGCTGTAGGAAAGCTTTTAAAGCAAGAGGAGAGCCTGACAGCAACTAGCAGTGACACAGAGGTAGCTGCTCACTTGCTTAAAGGTAGGTTTTGTTGAAAAAAAAAGAACAAACAACCAATTCCTGACAACATGTGGTAATACATGTAATATCTCATTAGAATCACCACTGTGCTTTGTCAGTGCTAGCTAATGCACAGACAAGTGTTTT
This sequence comes from Pezoporus occidentalis, assembly GCF_034315485.1. Lineage (NCBI taxonomy): Eukaryota > Metazoa > Chordata > Aves > Psittaciformes > Psittacidae > Pezoporus > Pezoporus occidentalis. The sequence goes on along the minus strand of NW_026915147.1, from coordinate 468,854 downwards.
CCTTGTTCTTTCATTTCAATACATCTGCATAACATTATGAGTTATAATTAGTGTAAGTGTTCAAGGACCAGTAAACTGAAGACAAAACCAGGAATCTTTATAAAGCTTCTGCAAGATGAATCTCATTTAAACAGCTTAAGATTCAGCCTGAGTATCTTAAATAAGATGAATGAGTATATTGTGCTGCTCTGGAGCACTCTCACCTGGATGGTATATTCTAGAAGCACTTTAAAAAGCCACTTGTCTTCACGCACCCCTGTGCCCTGCAATACCCTCAGATGAAAACGGAACAGCCCTGTCCCTTGCCTCACAGCCGCAAAGAGGCTCATGCAGCAGGGCTGTCCCAACTGCTTGAAGGGGACAATTGCACAGCTGATCACACTCCTGCTTACATACCATCAGCAACAGGGTCACAGCATTAACATCAGCTTTCTAAGCACACACTGCCTCTCCCTCTTATTATATTTAACAATGCTCATAATTTGTCCATTACCTCACTATTACTGATTGCTTTCCTGCACTAGGTTTCCTTTCATGTACTTATTTCTGCCAGTGGTTTCAGTCTTTATTCCAGAATGCCTTTCCTTAGGCAACAAAATCTCTATTCTTCAATTAAGAAAAAAATTGCAGGTATTACTACTCACAACACTGCATCCGTTTCCCATCCATACTCTAGCCTGACTGCAGCAAAGCAGCCACAGCAGTGAACATGTTCTAATTTCACTGTCTCTGGATAATAAATTCCTGCTGGAAGGAAATATTTCAGTTTACCCTACATACCACCAGAGACAAGCTGTATGTATACTGTTGGCCCAAACCAAATTTGGAAACAAAGTATGTTTTTCAAATATCCACACCTAGTGATGGGGGGGGTTGTGAGTGAAACAATACACTGAAAACTACTTTGATTAAGTGCTGAGGAAAACCTGGTTTTATCAAACACAATGCATTTTCAAACAGCTAAAATCTAAACTACTTCTCTGTACATATTTTACATGTTGTATTGAAGTATAAGCCAAGATGGTGACTTGGGTGGCCCTGAGGACTTAATCTTAAGTCAAGCAACAGAAGTCTAAGAGTCTTCAATACTACCTGAGCAAAAGAAATTGCGGGACAGCAATCTTGCCTACACAGTTATCAGAAAGTAACCTGGTCTTATGCAAATGCTGGTAGTATAAAGTAATCACACCTAGTGAGATTTTTGCTCTGCTGTCAGTGTAATATAGTATATTTTCTACCTGTCCTCCTTTTCACTTTAGATTGTATCTCCTTCATAAAAGAAGGAAAAGAAAAGCATTCGTTGCCAGCTGCATCATCAGCCACTTCAACAGCAAGGTCAGCAGGGAAAAAAAATCCATAGTTCTGAAAAAAAACCTTGTTAATGAGCTCAGTCTAAAGTCACATGTAGTATGGCTCTGTGCTGATTTACAGTGCAGTCTGCATTCAAAATTAACAAGTAAAAAGTAATTTATACCTTTTGCAAATAGAAGTTTGCTTAAAAAGTTTACCGATCAACTTTATTGCACCAAATGCATTTAAGTAATTTGGACGGTCAGCAATACTTCTATATTTCATAAATTAAGTAAACATCTACTTGTATGTTTTATCTATCCTACTCTGTAAAGTATTTGCTGGGGTTTTTAAGCAATTCAAGAAGAATGGGCTTGAATTAAAACCTGTATGCTTCTCTTCAACAGCTAAGCAGAAGAGTGCTACTGCAAAACAGATATTTTCAGAGCCTCAGTCCTCCCCATAATGTATTCTGCATAGGGTACTGTCATACCCTGTGAAGTCCAAAAGCTGATATAAACAACACCAAGTAATTTTCTGTAGATCTTCTACTATTTCTTTCATACAGCTTGCATATCTAACCTTTCTTTCTACGATTTTGACCTGAAAATAAGAAACTATGTCTAAATGGTCACTAATGGTTCATTGCTCACGGTTAATGGTTTCTTGCCACCATGCTACAGAATTTTCAAAGTGCTATGCTCCACCTCCCTAGGAAGGTGCAGCTGAGGACCTGAAGAGGTGACCTGTGAAGGACCAAGGGTTGTCTGCACAGGTGTTTTCCCAGTTTACAAGGCTTCTGCTCATTTCCCCTTCATGTTGGTGGGTATATATAGGATATAGAGCTTTTAGATTCTGTAGCAACTATCAGAGAAGCAGGTAAACAAGAACACTCTTAGAAGGAAACATCTTCCTTAAAACAGTGTTTTCTTAGGTAAAAAAAAAGATTAAAAAAGGACCCAAATCAACCAAACCAATGAACCACAAAACAACGAAAGAAAGAAACAAAACCCCAACAGAAACAAAAACCCACACAAGAAACTAAGAGCACCATCTTCAAAGTTTCCATGACAAATTTTAATCCGCTAGCAGTATTTCTATATGAGGTTAAATCCTCTGCTTAATGACCAACACAGCATTTAGATGTGCACTATATAAAATCAGGACATTCATTTTAACTTCATTACTTCTTTTCTGTCTGTTGACTTTCATTATGGGAGCAACTGAACTGAAAATGAAATTTATCAATGCTTTGCTGTATATTAGTTAAAAAAAAAAAAAGAAGTCAAGCAATTGCTAAGAAATACATTTTATACAAACTGTTTCCATGCCAAATAATTATAAACACATACTCTGCTGCTACATGCTAGTCAAACAAACCCCAAAATAAACAGGATACCGAGATGAAAAATCTTTCCTACTTTTAGAGAACTACTGGCTTTCAAAACACAAAGTTCTCTTTTTTGTGTAACTGGTTTCAACAGGAAGTTGGAGAAAATCCAAATCATTATCTTTTTTTAATGTAAGTGCCTGCCTGTAAGCCAGCTTCCAGATGTATTGGTCTACTTAGCTCTAAAAATAAAGATCAAAATGAAGGCATATGTTTCCAGCAGATTTTCCATTAACTATCACTTTTCCAAAATATGAGAGTAACCAATACACAAGTGTCTCTGGAATCACCTGCTTCATCACAGTCACCTAAAGATCTGCTTAAACCAGAAGCCATGTTAAGGATATATAAGTATAATATGGTCTAGTGAATCACAAGAATCTAGGAACAAAATTATCCTGGGCTTCATGGTAACTCTCTTATAGTTCTTCAAAAGCAAGTTACTTTTACTATTATGAATTCCACATAATCTTTCCAAAGTTTGTCATATGCTTCAGAGAAGCTACTCAAAATGAAAGGGAGACAATATTGTCTAAATTTCTACTCAAACTGCCTTTGTGTCACAACCGATACCCCCAGTGAGGGGGCTTGAAATACTAGCATTAGTAGTAAAGAGTGGGAACTAGGGTTTACATTAATTGAGAAAATAAATACACTAATTCTCTTCAGGTATTTTTTCAGTCCTATATACAGTCACATATTTCTGTGACTTACGGCTCACTTATAGTTCACTTCAGCCTGGTTTGTTAAGGCAGTAATGTTTCTATGCTGCTAATACTTGTCAGTTCATTCTAATAACTTAGCAAATGAGTACAACACAGGTCCATGAGGAAGTTTAAAGGACCAAAGGATATTTCATATGAGGCAAGGTGGAATGAGCTGGGGCTGTTTAACCTGGAGAAGGCTCAGGGAGGTCTAATCATCCTGATGGCTGTGAATGAAGAAAGGGAACAAGGCTCTTTTCAGTAATTCACACTGACAGGACAAGAGGCAATGAGCACAACTGAAAAAATGGAAATTGCATATGGACACGATAAAATGTTTTTTTTTTTTACTGTAAGAGTGGTCTAATACCTGACCAGGCTGCCCAGAGAAGTTGTGGAATCTCCATCATTGGAGACTTTAAAAACCCAGCATGGTCCTGGACAAAATGCTCTAGCTGACCCAGCTTGAGTAGGAGGATTTGGGCTGGATGATCTCAACGGGCCCTTTCCAAGCTAAGCAATTCTGTACTAACCCCTTGATCAAATTCAGCCATATTTGCTACAAGAGTAGCTATCTGATATATTTTGAATTTCTTCAAACCTTTTGGAAATAAGTTACAAGGAAAGGGAGAGTGAACAGCACTTTTGCTGTTGCAGGAAAAACAAGTAGCACTCTGCAGTCCCTCAGCAGCAATGTATCCACTCCCTAACATTATCTGTTAGCACGACCATATTAGCCCTTCCATAGCTGCAAACTGGCATCATAGGCTCGTTTACTTGCCTGGGTTGTGAGCATCTCCTGTCTTTGCAAAACAGGTCCTCTGTCCCACACTGCAAAGGTGAGTACTGGAAGGATGTAGGATTATTGAAGAGGAAGCAGCTCAGTGAGAGAGCTCTGGAAGACGCTGGAAGTGGAAAAGTGGAAGGTGGAAAAGCAGTGATGTAACTGTCATGGGAGGAGCTGTGGTTACTTCAGGACATAACTTGTGTAAAACCAGGCTTTACACATTGTACTACTCACAGGGTGACTTCTTTGATGAACAGAGTTAGACCTAGTACAGCGCTGAATGCTGCTCATGTTTCACATAGCATTCTTCTAGCGCTATATAATCAGAGCCAAAAGCATTGCCATGATGCGCAGCTCAGGCTTTGCTATCCTTCTTCTAAAAGAAGCAATTCATCTATGTGGAGTACCATATCGCAATAGCTATTCTTCTTCCAGGCTGGTGCATTGCTAAATGACACTACCTCAAGTTTCAAATAGTCTCTCCTCACACACAGATACAGGAATCAGCTTGCACTTGCCAATGTTGCAGGAGCAGTAAGAACAGACAGTTTGGAGAGCAAATGGACAACCACGGAGAGGAAAGGGAGAATGCCATACAGCTGGGGATTCAGGAGGTGGAAACTTGAAAGCACCTGCTCATATTTTGTTACTGATTGGATTTTTTCTTGCTATCTTTATACTATCACAATGTCATTACCTCTCACTTTGATTCTAGTTTTTCTGCAGTCAGAGGACTATGTAGGAAAACAATGTGGGAACTGGCCGCTTAGGCAGCTGTTCTTGAAGTTATCAGACCTGAAGCTGTTTCTTGTTAGTGCAACAAAGCAATGGATGGACACAAGGACTTGAATTCTCCAGAACAGCTGCTGAGTCATGAAAGTGGGTCTAAGAAACCTGATAGAAAAACCAGACAGTTTAGTCATATTTAATGGCAGCTGTCAATCTGCTAAAGAAACAGAAGCTACTGTGAACAGTTTTCATGAGATAACAGGGAAGCAAAAGGAACTTAAGAAAAAACTACTTGGAGAACACACCTAGCTCATCAAGAAGGGGTTTCTTGTTAAGGTACTATTGATTTGAATACAGGTGTGCACCAGTAAACACAGAGATGCTACCATCCAGTGAAACAGCCTGTTCCAGACCTTCTGTATTAGCAAAACACTTTGAGAGCATGATTTCCCTTTGCCAGGATTTCAGAAATTGATGGATTACTTAACTTCAGGCAAGACTAACTATAAAACACATACATCTTCTTAAAGCATTTGTTACACATTAATATTAAAGATGATGGTGACTATTTGGAAAGATTCCTTCTATGCATTGAGCATATCTTCAGACAGTCAGGCCTTGACTGACTCTTCATGCCTGTTCTGACACTGGAAATAATTACTTTCACAGCTTTACAGTGGTATGGAGCTTAATTCCTGGGTAGTATGCCAGAGATTTAATAGGCTTTCTTTTGGCAAGGGGATCCCCAGGAATGCTTTTGACTGTCCATTAGAAGAGGATTGTGTTTAAAGGCAGGAGCTTAACTTAACTTCATCAGACTTATAATTGTTTTGTATATGTTATCTGCACATTGACATAAGAGTAACACTTAAAGATGTTCAACCACAATAAAGAAAAAAAAATAAATAATAATGACCTACAAAATAGTCTAGTCCTAAGGAGAAATACAACAGTTCCATTTAAGCTATTCTGGAAGAACTGGATCATTGTTTTGTGGAACACATGAGTTCAGTGACAGACACACAATCAAAAATGCTATGGCTTAGGCAAAAATACTACTTTGTTAATTATTTTTCTCTGGAGAAAATAAAGAGCTGAGAAATTGGAAAAAAAAGAAAAAAGATTACACTATATTTGGAATTGTCTATATGTGTAGTTTTGGTATTTTGAGTCTTAGCACAGCAGCTTGCTGTTCCTGACTGGAAATGTTTTGGGGTTTAATGTTTGTCTGAGCTTTATAGGAGTTGTATTTTGGGCAGGTATCTGCCTCTCAGAATGGAGAAAAGTTATGAGATGCCTCCTGGCTCTTCAACAGAGGATACTCCTTGGTGCACCATAGAGTTGCTAGCCCATAAAAGAGAAAGGAGACAAAACTTCCCATCTAACTCTAGATGGTAGCACTTTAATAGCAAAAGACTGAAGCCTGTTTTTCTTCTCTGAATCTTCGATGTACAGGTAATATCTGAGATGTGCTTAGAGACATGTTTTTCCTCACTCTTTCAAAAGACTAAATACTATTTAATTTTAAAGACATTCTGCACTAAATGGAATCAATTCCACTCTTTCCACTCAAATTCTGACAATGCAAAATCAGTGGTAAAGATGAGAATACCTCAAGTATGTCTACAACAGCATAGAGACAATATAATGATGTGAGAAGACCTGAGTCCCAACTTTAATAAACAAGACATATTTTAAGGGGAGATGTTTCCTGGTTGCTCTAAAACAATTGAAGAGCACTAAGACTCAAACAGTGATGTCTCCTTTAGAGGAGGCCTGTCTCGTTTCATGTTTGCCGTTTTATGTTTCTCATTTCACTTCCTTTGGAATATATTTTAGCCCCCAGGAAAAAAGTTGGCTAGCTCTGTTATCACCTCAATGACATAACTAAACTGTGGAAATTACATTTCCTTTGGCTGTACTCCTTCCTTTGAGAAACTGTCTTTCATATTGATAATCATATTTTGTAAAGCTTAGAGGCAGCACTTGAATCACATCAAATATCTTTACAGTTTTGCAGCAAGAAAACGGTGAAAACATCTCCTTCACTTATAAATGTATTTATTTTGGGACATAAAAAAACCAGAAGGTAAGAAGGTATAAACTGAATACAGAAAGGCAGAGCTCACAAGGTCATTGTTAAAGGCTACAAGAGAAAGCACATATGAATACTGCCAATGCAAGCAGGTCTTCATCACAGTGCAGGATTTTTTCATGGACAAAGTAATTGATTATCAATTACATGGTTACGTTTTTGCTGTAGTAAGTAACAAAACCCACTTTTCCAATAAAAATGAAGAGTCATACAGAGTTATAAGCAAGATTCAGCAAAATATGGCCTCTTGCACCTGTGCCATGAAAAAGAACACAGCTCAGCAAATCACTGACTGCCAGACCAGTTTCAAATACACACAAACTTAAGACCAAATCTGCCATTAAAGAATAAAAATATCAAATTCATTATGAAAAAGGTTGGGAATTTTTTCTAGTTTCTATAGCCAGCATGGAGTTGTGCATTAGCCTTTGCAGCATGGCCAGTAAAGGTTTAGAAATCTGTTATTCCTCGAAACATGATACTGATTGATCTAATAGGCTTTAAAGTACTGTGTATGAGTTCTACAAGCTATTTTTTTCATATTATTTTGAATTCTGAAGTGCATACTTCAGAATGAAGATTAATTCTGGCCATCATTGAGTATGTTTTGCACATATGTAAACCACTTCAAACATTTGAAAACAAATCGTATTAATGGGACATTATAAGCTGCTGTGTCCTCCAGCTGCTCCAGCCCAGGCCCTCTTCTGCCCAGCCTGATTCCTGGCTCAGGGATGAGGGTGACATTTTCCCATTTGCAGAAGTGAAGCTGAGCCAGCGTCCCTGTGACACACAGCAGAAGACACTGACACAGCTGGCACAAAGGATTCTCTGCCTCCTCAGCACCCCAGAGAGGTCTTGCACAGCCACAGGGCAGACAGCCCAGACCCTCCTCCTCTGGGCATGGCACAGGCAGAAGGTCACCAGTGCAGTGCACACGGGGCAGACACTCTCCAAGGTCACAAGCACACGGATGTTCACAGATCCCCTGAGTACCAGCACAGACCCTCTGCTGCCCGGCACCCTGCCCCTAGCCAGGGTCTCCTGCTTGCTGGTTGGTCCAGATTGGAGTTCACTGGTGATTTCACATGCTCACCCCATATGATCCAGGTTTGGGAAGGAAACACACACCCACCCCTTAGCAGTGACACCAGGCAGCACATGGACTGTGACCTGTGGTCCTGTGCTAGTCACCAGCCCTGAGCCCCTCACTTGTCTCACACTCATGCTGGTGACTGGTGACTTCCAGAATGGCAGTTTTGGGAACATATATCCTTCCCAGCCTAGAGTGGGAAGCTCAAAGTTAAAGACCAGCTTCATCGGCTGGCACTGAATCACTGAGTCAGAAAATCATTTAGGTTGCAGAAGATCTTTAAGATCCAACTGTTAAGTCCAACTGTTACTCTGGAACTGCCAAGTCCACCACTAAACCATGTCACTAAGTGCCATACCTACATTTTTTAAGACCTGAAGGTCCTTTAAATATCTTCAGGGATGGTGTCTCAAATACTGATCTGGGCAGCCTGCTCCAGTGCTTAGTAACTGTTTTAGCCAAGAAACACTCCTAATATCCAAACTAAAACTTCCCTGGCACAACTTCAGGCTGTTTCTTCTCATTCTGTCACATGTAATTTGGAAGAAGTGTTCCAACACCTCACTACAACCTCCTTTCAGGTAGTTATAGAGCAACTGAGACCTCTGACTCATGCCAACAGCAGACCTCACAGACCAGTGGTACTCACAGCCTGGTCTGACTTTGGCCTCCTCTCCTCTCACAATCGTCCCCAGCAGCTAGCACGGAGTCCTTGCAGAACTCACACATGTAGTACAGAGTGAGATTATGCAGACAGCTAGTTAAAAAAAGGGAGTTAGGACAGACTGTGTCAATCAGGCGCAGGGCTCAGCCAGACAAGCGTTCTTACCAGCCACAGTTTACACGAAACTGACCCCTTTTCTGTCTATTCCTCTTTTCTTTCTCACCTGAACATTGCTTCATCAACTTGCACAGGTCCACCAATACCCCTGCAGCCCTCAAGACCTCAAGGTTTGGAGATGTCAGGTCTGTGTCTTAGTATACTTTGTCCTTTCCCCTCTTCCTCAGTATTCCCTTTGACAAGCTCCTTGATCAGATAATCTTATGGGAATAAACATTCCTACACTTCACATACCTTTACCAGTTAGTGCGACTGACCAGCTTCATCTCATCAGTGATGACTGATCTCATCACTGCCTCCCTCATAATTTCTTGGACAGTTTTGTGTCTGTGTTCTCGTTTATGGCCTCCTCCTTTTCTTAATATCCCCTTTTGTGCTGAGAAAGTCCTTGACCACACAACTTAAAGGAGCAGACATTCTCCTTCCATATTATCTTTCCAATTAGCACATAACTGAAAAATATTATCACAACTGTGTTACAAAGGAATATAGTTCAGAATATAGCAGAAAAATGAAAAAAAAAAACCTTTATTTTACAGTTATACAAATAAAAAACAATCCCCATAGCTGTACTTGAAATAATATTAACAGTGTCAACCATGAAAATCCTTACAGAATACATATCAATACTTTAAAGCACAAAAAACTGTATTACATACGCTCAGTAGCAATAGTACTGTGCAAGAATGAAGCTCTCTGTAAACGCTCTTCCTTTATTTTATTTACAACAATTGTGCTTTTCGCTACACAAAGTAACAGTGCTCTTAAAAATAAATAATGTGCAATTTCAGGGTTATATCCTGAAATATGCTAATCTGGATCCCCATCTACATCCTGGACATGTCTTACCCAGGAAAGTCGTTGTAAAGAGTGCTCAGCACTTTGCTAGATTAAACACAAAAAAAAAGGTTACTGAACCCACACTTGTTTTTCTTCAAATTGTAGTCAATTAGAGAAAAAGTGATGATCTCAAGCACATGTTGTTTATATTATTTAAGAAAAAAAATGGTAGAGTCTTTATTACACATTAGATTGTGTTAACCAGACAAGGTTTGAAAGGTTCAGTAGATCTTATGTCTGGAGAGCAGATCAGAGCTCTGGGAGACAGAACTGTCCCAAAGCTGAAAACTTAACAATCAAATATAAGCATCTATTATTTTATGTAATATGAAAGACTCTCTCTGCAGAAACATTAACATGTACACTAATAAACAATTCACAATAAATTGATCAGAATTAAATGATGTTGTTCAGTATAAAGCTGCCATAAGAACTGGAAAAATATACACTGCTGTCTTGATAGTAGCTCCCAGTTCTTATTTGTAAGATGAGTTTTGGAAATTCAGCTGGCAATTGATATGACTGATACGAGGATCAATTTGAGGAAGACTGAACTGATGGGCACTCCTCAGATGGGCACTCCTCACCAGGGCAGATATCATCATGACATTAAGGATCCTTCTTTTTATCCTATCTAGCTCGGTATTACTTGTTGAGACTATTAGATGATAAAAGTGGTAATTGTAATAAATCCTGCTTATCTGATCTGTGCTGCAGGCAACACGGGAGGTGTGAATATATTTAAACAACAGAAACTATCCAAGGCAGCTATGAAGGTTTAAGATGTTGCCCACTGAAGAGCCACAAGGTGACATTTATTCCACTGCAAAGTACCTATACAGCAGCTAAGCCTTTGGTGCTATGCTCCAGGTCACCTTTAGGGAAAAAGAGTCACATGGTGGAAGTATTCTGGTTTTTCATTCATGACTTGGGGTGCCTCAACAAAAATACACAAATTGCCCAGGGCAATACAAAGCCAGGAGGTATACATGAAAGGGTGAAAAAGATCACCTGTCAGTTAATATTTCAGTCTACTTGAATTTGCTTCCTGTTGATGGCCTGACACTAGAGAGAAGAAAAGACATTCCCAGAAGAAAAGATAAAAGCTAAACAGATGCTCCTTTGAGCTACTGTGAGACTGGCATTTGTGAATTCTTTATCTCAATAGAAATTCTGTCGATGTATATGAAATAAGTTCTGAAAGATAATAGCAGCAAAACCCTAACAGAAAGAACAGGAACATTCTCACCTTTCATCAAGGAAATAACCTTGTCCTAAGCTCTTAAGTATACACAGTGTACAAATAACACACTCTGGCTTACCAAAATCCAACTAAACACATTCAAATCTGTATTGCTGTTCAGACTCTCATGATGCCTTGGTTTCAGTGGTGATCATGTTAGGGTCACAGCCTACACCTTAGCATATAGCCAAAGTAAACTGTCCTGGGTGAGAAAGATTGGTGAATTAGGAAAGATGCTACTGTGTTTTAGATACAGCAAAATAACTTTCTGTTTCCCAAAACCTTTTTGAAAAACTGTCTGCAAGGCAGTAATTTAGCTACTACATTTACATAATCAGAGAACTTTAGTCATGCATACGAAATACAGGTGAACTTTAGTGGAAAACTGGGTAATAAATGGCACTTTTAGCTAGTCAATGCTTGAGAGTGTTGTGCTACATATGAAATTGCTCAAGTTATTTCAAAATTCAACAGGTATAGGGAAGATCATATTTGGAGATGAGGGCCTATCGTAGAGCTAAGAACATAAAAGAAAACACCCATACATTTTACCTGCATGCTTTCTCCTTAGCCTAGCCTGACATGAAAATAGTGGAATCATGGTGTTCTTCATTTGCCAGCTCCATTAGGACTAAAACATATCATATGCAGACAGGTTTTTTATGTTAGTATATGCTGCATTGACACTTTACCCTCTCTCACCTTCCTGTAATTTCTTATTCTCTTTTTTGAAATAAGAGAGTGGTTTCATGGATAAACAGGAATGATGCTCAGAAAAATCACTGTGAGATAATGCAGCTCTGTTATTTCAATTACACATCAGAACATCAAGTTGATACAAACAAGTAGTACCTTCAACACTTTTAGAAATCTAAGTTTTAAAAGAACTGTTTGATCTACATTTCTTTTCTTTTCCATTTAATTGGCTAGGTCTCCTATATTTGTTTTCTTTAGACATGTTCTGATGTCACCCGAGTTCCTTTAGACTTTGTATTTTCCTTTAAAATCAGGAACAAAAATTGTGAATGTATATATGTATTTGAATGTATGAAATAATTTCTTTACTCCTGCAGATTTTTTTGAAGAATAAAATTCTATATGCAAAGCCAGAAAAGAAGCTTTGCTTTGAGATGCTTAATGAAAAAATTTAAACAACAAAAAGAATATGCTCCCTTCAGCAGCAAAGAAACATCATAATAAATCTACACTCTTTCTTCAAGGAAAAGAAATAATGTGCATAAAAGTAATCTTTGGTACCAAAAATAAGGGCACCTTCTCATATGTTTTCATATCTGAACACAACAGAAAAACTACTCTTTAAAAATGGATCAAAATGACCTCTGACTGGCTCCATGTAGTGGGCATTGACAGTGGTAGCCAGGAAAACAATTGGGATGTTACAGGTTGTGTGACAGCAAGATGCATCACAATAACGATAAAATATTTGATTTTTGATTGACATTTCCCTCCACCCTCCCACCCTTATGATTTTTTTTTTCCTAAGACAATTCCATAAGATACATACTTACATTCTCAAAATCCTTTAAGGGCTCAAATACTTAAAAGCAACAAAACCCAACCAACAGCAGTAAGAAAAACAGCAACAAAAGCTGAGATTATACTACAAGATCATAAGCAGTCCCATGACTGAAGGCATTTACCGATTTGTTTGATCTTATGGACTTCACTCTACTCAATTCCATCATGATCTTTTTGCTAATGTCTCATTTAATTGCTTAAGAAATATTCCATTCACTGGGGATTTCTTCTGAGGGCTGCCTGACCACAGAAGCAAGTCAGCAGTAAACAGGTTGTATTTTGCTTCTTTAGTTCATGATCAACGTGTCACTGCAATCTGTAAACACTACTGAGCATACACTCAAGCTTTGTTCTTAGTGAAAGTGGCACTTACTTGAACCCTTGCAGTCAAGATAGCTTAGTTATATAGCACTTTACAGGTATAATAGCTGGTTATGTACTTCTGGTAAAATTCCTTTTTCTGATGGCTTAGTGGGTATTGAAATGTATCTTCACTGGGATCTGATTGCCATTCCACAACATCTTTATGACAAGGTGTGCATACTGTACTTCTTGTTGTACTTTACATGAGCTTTATTACTGTATGCATTTCCCTGTTGTTAATTTAAGTGCTCCTCTGTTATGTAATACATACAATGTCTTAAACTCTAATGGCATCCTATGAGGACTGGCATTAGAAAAGTACCGGTACTTCAGATCATCATAATAATGGTACTTGACTGGTTTCCCATGTAAATCCTTTGGGAATGGCCAAAATCCATACAGGTGAATTTCATCACAAAATCTGGTGGCAAGCGTATACATGAGAAGACCAGTGCTGGGTCGTTTAATGTGGACCTTGTTTGTCAGCCAATAGCTGCAAAGAAAGAAAAAGTACATTAAGAAACTCTCATACAACTTCATGTGAATAAATCCTGTAAACTTATTTTACCTGTAATGCATTTATTTTACACTATAATAGAAGCAAAAGTTTCATTCTTCTCTCTAAACTGAAATTATAGATGACAACACCGGTTTGGCACACCTTCATTCCACCTAGAAGAAGAGAAGTGAAACTTGACACCAAGCTGAAGAAAACCTGGCCAACTAAGGTTCTTAATTCAAGCTTTAACCCTAACAAGAAATCACAATGCCTGCAAATGCTAGAAAACTGTAGCTAAAATCCTCAACCAGATCAGGGAACAGACTCTTGCTATAAATTTTGACCTCTTGCTATAAACTTTGACCTCTTGCAGCATCCAATTCACCTTATCAAGTCAGTCCTACATGGAATATCTGATTGTGATTACTTACAGGTTGCTTGCTAAATAGAAAGTAAACGGAAATAATACATGTAACACTTTAAGAATGTGATTTTCAGAAGTAAACAGAAGTGAAGCTTCAATTACTTTGTGATTAAGTACTCAAAGCTTCCTGCCTGCTAACAGCAGTCTCCAGAAAAGCAAAAGCTGGTGCTAATAATTTTGAAAAGGTTTTGTTTTGTACTCAACAGTGCACAGATCTCATTGAAGCTATAGGACAGTTTTCCTAAGCAGGTAACAACATGTCTGGTTTGTCTCTTCAAAACATTGAATGGCATGAAATGGCAGTCAAATGGATCTGTGGGAAGTTACTTCCCCCACATTGTAACCTGTTATGCAGAAAATGTATGCACCCCAGATAAAATAAGTGTATCATGTTCCATGTCAGCCTGAAATTTCATGTCAGTCTGAAATGAAGGAAAGGCTAGTTCAGTGCTTAGCTATTTTAGGCAAGTTCATGTATTTAGTCTTTCCTTCATGACAAAAAGGTATGCTCAGCCAACTCAAGCAGTTCTAACTATACCCTTCTGCACCTGCTCCTTTCATCTGATATTATCGCATTTTACCTCAGCTCCTTGTCCCAAATTGAAGCCATCTTTGCCTCCAAAAGCTATCTGCCTCAGACATATTATATAGTTTGTCATGGCACAAACCTTTGACCTCTTTCATTCAGTCCAATATGGTTCTCCTTTCCACAATCCTTTATTTCTACTGAGCAGACACACTTCAAAGAGATCTCACATGATTTTAAAATTTAAACAGTAATCATCTACATGTTTCACTGTTACACACAAAAGTGAAAATAGTCAAAGATATCTTTTAGTATTTGTTAAGACTGGAGATAAGTATTGTCAATAAATGGTTTGTATCAGGAATATTTTAATACTTTCTGGTTCTTTAGGCTTAAAGAAAATCTTACAGCCTGTTCCACGGCTCTGCCACCCTCAACGTAAAAAGTTCCAACTCATGTGGAGGTGAAACTTAGTATGTTTTAGTTTATGCCCATTTCTCCTTGTCCTGTGGTTGGGCACCACTGAAAAGAGTCTGGCATTATCCTCCTGGCACCTGCCTTTGAGGTATTGATATGCATTAAATACATCCCCTCTCAGTCATGGCCTCTCAGGCCCAGCTCCTGCAATCTCTGCTCAGAGAGATGCTCCAGATACCAGATCATCCTTGTGGTCTCCACTGGACTCTCTTCAGTAGCTCCTTGTCTTTCTTGTACCAAGGACACAGTTCTCCAGATGTGGCCTCACCAGAGTCCAGCAGAGTGAGGATCACCTCCTTTGATCTGCTGGTCATGCTCCTCCCGAGGTACCCCAGGACATTCTTGTCCCTCCTGGCCACAAGGGCAGACTGCCAGCTCAAGGTCAACTTGTCATCCACCAATACTCCAAGGTCCTTCTCAGCTGAACAACTCTTTAGTAGATCAGCCCCAACCTGCACTGACACTTGGGGTTCTTCCTCCCCAGGTGCAGTACCCTATAGTGGCCCTCACTGAACGCCATTAGGTTTCTCTTTGCCCAATTCTCCAGCCTATCAAGGTCCCGCTGATGTCCAGGTTCCTTCCAACAGAGCTCATCCTTGCCACTCAGTCAGCCCCTAGCCTGTGCTGCTGCAAGTGTTAACTCATTCCCAGGCGCAGACCTCTGTATTTGTCCTTACTGGATTTCCTAAGGCTCCCATTAGGCTATGCATCCAGCCCAATTGTTCAGCTAGACTTTGACCCACTTAGTAATCCAGTCATTCACAGTACAGCATCATAACCTGGATAGAAGAATACTGGGGGAGACAGTGCCAAAAACTTTGCTTCCAGTCAGGTATATGACATGAAGCGTTCTCCCCTCGTACACAATGTACAGGATGTTTACAGAATGTTCTGTTATTTTACCATTTTAAAAGGGACTTACCTTTGCCAGATAAATCACATTCTGTTCTTATTCACACTGACAACAAACAATAAATTCTAATTCCTAGTGTTAGAAACAAAAATATTTTAACATTTTCTTGTGGAAGATTGTTTTCCTACAACTTAAAGCAAGCTAAAACCCATGACTTTGTGGTAAAATATTATTTTCTTACTACCTGGGAGAAAAACTGGTTTGAAACCTATAATCAATCACTGAGGGTAAGAATGAAAATTCAAAGTAAACCTGACAGATTTGAGAAAAAAGAAATCCACAACAATTTAACAAACAGGAAATTTAAGTTATACAGAGAATTGCCTGCAAATGCTGGCAAAATATCTTAAAGTGGTACTTCTTCAGACATGGTTGTGGAGGTTAGAACTGGTCTTAAAACTGCATAAGAGTTAACAGGGCAAACCACAGATACTTATATTATAACGTGTTCGACGTATTTGCATGCCAATTTTTGCCATCCCAGAAGCAGTAAGAAGGCTTTCTACTCCAAGTAAAGAAGCAGAAAATGGAAAACTTCTATGAGGAACCTCCAGTCACACATGTGCTGTACCTCCACTGGAATCAATGGGATTACACTGGCAAGTAAAAATTTAAGAGTTTGTTTCTGTTGAGGTCAACAAACTCTCATTCGAGCTCTGGAATTCTAAATATACATTTGAGAATATTTCTTTTCTTTGTAACATTTTACTTTCTTTCAGTCCTCACAAACATTCATCTTTTCTTAACCCCAGCTGACCTGAAACTTCTTAATTCAACCTTGCATGAAGGAAATTTGAAATAAAGTGAAATAAATAAAAACCATGGTGTGAACAGAATGTGATATAAAACATCCCTTCTTTGCTCAGAAGTAACCTTCCGGCAAAACGATTGCCCTCAGTTACTGGCTACAACACTTCAATAATTGTAACTAATTTTTGCCACTGGGCTCAGTTACAATGCAGTACAAGTTACAAATTACTGTACATTGGTGTTAAGCCTTGTAAGTGAGCAGTAAATTGATATGATTTGTAATGGTCTGGAAAAATGAAAGGAACCATAAAAGAAAGGAATATGAGAGGAAAAAATCTTCCAACACCTGAAAACTGAAGTGAAGTAATTAAAACGTAAAAGTCTGCCCTGAGATAAATCGATTTTTTACACCCTTAATCACTGTTAAAAGATTGCTTTGACACTGACGTTTGTCTTCAGTGTTTACAGAACCTCAATATTTTGGCCTTTAAAAATATTGAATCTCTTTCTGCCAAATCAAAATATCTCCTACGGTTTAACCAACAGACAAAACCACCACACTTTCACCCATACCTAGCAAGATATTTTTACATTTATAAGAATGAAATGCACTACTATCAGCATGTTTGCAGAAGAACTGTTAATTGCATAGCATGTTGCTGGCAGATAATGACTTCTTGCAGCTACTGACAAAAATTAAATTCAAATAAACACATAAAAAACATAGACATCTGTTTTAAAGATAATGTTAAAATGATCTTCTGACAGGACTCTATTACAATGACTAATACATGCAACACCTCGTGCTGATTGTCATTACATTAAATGGACACTGGGGAATTCTAACGACAACTCTTACTACTGTGGAATAGATGGCTTCTGACTATTCTAAAACATGAGACATGCGTTCCAAGGTCACTTGGAGTATTGTGTACGGTACTGGTGTCCTCAACATAAAAAGGACATGGAACTGTTGGAACAAGTCCAGAGGAGGGCCACGAGGATGATCAGGGGACTGGAGCACCTCCTGTATGAAGACAGGCTGAGAAAGTTGGGGCTGTGGAGACCTCATAGCAGCCTTCCAGTATCTGAAGGGGGCCTATAAGGATGCTGGGGAGGGACTCTTCATTATGGACTGTAGTGACAGGACAAGGGGTAATGGGTTAAAACTTAAACAGGGGAAGTTCAGGTTAGATATAAGGAAGAAGTTCTTTATTGTGAGGGTGGTGAGGCACTGGAATGGGTTGCCCAAGGAAGTTGTGAATGCTCCATCCCTGGTGGTGTTCAAGGCCAGGTTGGACAGTGCCTTGGGTGACATGATTTAGTGTGAGGTGTCCCTGCCCACGGCAGGGGGGTGGGAACTAGATGATCTTAAGGTTCTTTCCAATCCTAATTATTCTATGATTCTATTCAGAATTACATGTGTCATGTAAGACAAGGAAAACTTGATATGATCAGCTACATTCAAATGTCAGACAAGCCAGCATATTTAACCTCTTTATTTGCCATACCTACAAATTTGACAGGATTTCTAGGTATAAATGAACTAAGAATTTGGTTGTGACATATTTCAAAAGATTTTTAACTCCTTTCTCTGGACAAGACTGAAACTGAGGAAACATACATGTTATAACCTGAATAGCTCCGAAGGTTATATATACCAAGCTCTGTTCATTGCGGGGCATGCTGATCTCCAAGCAAACTCAATCATACACACTTGCCTGTCACTGAAATTCTGTTCCTTTCAGAGCTGTTACATGGAGGGAATATTTCAAGAAGAGTCTTCTGAGAAATCTTACATGATATTTAAAAGGTTAAAATGCTAGTATAAATAAGAAGGTAGAAGCAAAACACTGTGAGAAAAAAGACAAAACATTCCAGTGTTACTCGAGTGTCTCTGTCAGTGGAAGAAGACAGATGATGTATGTTGTCTTGAAAAAAATACTTCCTCAAAAAATATTGTAAAACAGGACAACAAAGAGAAAAGTGACATAGGTTGTCACAACAATAAAATAACTTCTTTGTTGGAGGAGATAAACATAACTTCTTTGTTGTATGAGAGGAGATAAAACTGAGTAGCTTGACACAGAGACAACTAAGAAGGGATGTGGCAAAGAGCTCCAAAATCATCTAGTGTGTAAAGGTGGCAAACAGGGATCCAATTACTACTTTAACCAGCACTGCAACATAAAAAATATGGACCTGGTGGAGTCATTCAATAATAGGTCTGAAATAAACAGATGGAAGTTCTTTTTTATACAATATGCCATTGAACAGTGGCATTCACTGCAACAGAATATTTTGGATGACCGAAATGGCCAACTGACTAAAAAGACACATATTGCTACAATTCACAAACACAGTGGTGCAGATGAAGCTCCTTCTCAAGGAGAAGCTGCTTCATCTTCAAGCTGCTGACCATGAAAGTACTCATCACAGAGTAAACACTTGACATTTCCTCTCTTTCTAATAAGCCTCTGTGCTGGCACCTGGCACTGCTAAGACCACAGGCTACAGACAGATCCACTCAAACTGACATTTTTATGTTCTTGGACCAGCATCTGCTTTCTCTAGAAGGTGTTAGCTCAAAGAACTTCCTTACGCTGAGAAAGAATAAAGACTTTGCTTGTGTTTTCATGTCTTCAGTGGGATTAATCACATAAATCATACAAAGAGTCCTTCAGCTCCCTATGAATTTATGTAAACGTATGAATAAAAACGCATAATTTTCCTTTTCTGACTGAGATATGCCTTGGACAGGAAGCTGAACAAGGACTCTAGATTGTGAAAGAATTAAGTGTTAACAGTAACACTGGGAGTGTGACACCCAGCACAGAAACACTGCTCAATGTTTGCATGCACAGTAGCTTTCCATGTACAATATTTTGAAATAGCATACACAAGAGCCATTTCATTAAAAGGAATAATGTACATTATCAGGAGCGGAAATACTCCCCAAACTTGTAATCTGCTTAATTCACTACTTTAACATTCACTCCTTTAACTTTTTAAATTCTACTTTAATTCACTATTTTAACTTAATTCACTAATGTTAAATAAAGCAGATATCAAGGACAACCTGAGCGAAAGAGTGGTCTGCCTGGCAATCTTCCTTAGAAAAAGAAAGAAAATACCAAGATATCAATAGTGAACACAGTCATGTTACATACCTTGCATTGCCACAGATAAATAAGAGCATGGCCAGTAGACTGCCATTCAGTGTCACCACCACTGCAGAGAATTTTAACACAGTCTATACCAGCTATGGAAAAATAAGAACATATTAAAGCTCACTTTTACCTGTCTTAAAATAAAACAGTTAGCTTCCCTGGTGTAGGAAACTATTTTGCTTTGCATCACTGCTCTAGCATGATCTGCACCTAGAGATGCTTTAATCAGCTTCTGGATAATCACCTCAATAGGAAAAGGATCTGCTAAGGATAAAGAAGTTTCAAAATACAGCATAACACTGCCCTTCTGTTGCCAGTGATTTAAGAAACACTCGCTAAAATGAACACCAGTTAAGCCCATGAAATCCTTCCTCATACTTAAAAAGATTTTGGTGTAACAACTGCAATCTTCTGCAGACATAAGCCACATGCCCTATATAATATTTGAAAGGATGGGGCAGTAAGGCCTATATATGAAAGAGAAAACCTTGAGGACTAATTAACAGGATACGGGAACATGCCTCAACTTCTGCAATATCTCCAGGTGAACGGAATACTTTTATTTGAACCCATATTAGCTCTTTCAGTTTTCATCTTAAAAACAAATAAATAAGCTAATAAATAAGTATTATTGACTTAGATTTATAAGGAAATCATAGGATGAATAAACCTCTTTAACCATTTGATAAAAGCATTCATGCAAAGGAAAAGAGCCATATTTCAAACCTTGACAAACAAATGACAATATTTTTGCATGTTAACCCACCATTAGTTTCAAAATATAAAATGCCCATGCTTCAGAGTCCTTGATTCTTCCTTCATAAACAAGGACTTTCAAAATTCCCCCCTTTTCTGGTTTTCAAGTAGAAGCATTCCAGCAGGACAGGCAGATGACATCTCCTTCCCCAGAAAAGCTCCCAATACGAGATAGAGCACGACTGCAGAAAACATGGGCCTCAACCTGGTCAGATGGTGGAAGAGGCAAGTTTGAGCCTTAGGAAGTGCTGTATACCCAAGCTGCAGTAGAAAAGGAGAATGAGAGCCATTGTGTCCCACCTGCTTGAGTAACTTCTGGAAGAAAACAGCACCATATCTCCGTGAAAGCTGAGTTTTAAGAGGCACAAAACCACTTCTGAGCACACCTACAAGACCAAGCTCTTCTTACAGGGCTGTGAGAAGATCAAGCTATTCACACCTCTGCAAAGTTTAGCAATGAGGTACCTGGCACCCTGCTCACTGCTGTCATGACCAAGGCACTCCAGAACATGAACAAAAGTTAAACCATATGACCAAAATTTTAAATTTATAAACCACCAAGCTGTTTCCGTAAACACTTATGCCAGTATGCAAAACTGCTTTCACATAGTAAATCTCAGCTGATTCTAGATCACCACTTGTGAAACTCTGGTAAATGCTGGAGAACTGGGTTGGATCACTAGAGAAGCTTGCAGAATGGAAGTTTTTATAACACAACACTATTATTAACAGACTGGGCTTGATCTACTCCACACTGATTACTGGTTGAAGGATCATCATGACCACATTTCCTCTATTCACTTCAAAATAACCATCTTCTCATAGCTTACTGGCTAAGCTGGAATGCATAGACATCCCCTAATGTTGACATATTATTTTTAAGACCAACTTAGAAAGTTCTGGTGTGCATTTGGTCCATTCAAAATTTCCTTAATTGCTTCCAGAAGGCAAAGTCACTTTCATGGTTGAGTTTTGGTATGAGTTTTTTTTCCTGCTTATCACTGGTCTTTCAGATCATTTATTCAGTCTCATCTATGATTAGCCACACAATATTTTTTCAGCTGTAAGGAAAGATGCATCTTCTCTTTATTTTCATGCTTTTCTCACCATGCAGATCACATTCATGACAACTTTTAAAATAAGTTTGCTGAGCAAACCTGTTGCTGACATCTGTGGGACACCTTTGTCTTCACATTCTTACACAGAAACACCTGAACGGGCCTTTTCACAGCTTCTTTTCACTTCCTCCTTTCTCCAAGTGTTCAAGCTTCTGGGACATAACTTCGATCACTTCTCTTTTCACAGTGACTTTTAAGCCACAGAAATGATTCACTTGTATCCACTACACAAGGCTGCACTCATTACTTCTGCAACATGCTGTGATCTCTGTGCACCGGTCAGTATTCCCTACTGCTCCAAAATAGTGGAGTTTGCCCAGACTGTTGTTTTCCTCCAGCTCTCAAAACATGCTGGAAAACACTCATCTGCTGCTTGGGTAGTTAGAGCTATTCTTTGTGATACATCACATTACAGAAGAGAAAGTAGAGGCTACTTACTTAGGTAGCTCCTGAAAATTGCAAAGAATACACATAAAAATATTTTTCAAAGTAATTTCAGCTCTTCAGAAAACATTTATGCCAAAAAGAGCACTGAATCTTTTGACAGTAAAAGTGGTTAGTCTTCTATTGCACAGCAATGCAGACACTTAGCCTTGCTTCAGAATCATGGAAGTCAGCAGCTGACACTCATTCTAGCACTGCTGAAAAGCGTTGCTCCCTCATGAACATAACCATTTTTAAGAGCAAAAAATACTTTCATTATAGAAGAAGCTAGTTGTAAATAATTTATTTAGAGATCACAGATGCACTAGATGTGCACACAGGTGCATAGCAAAGTTGCAGCAAAACAGACCTAGAGTACATTTTACAGACTACGAAAACTAATAGATTTCTGGAGAGAAGGTTTTCATTTCTGGCAAATCAGCTCTTTCCTGAGGTTTCCTGAAAGGAGATACATCTCTCAGAGTGGTGTTCCATATCTACCTTATTTCTGTGACATACTTAGACAATACATAATCTTGCAATACAGATAAGGGGGCAAAATACAAAATTCAATGAATTACAGACCGTTTGGGTTGGGAAGGACATTTAAAGATCACCTAGTCTTATCCCACCTGCTATGGGCAGGGACACCTTCCACTAGACCAGGTTGCTCAAATACCTATCAAACCTGGCCTTGAACACTTCCAAGGATGGGGAATGCAGAACTTCCCTGGGCAACCTGTGCCAGTGCCTCACCACACTCATCATAAAGCATTGCTCTGTTCAATTTAAACCTATCTTCTTTCAGTTCAAAACCACAGTCCCTTGGTACTTTCACTAGGGACCCTGGAAAAAATTCTCTCTCTGCCTTTCTTATAAGTCCCTTTCAAATACTGAAATGAACAATAAGGTCTCCTTGCAGCCCTCTCTAGGCAGCCCTCTCCTGCTACTCTCTAGGCTGAATAATTATACTTCTCTCTGACCTTCTTCATAGGAGAGGTGTTCCAGTCTTCTGACCATTTTTGTGTCACTCCTCTGGACTCATTCCAGCAAGTCTATGCCCTTCTTGTACTGGGGGCCCCAGAGCTGGATGCACTACTCCAGGTAGGGTCTCATAAGAGTGGAGTAGAGGGGCAGAATCACCTCCCTCGACCTGCTAGCTACATTTGTTTTTATGCAGAAGTCTGCCTTTCTGGGCTGCAAGTGTGTATTGCCAGCTCATGTACAAAGATATGAAGATATGTTAATGTTTCTTTGGGTTTTATTCACATAATCAAACACGAATCTTTCCTCATATCACCTTTTCATTAATGCCATGCCTTCCTGTTACACAAGTATCTCCCCATTTCCTACAACACAATTGGTAAGAAATACCTCGTTGGAACCTCATAAACTATGTTTGTGTATAATCTAGAAGACAGTTCAGCTCTATCCTTTCTGTGCTATTCAGGTTTTGTGCGGAAGTCCAAGCTTTCACTATCTGGTCACCTTTTATGACGAAGCAGGAAGGCACAAAGTACCAAGCAAAGCTTTTCTGAGCAAGACATTTTGTTGACTGGAAGGATGCTTCTACCATATAGTCTTACAGACCTACCCAATAGATAGTGATAACATCAACAGTCCTCTGGCACTCATGACTGAAGAGAGCAATATATTCAGAAAATTTGAGAATGCTAATGCTCATGATCATTGATTCATATGTGAATATGCTAAGCACAGTGAGGGAAAGGCACTGAGCTGCTTTGCTTATGGAGTTGTGCTGATGTGCTTCAATCTAAAGCATATCTCTGCTTTTCCAGATGAACACACTTCTTCAGACCAGTGACTTATAAGTACTGAGCTGGGCAGTTTTCCTTCATGATTAGACATACATTAGGGAATATGTAAACATCTCTAAACTCATTGTAATGGGTTAAGCAAATCAGACTTCTATACAAACCTTTAGATACTGAAGACTAGACCACCATTATGTCTTCAGTCCCAAATCAATAGTTCAACACAAGCAAATAATACTTACAAAAGTTAAGCATACTGACAGTGCAAACAAAAAACTTTGGCAGGAAAAGGACTGCTGGATTTCCATTCCGGAAAGCCCACAGGGACCAATCCTAACAAAACAGTTATAAAAATAAGCAATAGAAAGGAACTGCACTTTATGTAAATGGGGCTAGAAATTTAAGTATGTTTTAGAGAGAGTCAATTGTTTTTTTTCCTCTCATATATATTCAAAATACTGCTTATTTCCTTCTCTAAAAAGATTATTTGCATTAGTTGGAATTAAACAGAAGTTATTAAGCAAAGAGATGAATGGCAGGAGCGTAAAAATCACATTTAGATTGGAGATGGCACAAGAATATTTTATTGGGTTTAGAGAAGGAACTACCTTTGCCTTCACAACTCATTTTCTATTCAGTAAAATACGACTACCTACCAAACTTTTTCACACACAGAAACATATATATGTATGTAAAGGTGGGGGCAAATAAGGCAAAACAGAAATTAGAAGTACAGCAAAGTGACAGACAAAAGAAAGCACGTAGTGTATAGAAAAAAAAAAAACAAAAAACAACAACAACAAAAAAAAACAACCAGGATTTGGCATTCATAGAAAACCAGTATTTTACTTCACTAAGATTTTCAAGTTATTAGGATGCTTATAGCCTAAGCTTGTGTTTTGACTTACATCATGTTCAGTCCGGGTTTGAAAAAGAACTTCTTCCTCCGCTGAAGGAAAAGCTTTGCCTCAAATGGTAACCACTGTTGGAAAATCCTTCCTCTCCACTCATCCTCTCTGGCTCTCTCCCCGTTCAGAGGAGGCACAAAAGGCAGCACCACTGCTCCCTGCAGCTGGCACACTTCATGGACCTAGGTGTTAATCCAGACCAACTGTGATGGTGGGCTAGCTTCCTAGGAGAATGTTTGGTCTGGCATCAGCAGGGTTGATACCAGAGGTCAGCCTCAAGCTAAAGGACAGAGACACAAGCCCATATTAGGATGTCTTGTATTGCCGGAGGTGAAACTGAGAAATGGAACGCAAGAGTGTGTCTGATTCCACATGGCCCACAGGGTCAATTTTAACAGAAATTGAGCAGTGTGATAAATAAGCAGTCTACTTTCTACCAGTCCTATTCCTTTCCTGAAAGAGCCTTTATTTATATGTCTC
This sequence comes from Pezoporus occidentalis, assembly GCF_034315485.1. Lineage (NCBI taxonomy): Eukaryota > Metazoa > Chordata > Aves > Psittaciformes > Psittacidae > Pezoporus > Pezoporus occidentalis. Next base: position 443,721 of record NW_026915147.1, on the reverse strand, counting down.
AGAGTAGCTACTGAATTCTCAAAACAGCTATTGAAGCAGTTTCTTTGTAGAAAAACTCGATAATGATTTGGGTCATCACAGTTTCCATTGCCAAGAAATTAATTTGACCCATGTCCTGCACAGTAATGATGAATCCTCTAATAAATGCAAACCAATAATTTTACTATTACATAACTATTAAATATCTGTTACACGATGGCAATTACACAGATTATATTTCAGATATGAGAGAAATTAAGTAATTTTAGATTTCAGTTTCAACTGATGTAATACATACCCATGTCAGTGAAATAACATATAATACAACACAACCACATGCTCATGTTAATCTTGAACTTACATGATTCGTCAGACTCTGCCCTGGGGTTCTGACCTCTTCTGGGGATTGCTGAGGGCATGACAAAATGTTCATTAAAAATTACCACATGCAAAGCTATCTCCCATGTCAAACATGGGCAAATGGAGTGGAAAAAGAATTTGGTTTGGAACAAGAGAGGGACTGATTGCATAAACCTCTTCAAGCACATCAGTGAATGCCTCTTTGCGACAGCCACGTCAAATTAAGACAGGCAAAAATCTTTCGTTTAAACAAAGACAACAATTCAGCTGAAGGGAAAAAGTAAGGAGAAAAGAACAATTTAGTCTTACTGACAAGTTACAATAAAAGCTATGTGCAGCAGATTGACTGGACGACATTGCTAAGTGCTCTGAAATATACAGGTAACTTTGGTTCAGATTTATAAAAAAAAAAGCATGTTTCAAAAACTTTCAGAACTCTTGAAGTTTTATGAAAGCATTCCTACAGCTTACAACCGATCAGCATTTTTCCTATAGCAACTGCAGCAGAATGTTACTGGAGTGGTGTAATGAAAGCTAGAAACATGCATTAATTCTAGCTTTCACCATTAGATCTAGTCTTTCATACTGAGTTATCTGCTTTTACACTTATACCAGGTAAACATATTTCTGTTTAAAAAATCCAGATGAATTTTCTAGCTAATGATTTTTCTCTCTTTTCAAAACAATGCAAATGCTATCATGTTCGGAAAAAAAAAAAGGGGAATAAGAATAAAATGCAGTGTGTCCACTACGCATATTAAGGAACAAGGAACACAATAGTGGAAGGACCTACTCAAATTGTTAAATTCCTCTTTTTCAATTCAGAAAACCCTGGAACAATTTGTTTGTTCCCCAGAACATCTATTGCACAGGTCTGTATTCTTCAAAGCCCTTTTTCTAACAACTTCTATTACCTATTAAATCTTCTCTAAAAAAGACAAAAAGCCACAACTATGGGACATTCTGCTCCCTGCTATGGAATATTATATTCTGTATCCCTGCAATAGGGGGAAATTTATAAACATGACCCCACAATGAAAACTATGCCCTGTATCATGAAGCATTTAACGAATGGCACTGACACCGAAACTGATTTGAAAAATGTAGCCTGTGAACTTGAGAATACATTCAGGGTGCTCCTTGCCCACTGGATTGATGAACAGGTTAAAACTCCTCTCAACTTGTGATTAACTCCCCTTGATTTCTAACGTCAATAATATCTAACATCATCTCAGGTAGATAAAACATGTTCAATGCATGTTACTTGTTAGACTTACTTCAATTATACAGAAGAAAATCTGACCTCTTTTGATTTAATCAATACAATCTGAAGTCTCCCTTCTAGATATTATTATATAAAATGTGCATTACAGGCCCTTAAATTTGATCAATGCAATGAACCAGAGCAGATTAATGAGATATAAAAGCTATTGATTTTGCCATAATAAATCTCAAAGCCACCACTGAATTAACCAACCAGAAGAGCCAGACTTCATACGGGTAATAGCAAATGACTTCAGTAAAATAAGAAGGCAGAAGTTATTTCTCAGGATTGAAATTACACAAAACCTTTAAGCAGTAACAAAGCATTCCTTGAAGCACATGCAAGTGTTGAAGAATGTGACTGAACAGAAAAACACCTGCTGCATTACAACTTAATGTAGAGCTCAGAAATGAGAAATTGCCTTACAAAGTCCATTAAATATTAAAAGCACACTTAAACAATACACAGGAGTCCACACACTGAAATGCCAATGGAACAGCGCCTTTAAAGAAGGACTGTTGCTCCCTTTTCACATCCTCTTGAGCTCTAGCTCCACTGCAAACAATGCCAAACAAAATGCCAATTAGCAGCAATGATATGTGACCGGAGTTCTGCCAAGCTCACCAACCAGTTTCACAAGGACATGCAATACACCATGAAAAAACTGTTTCCAGTCACTGCTATACTTGGTCAGTAACAAATATACCATACCTGTGTGGGACGCTTAAGATCCCACTACTGATTTTACAAGCTGTAACTTCCCAAAAGAAATTGCTCTGGATTCCCTCCAGAAAGACTTCCTATCTTTAATTTGCTTTTCTCCAGGATTTGCTGATACAACAGCCTTCTGCATCAATTTCTCTTTCCTACTATAGATTTCAGAACTGAGTATAGGATCACAGAATCACAGACTGGTTTGGGTTGGAAAGGATCTTAAAGGATCATCCACTTCCAACCACCTGCCAAGGGAAGGGACACCTCACAGTAGACCAGGCTGCTCTAAGCCCTGCCCAATCCGCCCTTGAGCACTTCCAGGGATGGGGCAGCCACAGGTTCTCTGGGCAACTTGTGCCAGCCCCTCACAGGGAAGAACTTCTTCCTTATACCTAACCTAAATCTCCTGTTTAAGTTTAAACTTGTTACCTCTTGTCCTATTGCCACAGTCCCTGATGAAGAGTCCCTCTCTGGCATTCTCGTAGGCCAAATTCAGATACTGGAAGGCTGCTATAAGGTCTGTTTCTAGAGAAATCTGACAGAAGACTTTGTGATGATTAGCTAGTATTTGCCAAAAAAATTAGATATGAGTCCATTCCATTGCATAAGTGCTTTTATTTTCTTTCCACGGATTTCATGCACCTTTCATGCAATTGATGCATGAGGCATACAGCAGAAAAGTGTCTATTATAATTACTGCTGTTATAAATCCATTTTTTTTTAAAAAGTAATTATGATAATCCTGAACCAAATCATGTAACCAGTTCACTAAACTGTAAAATTACAATTAAAATAAAAAAAAAAAATCAAAGTCTGTGTAAATATAGTTAACTCATTTAAAAGAAAATTCTTGTTACTTTCTTCATTAAAGCCTTTAAGTAAAACCCGAACGTCTTACTGTTACTCAATATTATGCTAAAAGTCACAGTGTATTGCCAGTGGATTTACTAAATTACCATCAGCCATATAATTAACAGTAATTTGAAGTGAGATCCTCGGTCTGAATCCAAGCTACTCAACTTCAAGTCATCAATGTTATAGAAATGAAGCGTGTTTACACATTGGCACATTTCCCAGATATTTCATGCCTCGAACTTGCTTTGCTTGTTACAAACAAGTTTATAGAAATTGAAAAAATTGAAAACAAAACCAGAAAGAGAAGCTTCCTCTTACTTCTCACCTCTGCTCATCTGATCATTATGCCAACATCAGAGAGTTGAGATTTCCAGAGCCAATGGTTCCTCTACCCATATTCTCTCAAACATGTCCTCTCTTCCCAGAATTCATTCAGTTCACCAGCTAACTGACTTCATAGCCAGCTACTGTCATCTCTGAGGACCTGCTCCTACTATGAAATGTTCCTGGGGACTCAAGAGAAACCCACAAACTGCAACAAATCAATTCCCCTATGAAACCCCCTGACAAACCCCTTGCAGACAGCAGAAATCCCAATCGCCAAACAGGTCAAGCCCTGAGTTTTGTTTCCAGTGCTGGCATACAGTAATCATAGAATCATAGACTTACAGAATAGTTAGGGTTGGAAAGGACCTTAAGATCATCTAGTTCCAGCCCCCCTGCCATGGGGGCAGGGACACCTCACACTAAACCATGTCACTCAAGGCTCTGTCCAACCTCACCTTGAACACTGCCAGGGGATAACCTGCAGCCGGCTGTGCTACCTCAGCACACAGTCTCCCCAGTATAGCTCAAAGCTGTGCTTGTGAGGTTTCATGCAGCTATTCAACTTCCCAGCTGGTGCAGCTATGTGTACCTCACTTTAGAGAGGAGAACATGCTGCAGCACTGGGGGGGGGTCTGTCTTTATCAGCCCTCAGAGTTTTGCTCTGGGGTTTTAAAATGACTGCTAGCTCTGCAAAGTGAGATAAAAAGAAACTTTGAGACTGCTTTCTGAAAGCTTGCCGTCACTGAAGAGCTATGTTCTGTAGTCTACCTCCTTCTATACTCTATCCCTTACAGACTAAAGGTGAGAAAGGCTTCATCTGGAAAGTTCCTGCCAAATGTGAATCCTTCAAAGCCTGCAAAACCTACAGGTGGGTTTTACACTGTAGGAGCAGTCTGGAATAAACAGGATACTGCCCTTCTGTAAATTAAATTTAATGCAAAACTGAACATTCTTATATAAGCATAACATGTACCACCTGTTGGTTTCAGTATGACTCGAGAGACACTACTTCCTCTCTGCCAACACCTCTGAGTGTGCCCACCATTATACTGAAATAGAAAAAACTAGAAAAAAAAATAAAAAAAAATAAAAAAAAAAAAATCCCCTCATGAGCCTCCCAAATATTCTGAAACCAGCAGTTACATTTGTTCTCAATAGTATCTTATCTCAGATCCTTTTACAGGTCTTCTTTGCTTTCAAGTGGGAAGAAAAAATGATTACTCATTCTGCTGGGAAATTCCCCTATATCTCACTGATGCTAGCTAATACAGTGCAACTAAATTTGAAATGAGAAGGCAAGTTCTAGCAATAACTTTCTCTAAGTCAATTTTTTTTTACCACTTCACTAAATAGATGCTTCAAAAAATGCAAATGATGACCCTTTTTCCCACTAAATACAGAATGAAAAATGTAAATATGCTGTCTCCACAGTGTTCATGAGGTATAAACTATGTTTCAATATAGAAATATTAGTTAAAAAAAAAAATGGAAATAAAAGCAGTGGGGTTTTACATTTTAGAAGTAGTGGTTATTTTCTTAATTCTTTCTGTTGTCCATTAATTTACTTGTTGACGACCTGAAGGGCAAATTTCAAAAAAGGACTTCAATACAGTAACCTTTTCATATTAAACTTGTAATATAATCCACATACAATGTTGATCTGCCATTCATGTACAGACATGTCCTTACGTCTACACATGAGCATAAGGACAGTAGGACACCTAAGAACAGGATTCACAGGAACAAAGTCTACTGATGTGTAAGACAGAACGTCCAGAGGGGCAGAGACTTCAGTCTAGCCTGGGAAGGAAATGAGGATTGGTGAGAGATTTAAATCTCATTCCATCCAAAATACAGGCACCTAGCATCTAAGTCATCTGGTGTACCTCCTAACACCAAAGTAGCAGAATCCAGACCCGTCCCCTGATAAGCCAGCTATTTTATTTCAAAACATGATCTGTGCTTTAAAACATCATAAGGCATGACAGAGCTCACCTAATCACCTGGCCTCTTTACCTCCCACGTGCCTGAAATCATAGAATCAACTGGGTTGGAAGAGACCTTTAAGATCATCAAGTCCAATCGTTACTCCAGCACTGCCAAGTCCACTACTAAACCATGTCATTAAGAGCCTCGTCTATACGGCTTTTGAACGCTTCCAGGGACAGTGATGCGTATCTTGCTTCTCTCCACAGCTCAAGGAACTGGGTAGCTTTGTCGTACAATTGTGCCAAGTGCTACTGTAAGCCCATAAGCACCCTGAACTCCAACTGCCTTCATTGGAAACGGAAGGCTATGGAGCCTCTTGGAAGACAGACTTGGTATGCTCAAGTGTGCAGTCCTCACCCTTTTTCTTACTTAGTGTCTGAATTTTTCTTACTCAGTCTCTTAATTCTTTGATGCAAATCGGAACAGGCTAGTAGGCTTCCCTTAGTCTCTGAAAAGCCTACATTTGGCCTCTTTCACCCACACAGCTATTGTCTTGCTCCCTCTTCAGTGTCTTCAGTGGAGGGGGGAGGAAACAGGAAGAGCAAAAGCAAGAAAACTCATGGATCAAGACAAAGACAGCTTACTAGGTGAATGAACGAAGGGGGAAAAAAGGGCAATCACCCACCACCACCTGCAAGCAGACTGAAGCCCACCTGATCTCTCAGCAAGAGCCACCCTGGAAGAAAATACCCTGCCCTTCTTCTTCCACTATCACAGTTTTACTGCTTGCTGACCATAATGTAAATGACATGGCATTTCCCTGTGGTCAGTTCAGGTCAGCTGTCTTGGCTATGTCCCTTCTCAAATTTTTGCTGACTGCTAGCCTACTCATTGGTGCAGAGAGACTGAGACATGAAGAAAGCTTTGAGGCTATGCAAGCACTCTTCAGCAACAGCCAAACCATTGGCATGTTACCAACACTGCTCTACCTACAAATCCAAAACACAACACCTGTATTCTGGCCAATGACTTTAATGAAGAAAGTTAAGTACAACCCAGCCAGACCCAGTACACTTCAGAAAGAGGAATGAACAGGATCTTTTCTCCCACACAACTGAGAAATACATAGACTCCTTGTGTAAAAGGAAGAGATGGACAGATGTGTTTAGGAAGAAGGCAGCTACCAGCCTTGGCATTTGGTAACTTCAGACATAAAATGCCCAAATGCCAGTCAGTGCTTCTGACTCGAAACACTTAAAGTCTTTCTCCATATACAAACAAGAACCCAGGGACTTCAAACAAAGCTATTAAAGCATTTTTGAAGAAACTCATGTGAGCTAAAGAAGCAAAGCTACAGAAGATACTAAGCCAAACTCCTTCTTCCTATGCTGACACCACTGTATGTCTTGTCTCAGTGTATTATTTCGCTGACGGACTGGACTTCACAAACAACCCAGTGACCTGGAGTATAAGGTAACTGACAGGACCTGGTGGAGTCATCTTTCATCTGTCATGGTCATTGATGCAGAAAGAAATGCCATCCATACTGCTCTTGACCTAGCTCTGCTAACTCCAATGTGGCAGCTAGAAGTGTAATACAGAAGAATTATAAAAGGATCTATCACAGGCATGTGTATCCATTTTCATCTTCTCTGTATTGGTTTGGTTTGGGCTTTTTCTTTTGTTCCTTCCCTTACCCCCCTGAAAACATGTAACAAAGATCAAAACATAAAAATAAGCTGTCCTTTAATCTCAGTTTTCTTATTATGTTTTTTTTTTAATTCCAGATAAAGGGATCAAATCAGAGAAGAAGATTAATAAACACATTTAGAACCTGTAGAATTTGTCATATGATCACATGGCATCACAACTCTCCACTTTTACAGGAAGGTTCAGATACAAAGGCATTTTTAGTCATATGGTACTGGGCAAAAAGCTGGCAAGGGACACAGCCAGGACAGCTGACATGAACTAACCAAAGGGACACGCCGTACCATATAGCATATAAAGCTATAGCTTTGTTTGCTTATTTCCACATTACCTCAGTAATTTACTAAGAATTTGAAGAAATCTGTTACTGCCTGGATGCTCAATACAACTGCTTCTCATCACAAAAGCTCAATAAGATCAAAGCTAGATATACATGCCTTTGAAAACTCCTGGCAGACATTACAGTAAAAACAAAAAATAACAGAATTATTATTACTCTGTTTTACCTTACAAATATCACTTCAAAATAGAGGAAAACTTGACAGAACTTCCTCATGCAAACATGTGTCATACAGAATCAACAGATAGCTCACCTCTCTCATAAAAAGAAAAAGAGAAGTTCCTCTCCATCCTATTTATACTACTTGCACAGCTATAATTTTTGTTACAGAAGTATATGATCAAATTAGAGTTAATTAATTTTGCACCATTTTATAATTTTCAGAAGCATAGAAATGAGCACATTTTATGCAAGAGAAATTAAATAAAAAATAATTGAAGAATAAAAATAATACAGTAGAAAAGCAGCTGTCAAAATGAATATAAATTCGCAAATACACGGTATGAATAAACTGCAATTTCCTGCTTAGCTGCTAGTTAGCATTAGATATAGCGCTGTTGCTCACGGTAGATAAACTAAGCAGCAAAACTTGAAAATAGGTGATTCCATTATCATTTTTTTATAAGTAATTCTGTTTCTCTCCTCTAGCTGAAATCAGAAATTCAGCCTTAGAAGAGTAAGTTTTACAGGTCTTGCTGATAATCAGGAACAAAGCAGCTGCCACAGCAAAAGGAATGAAAAAAAACCAACCCCCCCCCAACCCCCCCCCCCCCAAAACCCACCAAACCAGAAACCTACAGAATTTTATTATCAAAAGGCAAGTAAAAATAACGGTTTTCTCCCTACAATCATGACTCGTCTTTTCATAGCATTCATTGTCATTCTTTCTGGAATGGACCACACAATGAAAAATATAAAAAGCAGACAGTTTAGGGCACATTCAGCTTCCCCTTTATGTCCTCCTCTACTTCAACTGTGTTTGCCCACATTGAAAAACCTCTCCTTTTCCCCACAGCAAAGTGACATATCTCTTAACAGGCCCCACTAAATCTTCCTGAAACACAATAAAATAGGAGATCTGTGCAAAGGAAATAAAAGCTCATCCTGAGAAACCTTTAAACAGGTAAGGAAGCACCCTCATGAGGTGCAGAGGCCTTGCAGCCATGGTAACTAGCTGGTAGGCTGAAAGAACAGCCCTGGAGTGTCTCCGAAGAACAACTTCACACAACAAATCAAGTCCTGAAAACCTAAACTAACTGGCATCACATTTGTTTGTGTAAGTTACCTACAAATCCAGCTCTGCTGGTATGTCACACAGGGGCCCAAGGGTACAGTAATAAGGAACTCCTATTTTAACATTCACATATATGAAAAAGGTATTGTCTGCTGCAAAGTAGGAAAATGTGTCATATTTTTTTTCCCTAATATTCTTAATATTTGTATGACGATGCTAAAGATGCAGTCATTTTATATTGAATATAGCATTGTATTTTTAGCTTAACACCCATTTTTTAGGGTTTTTTTTGTTTTCTGCAGTGGTTATTTATTGAGTCATGTACTCGAAAGTGGCTTAAGAATTACATTTTAGTGTTAAAGAAAAACGTCAGTTAGCAGTAAGAAAAGAAACAGAAGTGTTTACGATATGGATTGCTCCCAGAAATTGCTTCTTTACTAGCACAGAGCTGCCAGCGACTATTTGGTTTTGGCATGTTTAAGTTTCTCTAAGTATTTCTTTCTGTAATTCCCACAGTAAAGGACTCTGGATCCATGTCAAAGTTGTGAGAAAGGTCACTACATTCAAACAACAGCTGTTTGCTCTCACTAATAAAAGAAAAAAAGACTCTAATGAAAAGTGATCATAAATAGGCACAGCATTCTCTTTACACAGGCAAACCACAGCGGGAACTCTGCCATGTTTAATACAAGATCAAATCTAACGCAGCTCTTTCACAGGCAGTATCATGGAGGAAATAAGCTGAGCTTAGGCAAATCCCACAGGATGTCCACACGATTGTTCCGTACCCAAAAGACAGGAAGGAATCTTTTGTGAAGCAATTTCAGCACTATTACTGCAGAGTGACTAATAGTTTGTGGGATCACTCCAACAAAAAAAAAAGCCAAGAAAACATTCTTACACATGAAGATGAGCTTGAGAATTTTGTTCTGTGGAGATGGAAGAGAAAATGTAAGAAGAAAATTCTAAGAAAACTACTGTACTATAAAAGATTGTATTACTTGGTGGGGGTGGTGGTGTTCTGCTTCTTTAGCAGATGTCTTCAGATATTCACTAGAAACAGGTGAAGACCTGTGCAAGTCACTGGAATTTTACTCTGGCCTCCACCTAATGTACTAGCAACATTCTTAGTCTCAGGAGCCATCTCTACTCTCTCCAGGGAACTGCAAGGCAAGATCCATAGCAGAAAGCATCTGCTGATACTACTTTCAGGTTTGGTTGTCTGCCACCACTGGAATTAAACAAGACCTGGACTCTAATCCCAGGAGGCTCTGTTCCTGTTTACCTGCTGTTTAATGCATATTCCATTAGAGCTCTGCTACTGAGCCCAGACCCTATATAGACACCTGTCCACATCTTAAAGACTATCACCTTACTTGGAAAATACCATTAAAAATAATACTAATGAAAGAGTTCAGCATTAAATCTCAGGCATATTAATAAATCAAGTTTCTGAAATTAGTTGTTATATTAAATTTTAAAAAAATGTTGCTCTGTTTTTTCATGATTAGTTACTTTGTAATTAACCTTCTTGGCAGCGGCATTCTAGAGCAAACAGATCCTTTTAATCAGTTAAGGTCTTCATTTATAGATTCTACTTCTATCTTGAACTCTGTTATGCACTGATTATCTCAATTATTTTGTCAATAAGATATGCACAATCGCATTCAAAGTTCCATAAAACAGCCTTTAGAAACATTTGGTGAAGAAATCGTGCAATGATTTCCAAATCCATTATTCTAACTTGAAGTACAAACTTGCTTATCAAGAAGTACAAAACAAAACAGAGAAAATAATTTATCACATGAAACCACTTGATCTATATCTACTGAAGTAAAAAATCTGACTCCAACAGCTATTTAAAATATACTACTGATTAAAAAAGTAATTATCATGATGGACTTAGTATTTGCACCATCTGGTTTTCTTATTTTGAATCCCTTTGAGATTTTGGAGGAGTTGCCATAATTTGCTGAAGTTTAATATGGAAGAGATCTGCAAAAAAAGTAATTTCTTTTTCCAACACCATATTACTCTTTTATGACCCAAAATAGTGCACAAATGGACAGGAGAAAATAGTTTTTCAAAATTATCCTAGAATGCAGTCATTATTTTACTATCTGATTGATCAACTGCAACTCCCAAATATTATGTTCTGCTCAGGAAGTTACTTTCATTAAAAGAGAATGAAAAATAGGAGCAAGATTTTCATCTCATAATCATCTCATTCATCTCATCATCATTTTTTCAGTTGCATGTGACTGCAGCAAAACTGCCCTATTATGGAAAACAATACAGGATTTGGCTTCACTAGATCAGAAGTCTAAGAAAGGTAATGTTCTGTCTTTAGAAAGTGCCTGTGCCTTATGCTTTAAAGACTGATGAAGGAAATACACACAAAAAGGAATAGAGACAATATTTTCCAGACTTCCTGGTTGCCAGCCTGTACCCTTCAGCAATAAGCACCTCTATTAGTACTTGCATGTCAGGTTGGAATTATGAACTTTATGGATAATTAGTTAGTTACTAAACTACTTAGCACACAAAACATTATGTTTTAATAATTTGATTTGCATTAAATCAATGAACTCTTGATATCTATTTAAATTTACACTGAAAACTTGTTTTTTCAAAAGAAAAGATGATTTTATAATTGTACTTTTATAATTGTACTTTTCATGCCAGTTACCTTTTTTTAGGCAGTTTTCAGCCCTGTAGCAGTGTTTTATATAGTTGGATTATGAAGATAAGCAGTTGCAATATAATACATTAAAGTTTCAAATACAAGCTGCATTTCAACCCACTGAATGATATGAATATGCTACAGACCTTTGCTATCAATATCATCTACATGTTTTTTCTATACAGGAAAAACAGCATGGGTGCATAAGTGGTCTGAAACAGGTTAATGGAACCTTTTAGCTTATTAAACATAAAATTCCACCTTTTATACGCTTTCAAGTTGAGGACAGCTCTTCAGCAGGCCCTCCTAGCATGACGTCTTTGGCATGGTCTAACAAAAATCTTAAGTAGTTAAAAATCTGGGAGGTTTTCAAGATACAAAAAGCAACACAACACCCACACTGAATTTCTTTACTGATTTTCTTATCTTCAAAGCCTAATTTAGAACAGCTCCTACTAGCTTCATATGAATAATTATTTATTGCAAAATAGACATACTCAAATCAAGAGTAAAGCCAGAACACTTTGGAATTACCAAGACAAGAAACTGGAAATAAAAGAAGTGAATAGTTACATTTATGGAGGTTGAGGAGTTTGGAGGTGTTCTAAATATCAATACAGTACAGTGATTGAAAATTTCCATTTGTCTGCTCTAAACTTCGGTAGCCTTCAGTGAAATTCATTGAGCTACATTTGATCTATTTGAACTATTTCACAACCTACTAAACAAAGGCTGCAGATGAAAGTAGTTTCCTTGTGAAGTAAGAGTCTACGAAAACTGCTTCTTGCAGTTCAGCTTTCCTTATTGTGCTTTCAGCAAATGGCATCTCCTTCCTGCAGCTTAAAAGGCACATAGCATAAGCCAGGCATTTACAGTCTTGTATATATATTTAGGCACTTTACAAGGAAATCTGATGCTCTGCACAGGTCTTACTGTGTGTTTTAAGATGCACATTTTGTCGGTAGATTTCCTATTTTTGCTTTTCACAAAGTAAAAGCAATCTTCACACTATTTAGTTCACCCTTTTTTTTTGCAGCACCACAGACTGTCACTAGGTCATAACTGTTAACTCGGTCACAAAAGACATAAAGTTGCAAGTGAAGAGTTTGCAAAAGCATCAAATATAAATGTCTCAAATCAAAACAAACACACAAAAATAGTTGAGATTCATAAAACAAGGAGTTCCTTCTAGGTAGTGTCTCTTCACAGGCTCACAGATCATCAGTTTACATTGAATTTGACATAATCATGAACTTAATAGACAGAATACACTATCACAAAGATTCTTCTTAAAACTAATTAAGTTGCACACACTGTTTTAAATGGCAGCAGACTCAGTTGTCCATTAGTTTCAACCTGAAGTTAGCAGTTGTAACTTGCTTAAACTTTCCCAAATGTTACTGCTCAAAATGGACTGATTTGATAAGCAGGTTATGCAGCTTTACATTTTAATTTATTTTTCACGTTATTTTACTTATTTGTAGAAAATACAAATTTTTAGCTTAGGACCCATTTAATTTGAGAACCATTTTTAGTTATTAATTTCTCATACTAACATGGTATGCCATTTGACATATAAACCCAACAGAACTTGGAGATATGTAATTTGACATTTAAAGAGACAATTCTCTTCCCCTAGATTTAACTGCTGTAATACAAACCTTATTATTATGGGATGCTGTCTAAGAAATCTAAAGAATATTTTTCCAAGCATTTTACTGCTACTGAACCACTTCCAAACTTGACTCACAAAGATGTATTTACCTCATGCATCTCACTTTGTAAAGTCAAGAGCTAGACCAAAGATAAATTTGACTTCCTGCTTTGTTCTTACTCAGATAAAAAAAAAAAAAAAAAAAGTAAAGAACACATGATTATGTTTGGTTACTTCCTACATGAAAAAAAAAAGGGAAAGCAAGGTGATTAAACAAAAAGGCTTGAAGTGGGGGACCTAAGCTTTAGAGCACAGAATCAACAATCTGACAGATTTGTGCAGTCATTTCAGATGACACTGATAGGTATAATATGAAATGAAGTCTAAATCCCCAGCATCAATTCTGGTGGCAAAGTTTTTGCTGCCTTTCTTCCACAGACACCATGTAGGTGCTAACTCTTTTTTTGAAGACAAAGCCCCCTAAAGGACCTTGAAGTTGGTCACCTGAAAGACTGCACATCCTGAATTACCGTTTACCTTCGATAATTTTGCCCAGATTTAGCAAATGGAAATAAGAACAACTGTTTGTAAACTGGAAGTAATCTTATTCAGATTTATACACACACAAAGCCTACTACACCTGTAACCCATGTATTACAGACATTTTGATTACTTGAAAATTCAACACATTCAAGGCCCATAAATAGCTGAAGTTTAACTGTGCAACAGAACAACTATCCAGTAACTATGGAAATGGAGCAACACAATAAAAAAATAAAGAATTTTCAAAGGATTCCCAAATTCCAAAGGGAAGAGATTATTTTTTCCCTATGCCAGAAGTGTACACATGAAGAATACAGCAGTTAATCTATCTGAGACACGGCAGAAGCAGAAAAGTCTCATTCAAAGTCCTATATTCAGAAGTCCTAACATCCTGAAGAACAACATATTTCGAAACATTCTTCTCCTACTCTTACACTAGATTTTGGTAGTATTTTAAACATCTCTTCTGATCTTACCTCTGCTGCTTTAACAGTATCAACTTTTTAGGCCAATACATAATCAGTAACTGGTATACAAGCCAATACCAATACGTTAGGGCATCTCCAAAACCAAAAATCTCACAGAAAGCATAGTTCAAGGAACACAAGCTGAATTTATTTATTTATTTTTTTTTTTTTAACAACTTGCTGCATTAATGTTTTCAGTCATTCTGATCATGTTTTTGAACTGCCCAAGCATCTGGCCAAATTCAAAAGGAGAAAGATTGCTACAAAACCCTAGACATTTTAGGAAGGGCATCATTATTTTCAGATCTGCTAGGCTTCATTATTTACATGGCTGTAACCTTACCCCTTATTTAAATTCTCCTTTTCATCTCCAAAATCCTGCCCCCAAAACCCCTATGTAGCACTTTGACTGTCCCCTGATTCAGTAACTCACAAATATCCTCTGAATTCAGACTATTTTTTCAATAATTTATCACTATAATGATCATAAATTTTTTTATACATTAAACTGAAAGTGTTTGCATTACAGCAGGCTAAATGGGTGGAATACACTTACTACCAAACAAATTTATTGTATCATAAATGCAATCTATTACAACAATAACAAAAATATAAGCCTTTTAACATTTTACTTGAGATTTTTCCTGCCAGGTAGGAATTTTAGTTACAAGCTTCATTGTTCCACGGACAGACCAGTCTTTGCCAGACACTTACCCTCTGACAGCATGAATAAGTCTCAGTGATGGATAGGCAGTTCGCACTTTCAATTTATTCTTAAGGATTAATGCATTAACCCACTCCACGTGCTTCTCTCCACCTTTGACCATGAAAGCAGGAATCCAAAGGACACTCTCATTCAGCATGGATAGCCTATGCACAAATTTTTCTCTGTCACTCTCATTTCGAAAGCCTCCAAATGCTCTTTGTACAACTGATGGGTTCATGGTGATAAAATCAGATTTAGTTCCCACATCAGCAGCAAACTCCACCACAGGAGCTAGATTGCACCTGAAGAGGAAGAAATTAATGGAAAAATGAAAATAAGTATGAAACATTAACTCAGAAAAAAGTGTGCATGAAAGGAAAGCTGAAAATGAACATGCAAGCCCATTTCAATTTAACATGAGAAAAAAATAGCAGTGATTTTATCCACCATTATATGAGCATTTTATCCGATTTAGATAATTATTCAATGCACTTTTTTTAAAGCACTCAACGTACATAATGCTGTGAGAAAAAAAAAGTTCTTTGTACATTTGAAAACCACGTTGTCATGCTTTCAAATGCATCAACAGCTTGAGTAGCACTTATGTATAAGAGCATGTTTTCTAACACCTGATATCTTTCCTGAGGGTTTGCTTGTCATCATGTTACCAACAGTTCAAACTCTTAAAGGAAGCTGAGACAGCCACTTAAGGTCTAATTTATATAGGCTAGTCATTGCCCTTTTTTTTGTTTTTACAATACAGTATTTAAATATGATTTTCAAATGAACTTTACTCCATGTTAAATGAATGTTCAGTGTTTTGGTGTCTAGTTTTGTCACTGCAGCTGATTGGATGTTTTGACATTTATTATTTCCATTTAATTTAGAAATTATTGTTTTGAAAATATTAATATTTCCAATTTTCCCTCAATGTCTCATCTTCAAATCTTGTTTAGTTTTGAAGTAGCTTTATACTCTTTTCTAAACTTGAGAAACAGAACTCATTAGGCCTTTGTTCAGCAGGTTTTTACTTCAGTTGTATAAATACATATATATGTATTCACACAGAGGCAGCATTCTCCCTCGGCAGCACTGGATACAGGTGACAAAATGCAATTAAGAAATTAACTGTGATTTCAGTGACTGGTGTGATCCAAGTGAAACTAATCACCTCCAAAACATCCTCAGTGAAACAGCCTGTAGCTGGCATGCCCCAAATACGTACCTTGATAGCTACTTTCACAATTTAGCAAACTGTTCTGTTGAGGTGAAGGATTCTAAGAAGCAATGTCAGAAGCAGGTCCTTCAAAACATTTGCTGATTATTATATTCCTTATATAAGTAGTATTCTATTAGTTCTAATGCCTGCTTACCTTGAATGTCATTACTGCCTAATCAACAGTATACTTAATATCAAATACTGCACAATTTCAGTAATAAGCAATTCAAATGTGCTCAGTAACAATGGTTTTTTCTATGAATAGTTATTTACTGTATCAGTCATATTTTTCAAATCTTACTATCTCAGAATAGATACCTGATTATAATATTAGAGGTAGGCAAGGCATTTTGATTTCCAAATGCTGAGCACCTCTAAACCTTTGATTTTTTTAAAAATTCAGTTCTATAAATTTGAATTAGCAGCAGTGCTGAAGTTTGAAATAATGTAATAAATAAATCTGCGGTTTTGAAAAGCTCTGTTTCCAAAGAACTAGCTGCTGTTAGCAGTACAATAAGATTGTTATTTTAGTAGAACATGAATGCAAGACTAGCTCTACATGAGTTTTTGGCTCTTTAAAGAAAATAAACATTACTAAATGAGTTGTAGTTCACCAAGTTATAAAAATATTACCCTATTAAGCTCCTTCTCATTTTCTTAGTGATTACTTCCTTCAAGGAAGGATTTTACTGCTCATTAAATGAGAATTGTATTTACTCCATAGTTATCCACAAAGTCAGAAAATATAAAACACCTGCTAAACCCCATTAATTAAAATCAGCACATTCTTCAGCAGGGATTAAATGCAGCAGTTACATCAGAAGTTTTTCCATGTGAGTTCAGGAGTTTATGTGCTAGTGATGAACTGTAACATCCTCAACTGCTAGTACCAAGTAATTTATATTTACAGATGAGTTCAAGAAAATGTTATAGAAAGGTATCATAAAATCACAGCACAGTTTCAGTTAGAAGGAACCTTCAAAAGGTCATCAACCCCCTGCAGTGCGCAGGGACACCTTCCACTACTAGAATAGATTGGTCAGGTCCAACCTCACCTTGAATGTTTCCAGGGATGGAGCATCTACCACCTCTCCAGGCAACATGTTTCAGTATTTTACCACTCACAGTAAAAAACGTTTTCCTTACATAAAGCCTGAATCTCCCCTCTTTTAGTTTAAAACCATTACTGCTTGTCCTATCACAACAGGCCCTGCTAAAAAGTTTGTCCCCAGCTTTATTATGTATTTCAGGTCTAATAAAACTAGCTATTGTGTATTTGTATATAGTCTTGAGTACTATATGTAAATATGTAAATAGCTTTTGTTACCTCAGAGATTTTTACCTTAACCTCTAATGCATTCTTATGCTATGCCACAGTTTCATGCAGTTGTTGGAATTTTTATGTTTGATAGCAGACATCAATGATCTCCTGTCAATTCTCAGGACCCTTTCAAGAAAGCGTCGGAGACACACATAAACACATACTTATTTTCTTCTAAGTCAAACTATGAAGACTATTAACGGAACAACTTTGTAATAAGCACTTCAGTACCCTTAGCTTGTTATATTCCTTAATTCTAGCTTATCTGTAGTAACACACAGAACAAGGTATTGACAACTAATGATGAGGAGCTTGCACCACAAACTTTACCTTTATGTGCCTAGGAATTTATACACAACAAATGAAACCCTTTTTTGTTTTTGTTTTTTTTTTTTGGAAGGGGGCAATAATATGCAAGGTACCTCAAATTAATGCTGCAGTCCGTGTTCTTCCCATGACATCAGCCCAGACCATATCCAAACCTCAGTGCAACCTACTATCAAGCAGCAATTATACGATTTAGGTAATGAGTAAGTTTACAGGGCCACCTAATTTACACAGTATTTGTGTATAATCACGATACTGAAAGGTAAATATATGTAAAAAACATTCACAGTAAAAATGCAGAGGTTCCCAAAACAAGCTTTCAGTGTGATAGCAGAAGATTTTCAACAAGAACACGCACTGCAATGCTATTATTAAGAAGAGATCTGAGATGAAAGTGAAATATCACTACCTGTCTGAAGCATCACATGGTTTTTGGGTATCTGAAGAATAACTTAGATCCTAAGATATACAGACTTAGTGATTGAAATTCTGCTTCTTCCACATCTCTCTGTTGCATATACGGATTACACTGGTATATATTAAGAAAAATTTGGGAGAAAATAACCAAACTGCCAGTGGCTAGAGTTGCATGCCATAAGAAAAGACTGAAGAATGGAGTATGTGCTACTATATCACACATCAAAGTAATCAGCTCTGGGTTTACTGTGACCCCTTTATGGCCCAAACACACATCCATAATATGCTTTTATATCCCAGGGTTTAACAAAGAAAATAATAATAAAATCATATCCACAGAAGTAAGCTCAAATGATATGTCAGTTATTCCACAGAGATTCTCAGTTGAACTAGCTTGGTTATTAATAAAACTAATAAATTCCATGTATATGCATGCAAATGTCCAATACATAATATTCATGGCCCATATACCAGCATTTTCATGTTAATTTTAAATAAAACTCATGAAAATTTGTTTGAGTTAAAGTGATAACTATTTCCATTTTATTTGACATTGAGAACATATTCTTCATACAGTAATAATACAAGAACTGGGCATGAATCTGTACACTTGTTAATCTTTTCACAATCTGTGCACATGAGGTTTATCGGTTGAAATAAATATTTAGAAACCACTCTAAAGCCCAAGTTGCACAAAATTGCTGCAGAAACATGCCTTGTTTCATTAATATCTCCTCCTCGTCCAAAGCCAAAAATATCCATCACACAATACTAATCACATACACTCTGAGAAACCAAAACATTAAAATTAGATTGTGGCTGGAGAACATAATATTAAACTTTTCTGAAACATAAGGCATTACTTAAAATAGTACTGATAACGCACACACCTTCTTGAATAGTCTGCAAGCGTTTATATTCAGGTTCATATCTAGATTCCTCTAAGAATCAAAATTGCAACCTTGAATTCAAAGATTCTTGACATTTTAAAACCAAATTGCATCCAGTTCTTCAAACAAAGGTGTGCAGCAGCAAAGCACCGTAGTACCTTTCACACACATCTACCCCTAAAAAGGTAGATTTACAAAAAAAATCCAGGCACAAACCTCCAATTTCCCCCTGCTGAATCTAACAATTAGTAAAAGGTATGGATTCTCACATGCTCTGTATACTTGTTTGGCTTCTGATAAAACTACAGGGTTTTTTTAAGCCTTCTAAACTTCTGTCCTTACATCTTCACCCACATCATCTACTTAAGAATCAACTTCCCTTTAAAGAAAAGGAAGATGCACCAAAGTTGGAATTATAAATTCTTACAGAAGGTACCCATTACTGCGGTCTACCAGCGTTAAGTAGCACCAGGTGCTACCTAGTAACTGAGGAAAAGATTGACTTTGTAAGAAGACATTTCTGTATCATCTTTCACTCCACAGTGGGCTGCCTGGAGTAGTGGTCATGCAAGGACCCTTTCAGCAGCTGAAGAAGGGGTGAGGTGAAGCCAAAAAGGGAAAATGTAGCCACAAGAAGTCAGGCCTTCTCCAAGTTTCTCCTGAGGTGGAAGCCACCCATGTCTAACTTGACAGGAAACACCAAACAGCTACACTGGTGCTCCCCTCTTCTCAGGCACCTTAATGGCTGTGCAAGAACATGTGAAGACAATGGCTTTCTTCTGCTGTCATTTAATATTTCAATGTAGTGTAATAATTTGTAGGAATAGAGTTGCCACAGTTGAGAGCTGAAAAAGGTCTAATGAGCTAGCCATGATATACTGAAATGTTATTTTGAAGGAAAGAATCATGCTTTAAAATAAGTCTGTTACGGCAACTTTGCTTTCAAGGTATATGCAGGCTCCACTGACGCAATGCTTATGATCCAAGAAATGTGTATTAAATACTTGAACATAAAAGCTGAAACAAGTTACAGAAACAGAAGTTCCAGAATATAAATACATTAATATCCTAAATCTTTTAACACTGACAAATTTATGACTGTTTTCCGCTATCAGCTAAAGAAACAATAGAGAAGAAAGAAGCTACTATCACTCTTTGCTCATGTATTACTATTAGTAGAAGAATTTAAATTGTTCCCTTTAGATGAGCAATCATGGCTTCATGATATGGTTAGAAGATCTGACTTTTCTGCTTCCGAACAGATACCCTGTCTTCTGCTCATATCACAATTACTTTCCCACAAAACCAAGGCATCAAAGAGGAAGTCAGATTACCTTCCCTTTTGCACAGGATAAACCAACAAATTTATTTATTAACAAGGGGAGAGAAAACAGTGGCACATGGATGCCTGAAGAACAATTGCACTGTTTTATTTGCAAAATTTGCTGGCAGAATTGTATGTTGGCTTGCAGGCATACTTACTGACTCTAGTTTAGGTGCCTATCTTTAAACATTTTTCATAATAGGTGTATTCTAATTATCCGGTGTCTCTACTTGATCAATGTTCTTTGAAAGACATTGTTCTATAGAAGGCACTGAATAGGCATGGATGTATAAAAGGTAGATAGACAGTTACCAGAACTTTGGATTAGTTTCAAAGACATTGACAGATACAATCAAACAAATTCCTTTAAGTACTGGGTAGTGACAATCTTCTTTACCCTTAATAAACCATGTATTCTGTGTCTTTATCAGTCATTGCTAACATCTTCATACCACCTTTATAGGAGCATTAAAATTCAGGATATTGAGTCTATTGTACTGTAATGCACATACTGCTGGATGCCTATTGTGCCCTCTTCACTTTCTCAGATGTTCTCTATCAGTTTTCTATTAAATTAATGGTATTGTTAGTGTTAGAACTAACATTAGAACTACTGCTTTAACAAACAACTCTCTCAAAACCACATTCTTTTGTTTCAGATCTCAAAAAGAACATACAGTACTATTAAAATCAACTGTATGACATATTTAACAAAAACAGTATGACATACTTGTGACAGCACATAGGCATAATGCACTCGGCACCAGGAGATTCTACAATAATGTTGCTCACCTAGCTGCATGCAGTACAGACAGCAACTGCTTTTCAGAACAGCCTCAGGTGGTGAGTAGAATAAGTGCATTTTACTTCTAGAGAAATCAGCTGAAAGCAAAGAAGCTAACAGAGTATCATGGTGTATTTTGATACCATAATCCTAATATCATACAGTTTAACCTATGAGATAATCTGTGAATTTCTAAAATGTTTTAACTTTGATTTGTAAATCAAAAAATTTCACTGTATTAAAATTCTCTATGGGCCACAGTGTCAAGAACTCTATTCCTTATCTGACCCAGTCTATTATCCACTGTATCATCAGCCTAGTTATACTGATCATTTTATTAGTTACACCCCATATAAGATGTTCCTCCAGTCTAAATAACTGACCGGCAACAATAACTTCCTAATGTTTCTATTAAGCTTCACCATTCTTTTATTCATACACTAATCTTTAAGAATATCTTTACTCCACATGGCTTGAATTAGTTAAAATCCCCTATGGGGGGATTCATGGCTAGTTAAAATATAAGAAAAAGCATGGAGATGACTTCAAAGAAATTCAGCACATGACTTAAGTAAAAACATGTTGCTTGCCTTTTGAAAGAAAATTTTCGTCTGGAAAACCTAGTTATCTAAATTTTTCTGTAGTCCTGTTAAATGAATCACATTTAATCTCTGAAAGAGTATAAACCATGTCATAGGCTAAATGTGGTTTAAAAATGTGGTATGCATTTGGGGATTTCTTCTGTAATAAGGATGCTAATTTTAAAGACTAGTGGTACAAGCAAAACAAGTAAGGAAAATGAAAGAGTGGTGTGTTACTGTTTCAGTTCCACTTGCTAGTACACTTTCCAAATGCAACTTTTATGCGTATATCCTGTTTTGATTTATGTAGTGAAAAACTATTATTTTTCTTTTCCATAGCCTTTTGATATTTTTTTGCCACCATCCTCCCTCAACATGAGAAAAGGAAAAGCAAATTACTCACAATGATAACTATTTCTATACTGTTTTCTGTCACTGCCCCTCTGTTTTCTGCTCTTTCACCCTTCCTCAAACCAAACCAATCAAAACTTCTGCTTCAAAAGCAAAAGAACCCATCTTCTGTCCAATTTTCTCTATATAAATATAATGCCAGGCTGTCAAATTAGGCCAGGCATTCCTCTTTATTTCCTGTTAATATGTGAAGTCCAAAGGCATTCCATTGTGTGTGTTTGAAGAATGAATTAACAAGTGAAGCGTAACATTTTTCCCCAAACTGCAGGGATACATTTTTAGAGCAATGTGAAAGGATTTAGATGTGTGACTTCCAATTACCTTAACGGCAGCCATCTGCTTCAACATCAATACATCATGCTGAAATTTTACCCCATGCTGCACATAAGTAATGTAGTACTTTACGATAGGCCATCTTTATCAGTCAAGATCTAAGAAAGAGTATTTTTTAAAGATAAAACATTTTGCATTTGTTCTACCAAGGCCTCCATAAGAATATTATTTATTTTGTCTGGAATAAAACCAACAAACAGCAAAAGTAAGTAGCACAAACCTCTCTCCTCTGCTGCCTGTTTTATTTTCACTGTAAAAATAATCCTCTTGTCAACAGTATGAGCACGTATTTAAATTTGCAGAATCACACAGTAAAGGATACCATTTCAGATTAGTTTCAAATACTGCCTGAAATCTGAGACTAAAACACTTCTCCCAGCTTTTCTCCAATAAACATAGCAGGCTATACCTTCAACAGCAGATGAAAACTCACCTTATTACAAAGTCATGGCTATCAATCTCTTTTCCACATCCACTATCCAGAAGGATACCAGAATTCCCAACAACTGCACAGGTTTTAAATCGGCGATTCTTCATTGGGGAAACTTCAGGGAGAAGGCTGTGCAAATCCTGAGAAATGTTAAGGGTGCGACGTCTGTCCAGTACATAATGGATTACATCTCCTGGCTTGAAACTGCTTTTGACCACTGATATATCTCTTTCAGCATCCAAGAATCGAAGAATGTTTTTTCTGGGTTGATAGAAAAATGCAGAGATAAAAGACAGCACTCACTGCTCATGTGGAGTCTATCTATTAAGTAATACTATTAAGTAATACAGACTGTTCAGTGCGAACAAGGTAAAGCAGAGGGCAGACAGTGTCAGACAGACTAAGGAGTAATTTCCCATGCTCTAGGATGGAGTTAGAGCAAAGCTGTCAGGACAGAGCTGAAATCTTTGTTACACTATGACATATAAATACTACAGTGATAGAGCTTAATGACCTTCTATAAAGGCACTGAGAGACCAAGGGAAGACAATTTTGGAAATTGGAAGGCATACTATTTTTGAGTATTCTCCAAAACTTTGGAATAAACACATATTTGAAATAAAATCAGAAACATAGTTAAATATATGAGGTATTCATGATTTAAGAAATAAATGCTTCACTACCATCACATCTCTCAAAAATCAGCTTGGTTTAGGAATACCCATGTTTTCTTATAGATTCTTATTTTACCACAAGAAAACATTCAGTTTAGTGTAAACTTGATCCTAATTAACTGAAGTTCAGCCAAAGTTATCCTAATTAACTTGAAATACGAACACCCACAGTCTTTTGTGCCAATTTAAGCAAAATTAGCTTAAAAACATGCTGCAAATTAAACTACTGCAGCTCAAGGTCTAGTCAAGCTGTTAACTGAACTCACAGAAACACTTATGAACTCCGTCATTGCTTTAATGATCAGGTTAGCCCACCTTTTATCTTTCTTCTCTGCAATTAATTAACTATTAGTTGGGTTCAGACAAGATGAAGGTTTAACAAGCTACCATGGGTCAAGAGAACTACAGTAATGAAACAGTTGTATACTATCAGCACACAGCAAGTAACAGATGAAGAATGTCTGCTTAAATGTCAGCTGAAAAAGTTACAGTAATAGTACGTGCTTACGGGGGGCGGGGTGGGGGAGGGAAGGGGGACGACATGGGTCTAAAAACCCACACACACTAAATTGAAAAAAGACACTTTTAATGACTGCAACTGTATAATGACTGATACTTGCGCTGGTCATGTTGAGCAGCTTTCAGTACACACTTATCCTTGCTGTAAAAAGCTTAAAAGGAATACAGGTCAGAGTTGAGCCACAGCTAGCTCAGGGTTGCAAATAAGCTAAACCTTACAGGCTGGTGTTAATCCCTGCTCTGCAAAGCATGTTTGTTTGTGAAGACACATAAAGACCACATGTGAACTGAAGCACATACTGAAGCAGAATAAACGTAAGGAAGAGATGGGGAGTGCTGAGCTGGGGCAGGGTTCACTATGTGTTAATTCAAACAGAACTTCTGCCTCTGCAACTCTAACAAGACAAGCAGAAAAACAAGAACTTTGTATTTTCCACAGCTGTCAGCAGGTGAGATGAATTTAAAACAGAACAGACATTTGGTTGAGTAAGAGAATGCTATTTTTACGTAATAAGCTTCTACAGCAGAACTTCCTTAGAGGAGATCAAAACAGGAAAAGATAACTAGAGATGTCACTAGCAGTTGCAACACTGACTCAGAGACATAAAGGGGAAATAATCCCTCACAAGTAAAAAAGGATGAACTATCGGAACACTATCCTCATAAACCATTGTGTCATTGCTTCAAGACGAAAGAATATGTCTGAATCTTGCAACCAGTGATACAAAATACTTACCCTGAAACTGATCTTATAAGCCACAGAGGAAGTGAAAGATGCTAAAAATATTTTTTCAAGTATATCCTCTCGTTTATCAAACTTTGACCAAAAAAAAAAAAGAGCAAAAGAAAGGAGGCTGCCTGGGTCTGTCTGTTATACCTGTCATATATGAATGAAGCTGCTTCAGACCAAAGACAGCTTGTGCTGAAGCATATGAGGGACTTAATGGAGAAGGATAAACAGTCTTAAAATCCTGAGTGTCTAAAGCTTTTGGTAATACCAGGCAAAAGGAAGATGAAGACTTCACTTCAGCCTGTAAGTTGAAAG
The DNA here is from genome assembly GCF_034315485.1 of Pezoporus occidentalis. Lineage (NCBI taxonomy): Eukaryota > Metazoa > Chordata > Aves > Psittaciformes > Psittacidae > Pezoporus > Pezoporus occidentalis. The sequence continues at coordinate 418,681 of NW_026915147.1, read as the reverse complement.
ACTCTCCATGGGTTTGTGTTAAGCTTCATTTTGTGGATAATTTGCAACAGATACAGAAATTAATACAAAATGGTAAAGAGCAAGAAAAAAAGGAACTGGCCAATCTAGAAGTATTACAAATCACTAAAATGATTCATGACATAAGAACAGAGCTAAAAGAGCTGTGACAGTAAAGGACAAGATGAAGGCATCAAAAGTTAGCATCTGCTGAATATCCAGACTCACTTCATATGCACTCTGACATGAGAAGGGGTGACCACAAATGAGACTCAAAAAGCCAAAGAAACCATGAAATGCACAGGATCCTTGGGCTCTGCATAAAAAAAGTCACATGTGATCACCAGAAGATTCACTTTAATAATCTTAAGCACCCATTCCTGATACCTAGAATGAATAGTCCTAATACTGTTTCTGTTAGTAAACAAATAAAATCATAGAATAGTTAGGGTTGGAAAGGACCTTAAGATCATTTAGTTCCAACCCCACTGCCATGGGCAGGGACACCTGACACTAGACCATGTCACCCAAGTCTCTATCCAACCTGGCCTTGAACACCAGAAGGGATGGAGCATTCACAACTTCCCTGGGCAACTCATTCCAGTGCCTCACCACCCCAACAGTAAATAGCAACATTTGTGCATGAAATCTTGTGTATTATTTTAAAGCATAAGTGGAAGGCAGTGAAGCTATGCAAACAGTGCCAAGAAAATAAAAGTGCCTTGGCTTCCACTATTAATTTGGTTACTTACAGTAAAAGCTTAATTATCTATGTGCTCACACATGCTCATATAAGTCCTCCAAAGGGTTTCAAGTGGATCTGAATTAATTAGACACTTATTTAAGAGCACTGAAATTTCCAGATGTCTAAGGAACTTATTTTTCAATAAAATATTGAGATGAGCAAAAGTCACCGAATCTTAGTATCTTCTCATCTGTTTTCTTACCTAAAGTCGTCAGTAGCGCATTCAATTAAATGTATGCACAGGTATTACAGTATACATAAGAGTCCTTGTATAGGACATGCAAAATAATGCTGGCATGAAAATATTTTAATTGATTAATTTGACTGTATCCAGATATCTTTTAATAATGAAAAAATATATAATTAAGAATGCAGACTTCATGCTATTGTTTTAAGTTCCTCTGTGGTACTGACTCATCTGTACCATGGGGATAGAAGTACTTCCCATTTTCATTTAAGTGCTGAGACAAAAAAAAAACACCAAGGGATATGACAAAACCTGAAAGTACATACATGAGTGTCTCAGTCAGTCTTGATCCTGGCTAATAATAAGAACTTGTTTAAACCTCTGTTCTGTCCCACAAAGAGCATTGGAAATAGCATAACAAGGTTATTCTGATTAAATAGACCTGACAAAATAATTTAAAATAAGTGCTAACCCATACCAGCTGCATATAAAATTAAAAAGTAAGCGGCGTTAGAAGAAGAAAAAAAATGATTTTTAATAAACCCTGAAGCAGAGGTGTTCTGCAACCTTAAGCTAAAATGCGTAAAGAAGTTGTTTTCTTTGAATTGGTCTTCAAGCTTTGTTTTGATAAATAAAACTGTATTAAGGGTGTTGCCTGAACCCTCTGTGGGCAGGAGACGCAGATGTGGCTCCCCCAAGCAGATGTGTGCAACATCTTTATGTGACTCTCAAAAACACAGTGTCACTATCTGTGGTTGACCTAAGGTTCTGCTTTTGTAACCAGAAACAGATGTTCATAATATTTGAATACCAACTACAACTCCCAGTTATCTGATAAAGTACATGTAACAGACAGCGTTGAAAATGCTCTGAAAGCTTTCCAAATGCTGTAAATACGTATTGCTCTGGGGTAACATGGTGACATTCTTCTGTTTATGTGCATTTTCCTGGTTTTATTTTGTACTATAGCCTTTGACCTACACAACTATTATATATGGGTAAACTCTCCCTCACCTGCCTCACGTGTGTGGATTAAGGAAAGAAACTAAATCACTTAAACATTTAACAAGTAAATGTATCATTTTTATACATTGTCAAGAACACTGAAATATGACCTTCAACACTTTCCCTGGGAAAATAATTCCTTTTGAACAAGATAATGCCACACATCCCTGCTGCTGGGGCATCTGGACTTGTCTGGACCCCACCCATGAGGGGACACCCCTGAAGTACATCCACTGTACCCAGGAAGCTGGGCTAACTCGCAAGCAACCACATTATGGAAACAGAGGACTATGTGATTACCCAGTCTACACTCTGCCCCCACTGAGTATGTTCCTTTATCTATATACACAGGCCAGGTTGGAAGGGGCTTTGAGCAACCTGGTATAGCAGAAAGTGTGCCTGTCAATGGCAGGGAGCTGGAACTGGATGAGCTGTAAGGTCCCTTCCAACCCAAACCATTATATGATTCCATAATCCTATAATACATCAACCCCAGTCTATGTCTATCTAATATACTCCTAACAACCTCCTGTGGCGGGGACTCAGCAAACTCTGCATGAAGTCTATGTCAATGCTTCCCTAGCCCTACCAGCAGCACCATACTGCTCATGCTAGCTCTGGTCTTTCCCACAGCAAATGAAGACTGTTCTTGTGCCTTATACCTTGCCTTTGGAGGACAGACTATTCTACTGTTGGCAGTACTCTTCATTTACTTGATGCTAAGAAGCCATCCATTTTCATTCTTTTCTTTACTGGATAAGTCATGTGTTGTAGGTCTCTACTGCTCTAGTTGCTCTCCTGCAGGCTTCCTCTGACTGATTCACATAGGTCTTTAAGCAATTTGACTTTTTAACCCTAGCAAGCCTGGACACTGCTTTGTACTCCCAAACTGGAAACTCTCATCCTTTGAAATCACCAAGAACTACAACCTGGGTAAAGCATACCTTTAGCCAGCTGAATCAGTTTAATTAAAAAAAACCAAACAAAAGAACAAACTGTGGTAACACAAGGTCACAGCCTGCCCTTGAAGACGGCTGGCTTTAACCTGATGGACAGGGAGTTTTAAGAATATCCCTTCAAGGGAAGCAGCATTTAGAATCATAAAATAGTTTGGGTTCGAAGGGGACTTAAAAGGTAATCTAGTCCAACTGCCATTTTGGATTAGTTAAAAAAAAATGCCTAACTTCAGCTAACTGTGGAAAAGTTCCTGGTATTCCTTAGCCCACGGAGGACCCCACAAACATAAGTTCCCGTTCCAGCCCTCTTCATGCCCTTTAGGGCACCCCATTCTCCCTTGATCAGAAAGGTCATTAACTGAAGCAACTACTAGCACAAACCTTCAGTGGGGATGCAAAATGAAAAGAGGGCTTTTAAAAAGAGCATGACTCAACTACTTCTTGCCATATGAAGGGCAGCTGTATGTCACTTTTTCATGAAATTAAGCAATTTAGAGTCAAAAGAAAGGCATCAAAAGTGTTAATTACTCCAACTTGCAGTGAACATTGACCTTTCAGTTGAGGAAAGGGTCTAAAGAGGCAAAAACCCCTTAAGGTTTACTGTAACTAAGAAAGGCCCAGTCTTAAAGACAAGAAGCCCTGAAGGAAACAATGCAAGTGGCCCCAAAGTGTTGTTTCAAAAGCTTCACAGCAATTGCACTGCTCCAACACCACTTCAGCATTTACTGCTTACACTTCAGGGAGTTATCATAGCTGGTTTATATTAACTTGAAAGACAAACAGTGATAATAATCTGAACTTTTCTGAGGAGGAAGTTGCACTTTTTTTCTGATGCTGTTAACATCTCAGGAGTTCTGACCCTTTTCTGAAAGGAAAATTCCACTCACTTGAGTTGTCTGTTACACTACAAAGCGATTAAATGCATCCTCAACGCTTTTTTTTTCTTCTTTTTTTTTTTGCCTTTCCCTGCGATTCAAAACCTTCATCTGCTTCTTCCAACATAAATGCCCACATTAAATCAAAAATAAGGCGAAGAAGAAAGTCATATACTGAAACATCACAGATGTGCTGGCATTAGTCCTGTGGGAAAGACCTCCTCAGACATGTTTATAGTATCTCAGCCAAATGTCTCCTTTCTGACAGTACAGCCTTCCATACAACTGAAATGTCCTGATTTCCATAACTGGAAAACCTTCACATTGCCACAGAAAGTAGAAAGGACTTTAGACACAAAACCTTGCAGGTAGCAGATTCTCTCGCCTTTTCATGACTGAAATAATTCAGACAGAAAGGGAGCCAAACAAGAAGTCTTGTGCCTTCCCTTAGGCACAGGCATTACTAATTTTTCTTTAAAGTTGTTGTCAAGCAGAATGTTTAGAAAAATTACAAGACAAATCATGATTGGCAAGGCAGCAAATCTGTTACAGTCTCAAGTAATTAATAATACCTATAATTTCCCCCTGAATCAAAGAAATTCTATCTCTTTCTTCTAAAGCCTGCTTAAAATCCTTAAGAGCCTGCTGCCCTCTCAAAATCGTTGCTACATTCTGTAGGCTGACACTAATGGCTGCAAGGTCACAAAGAACATCTTGTGACCTATGAAAGCTACTCATCCCCTCCAAGGGATCCTGATGAATCATAGAACAGTTAGGGTTGAAAAGGACCTTAAGATCATCTAGATCCAACCCCCCCTGCCATGAAGGAGTTTTTCCACTCATTGACTCCTACCTGAGCCTGACCTCGTCAAGAATTCATAGGACTTTTGAGGCTGATAGACTGGTCATTAACCTGAACAAAAATAAGATGGCCAGAGATGATGCCCATGGTCAACAAAGCAAATAGCAAAGCATAATATTCCAGCTGCCAGGCAAGGAGGTACAGACATAACAGTGACCAACAGTTCTTGCACAAAGCAAAACTATCAAATATCTTCTATGTTTTAAAATTGCTAACGTGGGTGTCAAACTGACATAAGACTCAAAACCAGCTGCCATTTATGCAATTTATAGTAAGTTTTATGAAATGTGTTTATGCTGTACACTAATGGTTTTACAAATTACTTCTCCACTGCTAAGAATCACTACATTTTTGTATATTATTCAACAGGCACTAGGGTTTTTTTGTTTCACTCTTACTGTTATTTGCTGTTGTCAACCTTACACCACCAGAACATCACTGTTCACATTTACAGTTCCAATAATAGAGTATGAATCATCTTCACAGTCTACACAGTGCATGTAATGTACTTTGGAGAGCTGAACAGTTAGTTTAACCATGAGAACACTCTAAGAGACTGCTAGACACAATGGAAGTTAGTTCTGATGGTACATCTCTAAGTGTAAAAGTATTTACAGCTAAGATGCTTCTTACTGCTGTGACAAGGAACAAAGGTGTACAGTAAACTGCCTGTAAAAGTGAAAGAATGCATATCAATTAGTCAATATCAGAATGCAAAAATTATCATAGGGGACTGCTTTCTCAGGGAAAAGTATGCCAAACTTTCCTTCCTCAATGCTGAGTACCGTAACTGAGTATACTATGCACACTATCAAAAAGGATTTCTGGAAAGAATAGTATTCTCTGGTAGCAGTGATTCTTTTCATATAGTTCATGTAAAATTCTGGCCTCTGTCACATACTCTAAAATCTTTTACTGGTTCAGTGAAAATGCCTGCTCTCTGCCCCAGTGTTCATGATGGTATAGCTATTTCATCTCAAAACAAGACTAGCAACGTGGACATCTAAATAACCTCAGCATTATGCTTTCTACTGTACAGAAGAATCATTATGCTGATAAAGTGAAAGCTTGACTGCTTAAACCAGTGTACAAGACATACGCTTTATTTCATTGTTCTACAGAGACAAAAAAAAAAACAAAGAAGCCTTCACTGTAAAATTCTGAAAAAATACCACATAATCACATCATTTGTCTGAGAACATGTTAGTGATTTATAAAATGAGAAAACTTTCCCCAATCCAACAATAAGGGAAAAAAAGTAGTTTTGAAACTCATTATTTTAGCAGATTGAGATGATACACATGTTGTAACGGGCTTAGAAAAATCTAAAGCATTCTCTACTGGTTTGCCTCTTTGTCTGTATTTTGCTTTTGGATCAGGTGAAAAATGAACAAAACCCAAGCTTCATTTTCTCTCAATTATAATCAAAAAGTAATTGCAATATTTTTACTTGTTTGATGTTTGTCTTGAGTAGAATTATGAATTGTCATGATTCTGAAATATGACAATTTTTCAACAAAACAACTGAAAAGGTTTATATGTCTCTACCTATAGTCACTCAATGGTTTCCAAATCAATTTACTTCACAAGTAAATTCACAGCATGCTATTTTCTTCTACTTGTCAGAACCATAACCTATGATCTGGAATTTCAGCGGTATTATTCTGAACTTACTCTGTATTTCTCCAACTTAAACTGGCAGTTAAGTGCATACAAATTTTGAATATTGTTACCGATACAGAAAATCTGCTTATCTTTCCTGGACTACCTTGGAGCAGAACTTAGCCTTTATGGAACAGGCTGCATCAGAAGGGACGGTCCTGGAAGAAACAACATTACTGAGCTGCATTTTAGGGCAACCACCAGGCCTTCACCAGTAGGAAACCCAGGTTTGGGGAGCAGCCATGTGCCTGATTTCTGCCAAAAATATATATTTTCTATTGTTTTTCACAGAATGTGATGTTCCTGGCTCTTCACACTGCCAACCCATGCTCCATAAATTTCTCTTACTGGCCATCCTCCCAAATAAGACAGGGAAAATATAATTATGCTTAAAAACACTAGAGGCTGCTGCTTCTCAGGCCCCAAGGTGAGTAGACCCACTGTAACTACTAAGACACACCAGAACTCATGTTAACTCTGCTACTGCTCCTTCCCACCTCAGCATTACCTTAAGGCTCTTTTCACCCTCTAAAAATTTAGAAAAAAAATCTGCATAAGATATGGCCACTGTCAACATGAGAACTTATGATTTGGGCCAGCCACAGATAGGGTTGGATTTGCAGCACCTGATATCCTAGCTCTTGACTCCTTAAGCTCCCTTCGTAGTTAAGCAAGAAAAATTGGTATGTTCAGGGTACTTCCATCTGTTCTATTGCAGACCTTCAGGATGAAAGGAAATCACATCCTGAAAGGGCTAGTTTCACACCTCTGACTGTAAGAGTCTTCTAGAGAGTTCTAGAGAATTCAAATGTGACATGCATCATATAGATACTGACTGCAAGGGTCTGATTGACATGGCCAGATAAAAACATTTTATTTATTCTTATGAAGGATGATTGACTTTGGAGTCTAATGAAGTTTATTTGCATTTAACACTGAACTCTGAACTCTGTATACAGTTATATAACATCTACCTGCAGCCATAAATCAAACAACTGTTTTCCAGAACTCAGGAATTACAGGCATTATGAAATGAAAAGAATTACAGATAATACGTAATGAACTGCTTTTATCTAGAACACTCACCTTATTTCCATGACCAAAGAAGAATTGATTCTCCAACCTTCTACAGCACGGTGGAAGATTGAGGAGCCACTCTTTCGAACTGTCTTATCAGAGCTATTGATCATTGATCTACTCAAACTCAATTCACCATCTCTGCAATGCAATATAGAAAAGACAGAATTACATCAAGGCTGAGTCTGGTTATAAGAAATTTATGTCACAAGCACCAGTGATACATACATTTATTCACAACAAAAAGAAAGAATTGCCTCTCTGTTTGCCAAAGCAAATAAACTATACCTGTGAGAAATGTATGGGACATCTGTAACTAATACTTGAATATGCAATTTAAGAGCTTATTTATATTTATATTTATAATGAAATAGGTGTAATAATAAAGTCCAAATTGTGACATTTGACCCAAACTTTACTATGTTTGTGAGACATTTTCTGAACTTCCATATTCCAGTACTAAACTAAGAATTAAGTGTTAACTTTCAAGCCTTTGACCAGCAATACAGCATACAAACTACAAAATTGCCTCAAGGCTTCCTGAAACTTTCGTATGCATACATCTAAGCAACCCCAGCTGTCTTATCCTCTTCATCAGTCTTAACATAGTCATAAATTTTGGTAAGGTAAGCTTAAAAAAATACAGTAAGCTGTGGGTGATGATCACTGAATATGTGATAAGGTATCACAGTTTTAGCAGAGAAGCTAGAACAACACAAGCACAACTGAAGGTGTTAGGTCTAAAATCTGATTTTAGCTCCATAGGTTTCTATTGCCTTCCATATTGTTCCCATTTGGATGCCAGAGCAACATTCAGCTGAGGTCAGACATACCTGTTAATCATTCTACCACACAGAACACATTGTAACAGTCACGCAGAATAGTAACAGTAACATATAGAAATCTCTTTACCTGTTAAATATGCATGCTCCAAAATACTGCCAATAACAGTAACTTCACTTAGTTTGCATACAGAACTTTTGACCAGCCACTCAAACAGCAAAATGGAAAAGATGTGAGTCTGTAAGCTTTCTAGGGAATCACTGACCCTTGCTTCCGTGTGACTGTAAATTCTTAAAACAATTGGATCCTTGCCCTTAGAAAGAGCTATTATTGTGTATACATATATATATATATATATATATATATATGAAGTAATAATATTTGCTAAATTATACAGCAAACTAAATTCAAACTAACCTGAAATGGGACATTAATTAAGCTAAATTAACAAAACTGGCAACCTAGTCATTTTCAAAAATTGCTGTGATTGCAAAAGCCCTGTAACTAATAAACTAATATTCTACACCCCATTAAAAACAAGCCAGCATTACTAGCAAAGCACTCCCTCCCTCACCCTCTTTACGCCAACGCTCTGAAGATTGACATTGCACAGGCTCGTGGGTAAGACTGCCACCTACCGAAAATCTTATACCTACGTTACCTGAAGTTGTAAGATCTGTATGTAAATTACATAAATCACTAACTTGAGGATATGGAAGGATGCTGCACAAGTCCCTGAATTCAAAAAAACAGAATGTAGGTAATGCTTTTTGCTATTTTAAAGTGGTTTTTTTTTCCTTAAGAAAATTCAATAATGGTTGTAACTATATTTATTACTTATATTTTCCAGCATAGAGTTGACACATCTAAAAGATTACCAAAATACTTCCAGGCAAAGCACTCAGTCTAGAAGCACTACAGAGGTGTCTCCATTTTATGCTGGGTTAAACAATATCCAGTAAGCACTTGAACAGTAACACAGTTGACAAAACTTGACAACAAAACATGTTGACAACACCTAAAGCACCTCAGGCTTTGAAATATGGTTGTCTTCCATATTCATAATTTAAATCTGCAGTGACCTACAGAATATGCAGTAAAACCACATTAAATTATGTGATCAGGAAGTAAAAGGAGTTCCTAGGCACTTTGTGTTAAAGTTCTACAATGAACACAAAGGTGTTCACTTACAGGATCCTTTCCCTTTTATTGGGAAATTTTATTTAATTGTCACCTAAAGTAATATTGAATAAACTAACAGATAAAAAATTAAATTTACTCCACTTCATTGTGTAAACAACTGTGAAATAAATTCGGGCTACTTTGTATCTTCTAGGATCACTGCAAATCCTCTCTGATGTAAAGGAAAGGCTGCCAAAGTGTGACAGCAACTTGTGGCTGACAAGTATCAACCACTTGGAATTACATTGCCTCAGTGACCAATCAGACAAGTATTATAAGACTATATCTTCTCATAAAGACAGTTCATTAAATACAAATAACTGTTTTCAAGCATATGCCACATCAGCAGCAGATTACACGCATTCCACGCAGTAAGTATGTTTCACTACTTAACTTTTAAAGGGACATTACTATCTAGAAGGGCATGCTTTCACAATTGCTGTCCTAGCACACTTGCTACAAGAACACAGTGCATACTTTGGAATTGCACATTGCCCATTTTTGAACGTCTGGGATTCACCTGGGATTAGTGTCACTAATAATAACCACCTCACACATTCACGATTCTATGTTGCTAGTACTTCTGGAAGTAAAAAAAATCCCACAGAAAACTGACTTTGCTTGCTCATGTGGCCAGTCAAAAATAACCAAATGGCATGAGCCCTTCCCTCAGGAGAAAGGCAAGTGTGACATCTGTAGTGGCAGCAGACACTGGTAATGCAATTGGGGGTCTTTTTCCTACTTCATTCAGTAATAGATGGGACGAGAAGCTGGGAAAAGAAGCTAGATTCCAGTATCTTTAGCCAAAGCACGAGACTGCATAAGAAGTCCCATACCAAAGTAGAGATATCACTAAATGACCCGGCAGAAGTACATTACAGCTATGTTTCAAGCTGTGTTGTTAAGGATATACATATTTATGACTAAATATACTTATTTTCTTTCTTTTCATATTAAATCATTAGTTCATTTTAGTACCTTTTAGATCATGAAAACAACATCGCAAACTGAAGAAGGCTTTTCTGTTTCTGCAAATATATGGGTTCTACCTAGCGACTAATTTCTGAATCATTTTAGTAGCTACCTCTAGTCTGACAAGAAGGAGTACATATTAAAATATATGGGTATCTTTAATGCTGAATGTCCCTTACACTTATTTCCACACGTATTTTTGCACACCTACGACCCCAAAACTTACGTACATCTTGTAAGCGTGCTAATACCACAGCATCACGGCAGGAACTAGGCTTACAACCAGGCTTAGCAAGAGGGAGTTAGCAGCAAGTTCTGAACATCTTTTAACACCAAGGGAAGTAACCATCGCATCATTAGCAATGCAGCCCGACAGGCGAGGCAGCCCCTGCTCCGGGGAGGTGCCGGGGAAACTGCCGCACAGCTGTCCCCAGCTGGGCCCTGCTGCCCACACCCTGCTCTGGCAAAGCTGGGGAAAAGAAATGCAATTTCTGCCTTTAATACTGGGAACCGCAGGGCACGAAGTAGGTTGTAACTGTCCCAGGTTTCTTCAGGCCCGTACACACACTTACAACCTCTTTATTCCTCTTCTCCAAATTAAGGCACGGGCTTACACCAAGGAAGAATCTCCCCCACAATCAGTCTGCACAAGCAAACAAAGTGTGAGCCTCTTCCCCGTGTTTGCTGATTTCACCAAGCCACCGCGGAATTTATGCACCCCTTCTGCAAAAACGAAAGAAAATTACACCCCTCCAAGGGAAAACAGGCTCAGCTGTAAACACAGCATCTTCACACGGCAGCTGCAAGTTGGGAGAAAACTGGAGAATACAGGCAAGCACGTACACAAACATAACCTGCAACACAACTGAGATGCAAACGAAAACACGGAAAGGGACTTTCCGCCTTTTATTTTCAACAGAAGACAGGTAGGAGAGTGAAAATACTTACCAGGGTCTCGGCGACAGACCAAGAGTTTCCAGCGGAGGGGCCTCGGGAACTAAGGAGGATGTCCCGCAAACATCCCCAAGGAGCACCTAAGTTAAGCACAGCTCCCAGGCAAACTTTAAGGACAGAGAGGCAGGAGCACCTGGAACTGCCAGCGGCCACGCACCTCGGCGCGCTGTCCCCTAAAGGCTCCCAAAGCAGGAAACGAGGCACAACGCGCTCCGGCAGCCGCCACCGTTGCTCTATCACGCCCGACCCTCGGAGAGCAGCCTCGGGCAAGCGAATTCCGCGGTTCTATAACCAGGGCTGGGTGGGAGCAGCACCGGGCATCCCCCGCCCGTCCCCCTCACCTCTAGCCGCTGGTCTCCGACACCTCAACTCGCTCGTAACCCGTCCCGCAGCGGTACCCTGTGCCGCACAACACCCTCTCCCCACATGCTTTCCCCCAGCGCGACCTGTGACCAGCCACAGCCGGGGGAACCTGAAGAGACCGCCGTGGGGCTACGGAGAGGACCTTAGACAGCGACACCGACCCTCGGGGAGCCCTCCCAGCTCGGCGCCCCACAATTACCCGGCGAGAGCTGCCTCCTGACGCTCCTCGGTCCTCGCTATTTCTTTTGTCTTATAAAAGATGAGGAGGAGACTTATCGTGCACACAGTCCACCTCTTCCTGACTGAACGCATGTCTTCTGCGAAACGCGGCGGTCCCCCTCCCCCTTTTCCTTTGTTTGTCAGGGGTGTGCGGAAAAACAACTCCACAGGCGGCACGGATCGCCGAAAACACAGTAATATTTCTTTTCTTCTTCTTTTTTTTTTTTTTTTTCAGAAACTGTTAAAGGAAATAAAAATAAACCCCAAGGCGGGCGCGGGAGCCTGGGGCTGCTCGCAGCTAAGTTTGTCTTTCACCCTGCTCTCCCCTGATCAAGCAGCCGGGCTCGCAGGCGGAGGCTCGCCGTCTTCGGCCGGGGGCACGGGTGTGTCGTGCCGCTGCCAAGACGCGCTCCTCCCTCTCCCGCCGCCGCTGCCCTTGCCGCCGCCGCCGCCGCTGCTGCTACCGCTGACGCCCCGGCTCCGCTGCGGCCCCCTCGCGACCGCGGCGGCGGCCCGGGGGCGACGCTAGCACCGCCCTTCCCACGAAGGGGCTGTGGCGGCCGGAGCGCGGCCAATGGGCGCCGCGCGGGGCGGGCACCCAGCGCTGGGCACAGGCAGCGGCCACGGGCGGTGCCGGGTCCGAGCTGAGAGAGACCCGAGACTGGAGCTCAGCTCCTGTTGCGTCCCCGCTGTGTTTGGGGAGCGGCCGCCTGGGGCACCTTGTACCGCGTCCTCTGCTGAGCATCGGAAACTTTGATCAGGGACCGGCTCTGCCGGTGCCACTAAAGGAGCATCACACTTCCTTTCCTGAGGTGGTTTATGGTGTTGTTAATTTTATATTTAGTTACTTATTTACTCAGCCCTGATGGAGCTTGAATGTTGGGTGACGTTTTCCCATGCCCGACACCCAGAGGGAGAATGCGGGGCCAGGGGGAGAGAAAAGGAGGAAGCGGCCGCCTCTGGACACACTCCCCGGGAGGTTAACCCCAACCCCGGTCAAACCTGCCGCCCAGCCCTCGCTCGCCGTTCCGTTTACACGGTGTCAATATGACCATTGCTTTCCCACTTGTAGCACGGTTTCCCTGAAAAGCAGCAAGAAAACCCCAAGAAAAACCAACCCCTTCATCCCACCCCCACCCCAGCCAAAAAAAAACACGAAGCCCCAGAACAAATCCCCTTTTAAATGTATAATGCAACATAAAAAAGAAATGATGAGTTATATGCACTTTTCTTTGCCCTCCTTGAAGTGTCTGGGATGTCCTGAACTACCTTCATTTGATGTGACGAGCATCTGCCCCCAGCCCTTAAGTTTGCTTTTATAGAGCAAGCTTCAACACCAACATCACTCTCCCACAGGGATCCAGGAAGGGTTTGTGACAAATCTGATGTGACTCCTCTCCTAGTTTATTAAGAGCAGGAGCTCTTCTATGCCAAGGAGACAGAATCTTCCCGGGGTCTGTTTAGTCTGATAAGGTATCTGCGACACTGTTTGGTTAACAGACATTTCACAGCAAGATGCAAACAGATTTGGAGATAAACATGTTTTTCTTTTCCTCAGAGAATATTCCCTCACAGGCATTAAAAGTGAAGAAAGGTTAGAGAAATCCTTGAGAAAGTCAGGGCTGCTAATAGTCGTTATGTTCTAAAAATCGTTTTTTTTTTTAATAGGAGAGGTTTAATTCAGCTTCGGTGGAATGGAATGGAAACTTTGCAATTTTCCACGCAAGCCAGAGCAAGCTGTTTTCTGTGCTCTTCTCTGCTGTGACTTTGATAACCTAGTCTCAGGAAGTGATCTCTAAATAGCATCAGCAGCAAAAGGAGAAAAACCCATTCTATCTGTGAGCATGAACTTTAAATTTCACTTGGTATAATTCATACCAGATAGTCGCTTCTGGAAAATAAAAAAGTGTATTTAATGTAAAACCCTATTTAATACCATTGTAAAAACTGCATCACTTGTTCAGCTTAAAAGCCAGTATTCCATCTGTCTTGTTAGCCCTGATGAACATCTGTAGTGTTCTTTTTTTATACATTACATTATTTTTGTATATTAGATTGCTTTTATAATTAGGCTCATCAGCAACAGATAATTGAAAATGTATACAGCACATCCTAAATTCACCCATCTTCAGTGGTGGTTTTACTCCATTCCACCCACAGGTACCAATGGCAGCTTACAATATTTGTTAGCCACAGCAGCTCTCATGCTAGGCCATGTGCACATTCAGAAAGTAGTGTGTCTTCAGCTTCTTCTTCCCTGTCTTCTTCTGCATTCCCCTTGAAGTTTAAAGCCCATCTCCCCTCCTACTTTATATGGACTAATCCTCACTCCACACAAGGAATCCCTGCTTGCATCCAAGAGACTTGAGGACTGATGGTGATGGGTGTCATGAGGTGCCTTGTCCAGCAGTGCCCTTTTTAGTTTGCGCTCAGTGCACTTGCAACCAGTCTGACTGAAAAGTAATCTTCACCATCTGCAAAGACCAAAAAAGTTGACTCCGCATGACTCTATGTACAGGTAGCCACTGCAGTCTCATCCAGGCAAATAGATGCTTTCAGGGCTTTTTTATACCTGTGTGTTTGAAGTACCACCAGCAGTACCAGCATCTGCTATATGATGCTCCCAGCACCCTGACTAATATTGTAACTACAAGCTCTAAATAGTTAAAACTCCAAAACTTTTATTCAGTTATTAAAATGTAAAACTGTCAGTTTACACTTGAGTAAAATACAAAGAAAAACACTTCTCCAAAATCACACATTAACAATCTGTGGCCATTTTCCTGAAAAATGAGGCCATTGCCATGCCTTTCATTCTACTAGCATAAAAACATATTGCTGGATCAGAAGAGGACTATGGGATTCTGAGAGGTAACCCAGCATATCCCCTGTCACACGTCAGGATTTGGGATATCACTTAAGTACCTGACTCAGTGTTTTAAGATCAGATGGTAACTCAGCACCACGCAGCTGCTCGCTCAGCCCCCTCTTTCCCTTCCCTGGGCAGGGTGGGGAGGAGAATTGAAAGAATGTTAAAACCCATGGGTTGAGATAAGAACAGTTTAATAACTAAAATAAAGTAAAATATAGTGATAATACAAAGAATACCAACAACAATTATAATAGTAACAATAGGGAATGGCAATTAAAAAAAAAATATTTCAGAAAACACAAGTGATGCACAATACAATTGCTCACTGCTGATCAATACCTAGCCTGACCCAAGAAGTGATTGGTCCCTTCCAGGTAACTCCCCCCAGTTTACATACTGGGCATGTTCTGTGGTATGAATACCCCTTTGGCTAGTTAGGTCAGGTGTCCTGTCTCTGATCCCTCCTCACTGGCAGACCATCAGAGAGTGAAAAGTCCTTGATCAGCAAGGACTTAGCAACTTAGCAACAACTGAAAACATTGGTGTGTTATCAGCATTGTTCTCAGATTAAAGCCAAAACACAGCACAGCGCCAGCTACTAGGAAGAAAAATAACTCTCCCAGCTAAGCCAGGAAAGTATCCACTCCTTATTCCATACCATTATACATCATTCTAAGGTCCCACAGTTCCCAATATACTATCACTTTTTCTGTGTCTATAGATATAGATAGATACAGATATAGATATAGATATATAGATATATAAATACATACAGACAGATATCATTGCTGAGTTCATGGGTCATCCGTATAAAAGTTTGTTGAGTTATTCAGTCCATTACATTGGGCTTCATATGTCTTTCAAGGCAGAAGAGATGGTGTTTGATGCTGAATCGTTGCCTGTTGACGCCAGTTCTGATTTTATCACCGCTGCAGTTGTCCAGTTTCATCAAAGTTCATGCTTTGTTAGTATGATAATCAAAAGAAAGTTGGGTTCAGTCAGTGGTGATCTGAGCTCCCTGCTTCTGGGGACAGTACTGGGAGATTCCTGCTGCCGCTGCTACCTAACCTGTTCTTCAAGAGTTCTGCTGTTAGCAACTCCACCACCTGTTGTCTTGATTGATTTGATCCTGCAGTGATTCACTGTCTTTGTCTTCTGTGCATCCTATTATTCTAAGCTCCATGGTTGTCTATGTAGCAGGTTCCAAGAGTCAAAGGATTCACCTAAAAGTTGATCCAGGGTAAATTCCAAACTTGTTTAGTGCTCTTCCAAATCAGTCCTGGTCCTCCCTGTTTCAAAAATAGCCTTACAGCTGTGATTGCAGCAAGGAAGACTCATCTCATGGCATTTCTGACAAGGTTTCCCTCCTAGTCTTATTCTCTAGCTCTCTAATGTACACATGTAATATATAGGTACAGAACATGTGTATAACATAATTGAGCCAGGTGGTACATTTCCTTTGCAATGACAAAGTTTATTAAAACACAAAATGAGATTACTCTATAGAGAATTTAAACATTCATATCTAGTACTTCACCAATTCCTTTAATTGCCTTTCTTTAATTTATCATCAACAGCACTTCATAACTCTAACAAGCTACCTAAATTATGCCTTGAAATTATTTCCTCCTTCTCATACAATCTAATGATATTTAAATAATGAGTAGAGTTTATATCAAATAGTATGATTTATTTTACATGAATTTAAGGGATGGTTTAGCTCTGTGACCCAGAAACATGTTCAGTAAATCATATTTCATGGCAGCTGGTGATGACAGCAAAATTTCTTTCATGAAGACTACTGAAGGAGCAAAAATGTGAATAATACAACTAACCATGCGTTTAAGCATTTCAAATTTCAGAGTGCTAATTAGGTCCTACAGCAAAGAGTTCTTGAAAGAAAGCAATTTATGCTGAAGAAAGTAGCTTGAAACATTTACATTTGTTAAAATACATCACTCCTTTTTTCATTAAGAGTATTTCATGTTGTGTGTGGGCGCCTAGAAATATCTTCTGACTTAATTCAGCCCTTGCTATCACTGAAGATAGAGAAACACTTAAAGAGAGGAGAAGCTGTAGCGTTTCCATCACTGGATGCCTTTAGGATCAAGTTACACAAATCTCTATATTCTTAACCCATGGGGGCAGGATGAATGAAGTAACTTTTTCAGGTCTTTTCTAACTAAATGTTTAATGCATAAATTTAATGTAAATCTGCTCAAATTACAACAAGTAGAGTGTTCTGATTTCCATATAGTAGCTTTTAACAGAATATTGTGAAGAGGTCATGTTTTTGTACTTGCTTCTGTTTCAAAAATAGTCATGGCTGATGCTTCATGCTTTCATGTGCTTAACACTTAACTATGATTTAGTCCTATGCAATGTGTTTAATAGTATTAACTATTCAAATTTTGTTGTAAAAAAGAAACATCAGTTAAAACAGTGAATGATTCTTTGAGAAATTTTTAAGTACTAATTAGTTTTCATTAATGTCCTTAATTGATATTTTCATTGATGGCTCAAGCAGACACCAGACATTCCCATTGTTTGCTTAATGCTAACATGCACAGAACAGTAATACTTCTCAGAAGTACTCTTACAGCCAAAATCTGAATATCTTCTATGCTTCTATTTATCATCACATATACATCACTTTTGTTAAATATCCTCTTGTCTGAAATGTAATCTAATTGCTATTGTAGTAGAGGCATAGTCCTGTATTGCATTTTTAGCATTACTGACATTGCAAATAGCAGCATTTCAAATATATCAGCTTCATAAAGCAGCAGCTTTTTTTTAGACAGCTGAACTAAATATGATGCAGTGAACTGCATTTTTGTGTAATTATTCCACTGCATAGGACTCAAGGTTAGGTTGGCAGCGCTTAAATTTCTGTTGATGTTCAAAGACACAAAAAGCAGGTCAGAATACGTATTCAGATTCACATTCCCTGTCATGCTTGTGACTAACATGCACTGATGACTCAGTGTTTGCAATCGCCTTGCAGAAAAAACAAAGGATCAATAACGTGGAGACTGTTCCAGTAAGCTTACCTGAATCTCTTAGCCATTTCTTTGTGTGTGTGATAGGAAGAGAATATCCTTTTCTCTAGAATAAATGCTACAGCAATTCCTTAGAAAGCATTGGAACTAAATCCCAATGAAGCCATATTCTCTGTTTTACATTCTTCTGTGCACTAATGTATTTACACAGTGCAGAGGTCCCCAGATGAAATTGCAGTGTAACAGCCAGGAAGGATGTTTAATTCAATGGGCACTCACTGTTGTGTTTATTACATTGCAAACTTCTCTGATTGAGGCACATTTTTATATAATGGTAAAATATAAATTATATTAACATTTCAAGGAGAATGATCATGCAGATAGAGGCCAAACTAAAAAAAGACATTGTCAGTTGTCATGATCTCCTTACTTTTGTGACATAGGATATTGCAAATGTCCTATAGATTTTCATTGAAGGCATGCAAATTTTCTGCTAATTCAAAATGGTTATCAGCTAGTATGCATTTCAGGAAGGCTAAAACCTTACTGCTCTAAATCCAAATGGCTATAACATTCATTTCATATGTGTGGAATTTGATAATGATGAGCTGTGTTACTTTTCCATATTTTTCCAGTAAGGCTCAAGGCAGTCTGCCCTTAGGGAAAATAATCATTCTGTATTTCTTATAGTTGGGTCGAAGAGAAAAAATTATGAAACAGAAATAAGGATTAAATAACACTGGGAAAATCACAGGAGAAAAAGAGAGAAGAAGAAGTAGACATATAAGAAGGATGGGGATGAAGGGGTTATGAGCTTGGGAACTGACAGAGAGGGAAAAAGCTGTATCTGGTCCGATAAAATAAATGGGAGAAAATGTTGAGAGTCCACAAAAGGTACCAGTTGAATGGAGGAGGATGACTTAGGCCTACTAAAGAAGCTGAGGTAAGAAATACGTACAGTGTGTCCAACTTTTTTCTTGATTTGTTCTTCCTGAAAGACCAAAACAGTTGTCTCCTTCGTAAGCATGTTTAAGAGCATGCCTGAGCCTGTGTTCCCTTCACTCTTCAGGTACAATTCTGTTTTGGAGTCTGAAAAATTTGTCTTTATGGGACATAAAGCACGGTTAGCTGGGGGACTACTATTTATGTAAAAGTTTCTTTTTGGTCAAATGGAAGGAATTAAAAAAAAATTCTCACCGTATTTCCATCCTTGTAGTTTAATAATTTGTTAATATAATAATTTAACTTTAAATAATTAAAAAATAATTAGATAAATGATTACAGCTCCAGAAATCACTCCTCTTTCTGATTACATCATATTGCAGGAGAGAAGGTGAAGAAAGATCATGACAATGTGTTAGCATTGGGTTAGTCCTGAGTTTTTGTGTTTGCTCCTCCCTTCAGTGAAACATTGGTCCAAAGCGGCTCTTCTTAGGGGTTAGAGTGAGAGGTCATGGTTGAGGCTAGTGTTTAGGGTTCAAGTTTGGGTTAGAGTCATTAGGATTATGGTTATGGTCATCTTAGGGTTATGGGTAGGGTGCTAGGATTAGGTGTTAGGGGTTACAGGTTATGGTTAGTTTTAACTTAGCTGCATAGAGTCTGTGCTGGTTTTAGGTGACCTCAGGTCAGTGATCCCAGAATTCCTTACTATATGGGACAACAGGAAGATAAATGTCTGCTCTGTATTGGTCCTATGGTGTTTCCAGTAGGCCATCGAAAATAGGATGTGAGATCAGAGTCAGGCCGATCATCTCTGTTCTTGCATGCTTCATTCAAACACTGCACAAAAAGTTCAGGTTGGTTTAGAAAAAGCTCAGTTGTTCTGTTCTTCTATGCTTTAGGCAAGCTTTTTGAGTTCAAAGACCTGGAATCACCGAAAGATGAATTTTGGTTTCCACACAGCCCAGAGTCATGCAGAAAACTCTGCACCAACATACTGATTCAGAAGCAATGTTCATTGGGTCTGCCTGGAATTTTAAGTCATGCTTTTACTAAGAGACAGTACTCAAGACAAGGATCAGTGTGATTAATTGTAGTTAATATGTCAGCACACCTGCTACCAGACTATTCTTCAGTTGCTACTGCAGAAATAAAGTTTAAGGAAGTTTCTGAAAGACATAATAGTACTTGCTTTACACATCTATTAGTGCATAAAAAAAGTAGATTGCATTGATTGCAAGTAGATTGCATGTGGATTTTTTTTGTTCAAGTGAGTAGTCATGGTTATAAAAGCAAGGCAGATAAAACGTTAAATTTCTTTTTCATTTATTTGAAAGGCTATGCTTTAGTTACATTATTTGTAACACTTCAGAAGTCATCACTGCATGTAAAGTCATATGGTTCCTAATCACATTGTAGTGAAAATATAATACGAGAGATTATGGTGTGAATTTTCCATGTGTGAGAACTGGAAATAGATTTTCTGAGAAGCCATATGATAGATTTGTGAGGTTCTACTATATTTTAGTAACTATGAACGGCCTCCCGGTGAGAATCATGATTTTACTAATAGTTCCCGGCAGGATACCTGCCTAGTCTATATAGATTTGGAGGAGGGGAAAGAAGCTATTTGTCTGAATTCAAACTGTATCAGGAGCCATTCACCCTTTGGAAACTATTTCCTTTTTTTGTTATTGCTAATTTTAATTTTTTCTTAATTTAATGCTAGTTAAACTATATAGATAGATACTACTAAATTGCCTGATTTCCATTGCTTTGTGTTAGATAAAGTCACACAAAAGAGCTTCCCATATGCCTTTAGCAGTATTTTCTTACTTATCTCTTTGAGGCATTTGCTGAGATCAAGACTACAGGTTGTTGTGATTTTTTTCCCCCTTTTTTCTTTCCTAATTGGAAAATTGTAATTCAGCAACACTTTTATGGCATCTTGTGGTTTACCCCCAGCTGGCAACTAAGTACCACACAGCCACTGGTGGAACGGGGTGAGAATCAGAAGGGTAAAAGAGAAAACTCGTGGGTTGAGATAAATACAGTTTAACAGGTAAAGCAAAAGCCGGGCACAAAACTGAAGAAAAAAAAGGAATCCATTCACCACTTCCCGTGGTCAGCCAGGTGTTCAGCCATCTCCAGGACAACAGGGCTCCATCACAGGTAATGGTTACTTGGGAAGACAAAAGCCATCACTCTGAACATTCCTCTTCCTTATTCTCCCAGCTTTATATGCCCCATATGACATATGGTGTCATGCTTCCCCTCCATGACACCATATGGTGAGGTGTACTCATATATTGGGGTCAGCTGTTCCAGCTGTGTCCCCTGCCAACTCCTTTGTATCCCCAGCCTGCTCACTTGTGATGTGGTGTGAGGGGCACGAAAGGCCTTTGCTCTGTGTAAGCACTGTTCAGCAGTAAGGAAAACATCCTTATACTATCAACTCTGTTTTCATCACACATCCAAAACATAGTCCCAAACATCCAAAACATACTAGCTGCTATGAAGAAAATTAACCCTATCCCAGTCAAAACCCAGACATGCCTTTCAATAAAATAGGTTTTCTCCATGTCCAAACCTGAATTCCTGATCAGTGGAAAAGATCAGATCTACCAGTTTGGTAATGTAAACTGTTCTGCATCCACCTGTCATACAAAGGGTTTAGACTCCAGTCGCTGTTGGAGAAGTTTTTTGGCTGTTCTTAGCAGCAATTTACAGACCTTATATGAGCAGATGAACAAGCAAGACCTTTTTGTTGTCAGCTAAGCTACCTCAACATAAACTCCCATTTTCTGCAGAAAAAAACACACATGCAAACTGTTACTGTGTAACAAACAGCAGATGCTGTAACTTCACAGTATATCCTCTGCTGTGGTGGTGTGAAACCTCTGTTGCTATGACAGCTTTCAATGAAAGATTTACAGTATGAGTGACAGCAAGAGGCTTATACCGTTGCCTACTGCTTAAGATGGGACAGAACGCTCATCTGCCACATTCCAAATCATATCTTTAAGCAGTGGCCTCTTCAGGCAAGTCATTCTTTAAATGTATGTCACCCAAGCTAGTAGGCAGGCACGTGAAGCAGATCTATGGTCGAGTTTCTGATTCTGCTGAAGTAAATGTATGTTACAATTTCTATTGACTTCATCAGGGTTAGGATATCACTTCATCCCTCCTACCTTCCAGTCTTTTATTCAAAATAGGAAGCCACTAAATGTAACAAGAACATAACAAGAAAGATATTCCCTAATTTTACTTTGTGTGTTTTATTAAACATTATCTCTTAGACTAGAAACTTGAAGTTATAAAAAGCAAAAATGTATGCAATAGAAACTTCATTAATGACCTAATCCTGTTACTTGTAGTCTGCTCAAAGACCATAGAGAGAAAAATAGATTTTCTTCATATTTTGGTGACTGAGAAAAAGCATTTGAAATCTTATCCCATCACAGAAGCCTTTTAGATGCCTTTCAATGTTGAGAGTTTTTCATCTGAAGATGTATAAACGCTGTATGAACTTCAGACTTTTGACTTTTAAAAGTCTGATTTGCATTAAATAAAAGGGAGAGAACTTTCTGTTTTTGCTTAGAATACTTTATGGTTTAGTGTTCTTTAAAGGAAATTATGTCACAAAATCAAAAATAGATATTTTTTATGGAAATGAATACTCAGTGACTATTTTTATAGTTCAGAGAAATGCTGTGGGAAATATATTTGATTTACTAAGCTTATTACAGACTGTGAACTTTAACATTAAAGCTAAAGGATATTCAGAGGTTTTGAAATCATTGGTTCAGACCTGACTGAAATAAAATAATGTGTGAAGGAAAGGAATATATATGTAAACATACACGTTGCCTGTAAGTTGCAAGGCATAAGTATTCTCCAATTATGGCAGAAAGGCCAAACGTGAGTCTGAAGTGCTTGAAGAGGAAATCATCACCTACCTGTGCAGAATTTTGAGAAGTTATTTTCACTTGTCTATTTTGGCTGACTGGAGAGTGGGAAAATCTGCCTTGGTCCTAAGATAAATAAAATTTCAAGATTAATACAGATTTGTGCCCAGAAACAGGTCATTTGAAATGATTTTGCTAAGCTGCTGGAAAGCGCTGTAGTTTAGTTGTGTACTCTCAGTGGAGAATTTCCACAGTGCAAAGCACATATTTGCCATGTCTAGGACTGTGCTTCCTTTCCACATCCTTGCCTTGAAATAAAAAATGCCAAGCAAAGGGAATAAGAGACAGAAGGGAGCTGCAGTGTACTATGTCATTCCTCCCCTGGCAGTGACTGGAAATTGCTTTGGAGCCAGGTCCTACCAGCCCAAGCTCTGGTACAGAGCACAGACATACTCCGTATTGTCAGGATGAGGAAGGGCTTAGGAAACCCTTTTGTGAATAACAGTATAAGATTTATGATGAGTTCCAGGTGGCACTTGATTCCCAAATGTCAACGTGTTGCATATTTTATAGAATAATATGGGAGTACCTCTGAGTGTATTGGCAGTCAGCTTTCATAAGCAGTTAGGGTGCATTAGCCTGCTTTGACCATGCCATTGTCAATGAGCTTGTCCTGGGTTCAGCTACAGTTCTTTTTCTCATTCTTGGTAGCTGGTGCAGTGCTGTGTTGCAGCTTTGTCTGAGAACAATGGTGATAATACACCAATGTTTTAGTTGTTGCTCATTAGCACTTACCCTGATCAAGGACTTTTCATTCTCATGCTCTGGCAGTGAGGAGGGGCACAAGAAGCCAGGAGGAAGCAGAAACAGGACACATGACTCGAAATAACCAAAAGGGGTATTCCATACCACAACACATTATACCCAGTATATAAATTAGAGGAAGTCACCCGGAAGGCCCAGATTGCTGCTTGGGTCAGGCTGGGTATCAGTTGGTGGGTGGTGAGTAATTGTATTGTGCAGCACTCGTGTTTATTGTTTTTTTCCTCTTCCTTTTTAAGTTTTATATTCTCTACCCTTGTTATTTCCCTTATCATTATTATTACTGGTGGTAGTAGTAGTGATTTATGTTATACCTTAGTTACTGGACTGTTCTTATCTCAACCTGTGGGAATTACATTCTTTCAATTCTCCTCCCCATCCCACCGGGAGCAAGGGGA
Organism: Pezoporus occidentalis; assembly: GCF_034315485.1. Classification (NCBI taxonomy): domain Eukaryota; kingdom Metazoa; phylum Chordata; class Aves; order Psittaciformes; family Psittacidae; genus Pezoporus; species Pezoporus occidentalis. Next base: position 394,901 of record NW_026915147.1, on the reverse strand, counting down.
AAGAAGGAGAGGGGTGAGTGGCTGGCTGTGTGGTTCTGAGTTACAGGCTGGGTTTAAATGAGGACAGGGCTTTAGCAGACCTTTCTCAGAATCTTTATCTGGACAACTTAATGTGTCTCACATTAGAACTCCTCTGAGCATTTCTGTCAGCATCTCAGATTATCAAGATTTGAGTTGTAAATCTTGCAAAGCAGCATTCTTTAAACAATGATTTTAGAATTCAGGCTTATGATTTTCAAGAAAAAAAGTTCTTATTTTGCAGGGATCTTTGTACTCTTGTAGTTTGGGGAAGTAAGCAAGCTGGTGATTAATGAACTTAAGCTTGTTGCAAAAAATTGTGGTTCTTTGTTAGGTTAACTTATATCCTGGCTATGCTGTTCTGTTGTATTCCCTTGTGAAATTCTTTTTATAGGGCAACCCAAAAAACAATTTGAGAAAATGGACTCTCTCCAGATGAAACTTTGTTGTGTATTTACAGACCTTTTTTTTTACTGACAGATCCTATACCAAACAAATGCTCCTTTTTTTTTTTTTTGTCCATAATAGATACATCTTTTCTGGCAGGCTACCAATTCTTTGGGTTTGTGTACAGAATAGTTTTTTCTTTGCCCAGACTCCCCAGATCTAGTCAGTTGCCCACTGCATTGCATATTTATTTTGCTTTGTCCACTGAACAGCACAGGAAGATTTTTAATCTCTTAGATTGCTTGTCATTTGCTCAGTTTCATCTTTAGATTTTGCATTACAGATGGCTTCCTAAATCCTGGGAAATGTCTTCAAACTCCTGCAAAATGAATTTGATCCTTTATCATTCAAATGAAAGTAGCATTTTCATAAGGTGAACTGTGCTGAATAATACTGCTTAACAGTAGAATAATATATTTAAAGATAGCTTAGTTATATTGCACCAGAGAGTACTAGTTTTCAGTGTGGTCTTTACTCACATTGTGCGCACTCTGTAGCTGCTGAACAGCCCATGCAAAATCTGCTGCATTTCTTGCACCTTTTTTCCCATGTACCCAGTACTGTCCTGGCTTGCAGTCTGTCACAGCCTCTGTATCTTCATCTCCTTGATTCTGATAATTACAGTTCTATATAAGTATTCTATTGTTTAAGCCAATTCGAACTTGAAATCATTGTGTCAAAGCACATTCTTATGTCCAAGTTTCTTCTTGGTACAGTAAGTTTTAGTGTGTTTCATCTGTCTTTTTTAATGGTTGCTCCAATATTCCAAGTACTATCATCTCTCTCAAGAAGGACATTTAAGTCAACTAAGACTGAAATCTTTTACTTTTCAGTTAAAAAATGTTATTTGTATGTTCTATTTTCATATGAAGTAAACCAGACCTTCGATTTCTGTCTCAGGTCTCAAGTGAACATTAACTGAAGCCACTGCTTCAGTCAGATCCTTGCAATCACCATGTTTTTAACTCTGCTGAAACACACACCTGCCCTCTCCTTCCAGTCACTTAATTTCTACATATTCTGTAGGAATGGTCTTCTGGGGCAGTTAGTCCAAGGCTGCTCTGCTCTTCCCCTTGCAGTGAGAAAATCGGCCAGTCTCTCTGTAACTTGTGTGCTCATGATGCCCTTAGAGTTTCTGTATCTCACAAGCAAAACCATTTAAAACCTGACTTCCTGACTGAGGCTTTACTGTATGAAGTTGCTCTTCTCAGCTGTTTAAATGAGGTTGAAATGGAAGGGGAGGTCTCACGGCAGCAGACAAAGTGAGTATCTGGGCTTTTCTGGCTTATTCTGAAAAGAAATGGAAAGTGGAAAAGAAAATTCAGCTCTCTTGATATTTTAAACTTTCTTCAGTTCCCAGCGGTGTCCTTCACTATCCAAATATTGCAACCTTTTGGATGCCATTGTCACCAAGATTCTAGACCATGTGACTAAGGAGACCTATAGAAATACATGTTTAATTCAGCAGTCTTCAGCATCAGAAGTAACACTTTATGCAGTGAGGAAATTGAGAAAGCCCAGCAAATTAGAATTTTTCCTCTTGCCATCACTTGTGTATGTCACATTTCCATTCCATGGTTTGAGAAAGAAAACAAACAGAAAAAGCGAAGTAAAGTCTTAACTGTTGCTCCCACCCCTGTCAGTCTGAGCTTCTGTAAAGCTTTTATGTTCCTCTTGCAGCAAATTTCAGTGTAAGGAAATTGGACGTGTGAACTCCTACACATTTAAAGATCCAGGAACCTATGAGAAATTGCACCAGGGATGGGAAAAAATGCTAGACTAAGTTATCAGAATTTAAAGATTTATTTGGTCCAGGCATAAAGGCTTTGTTTTGGGGGAAATTGCAATATGTTCTGTGAAATGGCAGACTCATCTTTTCACAAGCCTGTGATATAGCTAAATCATACATATTTAAATATCCCAGTCAGAAGCTAGGCAGTGACTATATTTCAGATGACATGAAGGCAAGGTACAAATTTAGTATGAGGAAAGAGACTTGCTCTACAAATCCCAGTAAATATATCCAGGGCCAGTAAAAACTATGCTTTACAAATGCTTTTAGAATCATAGAATCATAAAATAGTTAGGGTTGGAAAGGACCTTCATATCATTAAGTTCCACCCCCCCTGCCATGGGCAGGGACACCTCACACTAAACCATGACACCCAAGGCTCAGTCCAGCCTGGCCTGGAACACCACCAGGAATGAAGCATTCACAACTTCATTGGGCAAAACATTCCAGTGCCTCACCACCCTCACAGTAAAGAACTTCCCCTTATATCCAATCTAAACTTCTCCTGTTTAAATTTGAACTCATTACCTCTTGTCCTATCTCTACAGTCCCTAATGAAGACTCCCTCCCCAGCATCATTATAGGCCCCCTTCAGATACTGGAAGGCTGCTTTAAGGTCTCCACGCAGCCTTCTCTTCTCCAGGCTGAACAGCCCCAACTTTCTCAGCCTGTCTTCATATGGGAGGTGCTCCAGTCCCCTGATCATCCTCATGGCCTACCTCTGCACTTCTTCCAACAGATCCATGACCTTTTGATGATGAGGACACCGGAACTGTACTCAGTACTCCAGGTGAGGTCTCACGAGAGCAGAGTAGAGGGGCAGAATCACCTCTTTCGACCTGCTGGTCACGCTCCTTTTGATGCAGCCCAGGATACGGTTGGCTTTCTAGGCTGCGAGCGCACACTGCCAGCTCTTGTTAAGTTTCTCATTGACCAACACCCCCAAGTCCTTCTCCTTCTCCAGAGCTGCTCTGAATCTCTTCTCTGCCCAACCTGTAGCTGTGCCTGGGATTGCTCTGACCCAGGTGTAGGACCTTGCACTTGGCATGGTTAAACTTCATAATGTTGACATCAGCCCACCTTACAAGAATGTCAAGGTCCCTCTGGATGTCATTCCTTCCCTCCAGCTTATCAACCAAACCACACAGCTTGGTGTCTCTGGCAAACTTGCTGGGGGCGCACTCAATCCCACTGTCCATTTTGCTGTCAAAGCTGCTGAACAAGACCGGTCCCAACACCGATCCCTGAGGGACGCCACTTGTTACGGGTCTCCAGCTGGACATCGAGCTATCGACCACAACTGTTTGTGTGCGGCCATCAGGCCAGTCCTTTATCCACCGAGTGGTCCACCTATCAAATTGGTATCTCGCTAATTCAGAGACAAGCATGTCGTGTGGGACAGTGTCGGACACTCTGCACAAGTCCAGGTAGATGATGCCAACTGGTCTACCACTATCCGTCAGTTTGGTAGCCCCATCATAGAAGGCCACCAAATTGGTCAGGCAGGATTTCCCCTTAGTGAAGCCATGCTGGCTGTCACCAAGCACCTTGTTGATTTTCATGTGCCTTAGCATGCCTTCCAGGAGAATCTGCTCCAAGATTTTTCCAGGCACAGAGATGAGACTGACTGGTCTGTAGTTCCCCGTGTCATCCATTTTCCCCTTCTTGAAAATGGGGGTTATATTTCCCTTTTCCCAGTCATCAGGAACTTCACCTGACTGCCATGAATTTTCAAATATGATGGACAGTGGCTTAGCAACTTCATTCACCAGCTCCTTCAGGACCCGTGGATGGATTTCATTCAGGTTCCATAGACCTGTGTACATTCAGGTTCTTAAGATGATCTCGAACCAGTTCCTCTCCTACAGTGGGCCTAAGGTCTTCGTTCTCACAGTCCCTGCGTCTGCCTTCCGAGACTTGGGTGGTGTGGTCAGAGCCTTTGCCAGTGAAGACCGAGGCAAAGAAGTCATTCAGGATGGAGGCAAAGCAGTCATTCAGAACCTCAGCCTTCTCCAAATCCTGTGTAGCCAGTTCTCCTGATAACTTCCAGAGAGGGCCCGTATTGTCCCTAGTCTGTCTTTATTCGCAACATACCTGTAGAATCCCTCCCTGTTATCTTTCATATCCCTAGCAAGGTTTAATTCTAACTGGGCCTTAGCTTTCCTAACCTGGCCCCTAGCTTCCCGGACAACATCCCTGTATTCTTCCCAGGCTGCCTGTCCTTGCTTCCACCTTTTATAAGTCCCTTGAGTTTCCTCAGCAGCTCCTTATGCATCCATGGAGGTCTCCTAGCCCTCCTGCTGCGCTTCGTTTTAGTCAGGAAGCAACAGTCCTGAGCTTGTAGCAGGTGATCCTTGAATATCAACCAACAGTCTTGGGCCACCCTGCCCTCTAGGGCTATATCCCATGGAACCTTACTGAGCAGGTTTCTGAAGAGGCCAAAGTCTGCTCTTTTGAAGTCCAGGGCAGTGAGCTTGCTGCATGCTCTTCTCACTGTCCTGAGGACCTTGAACTTGACCATCTCATGAACGCTGCAACCAAGGCTGCCCTGGAGCATCACATTTCCAACGAGCCCTTCCCTGTTGGTGAGCACAAGGTCAAGCATGGCACCTCTCCTTGTCCGCTCCTCTATTACTTGCAGAATGAATAACTTATCCTTCACATTATGTACTGAAGCATTAACTCATTCAAGAATTCTGTCCAAACCACAAGCCATGCTGAAAGAAAACAAGAAAACAAATGTTTTTATTACATTGAATGTCTCCTTTCTTGAGCACATCTGTTTTATTAAAGAAAAAGAAAAAAAAGTAAAGTGAAAAGTGAAAAATAATATGAAGTTATCTCTAACAGTAGTTGCACTTACTAGACGCTCTGAAATAGAATGAGTTACAAAGCAGAATTTTGTTCTACTATTCATTTCTAAATTCAAATTATTTAGAATTTTATATAAATTTCAATAGCATCCGTGTTAACATTATTCTGAAAAATGGAAGTCGGAGAAAAATTACTTATTACGTTGTTTGATAAAAAGATAACTTTCCCAGTATAAGTAATTAAAAACATCTGTAATTTGTAGGTTACACATATGTTTTAAAGTACAGCATTTTAACAGTAATAGGATTGAAACCACACCAAATATTTAGCTGTGGGTAAAGAATTTCTAGAAAACAATTGTTTACTGTCATAATTGTTTAGTTCAGTCCGTTGGTGTCAGCTAAAGTGAGACCGACCACTTTGTGTTTAAAAAGTAAATACTTCTCTCTTAAAGACACCTTTACAATGCAGCTGATTACTTCCCTCAGCAACTGATGGCTGCCTGAGATGGCAAAGCTGGGACTTCATCCCTCACTGGAACCCACGTAAGGAGATATTTTATTTGTAAATATATATTTGATTGTGGACTACAGATAGTCAAATTGTGAAGAAACATACATTAATAATCATGCACATGTAAGAATCAAACGGTATTATTTCATATTCTTGCAAACTAAATGATAAGATCATTTTAAAAATATAAATTACTGAATAGATTACCTCACTACTGTTGGCATAGCACACACCGCTGACCATATCTGTGAAGAAGTAATCTAAAGTAAGCAAATAACTGCTACCATGGACAAGTGGTCCTTTTCCTTAGCTGCAAAGAAGTCGGAAAACAAACAGCATAAAAGGGTGGGGCAGCGTTTTCCTGAGAACCACCAAACTTGCAGTTACTTCAGAGGAGTACAATATGAAATAACTACGAGATGTTATATAAATAAACCTTTTATTTCATTTAGAGATAGAAACATAATACAAAGAATGTTATTTAAGTTGAGGTGTGTAATGGTACAGAAGACTTGACTTACTAATAATTTTTATTGAGAAACACCACATGAGCACTACTGAGTTTGTGCAATGAATATGAAAGTTGAAATTTTAGTTTGGTTTAATCAGATTTACTAAAGGTTAAAAATCATTTGACTATAGCAATTTTACACACACCTCTGGAAATAATGTCTGATTTCTTCAGGTCTTTCATTTGTACTTATTTCCATCAAATAAGCCATTGGACTGCATAAATAAGTTCAAGGTTCTAAACATTGTATATGTGCAGGAGCTCCATCTTATCTTTTATTAATAGTGCCAATTTCTGCCAAATGCCTAATAGTGACAGGGAGAGACACACAGACATATTCAGGGACTCTAATTCATTAGCTAATTTATTCTGTTTCTAGTAATCAGAGTTACTATCTCTGTTACTATCATGTATCATGATTCCTCCCTGTTAAGACCCTCCAATGGCAATGATTGAAATATAATGAGTTTTACGGATTACATGTGTGCATACGTGCATCCACATATAACGACTGTGTCATATTCCCAGCTCCTTGCCCACCCCCCAAGCCTACTTGCTGGGGCAGGAGGGCATGAGGGCATGAGGGCAGTACAGAAAAAAGAGAAAGCCTTGATGATGCACAAGCCCTGCAAGCAATAGCTGAAATATTAGTGTGTTATCAACACTGTTTTAGTCACAAATCTGAAGCGCAGTTGTCTATAGTCTTGCTGCACACTCTTCTCACTGTCCTGAGGATCTCAAACTTGACCTCCTCATGATTGCTATAACCAAGGCTTCCTCGGAGCATCACATTCCCAACCATTGCCATCCCTGTTGGTGAACACGAGGTCAAGCATGGCACCTCTCCTTGTCGGCTCCTCTGTTACTTGCAGAAGGAAGTTGTCTTCCGCACAGTCAAGGAACCTCCTGGATTGCTTGTGCCAGGTCGTACCCTCCCTCCAACAAATGTCAGGGTGGTTGAAGTTGCCCGTGAGGACAAGGGCCTGCGAGCGTGAGGCTGTCCCTGTCTGTCTATAGAGTGCTTCATCCACAGAGCCTTCTTGATCAGGTGGTCTGTAACAGATCCCCACAGTAATGCCTCCCTTCACTGTTCTGTCTTTAACCCTGACCCACAAACTCTCTGTGGACTGCTCACCTGTCCCCAGACAGAGTTCCATACTCTCCAGCCTATCCCTAACATAAAGGGCAACTCCCCCTCCCCGCCTGCCAGGGCTGTCTTTTCTAAAGAGCCTGTAACCTTCCATTCCAACACTCCAGTCATAGGAGCCATTCCACCATGTTTCTGTGATGCCTATTATATCATACCCCTGTAGACAAGCACGCATCTCTAATTCCTCTTGTTTGTTCCCCATGCTACTGGCGCTTGTATAGAGGCATCTGAGCTGAGCTCCAAATGGAGTCAGCTCATTGGCTAGAATATCTCTACATCAGTCCAAGTGTTTGTTACAGGTGCTGGCGACTGATTGGGAGTTCTGGGATGGAATGATGCCCCCATCCCCAACACATCTAGTTTAGAGCTTTCTTAACCAGTCTGGCAAACCTCCTACCAAAACTGCTCTTCCCTTTCGTTGTCAGACCAGCTCCACCAGCCTCAGTAGGCCTGTCCTCTCAAGTCCCATGTTCTAGATACCCAAGCCCCTGACTATGGCACCTCCCTTCTAACCATCTTTTAAGCTGGCAAATCCACCTAACCTTTTTAAGGTCCTTTCCTTTATCCTGGAGAATTGATGAGAAGATAATCTAAGCTCCAGAGCCCCTAACCACCTCTCCCAGGGCTCTGTAGTCCTTCTTAGTGTTCTCCAGGCTACTGCTATCTATATCACTAGCACGTGATATAGATATTTTGTTAGCAAACAGAGGAAGAAAGAAATCCCACCTTATTAAACATAGATATAACAGAGAAAAACGTAGACGTGTAAACTGCTGAAACAAGCTGTCCATACAAGAAATTAGGCAGTTCTCAAAAGAAATGTCAAATCAAGGCAACAGATTACACAATCAGAAACAGAAACATTAGCAACATGTGTTATTTGAAATAAACTGTAGATGAAAAAAGCAAACAGTTTGGGGTTGGTAGTGATACAGAATGAGTTGTTTGTCAAGACACAGTGGAGATATATAATACATCCTGCAATTAACTCATTAATTACAGCAGACTAAGTAACAAGAGGTAGATTTCAAATTAGGACAGTAATAAACTCTTTGAAGAAAGGGACTGCCTGGCAAAAAGAGAAAATAAAGATCTAAATTTTGCAAAATATTAAGAAAATATTGTCCCATTATCCTTAATTTGAAATGTACGTATTCTTCTAACATGGTACTATGCATGCAGATGAGCCCATTTTAAGAAGTTTTGGACTCAGATGGGGTTCTTAGGGTTTTACAGAGCCAAGACTTAAAGTTCTCTTTTTCCTGGATGCATTTTGCTTTTTTGATACCAGGTTGAACTATTTTATCAGTCAGGAATTTAAAATGGTTTAGCATTTTAGCTAAAATAATAGTTTACTACAATGGAGTCCATTTCAGTAGTTGGTAGACATAAATCAGTTTGCCACCCAAACAATTTAGGACAATGCACCACTTGAAAAACATTTCTGTTGTAGGAAATGCCCTATACTAAATTATCTTTAATGTGCCTAAGTTATCCTTGGTCCATATAAAAAATTAAATCAATTATCCTGCTAAGTAAGATTTTTTAAGTGTACTAAAGCACAGATTTACTTTTGTTGTAACATTTTTATCTGAGCAGTAGCTGAATCTCTAAAAGCTGACACTGTTGCAATATTATTCTTGTCACCTCCGTTTTCTGCCCTTGTGTTTTAGGATTCTCAGGGAAGCACCTCAAAGCTTTTCAACCTAAAGGTAACTGGATTCATTTAAATAAAACAATAGGGGGAGGGTTAGGCGGGATATATACCACTACTCCCCTGCATGCATGCAATGGCTGTTAAAGAGATTTTTTAGAAATAATTTCCTGATGACTGGCTTTGTGCTTGAATTTACATATCTCTAGGCATGAGAGTACCATCTTATTTATGGACATGTAAACACATGTCAGATACTATGGTTAGATTTTATATACTGATCAATGCTTACATGTGTGTTACATGGAGTGATTCATGTGTCAATATCAAGAATATTCTTTGCTGCAGTTTATAGTTGGCCTATGAACAAAAGGACAGCTGTGGTGCTCTCTTGCAACTCAAAGTTGTGCTTCTTCAGAGAGGCAGCAGGGAAAATCAGACATATATCTTCCTCAGTAAGGGATGCCCTCAGGAACAAAATAATAAGTGCATAAGGGAAGACAGAGCCAAGCATTGCACTGTAGTACGTAGTGGACTTCATTTCCCCCTGTACTACTTCAGAAATTACATTCATAATTTTTTTTTTTTTTAATAGGGCTTTAGTCTGAAATACTTCCTTTTCTTTTTTTTCTTTTTTAGTGATTAAATAAAGTTCTTTGTATTAGGATACTGTTTAGTTCTTACAGATATTATCTGTATGTTTCTACATACATGTATGTTTTCTTCAGATTCATTCTAATCTTTTACCATATCTAAAACCAGATGGAGATCCTTTTAAAATGCCATAGTCCTATTCATGATCTAAAATTACTAACAGGGTGCATATGTAGTCTAATTATAGAAATAAAGAAAGATTAAGGAGAAGTCTCAAATACAGGGGGCATTTCAAGTATTAAAATCTGTAATAAAATTTTGTGCTTGAAAAAAAAATTTCATCTACTGCATACACTGGAATAAACTGGAGACTACAGTCATTCCATGATTTTGAAAAGCTGCATTTTGAAGAATTTAAAGAAAGACAGGAGTCACTCATGGTGCAGATATGTAACTAACATCCTATATTACTTACATGAAAAGTTTAAACAAGCTGTTGAAGTCAAAGCACCAAAGTAAAGCAGCTCACAGCCAATATTACAGAAGCTGTCTCAATCTGTGCCCATTCTTACCAATTTACACAGGGCAGAACCAATTCATATTTCACTTAGATTTTACCTTAGTGTCCTCTTAAACAACAACTCATCAGTCCTCATCAACTTGCTGTGCCATACTTTGGATTTTGTGGCTTGGATTAAAGACTGAAGGGTGAATAATGCTCTAAAGCTGTATTGTTGCATCTTAATTTCAGCAAAATTTCTGCTAATGAGAAAACGCAATTGAAGTACTAAGGTTATGATAAATATCTAACTATAAATTCAAACTGAAGAAAGTACAAAAGTTGACTGGGTTTGTTGGTAGTACTGCAATAAGATGTGTTTCAAATGCAGTACTGCATTTCATTTGAACAATTTCCAGACATGCATACTCAGAATATCTGTAATGTCAGACCCCAAAAACTAAGAGAAATAGTTCACCTTCTACTAGTGAATAAACTACAACCTTTGTAGCTAAATATACATAAACTATGAGTAATACTCAGAAAACATACAACTGGGTGAATTTTTAAATGTACAGGTGCCTCATAACTCCATATTTAGGTAGAATCTAAACATAATGTTTGAACATTTAAATGTTGGAACTGTTCTACCAAAAATAACAACTAAGTCCTTTTATGTATCTACCATATACATACTTTTTTCTGTCTATTTCTAAAGTGTTTTGGCTTCTTGTTAAGTTGTGTATTGTGTTTTATTTTTAATGTGTTAGAATTGATTGCTTGCAAATTTTTTTTTCTTTTTCTTCTGTAGATTAAATTCAGAGAATCTTTCACTTCATAACAATTGGCTGAACTGGGATGCTTTCTTCAGTCAAAACCAGAAAAAAAAACCCAGAAAACAAAAATGTACTTATTAAACTGCTGAATTCTTTAATGCCATCCCTCCCTGGTTTAATTATGTCTTCTATACATATGTTATTAAGTTTTAGACTGATAACAACAAATCACCATATCAATAAATTGCAATCTTATACACAAAAAGATTAAGTCTGCAGATGATGTTCTTACTCTTCGATGTAGTAAAAGAGGCAAGGGAGAAAGGTCTGTATTTGTCAGATTCATCTGTCTAATAAAAAGAAATTCCATTCTATTTTTTAATCACAGCCTCACTGGACTGATGAGACTTCTGTTAGGTCATATAATTTGGATAGTATTTAATCTTCAATGTTTGAATAGAAAATAGACTAAAAAGAAAAGAAAAAAATATTGAAAAGAAAAAAATATTGAAAAGAAAAAAAGAGAAATAACAAAAAAAAAAAAAGAAAAAGGAAAAAAATATATCCTTGAGTTCAGTAATACAGTTCAACTTACACGTAAATTCCAAACTATGTGCGATTTGTATCTTTTGGAATAAAAATTATCTTTAATGCCAATAAACCTGTAAGGCTCTCCTTCTTTTCTGTGCTAAAATAAAAAAAAAAAAAGCTGTAAATAGCTTTTTTTCTCTTCATGTATATCTGGAAACATGTCAATGTGTACACACACTGATAAATGGTATGAGAGGGTTATTTTAAACCTTAGCTGAGAATCAGAAATTAATTTAGCTCTTCACGAAGTCTATTTTCAATAAAAGAAAAAAGGAACATAAGTTTTTTCTTGCACTAAATTTAAAATGCTGTAAATTTGTCTGTAGCATGAGCTAATAATTTTAGAATTTTCAGGGCCTCAATTATTCCTGGCCATTATAATAATAAGCTCTCAAAGGGCAGACCTGCTAAACATGAAACAGGATTGCTGGGACCTACTTTGTCTTTCATTTATATGAAAACAATTCCAACTTTTCTGAATTTATTTCTGGAATTACAATAATACTGAAGTATTAGGGGAGCAATTTTAAACACACAGTGTCAGGAACAGAATAAAACATAAAATATAATTGGGATAAATGCACAGTTAGATTGATTCAGCCTCTGGAGGTCTTTTTTTTAATATTGCAAAGTTTTTCTCTAAATGGCCTACACTGGGTATGAGGTGGAGTCAGATCTTTTATACCAAGCCCAGCCAATCTGAATACATCTAATTTACCCAAAATAGTCTCTATTTCTCACTTCTATGATTCTAGTTTCTCCTTTTCCTGTTTCAGGGAGGGATCTCACACCTTTGCCTTCAGTGCTATTTGGCCTATCCACCCGTGTGCAGTTAGGAATGGAAACAGCTACTACACAAAAGCCTTTAACACTGGTTTGTATGAAAAAAACAATTTAAAACAGAAATTATATTTTACTATTTTGCTATATGTAGCTAGATCCCTTTGAAACAAAGCTGATGCTTAAATGACTGCGGGTTTTTTTTTTGCAGCTACAGGAAGGTCTGAGTTTGGGTGAGAGTGTTGCTACTAATGAACACACTAGAAAAACTAAGGTTTGTCATTGTTACTTTACCAAGCTAACTGTCTATAAAATGTTATTTTAAACTTCATAATATTATTTTTTATGTATGTTATACAATCCTCATTTAAAAAACTGCATTTCTTCCATGATAATAAAGTATAAAGAGACTGAATGCAGTAAAGCATCTGTTCAAGAGTTGAAATTTGAGAGGATGCAGTCATGACAGGATATAATTGCTTTACTTTCATATAACAACATGCCATAAAGTGAATGTGTTCTAGTTAATGCTCTCCTTACACTTCCATTGAAAGTTACTATTATAGGAGCATGACATGCACATTGCATATTAAAGATATTCATGTCTGGAGCTTAGGGCCAGATAAGTGATAACTGGTGGAGCTAATAAAAGTATTTTTTTGGGGAAAGTTATAGTCAATGCAATTTCTAATTTTATTTATTTTTTTTTCTCTGTAGATAAAAAAGCCCAAACTAACCAACAGCTTTTAGCCAAATCTATAAAATTTCAGTTTGGAAATGTTACTGTAGTGTCTGATGAGAATGATTATTTGTTGCTAGTCTGTGCATTATTGTCCCACATAGTCAAAATTCTCTGACTTCGACAGTGCTTCTATCATAGCACCACACTTTATCTTCCTTAGTCAATGTGATACAGACTGAATATCTGTTTTTGTTATTACATCAAAGGTGTAGTCCAGTTTAAAAATACACACACACACATATATATGTAATTATAATTTACAGGTAATTTCAGTGATTGAGAGAGTAATTTTCAAATGGAATTTTCTTCAGTGTTAGGCCAAAAACGAGGGTGCTAATTTCTTTGCCAGAGAGCTAGTATTTTTCCATTAGGAAATAACATCCATAAGGGAAACCAAGTAGCTGAAAATCTTTTCAGCAATCAAATTTTTTTTTAAAAAAACATTTCATATTTCAAGCTATAATATTGTTGTCTGTTTTTTTAGAAAGAAAGGTTATTTAGAAATCATGAAAATAAAGTCTTCAAATAATGAAAATACAATTTCATAGAATGATGGTAGGGAAATGCACTCAAATGACAACCTGGTGGGGGCAGAAGGGAGAAGAAATAATTTCACTGATTTCTCAGGTAAGGGAATGAGTGAAAGGTCAAAAACCTGTGTTAAGAAAACCTAAACAACAGAGATTTAAAAAAAAAAAAAAAGAAAAAAAAAAGATTGGCATTGAATTTTCTAGGCTAATGAGCCTTAATAACAAAAGGGCTTTGAAGAATCAGTTACTAAAGAAGCAGCAAACTCTACAGATATATTTCTGGAACACAAAATCAATGTCTGCAGAAACAGAAAGTGTGCTGACAGAGAGAAAATATGAAAAACTATAGGGTCAAACTCCTTGGAGCAAATGAATATAGAGAAATAGGAGATGAAAAATGAAATAAAAAAATAAAATCCTAAGGGACTTACAAGGTAAGGTAATTTTCTCTCTCAAAAAAAATAGTATAGCTATAATTTCCAAAGCAGAAAGATTTGTCATGGTCTAGGAGCTTAATGATTTTAAGCTGGGTCTAAGTTATAAAATCAATGATGATATGAACTGAACAGCTGCAATTATGAGATCAAGTATCAACTTAAAAAAAGCCTTTCGAGCTCAAACAAAAAAATATTATCTATAAAAATGGCAGGCATCACTGCCAAGTCTGAAAGCAGAGCCATGGCAAGCATAATGGGAATATGTGATGTAAACTGCCACAGGTAGGACGCCAGAGGTGTAACAGCAGTGCATGTGGTGGACATGTCTCACAAGAGAACTGCTCTCACAAGGAAATGTGTATGTTCCCAGTTTGTTCTAGGACAAAACAGGATAAGCAATTTTAGGAAAAATCATACTGACATTGTGTGTTCCAGTGACATAGAAAACTATCATCTGAAGATCAGTGTCAAGAAAAAATTTCCAGTTTTCTGTAGAGCCAGCTGAAACAGTGTCATAATCCAAAGAGACAAATATGTATGCGTGTGGCTGTATATTTATGTAACTTCACTCTACAGCTTGCAGAGTTAAAGTAAGTGCAGAGGTAAGCAAATTTTTTAACAAGAACACATTACTGCAGCATGACACTTCCATTCTTACTATTTGTGTCTGCTACTAACAAATGGAAAGCCTGACAGAAGAGAAACTTCAAATGACTGGAAAGTATATATATACTTAATGTACTTTATAAGGACTATAGGTTTTGCTTTATCACATGTACATTATACATGCCTACACTTTCTGTCATGATAAAGTTAATATGTCTGCCAGCCATCACAGGAGAGACAATGCAACTTTGAATTGTAAATCAAGGTTTGCATTCACTGTTGTCATAACTCTATGTTTTAGTGCTACCAAAATCAAATCAGATTAGTCATCACTCTGAAATGGCAGATTTAATAATGATAACCTTAGTGTATTTCAAATGAAACAGCGTATTAGCAGCCAAGTCAGCTCACATGTTCAGTAGTAACTGCATGCTAGCTGGGCTGTGCAAAAGTAAATTAACAAAATGGCAGGGGTTTTCAACTTAAATGGTCCCATCAACTTGTTTGGTCAACAAAAAGCTAAGAATTAAAGGCAAAACTAAAGGTATGCATGCTCAATTTAATTACTGATTCCAGATTAACTTGTGGAAATGAAAGCTGAGAAACCAGAAGACACCAACAGACATTTAATTGTCAGAGGAAAATACTACGTTAGAAAGCATGTGTTTTCAACACATGATAAGGTTATCAGGGAGCTCAACAGTTCCTCAGCTCTGAAATTACCCAGGAAAAAAAAAAAAAGAAAAGGTAGAGATACAGTTGGGATTTTTTAAAAATAAGGTATGAGTGTCTGGAGTGCAGCTATGAATGGAGAGTATTGAAAAACGCAATATTTAATATTTAGAGAGGTAGAACCTATGAAACCAACAAAAAAGTGAAGTCCAAAGTAGCTAGGGTGAGCTGAGCCTTATTTGTGCTGCAAATGATAAAATGAACGCGCAGAAAAGATTAAAATTACTTTCTGCTATCTTGTTTATACAATGTACATTCATCAACCATCAGTATGTGTTCTGAAAAATAAACTGAAGCCTACATTGTAGTCAATACTATATCTACAGACACTCCAAACTGGAACTAAAAAGTGCCATGACACATCAATTTCAGAGAAGAAAACAGAGGCTATTATAGAATCAAAATAAATTTGCAGAAGTTACATGGTATTTCTAATTCAGCAGAGCAATGCAAAATATGCTGAAAACACAATACAAGTTACATTTAGCAAAATAAAGTAAATTCAATATGAAGTTCATTCACAATACCAATGTGAGTCATGTTACCGGTCTCTATCAGAAACTCCCTATCTCAGTGCTGGGCCTCCCAAGTCACTGGGAGCACATATGTTGGTTGAAGCCAGCTCAAGCCCATTACCCTCTTCAAAATTGTTTTGCTAGTTGCCTGATTTTTATACTTTACATTGAGCCGAGCCACATATCCACACCCCCCGTGCTGGGCTGCCTGAGACAGTGAGACTTTCACACTGGTTTAATCAGCTCAGGGAGAAACATTTACACCACCAGCTGATCCACACAACTGCTGATAGCTGTTTACCCAAAACAGAGGCTGCCCTCAGGTCTCCTCTGTGTTGGGATAAAGTCAGCTTCTTTGCAACAGTTATGGTCAGTCAGACCCTGCATTATTCTCTGACCTTCATGGGGAGACATGGCCCTTGCCCATCTCCTCTGAGCCTTTTTTCCATAATGGGGATTTATTGCTCAGTAAAAAGTAGCTGTAAAGCTGTTACTGAAATTTTATTTTCGTACTTCCCTTTCTTGTATTTTCTGGGAGGAAAAAAGTGATGAAAATAAAAGGCACAACTAAGGCCTACAGCATATCAACAGCAGAAAGAGAGAAAAAGAGGTAAAAGTGAAACGCCCTTTTCTTGAGTATGTATATATTTTGATGGAATTAGGCCAGGTCAGGTCACTCCCAACCTTTTGATTTTAAGGACTGTCATATTGGTTCAGACCATTGGCCAATAATTTGCCTTCAGCAGTGTCCTGCTTGCTCTCTAAAGCATGTACAAAATAATGCATCTGTTGGCATGCCTTCCCTGAAATCAATGGTTTTGTGACATTCATGTGGCTGCATTCAATAGTCCCCACAGACTTATCTTCCATTAATTGGCCTATTTTTTTTTTGTTCCGATTCACTTACACTTTTGGCCTCTACAATCTTCTGTGGAAATTAATTCCACAATCTGATATTAAGCACACTGGGAGAAAGCCTTTCCCTTAAAGAAAGACCAGAAAAAAACTGCTGCCTGCCTATTTCAGTGGATGCCTGCCAGGTTTTGTGATAAAAGAACGATGAGCAGTCTACACTCATTCCCTCCTTACCATATGTGATTTTGCAGGGATCTGTCATCTCTTGCTTTTGTCTTTGCTTTTCCAGGCTGGAGAGTCCTAGCCTAATTAGTTTCTTTTCCTGTAAAAATTATGGATAACTTCAGTCATCCTTGTTACCTTTTCTCCATTTTTTACTTCAGTATTTTGACAGTACAATAGTGCTATATTCTGGCTTATTCTTTGTTTTTCCCAAACATTCCCATGTTTTTGGACTGATCATTGAGCTGCCAACTACTATTCCTGGCTTCCAAAAAAAATGCCCTTTAATCTGAAGTTCCCCATTGTCAAATCAGCATCCAGGATGCTTTTCTTTATGTTCATCATTGTGCATTCATCAACCCTGCATTTAATGTGCCGTGTTGTCTTTTAGTCAGCTGGTATTTGCAACCATTTTTAGAGAATTTGTTTTGTCTTTCTGAGTAATTTTGAAGGAGTAGCAGAGGCTCCCCTAAAAGGGACTGCAGCTTCTGGAGGACCCAAAACGGCACAGAGAAAAACTCAGAAAAAGGGAGGAGCAGAGAGAAACTGCTACCTCTTGAGCCCAAACACCCTGCGTTGCTCACAGCCTCATTGAAGGCACTGAATGTATAACCTGTGGCACTAACAGGGATGAGGAGAGGGATCTGGAGTGAAACTGACTGTGGGAGTATGGGAGGTGTGTTTTTCTTTTTCGCTATGTTTTTATGTTTTTGTTTCCCAATACTGCAATCAGTAACTAAATACATAATTGATAATAAATTTAAAGTCAAGACCATTCTGCCCTCTACAGTGATTAATAAACAATCTCTCTGCCTTTATTTTGACTTATGAATTTTCTCAATCCTATTTTGTCTTTCCTGCCCACAGAGAAGGGGCCTGGGGAGCAAGCAGTCATCAGCCACCATACTTATTTCATTTTCAGCTTCCTTTAAGGATCTTATTCACCTTAATAAGTGGATTAAAGCATCAGAGACAGGTGAGACAGCCTCCAGTGAGCATTCTTTTGTGAAAATTCACTGTAAATTTCCAGCTTTAAGAGTCCTAATTGGTTGTTAATACAATGTTCAAGGCCAGGTTGGACAGAGCCTTGGGTGGCATGGTTTAGTGTGAGGTGTCCCTGCCCACGGCAGGGGGGGTTGGACCTAGATGATCTTAAGGTCCTTTCCAACCCTAACTATTCTATGATTCCATGAGTGTAAGATGATCATATGAAAGGTAAATTTTTTCTTAGGAGTTTCTGTTCTGGTACTGGGGCTTCATGAAACAACGCAGTTACACGTGATGGCAAAAAATTTTGCAGTTTCATATTTGATATTCCTACTGCCGAGTGACTTTTCTGCTTTGAAAAATGGGGATTTCTTACTGTGTATTTAATCAATTGATCAATTTAATTAATAATTGCATCAGTAAGGTGCTATTGGGTATGCAATCTGGTACAACACTAAGACTTTTCCTCAGATAAGGTGATTCCAGGATAAGAACTTGTAAGGCAGCTCTCTAGATTGTTCAAATGTAGAAGAGATTTTGAACATTTCTTCACTTCACTTTGACACCTGCACCTCTTCTCCGTTTAGCAATTTCTCCTCTAATGTGACATAATTTTAGAGTGGAGAAATACTAGGTTGAACCATGCAGCCTGGAATATCCAAGAATGGAAACTCTGGGTTATGTGGTTGGCCAATTCTTCTGTTCACTGTAAAGCTGAGGGAACATGTCTTGCATTCCTGATTCTCGCATTCTGTGGGCTTTGAATATCCTAGAAAAAAGACATATATCCCTGCATTCCGTGGAGGACAGAAATGAAAACTGCCATGCTTCTTTTTCCACAGAAGAGGAATAAAATACTAGCGATGTGTTAAGTCTTCAAAAGTTGATAAGCACAGAGCTCAATGGAGTCAACAAGAAATACGCTATCCACACAGATAACAGGCCAGGGTCCTTCAGCCTGAGTAGAGGTTATCAACAAAGTCAGAACGCTGGGGTATACTTGTTATTTTAAAATGGACCTAAACTTGCTCCCTCATTTATCAAATCTGGCTGAATCAACTCAGGCCCAAGAGGAGCATTAAGGACCATTCTCAGGAGGATTGTGTACCTGTCAAAGAGAATTGGAACTGTCTCACAGTCAGCCCACACATAAATTTAAATAAAAAAGGGGCAAGTGAAATAATCTGAATGAATGAACCTGCTCTAGAGCATTATATTCAATTCACAAGGCAGTTTTATTGAACAATGTAAAAATTAAATTGTCATTTACTGTCTTTAGGTCAGTTTCCTCTCTATGTGGTGGCTGTCCCTCCAAACAAAGGACAGATAACAGCTGATCTTACTCTGCACAATATGCATTTGTATATACTTTATTAGGTCTCTTGTGCTTTAACCCTGACCAGCAACTAAGCACCACACAGCTGCTTGCTTACTCCACCCTGGTGGGATGGAGGAGAGAATCAGAAGGGTACAAGTGAGAAAGCTCACATGTTGACATAAAGGCAGTTTAATAGTTTTCAAAACAAGGCAAATAGGATGATCATTATTCACAGATTTATTATGTATTAAGATTGTTTTTAAACTATGTAAACTGTCTGGAAACCACATTCACCCCAAGTTAAACATGTTATTCTTATGCTGATAGCCATTTCTAGGGTTATACACAGATTTATTTTCTGTAAAGTTTATTACAATCTCTCAGCCTTTGCTCAAACTTAATTCCAATCCTATGCTAAAATGTGTACAATGTAACCATTCTCCATCCATTTTATTATTTCTTTGCTGGTTGTCACACTTTCACAGGTTAAAAATCAAACATGATTTCAGTGCTTATAGGATGAAAGTGGTTTTTAATGAGGTAAAGGCAACAAAGAAAAAGATGCAGCAACTGCGAGAGTGTTCTCTTACAGTGCAGAAGTACCATGCGTTTGAAAAGAGTTAAAAAGATATATTTTTAAAATATTTTAAATATTTTTAATTTCCATTCAGTCTAAATCCCTCTGAAATGATAAAGAAATCAAAGTCCACAATGTTCTGTTTCAGGGCAATATTTTTTTTATAAAAGCACCTTCAAGAATTCCAATTTAGTAATCAGAAATCTGAAAAGTGTAATGATTTCTGACATTTTATGACATTTAACATGACATTTTAAAAAACTGAATGTAAATCCCTGCACACTTCATTTCATGTATGTAAACATAAGTCATAAAATGTCTTCTGAACTGCTTTTCTAGTAGTTGCTGGGGCTGGTTTTATTTGGTTTGTTGTGTGGCTTTCTGTTGTTTTCTCCTAATCAGCCTAGTACAAGACATAAGACAGGTTATCATTTGTCTGACTCCATCAGAATACAGCTGCATCTATACCTCTCACCGAAAATTAATTGAATGGTCCAGAGGCGGGCCAGGAGGATGATCAGGGAACTGGAGCACCTCCCGTATGAAGATAGGCTGAGAAAGTTGGGGTTGTTCAGCCTGGAGAAGAGAAGGCTTCGTGAAGACCTCATAGCAGCCTTCCAGCATCTGAAGGGGGCCTATAAGAATGCTGGGGAGGGACTGTTCATTAGGAACTGCCGTGATAGGACATGAGGTAATGGGTTCAAACTTAAACAGAGGAAATTTAGATTGGATGTAAGGAGGAAGTTCTTTACTGTGAGGGTGGTGAGGCACTGGAATAGGTTGCCCAGGGAAGCTGTGAATGCTCCATCATTGGCAGTGTTCAAGGCCAGGTTGGATAGAGCTTTGGGTGGCATGGTTTAGTGTGAGTTGTCCCTGCCCATGGCAGGGGGGTTGGAACTCGATGATCTTAAGGTCCTTTCCAACCCTAACTATTCTATGATTCTATGATTCTATGCACCTACCAGAGCTTATGACAGTTTGAAGTTGTGTTTACCAGCAGTTAGGTTCCAGCAGCTGTTTCATTATTTCTTAACTCACAATTGTCACAGGAGGCGATATCCACCTATACAGCAAAAATATTGAAATAATGGTATAACTATTGAGAGAATATGATTGGTTTTGCCCAGGTAAGCACTTGAGCTAGGAAATATTGTCATCAAGTTGCTTGCACCTTAATTTAGTTTCTACAGTGTTAGGACATAGTTATTTATTCTATGATAACTATGAACTTTTTCTGCTATGTCATTCAGTGTGTTCTGATCTCATAGAACAATGGAATAAACAAAACACGTACAGAAATCACTGCTGAAGTCACCAGGAGTTGTACTTTTAGTATATATATGCCATGGTATGGTAAAGCTCTGGTCTTAGCACTTCAACCTTTCCAGTTTAATGTTGTGGACAATTGCAATATCTAAGCAAAATGGGATTAGTGTCACTCCCTCACCTCAAAGTTACGCTGTGAAAGTAATTATTTAACATTGAAATCATAAGGATAGATACCACAGCAATTTTGAGAGTAAGTTATTCACATTCTCCACAGAGCAGGGTTTGAACAGATCAGTAAGTGTACAGAATCTTCTAATAACACTAAATGAAGTAGGAGGTCCTGTGGAAAATAAAATACATGCATTCAGTCAGGGGAACTAAATTTCCACAGTCAATATACATTCCGCTATTTCCTAACATTTAAATAATTAATTTTGAAATCCCATTAATTTTCTTTTAGCAATTTTGTGTTTGTATAATAAGCAAGCATACTACAACTAATACACTACCTCTAAATATATGCCAGCTTGAGAAAAGCTGTATGATCAACCACCTCTGCACTCCACAATTGTGATTCAGATTACCCAATTTGCTGAAGTACTTCATTCCAGTGAAAATGCTTGTTTCTTTTAATTATATCAAGATATGACACTGCATAAGCAATAGAGCTCATGCATTATTTATAAAGCTATTAATACCTATTGAAGCAAAGAAACCTGGAGAAGTTAAGCCTTATCCACAACTGTAAAATTGAATTCACTTTTATTTAAATAAAAGGATTTATTGATCAATTTAGTTAAAGATATTCAATAGTGACAGCAAGAAAAGGAAGGTAACAATTTGTCTTAAATTTAAATAGATTTGTTAAAGAAAAAAATATGTATTTCTAGCAAAGCAACAAGATAAAATGCAGAGATATAAATGCTTTTAAGATGCCTTTCATAAAAAAAATTCAAGGTAAAAATTAATAAATGCTCCCTTACTAAATCAACCACTACCTTCAGTAGCTGAAAGACTAAGCAAGGAAAAAATTGGACCAGGTTGCTGCATTAAATATCAAGCAATACTCCACGGTGATGCTTTCCTTAAAATGTGACGGCATAGGCCACTTTCTACTTTGAAAGCAGTTTTAGATCAGTTTCAATAATATTTAACTGCTGAATCATACACAAAGTGACTTCAAGAGGGAAAGACTATCATTTCACAGAAAGGACCAAATGTAAATTCAAAAATCATAATTCATAGGGAGCAAAAAGTTATAAAAAGATAGAAAAGAAATAAGAAAAAAGAGAAGAAAGAATACTGGTACAAGAATGGAATAAATGTCCTAATTATTAGAGATTTTTTTAAGATGTTTTTCATTTATTTTACATGTTGGATAAAGTATTTACTGTTTAACTGAGAAAAAATAAATCGTTAAATAATGAAGATTTTCTTGATTATAAAGTAAATCGATATTTAGAATTTCCATTTGGCCACACATGAAGTTTCAAATTTTTTCATTCCAGAACATAAAAATATTTAAGAATGTCTCATGAAATGAAATTTCAAAATCCAAAATTCTCACATTGCAATTTCTGTTTCAGTTTAAAATAGCTGTATGGTTATGTTTTATGAGATCAGCAAATTTTTAAATTTCTAAATTTTAAGCAATAATTTTCAAATATTAAATCTTCTTATGACATATATAAATTATGTACACTATTATGATGGCTATATGGTAATATATTAATTTAAATATTGTATTTTTTCCATGTTAGTTCAAATGTGTGACCCACTGAAACAGTTTATTTTTCAGAACTATGCCACCTATTTTTGACATAATCAATCAATGTAGTGCTAATAGTAAGATACCTTAAAAGAAATTAAAAGCAAAACAAATTTCCAAAACATTCCATTGGCAAAGGTTATAACTGGAACTTTGAAACCTGTCGCCTTGGAAATTTTTTTATTAAAATTGAGACAATTTCACAAAATGATCATAGAACAGATTCTCCAAGAAAAAGCCAGTTGTTTTAACATTTTCTAGCTGGCTTTGAGAAGCATAAAGTAAAATCTATGGCAGTAGTCTAATGAAAGGCATATGTCATGCATAGTTTGCCATTTGAGAAATAGATTTACTTTTGGTATTTGTCCTCAAATAACTGTTATTACCTGAGATCTTTAAGTCTACCAGGCAGAAACACTGGGCATCTTTTCCTGGCATAATCCTTTCTGAGAAGCATCTAAATGAGCTGTAATTACAGTAAAATTGTTTATGTAAACACTGTCAAATGACTGTCATTCCTGGGCAGGCTTTGCCTCTTTTCATGGATGCTCTAATGCATTGTTGGTGATGCACTCTGATGCACTGCTTGGTGCTCTAATGTGCTTTCCTTGAAGAGATCCTCTCCTTTGAGCTCAACAAATGTTCTATTTATAGTAGATCTGTTTCAGCAAAGGAAATCAAGCAAGAGACACCCCAGAAAAGCAACTAAGCTGCAAATCAGAAGCTGTTTGAGATCCATACACTACAAATGTATCTCCAGCCATTCTTTCAGTCAGAGGGGGAATCATATGTTGCAGAATGACTCTAAGAGCAGAACCATAGAGTTCTGGAGGACTGTGCAAGCAAGGCAGGGGGTGGCCCCCACAGGAGACCGGACCCGGGAGGAGAATGTGGAGGAAGCTGTGTGGGGCTAACCAATACTGTTGTGCCAAGGAGGAGTGGCTGAATACCACTCCTATATAGGTGTGAACTGCGTCACAAATAAGGTAGAAGTTGCTTATCACCCATATTGGGTTGGCCTGTCTGCTTCTCCTCGCCGTTTACAAATGGCGCCCGAACAGGGACGCGGACTACAGGGCCCTGGTCGCTGGGGACCCAGATTACAGGGCTCTGACTAGCGGGGACCTGGATTACAGGGCCCCAACTAGCGGGGACCCGGGATACAGGGCCCCGGTCGATGGGGACTCGGATACAGGGCCCCGACTAGCGGGGATCCGGGATACAGGGCCCCGACTAGCGGGGACCCGGATACAGGGCCCCGGTCAACGGGGACCCGGATACAGGGCCCTGACTAGCGGGGACCCGGATACAGGGCCCCGGTCGACAGGGACCCGGAACGGCGAGTGAGCGGCGCCGGTGGCAGAGGCCGGGAAGCGCGGGCAATGCTGCTGCGGTGGCGTGACGGACCTGGGTGCTCGGACTAGCCGAAAGGAATCCGCCGCTGGGGCGAACCAGACGCTGCTGTGTCGGGAGGCCGATCCGGAGACCCAGGTTACAGGACAACCCAGAAGAAGACGATCCGGAAAAGGCTGGCCATGAAAATGGACCGAGAGGTAGCCCTGGATTTATTACAGTGCTTTTTATAAAAGCAGGGAACTGAGCCCTGAACTTATCACAGTGCTTTTTATAAAAGCGGGGAATTGAGCCTGAGACTCTGAAGCAGCTAGCAGGTCTAGTGGCTGTAGGGAAGGCTAAGGGATTTTTTGCAGATCCTAATACAATATTTGAGGAGAGTGAGTGGCGAAAGTTTGGTGATGAACTATTTGACTCAGTGCTTAATGATTATAAAAAGGCAAAGAAACTCGGTAAACCACGGAGGGAAGTAATGAACTGTATAAAAAGATACAAGGCAGAAAAGAAAACTGCCACGGTAGCAACGGAGAAACTAGGAACAGACGTCCCCGGTCGGTTGAAACCGGGGGAAGATTACAACTCGTTCCCCCCCTCCCGAACTCGCGGGAGCACAGGGTTTCCCCCCCCACCCCCCCCCACCCCCCCTTCCTTTTCTCCCCCTCCATCAGAAGGTGCCGCGGAGGAGGTGTAACCCCCTGCTCCCCCACCACCCCAGTTCCGAAAGTAGGGACTTTGAAAAGGACAGAGAAAGTATATTAGAAGGTATACGCATGATAAATGTCGAGGAATCCGAAAGCAAGAGGGCGGTGCCTTGGCACCGGATCGATTGCGGGGCCACTATGAAGCACGCAGTAGAAAATAGGGATCATGCGCTAGCGGGAGATTTAAAGGAACCGCGAGCCTCTCCAGCCCACTATGCCCCAGAGTGAAAAAAAAAAATTTTAACTCAGTCACGGAGGAGCCAGGTCTGCAGATGGCTACATGCCGAACGAGATACATCTGATAAGAAAGACACAGCTGCAAGCAATGGATACCCCGAGTTCGGCGCAGGATCAGCCCCCGAATCCCCTGAATCCGATCCATATTTATATCCTCTGCTTCCAGACCCTGACTCTTCGTCTCCCGGGTCGGTCTGCTCAGACTTACTGGCCCTGGAGACGCTCAGTTGTAACAATGGGTAACCAAAGATGTGATCATTACTGGGGAATTTTCTGCAATGGGCATCTCTGCATATCCTGTGTTTACTACACAGCAGGGGGCTAAAGAGTGGGAAGCTCTTGATCTCAAAATAGTTAAGGAGGCCTGACAAACAGTGACCACGTATGCGTTAAAATCCTCTTATACTCAAGCTGTATATGTTATGATTTTTTTTCTTGCAATTGACAGGGGGAGCCCATACAGTTTCTCTGTGATACTCCTGTACTAGATGTTGGTAAATATAAGTATGTCCAGGTTTCTATCAACCCTTGGAGACCTCTGTAGATACTGCTGGCCACTTCTTCCAGCACAGGCTGGCCACCTGTGTCGGAATGAGTGTGCATTTTGGTCAGTATAAAAGCCCAAGCCTCATACGATGTGGGGGAGGCAGAGCCTCTGCGGGGATGCCCGCTAAGGTTGAGCCTGCCACCTCGCACTGCAATGATGCTTCTTGGAGCTGGTTTGCTGTTAGTCTCCACAGGGTCCTTGTGCCACGTTCTGTACGTGGGACTGTACTGGGAGTAATGATGGGTTTTGCAGGGACTAAAAAAAAAAAAAAAAAGGGATGGGGGAGAGAGTAATGATGCTGCACTTAACCTGTCTACTTCTCAAGAACTGAAGAACTGATAACCTGGGGGAGGGGGTATATTTGTGTCCTCCTGCCTACAGGTCCATGGTGACTGCCTGCAAAGTTTGTCAAGCCTTGCCATGAGCTGGACAGACGAATGGATAAACCTGATGCCTCAACTACAGGAGCTGACCGTGATTACCCCAAGCAGAATGAGATAGAGGAAGAGAAAGAACAAATAACTGCAAAACATCACTTGGGGGCAACTGAAAAGTAACATCCTGAATATGTGTGCTTGTAAAGTAGCTATTATTAGAGGTTGTGATTTTGTGTATAAAACCACCTGTATTTACTAGCTAGCTGCTAATAAGAAACTGCACCTTGTATTGTATAGATTTGTCACTTGTAAAAGAGATGTTAGAGTACGGACATTTGCAGTAGCTGCTAGAAAATGCTAAAGCAAAAGCTAGAAAGATTTTAATACAATGGTAGTGCTATAAAGCAGGTGATGGAACAAATTAAGAGGGTGGGAGAATTCCACTGGTAAGAAATTTCTTTGGCTAGTCCTTCACTGCCATCAGCATCTTCAACATGCTGCTGCACCCTGTAATAGTTACTCTGCTAATGTAAATGTGTGTGTGCCTTGCTGTAGTAGCGACTTGTTACTGGATAAAACAAAAGGGGGGAGATGTGGAGACAGTGTTCTCACAGGAGAATGCATAAGTGGTACATAAACTTTGAATAGTCCTGAAAGATACAGCAAGGCCATGGGAGGCCTGAAGAAGCTTAAGCAAGCAAGATAAGAGGCTGGAATTCACCAAATTAATGAGAACTGTGGACTGTTGGCAAGCTTTCAAGGTTGAGTTCTCACACCTGTGTTTAACCAGTTATATGTTAGTCACTAAGGGTCTTCAAAACATGTATCCAATCATAATATGCCAAATCACTGTAAGTGCTTCAGCCGGGGCCTTGGCTCAACTAGCAGACTGGGTTGCTGAGTTGCTAAGCAGACAATTCTACATCGAAGGCAATTTCTGATTTGTTTTAATGTTAACTCTGTAAGACATGCAACACTGCAGAACCTTTTGTTGTTGGAACAGGGACATGGATGTGAAGAGTTTGATGGAATGTGTTGTATGAGTCTCTCTGACTATGCTAATTCGATGCATGCACAGCTGAGAACCCTGGCTCAGCTTACCCAGCAATAGTAAATGAGCAATATCCTAAGAATAACTAGATGGTTGTCTTCACGGGGCATTACAGGTTGAGTCAAACACTGCTGTTTGAAGTATTGCACTTATGTATCATTGTTAGGTTAATCATCGTAGCTATTAGACTTGCTTATAGTTGTGTGATAAAACAGGTGAACAGAATAACCCATAATGCCTTGCTTGCACAAAGAAAAAGGGGGGAATTGTTGCAGAATGACTCTAAGAGCAGAACCATAGAGTTCTGGAGGACTGTGCAAGCAAGGCAGGGGGTGGCCCCCACAGGTAGCCGGAGACCGGACCTGGGAGGAGAATGTGGAGGAAGCTGTGGGGGCTAACCAATACTGTTGTGCCAAGAAGGAGTGGCTGAATACCACTCCTATATAGGTGTGAACTGCGTCACAAATAAACTAGAAGTTGCTTATCACCCATGTTGGGTTGACCTCTCTGCTTCTCCTCGCCGCTTACAATCATAATTTTCTACAGTGCTATTGTAGTCTGCTTTTGGTAGTGAAGTACCCCCTTCCATAAACATTTCATGTTTAAAGCTCCCACACAGACAAGAAGTTCTGCATTGAATTCCCTCCTCACCTTGAGGAGTTCAGACACTCTTGGCTTTTGCGACATTGCATTATTCTGATTGACAAAACCTCTTGCTGAAACTGTCATCAGGCAGAAGTTATTGCACCAAAGTCAGGGGAGGACATGCTCAAAAGCACTACAGAAGGTAATCACTGTGTCCAAGACAATAATTTTATACTTTGATACTGTCACTCTCCCTGTAAGTTCCACTTTAAGCAGCTTTTCTTGGATGTAATACTTTGGTAACTTAGATTGAATATTTTATATAGATGAGATGAAGCTTTCTTATATACAAAACACCCTGAGTACATTTTTAACCCCACTTCTGGCCCATAAACTCTTTCCTACATTTATTTAAATGGCAGTTTTATTCTGCTGAAGTCTATGGAATGCTCCAGATTCTGAAGTGGTAAGTATTAGGGAGATCTCAGTGCTCACTTGTAAATGAGAGCATGCATACAGCTCAGTCTGGTCATAAAGACCACAGAAGTGAATGAACTTTGGTTGTAGAATGGTGCTTCTAAAGTTCTTCTAATGGAAAAATGTAATACGTTTAAAATAACCAGATAAAACCAGAGTTCTCTATTAACTTATTTGGAATATTCTTGCAATGTTTTTTTTTTTTTTTTTAAATCCAAAGGCTATTAAAAAAAACCACCAAACAAAAAAACACCAAAAAAACCCACCCCCAAAACCAGACTTTGTGTTAGTTTATACTGAAGATGTACAACTCATGCTGTATTCCACCCAGTTCCACCCAGTTCATGCTTTCCACCAAGTTAAAAATCTCTTGTGTGTGTCACACACTGAATTACAATGAAGCAAAATATCACATTCCTTTATCAATATTATTATCTTTTGCTTGGCATTTTTACCTTTTGTAAAAAGGTTCACATTCCTGAATTCAATTTGAAGATTGGGAAAGAAGAAAAAAACATTGTATTCAAAAACCCAGCAGGGCAACCTGCTCCATTATTGGGAAGATGAAGCTGGGGAACGTATTCAGAAATAAATACATAAAATGCATCTATAAATCCGGTAAACAGATTTTAATCATCTAAGAAACCTCTAAATTTGTTGCCTTATACCAAAGCTTTAAATATCCAGAACGAGACAATAGCAATACGCTGCTTTGCTTGGGAATGTTGCAGTAAGATATTTTGGTTCTTCTTGTGTTTTTCCCAGGGTCTCAAGACCTTTCATAGCTGGCCTCTCCCAAAAGACTCAGTCACATTTAAACTGTCAATGCACTTGTCCTGGGTTCAGCAGTAGCAGT
Organism: Pezoporus occidentalis; assembly: GCF_034315485.1. Lineage (NCBI taxonomy): Eukaryota > Metazoa > Chordata > Aves > Psittaciformes > Psittacidae > Pezoporus > Pezoporus occidentalis. The sequence continues at coordinate 366,020 of NW_026915147.1, read as the reverse complement.
CATTTTTCTCCTTCTTAGTAGCTGATGCAATGTTGTGTTTTTGACTGTTAGCCTAGGAAGAACACTGATAACACATTGATGTTTTTAGCTGTTGCTAAGTAATCTTTACTCTTATCAAGGGCTGTTCAGTTTCTCATGCTCTACCCCTGTGAGGAGGGGCACAAGAAGCTGGGAGGGAGCAGAGACAGGACACCTGACCCAAACTAGCCAAAGGGGTATTCCATACCACAGCACTTCGTGCCCAGTATATAAGCTGGGAGGAGTTACTTGCAAGCCCAGATCACTGCTTGAGTCATGCTGGGCAGCAGTCAGCGGGTGGTGAGCTGTTGTATTCTCTCCCCTTGTTATGTTAATGTACGAATATAGATATATCTGTATTGTCTTGGGTATCTTCATCCCTGCTACATCTCCCCAAGCAGGTCAGCCTGCTTTGGAGAGGATACAGTGACTAATTTTAAACCTGTCACGCATTACTATTTCTTCATAACAGTCAGATCCTTAAATGCCTACCTGACAGCATCTAAGCTAGATTTATTCTCTGAAGTAATGCCCTAAAATCCTATATGATATCTTTCAAGGTCTGCTATGGAGAGGTAGAGGAGGTTGCAGACCCTTTAAGGAATGCTTTTGCAGCGATCCTCTAGGATAATGAAGGATAGGTGTCACTAATATTTTTTGTCTCCCTAAGTAGTTCAGAATAATTTTCTAAACAAATTATGAAATAGATGTTGTGTTTGTCCTCCAGAACTTCTTTCTCCAGAGATATAAGTTAAACAGAAGCAGCTGGAGCTATAGCACTACAAGAAATGAAGACACTGCCAGTATCAGCATAAAACCTGCTGGCACTTTAAAAGTTTCTAGAAGTACCTGACAGAAGAAAAGACTCCAAAGGCTGGAAAAAAAGATAGTAGAAGGGAAAGAGAAGAAGAGAGTTTATTGCTGCTATTGTTAGCATTAGGAGTGAAAGCAGCACTCGAGTATACTTGAGGATATTTACATTGCATGTAGGCCTGATAGAATGCAGACAGGATACCTGAACTGCTTCAAATGCACTCCTTAGGTACCAGAAGCAATGATAAATCATAAAAGCTGGAGGTAAGCAGGACAAAGCAGCAAATACCAAGCAGCTGAAAGGCTGCTGAAAAATGTACTAATCTGCACTACCTGGGACACCTCTATGTTAGACTGCAGCACAGACTTCAAGGCTGCACCATATACATGCAGCATTCAGGGTTTTATCTGAACTAATTACCTGCTTATAAGGTAGAGTCCATAGTTATGACAACTCTTTTATAGCACCCAAAAGCCCTTCTCTGCCTCTGTCACAGCAGAGTGATCTTGATCAAACTGTAATTTGAACGGGAGGGCTGTAACTGGGTGCTTTCTGCTTGACATGGTTACCATATGTGTTATCACTCCTTGGGAAATAACTGTGAACAGCTTTAAAAAATATGTAAAATGATTGATCTTTGTGTTAGTGACACAAACGTAAGTCAAAGCGAACAAATTGTACCTATAATAATCTCCTCTGTGGAACAGTTTTAACTACAATCCACGTAGTAGTGAAAAGGGGGCAGGCGAAGTTTAACACTTTTTTTAACAAACATTTGGGGGAATTTCATTTTTTTTTTAGTTTTAAGTAGTGTTTTAAAATGGAGTAGATATTTCATATATTACAGAAATATATGCTAAAACTAGTTTTAGCATATATATATGCTAAATTTTTAGCATATATATATGCTAAATTTAGCATATATAAAACTAGTTTTAGCAGCTCTGTTCCATGAGAAATCTTCACCTGAAACCCAATTTGATCTCTGGAAACAGACATAATAATGAATGGCCTATGTCAGGGCTTCTGCCAAGTAAAAGCAATTCCTAGCAGATGATAAGAGAATGCCTATCTTAAAATGAAAACATGTAATCCTAACCCCTGTGTATAGGACTTTATTCATAGCCAAAAGTCAAGATCTTACAACAATCAGAAGAGAAGCTGAATAGTCTTAAACTGCTTCCAGGCAGTTATAACATGGTAATATATCCAAGATAAACAACTATAAGCCTTGATAACCCAGTCAGTAAATACTGAACTAGAATGGCAAGAATAAGTTTATTTTTACTTTGCCATCTTTCGTCTGTAGCAGTTATAACATGGTAATATATCCAAGATAAACAACTATAAGCCTTGATAACCCAGTCAGTAAATACTGAACTAGAATGGCAAGAATAAGTTTATTTTTACTTTGCCATCTTTCGTCTGTAGTTCATTCAACAATATTTCTATGAACTCTAGTTTTAAAGAGTCATTACAATGCCACTAAAAGAATTGAAATTAGCTACATTTTGTTTGGACTCTTATTCAGAAGCCATATCCACCATCTGTCAAAATGTAGTACTGAGCAAGCCAACACTACCCTAAGATCACAGGAACTGTTTTTCAATACCTGCCTAAGAAACAGAATAGAAGAATAATCATAACCTGTCACTGAATACAAAACAACCCATCCATGTTAAAATTCAGATTTGAGTGGGATATAGAAAGGTATCAGTGTGAGATGTGGTAATTATACTATCAATAATGACAGCAACTTAAACTGGGTATCACTTGACAAAAAAGAATCTAAAAATACTAAAGCAATTACATGGGAGAAAGAAAACTAAAAAATCTGCACAACACTGTGGAATAAGTTTACTTCATAACTTCATTTCTAAATCAAATAAAAGATAAAGCATAAAATAATATAGATTCTTTTGAGAACAAATCCATTAGTGTATCAATATATTTACATTTTTGTCCTCCCCTGATGTGCCACAGAGATGGACTGCAGTACAGGTGTATGGGGTAAAACTTACTTGCTCTCCAGCCCTCTGGGACTGTTGCAATAATTCTCATTTCACCTAATCTCTTCAGATTTCTGTAAGACCTGTCCTGTTTGAATTGCCAAAAACGGCCAGCAGGAGAACAGAGTAGTTTCAAACCACCTCTAGCTTTGCAGTCCTCAGTATGGCAGCTAAAACTGCTGGTCCAAATCACCTTATTGTGTGGTAACATTTCTTATTAATAGGCCATTTTTCTTGGATACATAGCTGTATTTATTGGGGATGGCTATTTAATCAGCAAAAGGCAGATAAGCCCATCAAAATCATAGCATGAGATGGTGAAGTTGATGCCAGTTTAATGTATATATTATTTGTGATAGAAAAATAATTTTGTGTAATAATATAAATCAGTGATTAACAAGGGGTTTTTTGCTGCCTAGTTGTGGTTAGACATACTCTGAATTCTCTTTGATTTAAGCCATCAGAAACCACATTGCTCTTAAAAAGCTCATCTGTTTCTGAGACCAGGATGCTCGATTTCCAGATCTACGCTGTAGCATTTAAATTACCACAGGTACATTGGGCAATGGTTTGATTATGATTCCACAGCTTCAACAGCTAAAAGTCCTCAGTTACACCAAAATAACATGTTTTGGTTGATGTTTTGCTTTTGAATAAGATTCCAGGATAATGTATTCTAGAAAAATCAAAAGTTGCTGCTGGAAACTATATTGAATTTGGGAACGCATTTGTCAGATATTAACACAGCTGTGCTGGCAGAGAAAATCTGGAAAGCTCACCTAGACTGGAAAAATGAAGTTGTCTGAAAAGTATGTTTGCCCCATATGCTTTGATTTGAACACTTACGCGTTGTTAAAATCAGGAATGTGGTTAATTGCAAGTGGTGTTAAATTAAACCCATCGGTCTTGCAGTTTAATTATGTAACAGTTAATTTGCCACATCATTCCAGACATTTTGAAAATATAGAAGACTTTTGTTTGGTTAGCATTGTGTTGCCCCTTGTTGGGGGAAGAAAGGGAAAGAAGGGAAAGAGAAATTATATTGAAAATCTATGTAAGATAATAGAAACTAAATTAATTAGTTCTTATGCACATGTAATATTCATAGTTAGTGGTATAGTTCTGAAATACTGGCATCCTTACACTTCTGTAGAAAAGATATCTTTTCAGAGGAAAAATGTCTTCAATGGTGCTATACCCATTTTTTTTTCTATTTCTATATCTCCCGGGTCTGAACAAAATTGAAGTGTCATATGTCATCAAAAGAAAAATGCCAGACAATGTGAAAATCACTTGACCTTTTTATTGGCTTTCTATTCTCTCTTTTATAAAAAAATATTAAATACCTGGCAAAGATGTCAGTTGGACTCAAGACAAGTAAGTCTACTTTCTTGCAGAGGACGGAAAATTGCAATACAGGGCTTTTACTAATAAACTTCATGTTCCCCACCATTAGTGCCAGGGGCTGTAGCAAACCTAATCACTGGAAAATTCAGCAGCTTGGCTATGACAGGATGAATCTGCTAAACAAGCAAACAAACCCCCAGCATGAGTCAAGGACATGCGAGATGAGTCTAGTGATCTATTTGGATCAGTCTGTGGCAGTGGCCAGCCTTGTAGAGGAAACAAGATGCTTGTGGAGTGATCTTTGAAATTACAGAGTAAGTTGTATTTTTATGGCAGTAGTCTCAGTCACCTCATGGTTTCTTTACCTTCTGTACCAAAATTACTCTAATTTTTCCTACCCAACATGATTTTTCATGTTCTAATTAGCTTATAAATACCTGCTTCTTGTTTAGCTCTAGCTATCTTGTGGGAAATGAATTAATGAAATTAATTAATTGTGCATTAAAGAAAGAAGCATTTATTTGTGTAATTCTTAAACTTCCTACTTCTGTTTCATTAGATGTTCTTGGTACCTGCATTCTGTGGAAAGGAAAGTGGAATTTGCTGAATTAGCTACTCCATTGTTTCAGATGATTTTCACATATGTATACATGTATTAGGTGTATATATTTGTTCCATGGAAACTGACAATAAAGGTGAGAAAGAAGGAGATGCGTTACCTGATATTTAAGTCAGCACAAAACTATGCACACAGGCAGTTTTACCTGAGAAGAGAAATCCCATAGGTTAGTAATGCACCCTCTTTTCAGTTTTTTCTTTCTTATGCTTCATCTCTTAAGTACCATTAAGTCCAATAAGTCTGTCTAAGAAATAAACTTTGAAAAAATGTTTTTAAAAGTAAAATCTCTTTTTAAAGGCCAAAAACAAAGTGCAAATTGATCACTGCTTTTGTTTTTTTGTTTGGTTTCTTTTTTCTTTTCTTTTTAAAGTGTCCATAAATCACTTGGACTTGCTATTTTGATTTTATTACAAAATTGTCTGGAGCATGATATGGTCTTACAGAGCCACTGCTCCTTTACAACAACAGCAATAAGTGTGCTGTGTGCTACCACACCAGTAGTGATCTACTTCTCATCTGCCACAATGCCAGCATTTATACCTGGAGGACTTAATGTGCTCTGGTTCCCATGCTGTTTATACCACAGCAACTTAATCACATGGTGATTAAGTATCTAAACACTTTTGAAAAAATTGTCCATAAGAGGCTTTGAAACCTCAATCCTATCTATAAAATTGACTTAGTTATTTGACATCTAAACTCCTTTGGCATGGAGGGGAAGGACTTTTTACAAGGGCATATAATAACAGGAGAAGAAGTAATGGCTTTAAACCAGGAGTAGATTTAGATTAGATAAATAGCTTTAAACCAGGAGTAGATTTAGATTAGATATAAGGCGGAAGTTCTTCCCTGTGAGGGTGGTGAGGCCCTGCCGCAGGTTGCCCCAAGAAGCTGTGGCTGACCCATCCCTGGCAGTGTTCAAGTCCAGGTTGGACGGTGCTTGGAGCAACCTGATCTAGTGGAAGGTGTCGCTGCTCATCTCGGGGACTTGAAACTGAATGGTTTTTAAGATCCCTTACAACCCAAACCATTCCACAATCTATGATTCTATGACTGACATAAAATATCAAGGGCAAAATCAAAACAAATGTCTGAAAGTTTGGTATCGTATTTCCTCATGCTATTTTAAAAATAAACACACCACAAAAAGAGGATTTTGGAGTTTAGAGAGGGAACGAATCCTCAAAATCCATGATACTGTTTGTTTCTTGAATCTTTGGTTTCCTGAGTTCCTGTCAAATACTGTATGGATTTATCTTTCCCAAACAGGGAATATGCACGTATTACACATTTGATAAATTACAATTAGATTCACCTCTGGTCCTCTCTGTTTGAAATGTTAATATGTGTGTTTCTTGTGTTTGGCATCTATTCAGCCTATTTGTTTTTATGTATATTGGCTCGAGCACACATATGCAACACTGAAAAAATTAAAATTAGAATAAACGTATCCACGTACAATCAGTACTCAACTGCACTTCTCTACATAGTGCCCTCTACTCCTCCCACTCAATGACTATTTCAGAATGTCAGTAAATACAAAGATAATGGTCTGTCACAGCAGAAAATTATGGTTACAGGAGATTAACTATCCATGAGGAACAACTTGGTGGTGGCAAGTGATTTTTGGTGTGCCAAGAAACAGTTGTTCTTTCAGCTAACAGGGAAGTCCAACAACATCCTGACAGCTGCCATATAAAAGCAGAAAAATTGAATAGTGTTGACTGTCTAATAAATGTGAGATGTTAGGTATACATTTTTCAGTGTATTTCTATGCCTAAGGAGATTTTGAAATTCATTGTGGGCATTTATCAATGTATCTATGTTTTTCAAATTCCTTTATCTTCAAGAGGTATTTGATTCCATCATAAAATAACTAAAACATATTTGAATGGTGAGGAAGAAAGACAAAATCAAAAACACCTTCCTCCCACTCTCCCACTTTTTCCCAGAATCAGTGCTTTCATTTGATCTCCTCTGCCAAGCAGCACAGCACTGTGCAGTATGGGGGTTGTGGTCAGTCCTGTTCTCCCCTGCTACTCCTCACGCCTTACACTTCCCTTCAGTTCTCGAGTGGGTCCTTTTCAAAAGCTGCAGTTTCTTTCAGGAGATACTCACCTGCTGCTCCAGTGTGGTCCTCTGTGGGCTGGGTGACATAGTGATTCAGCATGGTCCTTTCTATGGGGTGCAGGGAATCTGCTCCAGTAGAGTGAGCACCTTGTCCCTCTCCTTCGCTGACTTTGGTGACTGCAGGGCTGTTTCTCATACCTTTTTTCTTCACTCCTTTCTCTGCTGTTAAGTGTTTTGCCCTTTCTTTAATATGTTTGCCCAGGGGCACCACCACCTTGGCTGAGGGGCTCAGTTCTGCCTTGTAGTGGGTCTGTTGGAGAAGACTGGAACCAGCTGTGTCTGGCACTGGGCAGTCCCAGACTCCCCATACAGCCCACCCCTGCAGCCTCCCACTGCCAGTACCTAGGCACATACACATATTACACGGGCCTAATTCCACTAGGTAGTAGGAATACAAAATGATGAAAATACATAAGAGAGGTAATATTGCTGGGTTTACCTGGTGATGCTGCCAACAGCTTCCATAAATAATACTAAATGCACAAAATTTCTGCCTCTAGAAAAAGTTTAGTTATAGTTGCTCATTTATTCTTGATGGTCAAATGAAAAATGGTGACTCCTATGTAAAGAGCTACCATACCTCTCCCCTTGTGGGATCATACATAATGACTTTCCCTAAATTCCTCAACCCTGCTTATGGAAATATGTCAGTGGAAATATATAAATATCACTCCTCCTTTTGCCGCATTGGTATTTTGCAAACTTCATGTGACTTCCAAAGATTACTGTGCATCTGCTAGAAACAAATAGACCACAGATTTAAAGAAGTTCCTAGCTCAGCTTTCAAAAATTAAGGTATACATCTATACTGCCCCTGATGTCGCATCACACTGCTGGAGACCTGACAGGTTTTTCTTAAAAGTTCTTCTGTGGAAACAAAGAAAAATGAAGACATTGACTGGGGAAAATGTGATGGAAATAGTTTGCTCTTAGAATTCATAGCTGTAAAGCATCCTTTATCTAACATACCTTAGTTTTCTCATCCCCAAAATAAAAATTCTGTGTTTTGTTATTCAGAATTACTATTCACTGATTGACATAAAAGTGTCTAAGTCATTACTACACATATGAATGTGAACACATACCTTGCTATACAAATAAATGGTATTCAAAAAGATGAAGACCAATGAAACATCTTGTGTATTGTCAAAGTTGCTTCTTCCTTTAGAATTTCAGGATTTATTATTTGCAATGTTACAATGTGAAGTGTGGCAAATTTCACTGAAAGGGACATGACATCACCATCTAACAAAAGTATCTAGAGATTTCCTACTCCAGATAAAATCAAACTAATATCTATGCACAACTAAATATTGGTATAAATGATACAAGACAAATAATAATTTTACCATTTTAAACAAGAAATAACAAATTCAAAACATTTGAATGATTTTTTATCATTTATTTTTGGGGTATGCCACCATCTCAAGGGTACACCACCAACTGCTATCAATGTGTTTTGGCCAGTTTCCTGTGCCCAAAGTACAGACTTTTTTGATTCTGCTGTTCATCTTATAACAGTGCTGTCACCGCTTTTCATATTTCACTGATTAAAAATGTTTAATCCATTGTCAAAAGTGTAATCCACTCTCTTGCTACTGTTACTACAAAACAGAAAAATTTTTATACATCTTTGATTTGACTTTGTCAAATAAAACATATTCATTGGAGTCACATGTCACTGTAATGCACAAAAGACTTAATGAGAGGAATGAAAAAAACTTAAAGAGATACTAGTAAAGCACCATCACAGACATATTACAGCAGTCAAAAAAGGATGACAAGAATGCAGAAAAGAGGCTGGCAACACTACAGTTACTTGTCCAACTCTACCTCTCTCTTTTGGACAAATGAAAAGCTGCAGTAAGAGTAATCTTGCAAACTTTAGTTAACTCTTACCACTGCAAAAAGTAAGCCTATGCCTGGAAAAGAAAGGCTGGGAAACATTAGAAAAAAAACAAAAACCCAACCCCAAAACCCCTTCAGAATTCGTCAGCTTTTATGGTTTAGTAGCTTAGCTTCATAAAGACACTCCCTTTGAATTATACCTTATCAACACCTAATTCATAAGAATGATGAAAATTATTTAGTCTGATGAGAATCTTGAGGGAGTAAGATGGCTCTGTTATCAATCACCACAATTAAAAAAACCTAGAATAATCTGAATGCTAACTTGTTAATAAGCAGTTCAAGTAACTGTGCTAATTTAAATATTTTTGTCCAAATCCTTAGCTTTTCTTTCCAGAAAGGTGTGGGATGCTTATTCAGGTACTCATTTGGTTTAAACAGAAAGATATATTTAAATGACAAAATAAGTATTCAGTTGACCAGTTACTTACTCAGGTCATGCAAAAGAAACACATTGCATATTGCTAATATTACAGATATCTGTGTGAAAATATTAAAATAATTGAGACTGCTCCTAGCAACATAGTACAAAGCTTCTGAGAGTTTCCAACAGCATCAAACTGATTATAGCAGCAGCTACTGTCAGGAGAAAATGGAAAGTACTTGCAGCTCATTGTACTGTAGCACCCAAAGATGCATTTTGACATCCTGACCTGAACAGACAGGCAATTGACTCTTCAACAATGTCCACACATCAGCTGAAAAAAGCAGTATTCTTTCTCTCCTTTTCCTCAAGATTAAAAATCTCCAAGAATAAGATAGGCATCTCAGTTCCAAGTCCTTGTTTGCTAAAAATTACTTCCAAGAATTTCCAACCAAAAAATGCAGAAGTGTTCTTTGCTATATTGTTTGTAGACTCTTTGTTTTCAGGATAATTCAGGAGTTATCATCACTCGTGAGCAAAACCATGCTATTTCACCCTTATCTAAGCAGTGATTTTATGGGGGGTTTTTCTGTCCCAATAGGCAATGTAACAGGCTACATTAGACCTGAAGAGTATGCATTGTTTTTGCTGTTGGTATTTATTCACAGACTTCTTAAATGTATCTATCATCCATGCTTAGAGGTCATGCATAAAATAAAAATGGGAATATATGATATGCCTGCCATTAGAACTGTTGACTAATACAAGATTTATTACTATTTTCCGGGATGCTTTAAACAAAAGATCAGTGAAACTTGTTCACAATGGAATCTGTGATCAATGGACAGAGCAAAATATGTAGTCATGTTCCACTGTGAACATTTTTAAATATTTTGTTTGAAATTGAAGCACAACATAAACAAGGCTTAGAAAAATAAATATGCGGTGATGCACCTACAAAAGCTTACAAAAAACCCATGTAATCACAATTTTAGAAGGAGAATTGAGTAAAAAATTGAAAACGGAGAAGGTTCACAGATGCAATGCAAACGGTTTTGTTGCTCTAGTAGTGCAAAATAGTCATAAATGCATATGAACAGTAGGTGATGGCTACTTTGAATTATGACAGGAAGTCAAAGATGCTCAAAACATTCTATTAAGTTTGGACATGTGATTGTAAGTGGATTCAATTTGATGAAGCATTATTAGTATAACTTTCATGGAAGAAAAGGTCTAATATGGGTAACTCCTTAATAGTAGATCAAAATCAGCATTGCCTTTCTTAAGGGTGATGGATATTATTATTTCTAATTCAGAATTGGAGAAAATGGAATATAAGAAATGGAGTAACTTGCCAAAACAAATGTTTTAGGTCAGTTACAGGCATCTGGACTCTCATTTCAGAGGCCAACAGGAGCCCACAGACTCTTGCACACATCTTTCTAATTCTGTATGTAACACCCAACTCTTCTCTGGGCTTACTCAGCATAGCTACAATTTAAGGAATTTTATCTGGTGCCAAAGAAGAAGATTTGAACATAGGCATTGCCCAAAATCAAGACTGAAAAAAACACTGTTACCTTACTAAACTCACACGACCAAAAAACCAAGTTTTATAACCAGGGATTACTAGCAAACATGCAGTTTCATAATTTTGCATGATAGCTTACAATAAAATACAAAGTTAAAAAAAAAAAAAATCTTTAACTGGGAAAGATGGACAAAGACTGTATGCAAATATAGGAAAAGGCTGTAGCCAGGTTAAGGAAGCTGCCAATGGGGCTCATTTTACCCTGAGTAAATACAGTACAGTACTGATGCCTCAACAAACAGCTTTTACTGTGGTTTTTTTTTGATATTCCTAGAAAATTCAGGGGTCATAAACATGGAGGACTCCCTGATGCTGATGGAATGTCACATTTGGCCTTGACTACCAAGAAAAAAATGAGAATCCCTCTGAATTTATAATGATAGGTAACAGTAGAAAAAAGTGAGGTATACACCGCTTAAAGATGTGGAAAAGGAAGTCCATGATGAAATTTCTCCATTGATTTGTCACTTCTTAGCAAGACACAAGAATTTTGCAATAAAAAGATGCATCTGAGTGTGTTTATGTGGGCAAATACATGTGTGTATATGGATACATTTACTGAAGCATGACATATGACATTGTTTTCTAAGCTCTAATATGATCCAGAAGCTACTTCAACATTCACTTACCTGCTCATGGAATAACATGATTTATGCGGCAGTATGTGATGGTACCTTCAGTCGTCACTGCAGTAAAGAGCAAGTAAGAAGCATAAGAACCACAAAAAAAATAACTTAGATCAGTGCAGCTGAGCACAAATTCAGCTGCATTAAAAGCACAGGCTTTCATGTCACTGGTTGCTCAGAGGATCACAATAATACAGAGGAGATGCTTTCAAGTCACTTGTAAAAGATTTGGGTGTGTTTCTAGAGTTCTCTGTTTGCATTGAAAGCAAATGTAGTTTTCAAGCAAAGTAATTGTCTTGTGGAATTTGACCTTTGTCCTACAAAATCAGCAAAGCAAATTAAGCTTAATGTTCAGTGAATATTGTCCTGTCCCCATGTCAATTGTCATTAGCTGCTTCACGTGACATGGTAAAATAACTTGGGTCCATTTTCAGTTTAAAAGATACAACATTGGGGATTAGCCTATTGTTTCCAATTTCACTATGCATCAGTCTGTGCCATACACTGATTTCAAGGTATAGAGGAGTAAATGAAGAGGTTTGTGAATCTCTTCAATAGTACAAAGTAAAAAATATAGAATAAATGGCGAAAGAGAGAGCTCTACTGCACAATAAAACCATATAATCTATTTTATAGTGAACTGGAGCCCATACAAGTCCTGAAATGAAATGTTCTGTTCTTTACTTATTGTAATGACTACTTTACTTTTGAAATGCATTCTCTGACCTTTTTATCTGACTATTCTGTGAAAAAAAATAATAGTATTTCATAGCTAAAGCTATATGCTCAGGAAAGCCTATTTCCTTTATGAAAGAAAAAGGCAGGAGGTGTACTACAACCATTCCTACTGCAGAGTAACTTAAAAGCTGCAGGTTTTGGAGATTCTGAAGACAATATTTTTCCTAATGTTGTGCGTCACAGCATTAAGAAGCCAGTACTACAAAGATTTCAGAGACTATATATGTGAAAGGAAAAAAGAAAGTAAAGATGCTCTGCTTGGACAATTCCAGAGGCCCATAAACTGGTCTTTTAATTACTTATCTCAGAACAGGAATCAATGGAAGCTCTTCAGCAATGCTGTGTGAATATTTCTCTTTAACAAGAAGAAACCCTACAAAGAGAATGCATTTCAGCATGCAGCCTGAATTTGATTGCTTCAGAGATCTTCTTTCTTTGTGAAATGTAGTTTATATCAGCTATGATAATTATTATAGATGATAATTATTAAATTAAAAAAATCTACAAGACATTTTATTCATAATTAATATAATTATTATGTTCATTATTCACAAAGAGTGCTCTCTGGACATACGCAAAATTAATCAGAAATATAGCTACTGTTTAAATGTATTAAAAATATAGGTCAGACATAGCCTATGATTCCATTAATTATTTATATAATTCTATATATAAATTCTGAATTCATTTCCTGTGTAACATAAAAGAATGAAATGCAGGAAATAAATTTGATGTTATAGCTGCATAGGTTTCCACCTGGATAGCATGATATGAATCTTTCCGTGGAGCTATGGAAAATATCAGTCATATCAAAAAAGAAGAATGGTCAGCATGCAGTTACTCGGAGACAGCTACCATAGGTGGTAAAGTTTCTCACAGCTGACTGATGCTTAATGCCCCTACTTATAGCATTGGTTTGTGAAAAATATAATTTTAAGTTAAATTCAAGCACATAGCCTCTAGAGGATGAAGCAATTTTCTTTAAGCCCGTTAAGTTGACTTTACAAGACAACACTCTTAAAATTATAGAATTACAGAGTCATTTCGTTTGGTGAAGATCTTTAAGATCGAGACCAATTGTAAACTCCCAACTAGACCACTAAACCATGTGTCTAAACATCACATCTACATGTCTTCAAATATCCCCGTGGTTGGTTACTCAACCCTTTCCCTTGGCAGCCTGTTCCAAAGCTTGATAACACTTTCAGTGAAGAAATTTTTCTTAATATCCACTTGGAACTTCCCCTGAGGCCCTTCTACCACTTGTTACTTGGGAGAAGAGTCTGACATGCATCTCACTACAACTTCCTTTCAGGTAGCATAATAAAGTCCCCTCCGAGCCTTCTCTTCTCAAGACTAAACACCTCCAGTTCCCTCAGCCATTCCTCATCACACTTGTGCTCCAGGCCATTCACCAGCTCTGTTGCCCTTCTCTGGACTTGCTCCAGCACCTCAATGTCTCTCTTGTAGTGAGGGGCCCAGAACTGAACACAGGATTCTAGGTGCAGCCTCACCAGTGCCCAGTACAGGGGGATGATCATTGCCCTGGCCCTGCTGGCCACACTATTGCTGATACAGGCCAGGATGCTGCTGGCCTTCTTGGCTGCCTAGATACAACCTGGCTCATGTTCAGCTCCATCAGTCAGCACCCCCAGGTCCTTTCCCACTGAGCAGCTTTCCAGCCACTCTCATGCAAGAATTCTTAAAGAATGTCCAGCCTTCCCAGTAGTCTTTGCCTTTCAGGACTACCTCCCAAGGGGCTTTGCTAACCAGTCTCCTCAACAGGCCAAGTCTTCCTTGCAGAAGTCTGAGGTAGCAGTTCTGCTGACTACCCTCCTTACATCTCCAAGAACTGAAAACTCCATCATTTCATGATTGTTGTGCCCAAGACAGCCTCCAACCACCACATCACTCACAAGTCCTTCTCTGCTCACAAACAACAGGTCCAGCAGGGCACCTTTCCTGGTGAGAGATGGCTTTCTCACCAGCTGTGTCAGGAAGTTACCTTCCACATGCGCCAGGAACCTCCTAGGCTGCTTCCTGTCCACTGTATTGTAGATGTTTGGTGAGCTGAAATTCCCAATGAGAACAAGGGCTAGCAATTGTGAGACTTGCCCGAAATACTTATACAATATTTCATCTGTCTCTTCATCATGGCTGGGTGGTCTATAACAGACTCGTACCACGATATCTGTTTTTTTTGCCTTTCCCCTGATTCTTATCCATAATCTCTCAACACTTTCATCACCATTGCTAAGCTCTAGACAGTCAAAACACTTCTTAACATAGTTCTTAACATCTCTTCTTCCTTGCCTATCCCTTCTGAAAAGTTTATAGCCGTACATTGCAACACACCAGTTGTGTGAGTCACTCCACCATGTTTCTGTGATGGCAACTGTGCCGTGGCTTTCCTGCAGCACAATAGCTTCCAGCTCCTCCTGTTGGCCTTGCTGTGTACACTATAATAGCTGTGCTTCACTCCATACACAACAAAACCATCACGTGTTAATAACTGTTACATCTACCTTTTTACCAGAAATTTCTCAGTAGTATCATTAAGAGGTTTTTAGTTCTTGTATAATTTCCAGAGAGAATATTAAATCCTTTCATTCCCAGACGCCAATGTCATCTTTGAAATTTTACTTTTCATGTCAAGTTACCTTCCAATTATTATTAATGACCAATAATTCCCTTTTAGTTTCAAGTCCAATATGTCACTTTTATGATTTAGGAATTATTTTACTGCTGTCAGTTTATATTTTTAAACATATGTAACAATCTCTAGAACTGGTGGGTTTTATGAATTTTATGAAAGATCCATCAGCAGTTGCCAGTTACAATTCATATATATCCTATTTGTATTTTTCTTTAAGGTGATTTGGCTTATCATCACCTTCAGCCTTGTGAGAAATTTGAAATTAAAAATATACAAATATTTATGCCTTAATCCTTAATCATACAATATTATGTCACATTATCATAATGATAGTATACTATATTATATAGTAATAATTATAATCAAGTCATGACAACTTGTAAATAAGCCACCACTAATGTTTATTGAATTTCCCCACACTGGGTACAGCATTTCTTGAATGACAAATTGTTATATCTTTTCAAGTACATATGTGTACGTGCCTATTTTTAAAAATATATATTTATTTACATTATTAGCAAGAAATCTCTAGCATACTTTGTTCAGACTAAGTTCACAGTCTGAACTCACACACAGCTTGTCTCCCCGCAACATTTTAAACAGATTCTGAAGCAACTAGTCATTCTGTCTTTAGCAAAATTTGGTGGTGGCTGGCAGAGAAGAAATCATAGAAACATGGAACAGTTAGGGTTGGAAAAGACCTTAAGATCATCCAGTTCAAACCCCCCTACAATGGGCAGTGACACCTCACACTAAACCATCTCACCCAAGGCTCTGTCCAACCTGGCCTTGAACACCGCCAAGGATGAAGCATTCACAACTTCCCTGGGAAACACATTCCAGTGCCTCACCACCCTCACAGTAAAGAACTTCTTCCTTATATCCAGTCTAAACTTCCCCTAGTTTAAGTTTGAACCCATTACCCCTTGTCCTATCACTACAGTCCCCAGTGAAGAGTCCCTCCCCAGCATCATTATAGGCCCCCTTCAGATACTGGAAGGCTGCTATGAGGTCTCCACGTAGCCTTCTCTTCTCCAGGCTGAACAGCCCCAACTTTCTCAGCCTGTCTTCATATGGGAGCTTGCTGCATGCTCTTCTCACTGTCCTGAGGATCTCGAGCTTGACCATCTCGTGAACGCTGCAACCAAGGCTGCCCTGGAGCGTCACATTTCCAACGAGCCCTTCCCTGTTGGTGAGCACGAGGTCAAGCATGGCACCTCTCCTTGTCGGCTCCTCTATTACTTGCAGAATGAATAACTTATCCTTCACATTATGTACTGAAGCATTAACTCATTCAAGAATTCTGTCCAAACCACAAGTCATGCTGAAAGAAAACAAGAAAACAAATGTTTTTATTACATTGAATGTCTCCTTTCTTGAGCACATCTGTTTTATTAAAGAAAAAGAAAAAAAAGTAAAGTGAAAATTGAAAAATAATATGAAGTTATCTCTAACAGTAGTTGCACTTACTAGACGCTCTGAAATAGAATGAGTTACAAAGCAGAATTTTGTTCTACTATTCATTTCTAAATTCAAATTATTTAGAATTTTATATAAATTTCAATAGCATCCATGTTAACATTATTCTGAAAAATGGAAGTCGGAGAAAAATTACTTATTACATTGTTTGATAAAAAGATAACTTTCCCAGTATAAGTAATTAAAAACATCTGTAATTTGTAGGTTACACATATGTTTTAAAGTACAGCATTTTAACAGTAATAGGATTGAAACCACACCAAATATTTAGCTGTGGGTAAAGAATTTCTAGAAAACAATTGTTTACTGTCATAATTGTTTAGTTCAGTCCGTTGGTGTCAGCTAAAGTGAGACCGACCACTTTGTGTTTAAAAAGTAAATACTTCTCTCTTAAAGACACCTTTACAATGCAGCTGATTACTTCCCTCAGCAACTGATGGCTGCCTGAGATGGCAAAGCTGGGACTTCATCCCTCACTGGAACCCACGTAAGGAGATATTTTATTTGTAAATATATATTTGATTGTGGACAGATAGTCAAATTGTGAAGAAACATACATTAATAATCATGCACATGTAAGAATCAAACGGTATTATTTCATATTCTTGCAAACTAAATGATAAGATCATTTTAAAAATATAAATTACTGAATAGATTACCTTACTACTGTTGGCATAGCACACACCGCTGACCACATCTGTGAAGAAGTAATCTAAAGTAAGCAAATAACTGCTACCATGGACAAGTGGTCCTTTTCCTTAGCTGCAAAGAAGTCGGAAAACAAACAGCATAAAAGGGTGGGGCAGCGTTTTCCTGAGAACCACCAAACTTGCAGTTACTTCAGAGGAGTACAATATGAAATAACTACGAGATGTTATATAAATAAACCTTTTATTTCATTTAGAGATAGAAACATAATACAAAGAATGTTATTTAAGTTGAGGTGTGTAATGGTACAGAAGACTTGACTTACTAATAATTTTTATTGAGAAACACCACATGAGCACTACTGAGTTTGTGCAATGAATATGAAAGTTGAAATTTTAGTTTGGTTTAATCAGATTTACTAAAGGTTAAAAATCATTTGACTATAGCAATTTTACACACACCTCTGGAAATAATGTCTGATTTCTTCAGGTCTTTCATTTGTACTTATTTCCATCAAATAAGCCATTGGACTGCATAAATAAGTTCAAGGTTCTAAACATTGTATATGTGCAGGAGCTCCATCTTATCTTTTATTAATAGTGCCAATTTCTGCCAAATGCCTTATAGCGACAGGGAGAGACGCACAGACATATTCAGGGACTCTAATTCATTAGCTAATTTATTCTGTTTCTAGTAATCAGAGTTACTATCTCTGTTACTATCATGTATCATGATTCCTCCCTGTTAAGACCCTCCAATGGCAATGATTGAAATATAATGAGTTTTACGGATTACATGTGTGCATACGTGCATCCACATATAACGACTGTGTCATATTCCCAGCTCCTTGCCCACCCCCAAGCCTACTTGCTGGGGCAGGAGGGCATGAGGGCATGAGGGCAGTACAGAAAAAAGAGAAAGCCTTGATGATGTGCAAGCCCTGCAAGCAATAGCTGAAATATTAGTAGCACCAAGTGAAGAGTCCACAAGGTCTAGAGGACATTTAGAAACCAGCCTAAGTAGAAACAAAATGAAAATTGCCAGTTAAGTAACCAGGCAGTCTGGCTTCTTTGTAAAGCCCTAACTGAAAATAACATTCTCATTGACTGGATATGGATGTGAATGGATGAAAAATCAAAAGTAAACACTACCTGCAAACCTACATTGCTGTAGCCAAAGGCATTTATTGTGTATGCAACCCCAAATGCTAAAGATATACTAAAGCTAAGTTTTATAAAGTCTTTCTAATGGTATAAAGCCTCTTTTCTCCATTAATTTTTTTGCCACAGAGAAAGAGGAAACCTGCAGCATTACACTTGTCATTCTTTCTGCTGCATCCATACAGATCCAGAGACCCACACAGAGATCCAGCAAAACTCCTCAAGTAACTGCAGCAGTAAGGAGTATTGCAAAATTCAGTCAGGTCTGAAATGACTGAATAAATGGGTTTGGTACAAATATTTTGTAGCTGAATATTCAAATATTTTATTAAAAAACACCAAAAAATTATAATATTACAGGGATAGCACTCACTATTCATCATAATGAGCACAGCTCTAGGAATCTAGATTTCCAGCTGCTACCCACTAATTCAGATGTTCTATTGCACTATTGGTTAGAGCAAGATTTTCTATCAGTAGGTTAATTGAGAGACACAGCATATAATATGAATAATAATCATCTAGAAAATATTATGATCAGTCAGTTATTCTAGCAAGAAGGTTTTAATTGCAGTTTAGATCTGAGAAATGCATTATCATTACAGAAAATTTCAAAATGTAAAGAAGTATCTATCTCTTTTTCTTTCTTTAAAAGAAACTTATAAAAACGCACCTGCTTCCAGAACATACAAATACATATTCTGACTAGTACCTAGAGAAAATACAATTTGGCTCTTCACATAGAGTTGTAAAGTTTTCACAGAGAAAAATCATGTCATACGAACATCAACAACAACACAAAGAACCACCATAAAACCGGTTTGTTATAGCAATACTACCAGTAGTATCATTAGCTAAACAAGAGCTGACAGGGTAATAAATAAATATATTTATATTTAAAATATATTTACTATAATGTCATTATTAATAACTAACTAGGTATCTGATTAGGCTCTGATCACTGAATAGCTGTTCATAAGAAGAGATATTCAGTGAGACCGCTTTGTTTTTTCACAAGATTCTCTGAAGCTGGAGCAGGTATTAATCCACATAATGCTCTTAAAAATATTAACAATCTACCTAGTTATGCAAGCATCTTGGGATGTTTAGCCAGACCTGCCCCTGACTGTATTTGTTCTATGCTTGAAAATGTAGGTCTGACCTCTGAAACTTCTGTGTCTCAGTTCACCAACGATAACAAGCAGGGAAATGTTCAGCTGTAGGTGTATTGTGAGGATTACTTCATCCTGGTCCCACAACACTGACAAGATGACTTCATAAATATAAGTATGCTGATAAAACCTTATGTGGCTCTACAACCATGAAACATATATAGCATATATATCTCTATATGCTACTGCAGTAATTAAAAAATATTATTTTCAATTCAAGGGTTCCATTTTTAAAAACAACAGCAACTTACATATATCTGAAAATACATAAATTGCAACAACCTACATTTACAATGCAGCAATTATAAATTTCACATCCAGTGGAAACAGATGCATAAAAAAAATAGACAAGCACTAGAACCAATATCAGAATCAACATATGGAGAGTTTAGTCATTCCAATTCTATGATTAAAATTATTCCTTTAGTTTATCTAAAATTGTAGTAGAATTTCAGATATCTCAGGCTATTTTTTCTTTCACAGCACTTACCCTATGCTTACCATACAAGATGTAATCCCAGCTGTGTGTTCAGTAGAAAATGCAGTCTTTATATTTTGTGATTTTAAATATGTAATATGGTATTTTATCACTGTGAGTCTCTCCACATAAAAAAAACTATTTTTAATTTCTACTACTTTTAAGTAAAGGTTTTGGGTTTTTTTTTGGTGATGGAAAAAGGCTGGTAGAGTACAAGCTTGTATTAGTAGATAGGATTACAATCACATGACTGTGATTCCATTTGCTGCGTGTCCCTCTTAAAGCAAATAGTGGTTGGGTTTTTTTTTTTTAGATTTTAATCAGCACATTTTGGAAAGTCCAAAACCAAGAGAAAAAAAAACCAGACATCCTTTATCTATATTAAAATCCACAATTTTATCAGCTGAGAGGAAATTGTTTTGGTTTTGAAGAACATAGCTGAACTTTGGCAGGGAATAACAACTGCATCTGAAATGTGTCTTCTAAAGCCAAGAAAATTCCACAAGAAAAGCTTAGTGTATGCATATGCTGCTTACAGAGCTGCTAGACTTCTGCAACTAATTTTTTAAGATTCAGATCATACTGAATGTGATACTGGGCAGCCACAAACTAAGCAGTCTGTCCTCACCATCGCAATGGCTCCAGGACATGACAAACACCAAAGATGAAACTTAGAGCAAGGTGTCTTGAGTGTCCCTTGTCCCAGTCGCTTCACCTGTTGATTGAAGCCTATGCTTACAGCAACTAAAACAAGGGTAGGGACACACTGGAAACTTTATCCCTGTTAAAGTATGTCAGATTTTCCTGCAGAGGATTTCACTGTAGCTAGAGGCAAAACAATATGTGGGGAGTGGACCACTGATGTAGGCTATGAACAAAGAAATAGCATATAAATGTGTAAAGAGAGGTTGTATACTTTAACATATTCATAAATTAAAATAGGAAATTGAGACCTGCTATATTGTAGACAAGCTGTTCAAACTCCTTTTTTGCCAGAGGCTTTACTTTTCTTGCTTTAGGGTAAAAAGTGTTTGCTCCCTGAGGTCAGAGACCTATTGCACTAAGGAAAAGTGCTGTATATTCAGTAGTTTTATTTCAGATGAGTTTTACACTTTTGAACATTTTGACCACTGATGCAAGAATGATACTATACATTAGGTGAAGTATTGCACTATTACAACACCCTAATTTACATGCCCCCAACTGTTGTACATTGTCATCTGGTCAAAATATAAGAATTTCTTTAGCCAGGGCTTTTCTGATGATTTGACAGATAAAAGGCATATTTGAAATGCTATTCAGACCTGAAACATCTACCAAATAGTTCTGGTACCTCATTTGTGTTTAAAACACTGAAAGTATTTCTGCTACTCAAAGAGTTTTGAAAAATTGAAACCTTTTTAATGTGCTCATTCTTAACCAGCTTCTTCCTTCACAATGATCAGCTCTCAGATTCAGATTGGGCAGAAGCTTAATAAAAAGTGGAATGGGTGCCTACTGGAAAAAAAAAAAAATCAGAAGCTGTTACCACACTGAAATGAACTTTCCTTCATTTGCATTGCACTCAAAATTTCATAGTGCTGCAGCTGCTGTTATAAAACTTTGAAGAGTTTCCCATAAGCAACATCTCCTACTTTCACTCGATTCAGATACCAACTAGACAGTTCAGGGAATCAGAATTGAGTGTAATAAACTTTGGTAAGAGCTGTTGGACTAATGTAATTTCAAAAAGGCTCTGTAATATAAGACATAAACATCTCTTTGAGCTAGATTTATCTCTATTCTCTCCTCCTCACACCAACAAACCCTCCTTTAAATGTCTGCAAATGAGTGAGGTGCTCATGTTTCCATCAGTAGTTTCTCAGATGCTGATATAGCAGCAGCACTTCTATATGAATCTGCATAAAAGAAGGCAGCTTGGCATTTAAGCCCTAGTGAGGTTCAAAATGCAGTTTTTCTTGCCTCTCTGGGGCTCAGGCTGCTGGCTGTATTCTGAAAACACTTCCTGAACAAAGCCTTGCACAAATTCAGGTTGGAAAACTTGTTTTCATTCTGTCTTCTGCACAGCAGTTGCATCCTTTTTCTAATAAATCTGTCTTCTGTCTGCTCAGTGTTGGCAGGAGAGGATTCTGTGCTTGCAATCAAGCTAAAAAAGTACAGCTGTGCCTCCTGCATCTTCTTTATTTCATACAACCACTTAAATATTTTAGATGTAGGAGATACAAAAGAGATTAATCCAGAGCTGCTCCTTGCACGGAATCTTGAGTTCACACGAAAATCCCCCTTCTGCTGAAGACAACATTAACTTGAGTATGGCTTTGAAGTACTGCTGCTTATGAGGACTTAAAGACATGCCTGATGTGGTATGTGAATGCTTCTTCAAAGAGTGGCTGATTTAAAGAAGTCTTTACAAAATTAGTCTAATAGCTTACTTTTATATTTTTCTAATAACTTTTCTACAAATATGCAGCAAAATTAAGAGTTTATAATTAATTGGCTAAAGTTTTTCTGATTGTGATCACATACATAGAGGTTTTTAGTTACATGAAGCTGACAACTTGAAACAGACACATTGATATAGAAATATATACATCAGAAGAATGCACTACTCTTAGCCTCACCTGAAAAGCTTGAGATGTAGCCTGCAAAATTTTGCATATATCATTCATGACATAATCTCAGATAATGAACACATTTGTTTAAATGAAAGGTATTGAAAAGCAAAACCTTCAGAGGAAAATGGACTACATTTCTTGAATATATTGCTACCTTTAAATAGGTGTTGCAGTTGTATGGCTGATGATACTATAGATAAAGAAAACATTGTGAGTCAGGCTTTCACTCAAAATTCTGCCAAAAGCCTCGTGTGAGACCTTATTCCCTCAATACTACCAGTTTGTAAAGTGGATAATAATGCTAGGATTACTGCATGTTACAAGACTAACATTATTAGTGTTTGTAAGGAACTTTAACATTCTTAGATGAAAAAGTGCAAAAGATTTTTTATTGCTTTAGCTGAAGTGTAGCCTTTGTTGTGCTAGCTAGTAATCCTTGAAGTAACTTGAGAGAGGAAAGTGAAAATAGTAATAGTCTCCTTGATTAAATATTACCTCTGTTCCAAACATAGTGTCATCAAAACAAGATTTCTTCATTTTAGAGACAGTAGAGAAAAAGTGCCAGCCCATATCTTCTGTGTTCAGGAACATATATATATATATATATATATATATACACACACATATACATGGAATCAAAGATCTATCCAGACTTTCAGGTCTGAGTAACGA
This sequence comes from Pezoporus occidentalis, assembly GCF_034315485.1. Lineage (NCBI taxonomy): Eukaryota > Metazoa > Chordata > Aves > Psittaciformes > Psittacidae > Pezoporus > Pezoporus occidentalis. The sequence continues at coordinate 342,976 of NW_026915147.1, read as the reverse complement.
ATGTCTCCAGAACATTAAGCCTAAGTCAGCAGAACTCATTTCTAAATGAGGAATTTTAAGGTAGTGCGGTCAACTGCTGTTTCTACAGTGAAGAGCACTGTTGGCAGATGAAAGACTGTTGGCAATCTTTCATCACTGTACTGAAAACAAAATATGAAAACTAAACTCCACTAAAAGCAGTAAAAGCCACGTTATTATTTTCAATAAAATGTGATATCAACAAAATTTTGATGCCTCAACATACAGCTAAGAAAAAAAATGTATGCAAGGTATCATACATATTCAGCAAGTACAGGTTTCCCCATATTATTTACTTTGAGTTTCACTTTGTCTATATCTAAAAAGTTCCCTTTAATTAACCAGTGAAAGAAATTACATGAATCAGATTTTAAAGCTGCAGATGCAAATATTTTGGAATTTCATATTTGCAATAATATTCTGTTAGGAATACTAGTTTGCTCATCTGTGACATCGGTTGAAGTCAGTAAAAAAAAAGTAAATGATGTATAATGAAAAACAATCATGCACACTTCTATTAGTTGCAATCAGGCATTAAGGAAGAAAATGAATGTGTGATCTTACTAATTTTAAAGCAATTTAAGCAGCTAATGCAGTTTAAACCATCACTGGTTTAGGGTGTTCAAATGTGAATTTGGAAGTATTGACATATAGTGTACATCCACTTGTTCATTATTAGCTGTTAGTTTTGTGCTGTAATCCTATGTAGATGTCTATCACCCATGTCCCAGAAGAAAAAAACCCACAACTTTTCTATATTTCTCTAAAGCTTAACATCCTTAAAATTAGCTATCGATTAAAAGAAAATAAATAAATACATATATTTGAGGCTATAGCTAGTAACTACCTAAATCATGAAACAGATGACTTATTCCTCAATGTCTTAAGCTGTGAAATTTTTTAAATGAAGCAGCTATAATTCCAGAGAAAGCTGCATTTCTGAGTCACTGTGAAGAATTCAGCTTACACAGTACATTTTTTGTCTGCACTTTGAGGAAGTTGAGTAGAATATGTCATGTTACTGAAATTCATTTCAGCAGGTAGTAAGGTATTAACAAATGGATAAAGAACTAGAACCATTTTTATGGAGACTGAAGTGCTGTGTAAATGGTGCTGTGAGTAACAACACTGCCCAATAACAATTCCTTGTAAGAATCAGTTTTATGTGAATTAAGCAAAGGAAAAATTTAACCAGAAGGACTGATTGAATAACTCACTTCGAATAAGACATCAAATAAAGACAATGTTTTTGAATCCTTGCTTGTTTGTGAATTATCAAATGTTGGGACATAATTTGATTTTAACAATTCATTTGCTGTTGTCCTAATAATATGAATATATATCACAGATTGGTGAATACAAGTATTCACATTGTGTGACTATTCACCCTTAGATGAGAACTTGCATGACAGTATTGTCCCCTAGGTAAATGATTTGATATAAAATATCCTGATTTTTGAAATTTGTAGTCCTTTCTCTCTTCATTACCATGTCCAAAGAAAAATGTGAACTTTACAAAATGGTGACAAACTCAATCCTGTAAGAAATTATGACAGTTATCTGCAATGCTCTGTTGAATATTTGTTTATCCAAATGCTTGTGAATAAATATGAATATTATTGTGTCTGCATATGATTATTTGTCTAATATAACTCTGCTTCAATTCTGAGAATTAAATCAAAAAACTTAATGGAGAAGTCAACATGGGACAACCAGTGGGTCACAGATAATTACTCTCTGGAATTTTTGATGATGGAAGTTATTAGCTGGTAGAAGAAGGAGAAGCACTTCTTGTGTTGCATCAGATAGTTTAATAAGATGCCATCTCACGAAATCCAAAACAAGATTAAAGAGATTGCTGAAACCTTAAAATATTGATTAAAACATAAAAATAGGTAAATCTGTGGTCAGCATATGAACACACCAAACAGAGCACACTTCACAGCTTCTACAAAGAGAACTGTTTGTGCTGGGGGAACTCACAAATGTTCACAGTTGGAGACTAAGATATAAACAAGAACCTTTAAAATGTGAAGCAACCCTTCTTCTATATTTGGTGGTAGAATGATCTCAGTTCCAGCAGTTTGCAGTTTACAGTTTGGGGATGTAACAATTAAAGACACTAATGAAGAAGGTCCAGAAAATATCAAAGAGAATGCTTGGAAGTTTAACAAACATGACATGGGAGAAAAGCTGGGAGCTGTTTAATGTGAAAAAAATGAAGACTGGGGAGGCATATAATTGTGGTCTTAAAACACTGAAAAGTTGTAGCAAAGAAGAAAATTACTACGTATTCTCCGTGTAAAGACAAGATAGAAGTAATGGTCTTCAATTGCAGTAAGGAGGGTTTAGTTTCAGTATTGGGGAAGACGTTGCAATGGTGCGGGTAGAGAGCAATCAGATAGGATGTATAGGGAAAGCAACTATGTTACTAAGCATAGACTGGGTAAACCTCTATTAAGGTTGGAATAAATGTAATCCTAATTTGCATTAGGATCGTGGATTAGACAACTAAGATCTTGAATACCCTTCAGCCATAGGTTTCAGTGGTGCAGGGAAGTGTTTCCACATTCCATTATTACTGTAACTCTTTGCTCTACAATCTGACTGGAGGAAAAGAATAAATGCAACTTTCTTATTAAAATGCTCGTTTTGAGTTATCTCAGTCCTCTGCCATGAAAAGTTCTTAGGTTAAGTTTACAGAAATTAAATAATTATGAGTAATAAGTGCAGAAATACTACAGATCTAGACTAAGCGCTTCTGATCTTGATATTCCCTCCACAGTTTGATAGGACATATTTGTACCACAGAATAGGAATAACATAGAGTTTAAAGTAAATATGACTAAGGGATAACAAAAGGGGAAATGCAAATAATTGTCCTTGGTAGCAAGATAAGTCCATGGGTTTGAACTTGTTTTTTGTGTTTATTTTTCTCTCTCAGATCTAGGTGAATCTAAAGAAACATATTCAAAGTTTTATTAGAATATTGTCTTATAAGAAAATGTGGGAAGTTTATTTAAAAAAAAAAACAAACAACAAAAAGAACAAAATAAACCACCAACAAACCACCCCACCACAAAAAAAAACAAACCAAAACCAAAAAAAAACCAACCAAACCAAAACAAAAAAACTACAACAACAGCAAAAAAAAAACCCAACCAAGCAGAAAACCTGAAAACCAAGCCAGCATACAGGAAAATGAAAAATAGAGAGTTACAAAATAAATTCCTGGAAGCAGCTTAGCTGGGTTGTAGACTGCATGAATTACTATTGGCTCGTGAACTTCCCTATTATAATTCCTTCTCTTCACTACCTTGTCTATCATAGGAAATAAGATTATCAAAAGAAGAAATTTTTTAGAAAACCCAGTTCTTTACAGTCCAAGGCAATTTTCAGACAGTAAGTCTGTGGCTCATTTATTCAAAAAGGTGTGACACTAGGTATTAGAGGAAACTTCAGCAGCTGGAAGTAGCGGAGATGAGTGAGAAACAAAACTAAGCATAGTGAACATGTGAAAAGCATAAATTTTTCCTTTCCCTTTCTGAACACGTATAATGAATACAGGAGAAGTTGAAAGCTAAATCATATCATGGATGAGGCTTTAAGAACTGCAACTGGAGAAAATCAGTGGTTTAAAATTTTATTCTGTTGCGAAAGGTGACATCAACAAATAGGAGTGCAAACCATGTCACACTTGTTAAATGCAATCAAGCATTTCAGAGCAATTAAATTAAAAAATTATTCCGGTTTCCAGGGTAACTTAGAAGAGGTTATCTGCTTTATGACAGTGAGGAACCAAAGCCAAAGGCAAAACAAGAAAAAAAAGGAAGACTGATTTCAGGTTTTGCAAGACTCAAAATGTAACAGAAAAGAAATAGAATTATTAAAAATAATTTATGACTTTTGCAGCTAAAATCCCACTACAAAAATTCTAAGGGTGAAAATAAATACAAAAATTCAGAATTGTTGCTTATAAAACAAATCTGAAAGCCAATGTTTCCAAATAGGAATGTTATTTCTGCATTAAATATAATGTTTGCAGTTAAATATAGATTTCTGGCATGTGATCTCTATTTAACATTTACATCTCCTTATCTGAAGCTTTGCTAGAAGACTCACCGGGAAACAACTCACCAGAAAAGGTGCAAGACTTCTGATTTTGCAGCAGCAAACCTGCTCTAGTAGCTAATGCAGCATGACGCATCTTTAACTTACCTCTTAAATTCAGGAAATGAAAAGGAACATAGAACTCAGCACCAATGTAGATGCCTCGCACACACCTGACATGGACATGTTCTGCAATGATAACCTTTTCAAGGATTGCTGGTGTTACACACAAAAGGAATAGTAATTGTCGCTAATACAGATTATAGGATTTTCATTTCAAAATATTTATTTTAAAATATCTGGTTTGCAGCAGATAAGAGTTGAGAAGGAATAGGAATTGTCACAGCTAAAATTAAGAAACTTGCAAAAAATTTAGTGCTGGTAGCTACCTATAGAAACTAGGTAGCTGAGTGCTGCATAGGCCAAGTGATTTAACCTCTCATGTAGGAATATGTCAGCTGAAAGATGTATTATTTAAATGTGCCTTTTAATTTAGATAAACCTGAGAATAAAAAATACTTTGGAATTTTAAGTGGTTTCTGAAATCTGATCAAACTGTTGCTGACCTTGGAACAGAGATGCAAAGATTAGCTCATGTGGCTGAAATGCAAATTCTCAAATCAATGTCAGCATTTCTGTACAGAATCTTAATTACAACTGCCAAGTGTCACAGAGGTCCACATTTTGGCTCCAAACTTTAGGAGAGAACAAGTTATATAGAATACAATAAACAAAATGTTATTATGGCCAAGAAGATAATCCCTTCTTGGTACAGAGGTGGTTGGGTCTGTTTTAATTTTAACAAAATTTCTCATGTGCTGAAACAAGTTATCCAGTTTTCAGCATGGTAGGAGTGTGTAGTTCATAGCAGAGCAGCCCAAGACACACTCATTTGCAGCAAGGTACTGTTTTAAAATACTATAGTCCTGTATTGCTCTACACTGTGAAGAACAAAATGGATCTTTTCTTTCATCCACAATATGCCTGTGAATCCGCATCAGCAGAAGTGTGGGCTATTTTGTCAAAGCCAACAAACTTGACATGAGACTGTGTCCCACTGGAGTCCTCTATTTTAAAGTTATTTTCTCCTGCAGCCAGTAATGAGTCAAATATATATTCAAAGCACATTTATTTATTCTGTCTCTGAACTAAAAGACCACAAAACAATGAACGCTCACCAATGAATTGGTTGATAGAGAGATGAAGGTTGCCACTGTCAGTGCCAGCTGTTTGGAGTTCCTGTAATTCACCAAATTTAAATATCCATGTACAGTTTTTATACTCGTGCTTACAAATATAATTTTTTAAAAATCATACAGGCTCTTTAGGAAGGACAGGCCTGGCAGGTGGGGACGGGGAGCTACCCTTTATGTTAGGGATAGGCTATAGAGTATGGAACTCTGTCTGGGGACAGGTGAGCAGTCCACAGAGAGTTTGTGGGTCAGGGGTAAAGGGAATATAGCTATGGGAGACATTACTGTGGGGATCTGTTACAGACCGCCTGATCAAGGAGAACCTGCGGATGAAGCACTCCATAGACATATAGGAAAAGCCTCACGCTCACAGGCCCTTGTTCTCATGGGTGACTTCAACCACCCTGACATGTGTTGGAAGGACGGTACGGCCCGGCACAAGCAATCCAGGAGGTTCCTCGATTGTGTAGAAGACAAATTCCTTCTGCAAGTAATAGAGGAGCCTACAAGGAGAGGTGCCATACTTGACCTCGTGCTCACCAACAGGGAAGGGCTCGTTGGAAATATGACTCTCCAGGGCAGCCTTGGATGCAACGATCATGAGATGGTCGAATTTGAGATCCTCAGGGCAGTGAGAAGAGCATGCAGCAACCTCACTGCCTGAGACTTCAAGAGAGCAGACTTTGGCCTCTTCAGGAACCTGCTTCGGAAGGTTCCATGGGATACAGCCCTAGAGGGCAGGGGGGCCCAAGACTCTTGGTTGATATTCAAGGATCACCTGCTACAAGCTCAGGAGTGTTGCATCCCAGCTAGAAGGAAGTGCAGCAGGAGGGCCAGGAGACCTCCTTGGATGGATAAGGAGCTCCTGAGGAAAATTCAACTGAAAAAAGAGGCTTATAATAAGTGGAAGCAAGGACAGGTGGCCTGGGAAGAGTACAGGGATATAGTCTGAGAAGCTAGGCACCAGGTTAGGAAAGCTAAGGCCCAGTTAGAATTAAACTTAGCTAGAGGTATTAAAGATAACAGGAAGGGAAGAATACAGGTACATAGCAAATAAAAAACAGACTAGGGAGAATGTAGACCCCCTCAGGAAGCTCTCAGGAGAGCTGGCTACACAGGATTTGGAGAAGGCTGAGGTTCTGAATAACTTCTTTGCCTTGATCTTCACTGGCAAAGGCTCTGACCACACCACCCAAGTCTTGGAAGGCAGATGCAGGGACTGTGAGAATGAAGACCTTGTGCCCACTGTAGGAGAGGATCTGGTTCGAGACCATCTTAAAAACCTGAACGTGCACCAGTCCATGGGTCCTGATGAGATCCATCCGCGGGTCCTGAAGGAGCTGGCAAATAAAGTCGCGAAGCCGCTGGCCATCATATTTGAGAAATCATGGCAGTCAGGTGAAGTTTCCAGTGTCTGGAAAAAGGGAAATATAACCCCCATTTTCAAGAGGGGGAAAATGGATGAGCCGGGGAATTACAGACCAGTCAGTGTCAGCTCTGTGCCTGGCAAAATCTTGGAGCAGATTCTCCTGGGAGGCATGCTAAGACACATGAAAATCAACAGGGTGCTTGGTGACAGCCAGCATGGCTTCACTAAGGGGAAATCCTGCCTGACCAATTTGGTGGCCTTCTATTATGGGGCTACTGAACTGATGGACAGGGGTAGAGCAGTTGATGTCATCTACCTGGACTTGTGCAAAGCGTTCGACACTGTCCCACATGACATCCTTGTCTCTAAATTGGAGCGACATCAATTTGATGGATGGACCACTCGGTGGATAAAGAACTGGCTAGATGGCCGCACACAAAGAGTTGTGGTCAATGGCTCAATGTCCAGCTGGACACCAGTAACGAGTGGTGTCCCTCAGGGATCGGTGTTGGGACCGATCTTGTTTAACATCTTTGTCGCTGACATGGACAGTGGGATTGAGTGCGCCCTCAGCAAGTTTGCCGATGACACCAAGCTGTGTGGTTCAGTTGATACGCTGGAGGGAAGGAATGCCATCCAGAGGGACCTTGACACACTTGTGAGGTGGGCTGATGCCAACCTTATGAAGTTTAACCATGCCAAGTGCAAGGTCCTACACCTGGGTCGGAGCAATCCCAGGCACAGCTACAGGTTGGGCAGAGAAGAGATTCAGAGCAGCCCTGCGGAGAAGGACTTGGGGGTGCTGGCTGATGAGAAAATGAACATGAGCCGGCAGTGTGCGCTTGCAGCTCAGAAAGCCAATCGTATCCTGGGCTGCATCAAAAGGAGCGTGACCAGCAGGTCGAAGGAGGTGATCCTGCCCCTCTACTCTGCTCTTGTGAGACCTCACCTGGAGTATTGTGTGCAGTTCTGGTGTTCTCAACATAAAAAGGACATGGAACTGTTGGGAGAAATCCAGAGGAGGGCCACGAGGATGATCAGGGGACTGGAGCACCTCCCATATGAAGACAGGCTGAGGAAGTTGGAGCTGTTCAGCCTGGAGAAGAGAAGGCTGCGTGGAGACTTCATAGCAGCCTTCCAGTATCTGAAGGGGGCCTTATAGGAATGCTGGAGACGGAGTCTTCATTAGAGACTATAGTGACAGGACAAGGGGTAATGGGTTAAAACTTAAACAGGGGAAGTTTAGGTTGGATATAACAAGGAAATTCTTTCCTGTTAGGGTGGTGAGGCACTGGAATGGGTTGCCCAGAGAGGTTGTGAATGCTCCACCCCTGGCAGTGTTCAAGGCCAGGTTGGACGAGGCCTTGGGTGATATGATTTAGCATTAGATGTCCCTGCCCACGGCAGGGGGGTTGGAACTAGATGATCTTAAGGTCCTTTCCAACCCTAACGATTCTGTGATTCTATGATTCTATATGTCATCAACTCCAGTCTCCAGAAAATCAAAGGATTGTAGTTGCAAGGGATACAGCAAGAGTTGAAAGTCACGGTTTAAGGCACAATAACAGGCTCTTTGTAAGCATAATGGAAAACACTAGTGCCTCCTCTAAGATGTGTCTGACTGCTACTAAACTGAAATTAACTCAGACCATATGTATATATATATAATCCAACCTCTATATAGACAATGGGGTGCTTCCACTCATGGGAAATGCAGTTCAGAGCCATCTGTATTAGCTTTGCATGGAGTCAGCCTGTATTAGTGCCAATGTCTCCCAATAAGAAAACAGCTGAACCACTGGAGTTATTGCTGTCTTGGAGGCAGCAAGCATAGCGTCGCCTCCAAGCTTCTGCTCTTTGGCCAGAGAACTGCCTCTGCACTCACATCATTTTCCATTACTTAGGTAAATTGACCATGGATAGATGAAAGTTGACTGTACTTGCTCTGGACTGTAATATTTGACCTTGGATACTGTAGGTGACTGTAAACATGGATACTTTGAATTTGGGAAATATCTATATTTACTTCACAGCTTAGGTACATTTTGAATTTTGAACAGATAGTTATTCTGTCTTGTGACTCACTGTACTGTGTCTTAACACACCAAAAGCCAGTCTAGGATGTTACCTTGAAACTTGGCATAACACATTAAGGGTGTGCAATAATATAACAATGTTCTAATGGAAAAAGAATGAGATTGCTCACAGTGCAACATTCTGCTCTCCAAGAAGTTTCTATTCTGGATGAATTTACTCACCTAGCAGTAGGTATCTGCTACCAATTTAGCAAACTGGTTTAACAAGTGAAAAATTAAAACCAATATGGGCTAGGCTCTTGTATACTTTGCCTGGTCTGATACAATACGCCTAAAATACTATTGTCTCTTCAGGGTAGTACCTGCAGAACAAGTTCCTTCTGGTTTTGCAAAGAATACGAAAGGAATAATTTCTGGCTCTTTTGACTATGCTTCTCAACCTACTCCACCAAACTATCTTCCTGCACATGAGCAAATTTCTCCTGGCGCTAGTAAATGCAACTAGACCTTTCAAAAGTCTACACTGCCATGAAGACCGTTTAGATTCCAGATTTTGCACAAAGGGGGAAGAACTCTATCACCACAAAACTGTGCAGAACAGGTGTTCTTCTTTATTTCTTTTTTTTTTATGTTAGAAGATGTCAAAGAAGAAAAACAGCTGCAGCAGCTTCTCAAAAGTCAAAATGAACTATGAGTTACTTGTTTATGATGACATAGCACTTACCATGAGAGAGATTTCAGTAGGGTAAAAGCTGAAGACATCCAGGTAACTGATATTTCAAAGCTTTTGGGTGTATTTAAAACCAAAGATACTCCCCTGCCCCTGCTTTCCCTACAAGGGAATAGAGGATACTTAATGTAGTTCTTATTCTGATGACAAATGATCAATAAATACATACTAAATAATGCTTACAAAACAATCACAGTTGGATAGAAAGTAATCTAATTCCTTTCCTTACTAGAAATGAAGTCAGCTTTCATTGTCTTAAGGATCACAGGAACATATGTTTATGGATGGTATGTCTCACCTGGGGAAGAAGCCATCATGATGTTAAAGTTCTTTTAGTTCTCCTGTAAAATTTAATTGCTGCATGAACCTGTCTGTTTTCTTTTCACCAAAGGATTCAAATATCATTTTGTATCATGGAACTCAACGCAAAATAGGATTTCTGTAACTGCCTTAGTTAAATGATTAACTGTTTGCCTGACCAAACAAAAACTCTTCTGTTTTCTGGGAAACAGTGTATGTGGAAGACAAAAAAAGGTCTTTTTGAGGAGTTCTATTAGGCTTGCAAAATATTTTTGTCACACTATACAACTGATGATTCCTGTGTGGAAGCTACATTTTATTAAACATACCCATCAGAGGATGTTTTTCAGTTATATTTCCTTCCATTTTGCTGTTCTGCCTTCCCATACAGAGGTCAGATATTTCCAATATTTCTTACTTCAGGGAAATTTCTCTTAATCCTCACACCATGTTCTGTCCAGTTCTAAGATCTAACCTAACCTAATTATATCTTTAATTTGCCTGCTTCATGGAAACAGATTGCTAGGCTTGAAGGCAATAAGAAAAAAGCCAAAATCAACAGCATTCTTATTCTTTCACCTTTAAAACCAAACCACATTAATCACTAGATCAATCAAACAAACAGAAAGGCAGGCATTATTGATTTGTGAGAGTGTCTATTAGAATGAGATTTCAGGGCATAATATGAAATCAAGGAAAATATGACTCATGCTAAACAGAAGGAATTACCAAAGAATCCTGATGTATGTGGTCAAATGAATAAATTATCTGAGGTATAAAGGACAGGAGAATTTTTTTTGTGACAGACTGTACCGTAGATTAAAGAAGATTTGGAAAGCAAATATAGAAGACTTATTTGCTTCCAGTTTGTCTCTGCAGTTTCTGAATGTTTCCACACAAGAACTCTTTCCAAGAATATTATATGAATCATCCTTATAAGGAAGAGAGGCACTTGGTATATATATTGAAACAATGAATAAAATTTAAATGAAAAAAAAAACCGACCATAAACCAACCCCATACATGTATTAATGGAGTCCAGCAAACATGGAATCTCTATGATTATAAACAAAGTATATCTTCCACTGAGGGTGGAAGCAGATGTAGCCTGGGAGGAATAAACAGAAATTGTCTGAGCAGCCAACGATCAGGTTAAGAAATCTAAAGCCCTGGCAGAACTCAATCTGACTGGACACTTTAATGGCAAAAAAAAAAGGCTTCTAGAGGTAATCAGGGATAAAAGGAAGACGAGAGAAAATGTGAGCCCCTTCCAGAAGAAAACAGGAGACCTGTTTACTCAGGACATGGAGAAGGACAAGGTTCTCCACAAATATTTCACCTCGGTGTTCACTGGCAAGAGCTCCAACCAATGACTCTGCCCAAGTCACAGAAGGCAAAGGCAGGGGCTGAGAGAATGAAGAGCTATCCACTGTAGGAAGAGGTCAGGCTCAAGATCATATAAGGAACCTGAAGGTCCACAAGCCCCTGAGACCTAATGAATTGCATCCAAAAGTTGTGAGGGAGCTGGCACGTGTAGTTGCCAAGTCATTGTTCATCATATTTGAGAAGTTGTGGCAGACAGGTGAAGTTCCTACTGACTGGAAACACGTTTCAGAAAGGAAAATATAAAAAGGAACACATTGAAGACAAACGTAATTCAAAAGGTTTCCAAGCGTGAGTTGCAATAAACTGAAAAAAAAAGAGAACTGCCTTTAGAAATCACCAGACAATATCATAATGAATTCAGCTTCATTCTCCAAGATTAACGATTAAATAATAATTGAATAAACAATTATAACTTCAATGGTTTGGTAATATTTTTATTTACTACTCATATTATTAGCAGTAGTTTAGTGTATTATTAAATCATGCTCACATTTTATTGTGCTTATTCTCGGAAATACTGATGTCTGTGGCTGACCAAATCAAGAGGCAGAAATCCCATGTTTAGTATATTATTTCTTAAGGTATGTTACAGTAAGGTAGCTTTTCACTCTACTTTGTATCCTGCATGGTTTTGCACAGAGCCTTAATTGATACAGGTCCAGTGAGGGAAATAACTGAAGGATCAGCATACTAAGGATTTAATACTTACTTATAGAAGTTATTAGATCAGACTTCAGCAAAACCAATTTAATATTATTTCTTTTCTCCTGTAAGGGAGAAAAACAGTCCCCCAGACACATGTGCCGAACTATTACAGACCAAGATAAATATGGTTGTTCAAGTTAATTCGTACCCTTATGTTTGATGCAAGTATAAATGCAAGTATAATATACTATCCTCATCCTAACTCCTCAACAGGCTGTCAGTTTGCCTTCTCAATGCTAACACTGCTCTTTCTTGACTTGGAGAATTCCTCTCCCCTGCCTTGGAGAACGCTGCTGAAAATGTCAGGAAGTTCTGAGAATAAGATTTTTTAATTTTTTTTTTAAACAGAACAGACTCTAAGGTATGTCTTTTATGTCTTTTAAATGCCAATTTTTATTAAGGCTTTTTTAAATGTCCACAAATGTTAAGTTCACTATGGGTTGGCTCATCTGAAAAATGAATTAATTTCCTAATACAAATTGGAAACCCCCAGTTTTTCAAGTTCTGCCTAGCCTTCTTAGCAACAGCTTTCTGCCACTGACAAATATGAAATTTGTTTAATACAATATATACATTCTCAGAAACAATTTTTTTTCCCTCATTTTAATACTTTCTTTTATTCCCCAAGCAAATACTGTCCACTATTCATGGAAAGTCAAACCTAGTAAGAATGATCTTTTTCATGTTTGGGATATGAAATAAGTAACTGCTTCTGTAGCACCTGAGGAATGCTTAAAAGAAAGTTGTTAGCTCCTGCCACCATATGCCTAAACCCAGCTTTCAGAATATCTAGATTTTCTGTATTAAGTATTCCATCTTCTGGCTAAAGTAGGGATAAAGCAGTGTGGAACCAAAAACTTTCCTCCTCAAGGAGATCAGTAAAGCTTTGTTTTGCTTTTTGGCCCAGTATATATACAGAACTGATGACATGTTTATTCCCTTTTACAAGCTGCTTTAAGAAGTGAGGCTTTTATAAAAGGCTATATGTAAAGGAGAGGGAATTACAGGCAGTTGACTACATAGACTGGTAGCTAGAGTCAAATAATTAAGTGGGCATTAGAATTTCATTATCATTCCTAATTAAATGGGGGAAAATTGGAAAATGTAAGATGCACAAGGCAAAATGGACTATAATAAAACTCATAAAACTTTTTTTCAGGAATTAATATGCAGTTTTTTTATATAAATGATGAACATTTCTTTCCTGATCATTAAAATGTAGTATGTTTTATTAAAGGCCAACAAATATGGTGTTTATCCAGCACAAATGCTGATTATGTGAAAAGGTAAATATTTTACTAAAAAAAAAGAACATTATAAATATAATCTGTAATGCCTAAAAATAAGAATTACAAAATATTTATATTTGTATAAACAAGTTTGTTTGTAGAAGTGCAGAGTACTAGAAAAGGAGTTTTTTAAGGCCTCATGAATGAATATTCAGAAATAATTAGGTCAGCACGAGAATATATCTATTTTGATTATGATCACAAAACTCCAGAACAATATATAAGATGTTATTACTAAAAGTAATAGAATCACAGAATCACAGACTGATCTGGGTTAAAAGGGACCTTAAAGCTCGTCCAGTTCCAACCACCTGCCATGGGCAGGGACACCTTCCAGCAGACCAGATTGCTCCAAGCCGCATCCAACCTGGCCTTGAACACTGCTAGGGATGGGGAGCCACAGCTTTTTGGGGCAACCAGCGCCAGGGCCTCACCACCCTCACAGGGGAGAATTTCTTCTTAAAAGCTCATCTCAATCACCCCTTGTCCTGGGTTCAGCAGTAGCAGTCATTTTTCTCCTTCTTAGTAGCTGGTGCAGTGCTGTGGTTTCGACTTTCAGCCTGGGAACAGCGCTGATAACACTGACGTTTTTCGTTGTTGCTCAGTAATATTTACTCTGACCAAGGAATTTCTGAGTCTCATGCTTTGTCGGGGAGGAGGGGAAGCTGCAAGGAAGCAGAGACAGGACACCTCACCTAGACTAGCCAAAGGGGTATTCCATACCACAGCACATCATGCCCAGTATATAAACTAGGGACAGTTACCCGGAGGGTTTAGATCACTGCTCAGGTCGGGCTGGCTATCGGTTAGCGAGTGGTGAGCGGTTGTATTCTCTTCTCATTTCCCTTATCCTTGTTATTATTAGTGGTAGCAGTGGTGGTTTTGTGTTATACCTTAGTTACTGGACTGTTCTTATCTCAACCCATGGGATTTACATTCTTTTGATTCTCCTCCCCATCCCTCTGGGAGCCTGGTGAGGAAGAAGAGGTGGGAGTGAGTGAGTGGCTGTGTGGTTCTGAGTTACTGGCTGGGGTTAAATCAAGACACCCCTCTGTCAGGTTAAAATCATTCCCCTTGTTCTGTCCCTACAAGCCCTTGTCTAAAGCCCCTCTCCAGATTTCTTGTCACCCCTTTATGCAGTGGGAGCAGCTCTAAGGTCTCCTGGAACCTTCTCTTCTCCAGGCTGAACAAGCCCAGCTCTCTCAGCTTGTCTCCAGAGCAGAGCTGCTCCAGCCCTCGCAGTATCTCTGTGGCCTCTTCTGGACTTGCTCCAACAGCTCCATGTCCCTCGTGTATTGTTGCCCCAGAGCTGGACGCAGTACTGCAGGGGCTCTTTCCAGAATGCAGCAGAGGGAGAGAATCTCCTCCCTTGACCTGCTGCTCACTTTCTGGGGATGCAGCCCAGCCCATGGAGGGGGTTCTGGGCTCAAGCACACATTGCAGGTCATGGGGAGCTTCTTGTAAACCGACACCCTCAAGTCCTTCTCCTCAGGGCTGCTCTCAGTCCATTCTCCTGTATTTGTGCTTGTGACTGTCCCGACCCAGGTGCAGGACCTTGCATCTGGCCATTTTGAATTGCATGAGGTTCACATAGTCCCACCTTTCAAGTGTGTTAAAGTCCCTCTGGATCCCATCCATTTCCTTCAGCCTGCAGGCTACACCACACAGCTTGGTGCCGTCAACAAACTTGCTGAGAGCGCATCAGCACCACCGTCTATGTCACTGTCAAAGATGTTGAACAGCACTGGTCCCAGTAGCAAGCTGTGAGGAACACCACTCATTACTGATCTCCACATGGACGTTAAGCCATTGACGACAACACTTTGCTTGCAGCCATCCAGCCAATTCCTTATCCACCAAGTGGTTCATCCATCAAATCCATGCCTCTTCAGTTTAGAGACAAGGATGTCATGCAGGACAGTGTCTAATGCTTCTCAAAAGTGCAGGCAGATAATATCAGTCACTCTTTCTGTATCCACCAGCACTGTGGCCCTGTCCTGGTCTCAGCTATAGCAGTCATTTTCTCCTTCTTAGTAACTGGTGCAGTGCTGTGGGTTTGACTTTCAGCCTGGGAACAACGCCGATAACACCGATGTTTTTAGTTGTTGCTAGGTAATGTTTAGTCTGACCAGGGAATTTCTGAGTCTCATGCTCTGCCAGGGAGGAAGGGAAGCCAGGAGGAAGCAGAGGCAGGACACCTGACCCAGACTAACCAAAGGGGTATTCCATACACATGATGCACAGGATGTAGAACTGGGGACAATTACCTGGAAGGGCTAGATCACTGCTCAGGTCGGGCTGGGTATTGGTTGGTGGGTGGTGAGCAGCTGTATTCTCTCCCGTTGTTATTTCCCTTATCTTTATTATTATTGGTGGTAGCAGTAGTGGTTTTGTGTTATACCTTAGTTACTGGACTGTACATTCTTTCGATTCCCCTCCCCATCCTTCTGGAAGCAGTGGGAGGAAGAAGAGGTGGGAGTCAGCAAGTGGCTGCAAGGTTCTGAGTTACCAGCTGAGCTTAAACCATGATGGGCCCCATCATATAAGGTCATCAAATTTGTCGGGTACTATTTGTCCTTAGTGAAGCCATGTTGGCTGTCACCAATCAACCCCTTATTGTCCGTGTGCTTTAGCATAGTTTCCAGAAGAATCTGCTCCATGATCTTGCCACGCACAGAGGTGAGAATGACCTGTCTGTAGTTCCCTGGGTCTTCCTTTTTCCTTTTTCAAAAAAATGGGGGTTATATTTCTGCTTTTCCAGTCAGCAGGAACTTCACTCTTCTGCCACCACTTGTCAAATGTGATGGATAATGGCTTGGCTGTTTCACCCACCAGAGTCTTGTATGAGAAGCTTCATAAAGTCCATATATTGCTGGCAACTATGTCTTGAAAAACATTCTTGAGAAGACAGTAAAAATTTATAAAGATACATATTCTGCTGCTACCTTATCAATGTTGTTGCTTGTTTGGTTATCCATTATTTCTTATGCAGCTATGGTGAAAGCAAAAATATCTGACGGAGATTAAAGCTGCCTAATTTTTATTTGGAAAAAAGGAGTGAAAAACATTGCCTTCAGATTCATAAAACTCTGATCCATTCATTCATTTTTAAATACTCTGGCAGATTTCATCATTTAAACTATACTCTTTCCTTCTAGTTTTTATAACTTCAGTGACTGTTCTTGATTGCATCTACTTCTGTTGAGTTGATACCATATACCTGATATCATATTGTTCTGGGTTCAGCAGCAGCAGTCGTTTTTCTCCTTCTTAGTAGCTGGTGCAGTGCTGTGTTTTGACTTTCGGCCTTTTTTTGACTTTTAGTTGTTGCTAAGTAATGTTTAGTCTGACCAGGGAATTTCTGAGTCTCGTGCTCTGCCAGGGAGGAGGGGAAGCTGGAAGGAAGCAGAGACAGGACACCTGACCCAAACTGACCAAAGATGTATTCCATACCACAGCACGTCATGCCCAGGATGTAGAACTGGGGGTAGTTATCCGGAAGGTCAGGCTGGGTATCAGTTGGCAGGTGGTGAGCAGTTGTATTCTCTTCCCTTGTTATTTCCCTTATCATTATTATTATTGGGGTAGCAGTAGTGGTTTGTGTTATACCTTAGTTATTGGACTGTTCTTAACCCGTGGGAGTTACATTCTTTCTATTCTCCTCCCCATTCCTCCAGGAGCAGGGGGGAGAGGAAAATGGAGAGTGAGATTGAGACTGTGTGGATCTGATTTACGGCAGGGCTTAAACCACTACACATATGGATCCATCTACAACATACAACAGTTTGCATTTTTGATGAAAAAAACAGCAAAGATTTTCTTTTTAGTATTTTTTAGTCAACCTCAGAATCCATAACTGCTCCTTCTGAAATTAAAACACCCAGGCTTGCAGATCCATGTCTCAATCAGAACAGACTGCTTCATTTTCAGGTGAGATTTGAGCGGTGTGGGGGAACAATACTAAAATGCAATTATGTGAACGTGAAAGCCTTACTCTTTCTGTGGTGTCAATGACTGTTGTATTCTCCTGTGAGCTTATTATAAAAAATTTTCAAAATATGAATGATTGCCTTTAATGATTTCCAGTAACTGAATAATAAGAAAATCACATCTTTTAACAACAGTATTGTGTTGGAATTCTACTCTATTAGTAGTATTTCATAGATATAA
Source organism: Pezoporus occidentalis (assembly GCF_034315485.1). Taxonomy (NCBI): domain Eukaryota; kingdom Metazoa; phylum Chordata; class Aves; order Psittaciformes; family Psittacidae; genus Pezoporus; species Pezoporus occidentalis. The sequence continues at coordinate 325,670 of NW_026915147.1, read as the reverse complement.
CCAGGCTGTATATATTCATCTGACACCAATTTTTTTCAATATTTCAGTTCATTCCATCTGAAATGAAATTATTCAGATGAGTAAAGTGAGCCCCTTTTAAGGGATTCTCATTCTATGTGTCATGTGAAAATATATAGGATGACTTCAGCAGTGGTTTAAATTACAGCAAACTTTGGGTCTTATCAAGATGTAATTAGCTTGCCAATGACAGGCAAAACGAATTCCAACCCTGGGGACAAGGGAGATAGGCTATAAAAATTGGTGAATGAATAAATTCAAAGAATCAACAATTCTTGAAAAGATTTATGGATAACAATAGACAAACAACTGTCAGTACTATTCCATAGTGAGGCCGGCTAAAGTACTGTCCAGCTTTATAAACAGTGCAAGTTCTACTTCTCTATATCACCATGATGAAACATACACTGGAAAACTGATATATGCTGAAAAATTGCAAAGGGTATAAAAAAGAGTTACATCAATGATCTGTGGGTTGGGAAAAGCCTTATAGCGAAAACCTTTAAGGGCTTAATATATTAAGCTTAACAAACATATTAAGCAAACAGAGGATTGAGAGATGATAATAACTTGTAGTGTCTTCAAAGATGGAAAATTTCAGATGCTTAATGATATTCTTAATAAGAACTACTGGCTGGATATCGGAACAAGATATATCCATATCAGCAAAAAATGTAAATGCTTTCCACAAACTAGAATCATTAAAACCTGGAAGACCCTAGCAAAAAAAGCAAGTAGTTTTTTGTTTGTAGATTTTAATTCTCCAGCTATGGTGGGCCTATTCTGAAAGCACTTTTAGTCTTCCAATGTGTTTAATAATCCCACGCTCCCCTATCTCACAACCTTTAATTCTGGACATTTTTTCCCTGACTTTTCTCTTTCTCTCTGCAATTTTTTCACACTTCAGTTTTATATGAAATACTAGCCCCTTTCTTCTTATTACCATTTATTCCTTTCATATTCTTAATTTTTCTCTTCAGAATACATATTTGGTCAAACTCATCCTCTTTTTGACTGCAACATCGAGAACCTTACCATAGTTTCCTTTCTGTCCCTCTCCCCTCTCCGTTTCACGTTGACAAATTATTCCTTTCCCTGACTGACTGATAAAGGAAGACCATTTAGACTTCCTTCTTACACAGCTTCCTTGGAAACTTTAAATGTTTCACCCTATTTCCACATATCACCATATATTCACATTTTCATGTAGTCAGCAATAAAGTCTTATCAGATGACCTCATAGTTTCATCAGCTGACAGTAGGAAATGTGACCTAGGGCAGGAAGGGTCCCTACGCAATGCTGTGTATTTTCTCATATTATCACATCCCTATTTTGTTGGCTATACTTCTTTCCTCGGTGCCAGAAATTAATCTCTGGCTTTCTTGTGAGTAACTTGCCCTAGTAGCTGGAGAAAGCAGATTAAACTTTGGCCAGATGAGAGAGCAGCAAGATCTCTCAATGTAAAAAAGTGTAAGGACCAGTTCTCCTTGCAGCGGCCTAAAGCCGGTGATTGAATTTGTGCCAGATGGTTTGATATACCTGAGAAGTATGGATGATACAGAAACTTGGTTAAAATCATGTTTTAATATTGGTCTTGGCAAATGGATGTGTTTCCACCAGCAAGGAACAACAGGTTTCTTCCTCATGGCTCTGAGCCGATGCAAATGATTTCTTACGGTCTGAGATTTTGCTCTGCACTGAACTATGGTTTATATTACAAGCATATCAGTGACCAGATGGGAAGTGGGATTTACCACAGAAGAGACAGCTGAGACATACCCACGGAAACTGTGTATTCGTCTATTTTCCAGCACTTCTTCAGATTTTTGTGAGCATCCTTATGGTTTTGATGACTATTTAGAGGAAATAACTGATTTTTTTAATTTTTTTTTTAATTCAGGTCTGTAGTGGGGCTCTTTGAGTGTTGTAAACAATTCCTGAAGGAGAAAGAGAAAGGCATGATACATATTCAAATCTATATACTTTCACATTTCATACCCTGAGTTTTGGTAAGGCATGAGCATGAAGGTTACTGTAGCTGGCAGATATTATACCCCTGATATGTTTCTTTTGCCGTGCAGATACTGACCATGGTTGTGGTCTTTATGTGCTATCTCCAGTGCTTTCAAAATAACCTCTAGCTCATTCATACCTGCCCAACAGCTCTTCTCTGTGATCTCAATTGGCCAGTCTTTCACAAGTATTTGGAAACTGTAGAAAACATGAAGTCACGTTTTAGAATTCTAAATCTCTTGTTCTGGTGAAAATTACAGCAAATAAAACTGACTGAATAACTGCATGAAACTTCTCCAGCTCCCACATAGTAGGAAACATCATTATTTACTAACACTGAACTTAATTCCTTTAGCATGTGTACAGATCTTCAGTTACCCTGTTTTCTGATTTTTCTCTGGGACACTGTACAATAATACAGTACTCAGCACAGCAAATGTGTCTAATTCATCAGAATGCATGTAATGGAAAACTAAATAAGGTATACTCCTCAAACTCTTCTTCTTCAAACCACAGTTACTTTCACAGTCCAGCAAATTCAAACAGAGATGAAAGTTGAATTTACCTCAAAACCTCTTGTAACGGGCCACTGCTGAATTAGAAACCAGAGAACTGGGTCTACATTTACAAAAAATGCCAGATAAAATTAGGAAAAAATAAGGAAATGGTGTTTTGGCTGGGTATTATTAAGTAAAGTGAAGACGAGTGTAGAAAAAGTAAAGGCTGTTCTTTCTAAGCAATATAATGAAACAGTATTTTTTTCTACGTGGCACAAACAAACCACTTCTCTGTGCTGTGCACACAACACTTTTCAAATGATTCAATTAGTATCACTAGTGAAATGGTTACACTGATATATTTGCTGTAGAATTTCAAAATTTGGATCCTTCTATTATGTTCCATAATTAAAGAATTATCAAAACATATCCAGAAAGCATATGCTGATGAAGCATTACAACTTGAAAGTGATTGTACAAGGAGCTATGAAACATTAGGATAAAATATTCTGTATCTATTTCAGCTGTGAAAATATTCGGCTATATTATTTCCATAATGCCCAGTATCCTCTTATTGGTTTTGATTTGCCCTCTCAATACAAGAGAACTAAACAGCATTTAAAGAGGGTCAGCAATCAGCATTTATCAAAACCACAGGTTAATAATCACAAAAATTTCATGCACAACATCACTTTTATTACATTATTTAATAGACCGATGTATGTTTAAAATCCCATGGTGGATGTTACTGAAAATGTCAGGCCAAATGATATATTACTGCCTTCCGGCCTTAGATGTTATAGATGATGTATTGAGTTGTGCTTAATACCTATGAAGAATCACCAATTTTTTCAATAATTTTAATAATTTACAGAGCCTTCTAGCAGTGAAAATTAAATGTTGAAAACACAGTGATTCAAAAAAAAAAATTAAATTAACATCTCTCTGGATTTGAAAGGTTCGGTAAATTTTCCTTCCAGAAAAGAGGAAACTTCTGTAATAACAGAATCACAGAATGGTTTAGGTACGAAAGGACCTTAAAATCATCTACTTCTAACCCCTCTGCATGGGCAGGGACACCTCCCACTACACCAGGTTGCTCAGAGCCCTGTCCAAACTGAATGGGTATGGTATAAGACATGCCTATGACACTCTCAGAATGAAATCTTTCACAGTGGAAAATAAATGTTTCCTGAGAAAGGTGAGTGAAAGAGACAACATCTGGAGAGATTACATTAAGTGTTAACTAGCAATAGGAAAAATTTCAGCTACAGTATTCAGAGGAAAAGAAACATTGCAATAACAATGGAAATGCCGTTTTCTATACTTCTTTACCAAAAAAAAAAAAAAAAGCACATTTTCTCTGCATGCCTTTGCAACAAGATCTTTTGGTATTTTTAGCTTTGCCCAATTCTTGCTGTAAAAAATATCTCTCTGAAACATTAGTCATTGTTTTTCACCATTTCAGATGCTGTTTACCAACATATGAAATGTCATCTGGTGGCACAACAGTGGATATATACTTCAGAACAAATTCCTGCTGTGTGAAAAGCTGAACTAATCACACTGTCAAATCTCAATAGCTTTTCCTTTAAATACTTGCCTTCACATCCTAGAAATGGTTTCCAGAATAAGTTGCTCTATCACCTGCCAAGGGATCAAAGTAAGGCTAACCAGCCTACAGTTTCCTTTATCCTCCTTGATGTTTTTGAAGATAGGAATGATATTTGCTTTATTTTTGTCCTTGAGCATTTCTCCCAGTGACCATTCAAAGATTACTGGGAGTGGCCTTGCTATATCATTGGCTGTGCTTACAGGTGCAACCCATTTGGGGGCCATGAGCTTATTTATGTACATCTGATTTGTTTAAGTTTTCCCTGACCTAATCTTTTTCACCAAGAGTAGGTCTGCCTTGCTCCAGCCGTTATCCGGTTTCTTTCTCTGAGACCTGAGAGCCTGAAGGATGCTTTTTCTAATAAAGGCTCAGGTAAAGAAGGAATTGAGTACTTCAGTCTTTTCCATGTCCTGGGTTACCAGGTCTCCTGTTTCATTCAGAAGCGTGCTCACATTTTCCCTTTTGCCATCTGTGTACTTACAGAAGCCCTTCTTGTTACCTTCATTTTGCTCATCAAATTCAATTAGAGTTTTGGCTCCTGTGAGGGAGTCTCTGTGTACTCAGACAATGTTTCCGTATTTCTTCCAGGTTACACACTCCCTGTATGCTATGCTGCACTGTCCCTTCAGCATGTTTTGGTGGTTGAATTTCCCCATTAGAACTAGGGCCTCTGAACATGACTTTTGCTGTCTGTGGAAGGTCCCATCTCCTAGTCGGCTGCCCTGCCAACAAGCAGGCTGGGGGTGCACAAGAAGCCTGGTTGGGTCATCACAACTCTTCAGCTCATCATATTTCATAATATATAATTTATCCAGAAGCAGACAATTTGATAAACATGAACAGAAGTAAGCAGGTTTAATGAAGATTTAATCCAGATTTAGGTTGGTTTTGTTTGTTTGCTTCTTTGAATACTGTCATTTATGCATTTTCCAATGAATTCTGAGTTAACTGTGGTATGATTATCATCTACTTTAGACCTAATGAGTTCATTAATGCAGTGAATAATCTGGTCATTTAGAAAAAAAAACAAAACCAAACCAAAACAAGAAAACAAAAAACAAACAAACAAACAAACAAACAAAAAACAAACAAAAAAAAAGCAAACAAACAAAACAAAAAAAAACTAAAACAAACAAAAAAGAAAACCAAAACAAACCTGGCAAACTTGCATTTTAAGTCTGAATATGAAAACATTTTTTGGACGTTCTTTTTGGGGAGTGCTACTGCAAGCACCAACACACAAGGTATGCAATTTAAGTTCAAGTCAAATACATTCTTAAATGGAATTCTGTCAAAAGCTCCATCAAATCTGAACAGACTTTTCTGCTAAGACAAAGACAGAGCTATGCTGGAGTCTTAAATTGGCTTTTCATGTGAGTGTAAACATTCACAGACCGAGAAAAAAAACTTTACAGTGAAATGAACAAAATGAACGATCAGTGGAAAAGACCATTAGGAAGAAGGAAGCTATCAAATGGGTTTTGTTTTTTTTTTTTATAATTACATTGGCGTAGCTCTGATTAGTAAAAGACATCTGTAGAAGTGTAGATTTACAGAAACCTAACTGATAATTGCCACTAGCCAAAACTCAGGGGTCATATTGAGACTTTTTCTCTAAAACTTTCAAAGCTATGTAAACAATAGTAAACTTGGAAGTACTCATCTCCTCACCCAAAATAGGGTTAACCATACTTACAGACATAAGCCCATCCCAGAGATTACCTGCTTAGGAAAAATCCTCACAATGCAACACAAGATTGTTTACAAAAGAACCTGATAAAAAATAAAAAGCTAAAGGAATATTTAGAAAGACTACAGAAGTTTAAAATTTCTTGTTATAACAGGGTCCAGAGGTCAGTCAGCACAGCCAGGCATCAGATATGTGACTCAGGACAAATTGTCTAATGTTAGCTGTTTAATCAAAAGGAAAACGTTTTCCTCTGGTATGAGCAAGTTGTGTTAGCTAGCTAGTAGCCAGCATCACTCGTAGTCTAAGAAATTTAAGGACTCTGATTTCATAAGATATCTGGATAGTTGTGTCATGATTGAATGAGAAATGAAGATTTCTTTTGGAAAATACCAGATTAATGTAAGGAAAATGTGAAATAGAATTACATTCTAGAACTTCTATTATTATTCAGATGGATTAAAAGCTGTTAGGCTGTGACTGGTGACAGGTGACTTCTGATGTTGAAAAAAACAGATGTCAGGCACTGAGAACTATTTTGGTTACCAAAATGAAGACAGCCATCAGGTTTAAAATTCAGCTGTTGGATCTTGGTCTTTTGCACACTCCCAGTACAAGCCATTACAAGTCATAGTTAAGCACCAAATTTCCATCTAAATCCCTGTTTAGATAAAGACATCTAATAATCTCAGATAAGAGATTTCAGGCCAAACCATCCATGAAAGAATCTATAGCAAAAACAGATTTATAAAACCAAGAAAAGCTGCCACCTCATGTGTGATAATTTGATTTCTGTGTTCACTTGGACATGAAATAAACTCAACCCATCCATTTCCAGTTGCGGAGAAGTCCCCTAATGTGAACTCTCTAACTTTTTGTTTGAAACTAAGCTATTTCACAGAAAACCATGTATAATCCTAGAGCTAAAGGAGAATCAGCTAGAATGAGAGTAAGTCCACATTCAGTCATTTGCTCACTCTCAAACAGCATGATGGGTAAGGGAACCAGAAAGGCAAAAGTGAGAGAACTCATGGGACAAGACACAGCTTAATAAATGAAAAAAAAGCCCTGACCTCCACATGGTGCAGAGGTCACCACTCACCACCAGCAGACTGATGCTCAGCCAGTCCCCAAGTAACAGTTATTTTGCAAAAACTCCCTATGCTAGTTTTATTGCTGAGCAAGGTCGTACATGGTAAGGAATATTTCTATGGACAGCTCAGGAAGACGACACAGTTGCCTCAGCTGTGTCCTCTTCCAGGCTCTTGCTTACACCCAGCCTACTGACTGGAAGAGCCATAGTGAGAAACAGAGAAGTCCTTGATACTGTTCAAGCACTGCTCAGGAATATCTGAAACATCAGTGTCCATCTCAATACCCCCGCTCTCGTTGAATAACTTTCTACAAACCTCACCCAGGCCCTTCACTCACCCTTCCAGTGCCATTCATCAATTTTTGTAATACACAGGCTGAGAACACAGGTGGTAAAATCCCCAGTTCTGCAAAAGTATTCCTATATACAGGCCTTTGACTTAGGAAGAGCTCTATAAACCTGGGGAAAAAAAAAGACTAGTTCTTAATTTTAGGACATTGATGCATTAAAAAAATTTTAAAAAAGTGCTCTGAAATATGAGTGTTTATTGGAAATTTCAGTATGACAGGTGTAAAGTTAATGAGCTTCATACTGTTCACCCCATGCAGCGCTGAAGCTCATTCTGATAGCACACTGTATTCCTTAATGTGATAAGCAGTATATCTGGCAAGGCAAAAAGCCCAATTTAAAGGTCTCATCTTCACTTATAAAAGTGAACAACAACAGGAGTATTCTACATTGTATTTCTAATAGTGCTGTCTTACAGGCATAAAGGGTACTTCAGTGGTGACGCAATGGGTGTTCATTTCGAAGTACATTTTCACAAACATTGAAGATGTAAAGTGAAAATCTGAGCTTGTTTTTTCTAAGCTATTCTAAGCAGTTCACCTTCCCAAAAAAACAGGTATTGATTTGCTTGCTGCATGTCAGCATTATTTAAAGGAAACGTTTTCAAAAAATGTCTTTGATCATCTTTGGACATGAAGGGAAATATGCATATACAATGCAAACATTTCTGGTTTGCCCTACTTAACAAACAGAGATAGATGTTTTCTAATGGATATGCCAAAGTCTTGATTCAGTGGGAAAAACTGCTTTGTTAACAGACATGTAGATAAAAGAAAGGTTGCATCTTTTTCTAACAGCTTGTTCTTTATTCTCTCATAGAGCTCCTTACAGTATGCTTTAAGCCTTCTACTTTTTACTATTACATAAAGAGTTCTTTATTGATAAAGTATTCTCCAGTAATAACATAATGACTACATAGTAAAATTGAAATGTGGAATATAAATTATTTTTTTAGTCTTCTACCAAAAATAATAATAATCTCATTGATTTTACTGTGAAAAACAATGCAAAGTGTAAGGGAACAGATCTGGTTCTAGTCTAAGAACTTACAACTTTCAAAAGGTGTTAATTCTTCTGGTATTTGCCAAACGCCAGTGCTAAAAGAAGATTTGATATCTCTGATTTCTAGAAAAACAATGCAGTTAACAGAACACTTATTTTCAGAGTGCCAGAATGAAGATGGGAATAGAACTGGTTGGTTCGGAATTCAGCTTACTGGAATAAAACTCACTTATTCTTCAGTATCTGCTAATATCATAATTGCTGTATGTGACAACTTGCCATCTCCCTGAACATACCCCCAACCCCACACCTCCTCCCCCCCTCCCCCCTCCCTGAAAAAAACAAAACCAAAACCAAACAACAAAAGCAAAACCACAGTACAAAGTGCTTAACTTAGCTTACTTCTTCTGGGAAGCTGCTTCAGTAGCCATGGTCGAATGGTCAGATAAGAACTAGCATTCACGTAGGAGACTGCAAGCCTATCCTATAGTCATTATGGATGCACCTCAGAGCCACAAGTAATTTCTCTCTGGACATTGTTTTTGCCTTTTAAACAGAATTTGGAACCAGCATAATAATAGTCTGATGTTATGTTCCCCTTTATGAAATACTGTCATTCTTATAAAGGCCAGATCCATCTACCCTGAAAAAAAACCCTAGAACCCACCACAACATCAAAATCCACTATTAGCTTGATTACACAGAAGCTTCACAATAGTAAAAATAGTTAGAAAAGTACATATCTTCCTGGTGGAAGATTGGGTAAAACTGAAATAAATGAGAATATTCTACATTTTCTTCAGCATCAGAATTTGCTTAATATTTTTTTAGTACTTATCTGAATTATTCAGTTATTAAACCTACTGATAGGCATTGTGCATCATAACGCATTCTTCCAGCTTCCTTCATTGTAGAAGCTAATAAAAAAACTCAAAGTCTCATTTATCTCACTGGATGCCAGGGTATGTGACTTCCTAAAGAAGTGAGCAGATCATGTAATTTCTTTATTTTCTTTCTTCAGTTAACAATAACCTAGGAGAAAGTGTTTTAAAAGGCACATTCTTCTCTCTTACTCCCATTTCAAATATGTAATTTGCAGCAAAACACATGCCATGAGACACAGTTGCTAAATTAGCCACAGAACTATAAGGTAAAACCACTTTGACCTATGCTAACAGTCAGTAATATCTTGGGATTATATGTGCAAGAATACTGTTGTTTTCTGTAGTGAGAATGATGTTAGGATTTTTGTTGATCCTTCTTATCATTAACTCTGGATTTTTTAAAACAAACACCAGAAGAAACAACAGCTCTCTGCAGCAGTGTCACATCGATCAAGAGGCAAACCGCCATACAAAATAGTTTGGTCAAAATTTTCTTATTCCAAATATACTACTTCTTGTTCTAAATGACTAATGAACCTAAACACGTATATGGATACGTTCATGAGAGTGGGAAGAATTTTTCCATTTCACTTTCCTCTCACTTTCATAAGCATTTTAGGCTTATAGGCTTTTTTAAAATATTCCCACTCATTTAAACTGGCTCCTAAATATAGGCACTTGAAGTAATTCTACTGAAACTTCATGTGATTTTAGGATCATACAGACACATAAACACATGCCTTCATATGTGCTGGGAGAAGTTCTACTAAGGCATGAGCTGAGTAAATATTTTACATTCTTCATCAAATGTTTTCTGTAGATCTTTTAGTATTTTATTTTTTTATATAGCCAGACAATGAAAATTACCATAAAATTGTGAAGAATAAATATCCAATCTTGACTCATAAGAAGGCATAAGCTCTCATTAGCATTTATAACTACAATGGTATAATATGGGCAAAAAAAAAATAATTACCTAATGACATTTTGCACCTTGAAGAATTAGAATATAAACATCTTTTACCCTTAATGAATAAGCTGAAGTTACTCCTCTTGGTTAGCTACACTTACACAGTGATTTATCAATATAATATTCCACAATGAAGAGTTCAACAGATCAGTTTCAGCTTGACAAGGAGATACCATTTCTCCTCAATTTTTAATTTGTTTGCTCTTAATTTCATTTATGAATACAAAATAATTGTTTTTCTTATGCATCTGTGAGGTCTTTTTACTTCGTTCTAGACTCAAAATATTCTGTGTGATACAGTATTATTTACGAGGACGTTCTCTCATACACATATACTGTTCTTTATTACCTATTTTGGCTTTTTTATTAGGCCTTTGGCCTATTACCTGTTTAGATTAATTTAACTTAATTTGACTTAATTTAATCATCCCTAAACTGGCTGTCTAATCTTAAACTAGTCTTTAAAACCACCTCAGCAGTGAAGATGGATGAGTCACCCTCTAGGGATGCCAAATACTGTTATCTGAATAAACAAAATAAACTCCTTTCTGAAAGTGATATTTGATTCCTTCACCAACTTTGGAAAGAACTCAAGTGGGTCTTGGACCAGACACTTAGCTATTAAATGGCTAAAATAAGATCTTTCTTCTCTTTGATCTGTGACTAGAATACAGTGAAATATTATTAGTAATATTTTGCTATTAGTATGTATCAAAGATTTATATAACAACATTTATCTTTGTAATACTCAATCCCCCTCTTTATATCATGATACCATCATAATCGCTCTCAAAGGGCTGTAACTAAGGCATCAGATTTCTTTTCCAGAGGTTTTCTGAACTAATCTTCACCCCCTCTTAGACCAAAGCCTCAGCTCAATCAAAAAGAGGACAAGAATTAACAACAGTGTTGTCAACAACAAAGACAAATGCTGTCAAGGGCATTACAGGACAGAACCTGGATGGGACCTACCACATGCCCACCTGAAAGTTAACACAAAAGGCTAGAATTCTGAGTGCACATAAAGAAGACTACAGAAATGTACTTGGAAGTAAAACTGAATAAAACAGACACATTAGGAATTTTCAGAATGGTATTTATGTCTTGTAAGACTACATTATGTACTGATGAGAATGATTATGGACATGTCAGATAGTTTGACCAGTTCCACATTCTGCAGCAGTGTGATCCTTGCTCTTCAATGGGAAAGACCAAAGAATTGCAAACACTTCCCATGTATACTTTGTTCTACATTGTACAGACTTCATCTACTTAAAATGCTATAGTCCTTTTTCCATGTAATTGTTGTGGTTTAACTCCAGCTAACAACTTAGTACAACACAACCACTCATTCACTTGCCCTATCTTCCCAGTAGGATGGGGAAAAGAACTGGAAAAAACGTAAAACCTGAAGACTGAGATATGAACAGTTTGATAGTTGATATAAAATAATTGAAATAAAGTGCTATACTACTATATTCCTGCTAGTAATGAAAAAGGAGATAACAAAAAAAGAGGATTAAAACCCAAGGGGAAAAACCAACCAACCAACCAACCAAATTAGACACAAATACAATTGCTCACTACCTGCTGACCAACACCTAGCCCAACCTGAGCAATGATCTGGCCCTTACAGGTAACTCCCCCCTGTTTATACACTGGGCATGACGTGCTGTGGTGTAGAGTACCCCTTTGGCTGGTTTAGGTCAGGTGTCTGCTCCCTCCCAGCTTCTTGTGCCTCTCCTCACTGGCAGAGCAAGAGACTGAAAAGTCCTTGATCAAGGTAAGCATTACTTTGCAACAACGAAAACATTGGTTTGTTATCAGCATTGTTCTCAGACTAAGCAAAAACACAGCTACTAGGAAAACAATTAACTCTGTCCAGGCTGAAATCAGGACAACAACCATCTTCCAGGGTGATTCAGTCTAGATGGATAATTGCTTCTTCTCAAGCAATTCTTACTACTCAAGTAAATTCTAGGTCAGCCAGCAGCCCCTCTTACTTTTAGCTGTCAGTCTAAGAGCTGGTTCCCTAAATTACAAGTGAGCCTTTAGCAATAGAATAGCAATACCAAATTGGCTACTTTTAAATAATAAGATTTTCTCAGTTACATGAAATGTAATACTACTGAAAGCCAAGCACTACTGACTCTAGTTCTCTCTGCATCTCAGTTTACTGTAAATTCTTAGGAGCAACAAACATTTCAGAAACAGCTGCTGTCAGATACACCAATAAAACATCTTCCTAGTTGTTCACTATCTGTTTTTTGCAGACTGTGAAGTATAAATTTGAACCAGACTTAATACTGCCTTATGCTTTCAGAACCTTTTATTTCCAGGGAGCTTTTGATTTGCGTAAGAATGCTATAGAAAGTTTTGTTGTAGGTCTCCCATGTTTCTCAGAATTAACTTGGAGCTGGAATTCAGAGGAAAGAGGCCTCTAATTCAACATCTGAGTGATCATGAAGCTCCAGGCAGCACATCCAGTTCCAATCAAATGTGAAAGCATGCTTTATTATTTAATTTCTAATGGGCTTTTTTAAGGTCAGCTATCAAGGACCAGGGGTTTGTGAGTTGTTTAGGTTTGGCATATATAATGGAAAATGTTTTCTAAAGGCTCTATCCAACAAAAACACACATAAATGAGAGCTCTCAGAGCTTTTACCAGTTCTTCCCTTAAATACATTTTCTATAGAATCTTCAACCCTGCTTTATTTTTCCTACCCTTACTTCCAAATTGCAGCCCTTTCTTTTTTAGGGCCCACAGCATTCTTTAGAGAAAGGATCTACAGTATTACACTCATCTGTCTGACTCCTCTGTTTCTTCTGACATTTCAAATGAGCTAAATTTCCCTGGGTTTTCTCCTCAGATTTTGTATGTGTTTGCTCCTGATTAATTTCAAAACTGAATTCAGTTTTGTCTTTCTCCAATCTCTGCTTTTTTCATAGTGCTTTCTTCATCAGAATTAACCACACACAAACCTTATTTCTTTTTGAGAATATAAACATGATAGAAGTTTCTTACACATGTTGAATCTTCAGCTTTGATGATTCCTCGCTTATCTGGTTCACAAGATTAAATTCTTAAGTGACAATTTTAAAGTAGTAAACTGGTATTACAGGACAAAACAGACATTTAAGTGGTTCTTATTATTTAATAAGGAATGAGATTGGTTTCTGAGTCAGAAGTCTACCTGCTTGAGCATTTTCCTATCTCTAAGCAAGTACTAGGAACCTAGCTAAAACCAAAGATAAAATCACAGCTGGTGGAATTAACAAATGACTTAGACTTAGACTATTGTCAAATATTCACTGCAGAAACAACTGCAAGCAGGATACAGCTGCGAAGAGAGCAGGAAAGAAGTACCGTGCAATCACTACTCATTTAGTTTAAAGTCAGCCATGTTCTATGGTTCCGTGATTCTATGTTAGATTAAGCAGCCAAGCAGTTGTTATAGAGGATTTGCTCCAAAGTAGCTAAAGTATAGTAACATGGGTCATAGACAAACCAGGAATTATGAGGCAAATATAAACTGTAAATGGCAAAACATTTTCAGAACTCAGCAGAGATATTCACCCAAAGAACTACTAAAAATGGAATAAATATTTATAAAGATGAGAACAATACTAGGTCTAGTATTATGCACCTCATTACTTGCTAATTGTAAAAGCTGTGTGGATGTCTATTTATTAACAAGAACAGCAACATCATGTCATACTTCTAGTATCTCCTATTCAACCAAAAGTGCTTTTCTAACAAGTGCGGTTGTAGTAAACCAACATACACAACAGTGGTAGCTTATCATCTAGCAATAGAACATTGTTAGTCAGTAACATTACCATAAACAACAGATGTTCAAGCTGAAAGTCACTTGAATCCTCAAAGCCTGAGCAAAATAATGGACATTTAGGTGGAGTATTTAAACATGGAGTGAAGATAATGCAGTGGATTCAATTTATGCTTTCCAATATTTATTCTTCACTTTGGATAAATCTGTCTCTAATAAAAAATGCAAGCGATAATAAAGAGCTCAATTTCAAATTTTACCAGCTGCTTGACTTTGAAAATGTCCCTATGATCATACATATTCAAAAATTTCTGCTTGACCAATCCTAGAGCTTAGGACTTCTGAAAAGTTTGAAGGAAGAATTTCAGCCCATTGTAAAAATGGCACAGTTGATTAGAATCCTTAAAATTATTAGTGCCTTAAAAAACACTTAAGTCAGCTTCACAGAATCCTGCTGTCAGTATCTGGCCTGTGGTGGCACAGCCTTAACAATTGTAGTGGTTCATGTAAGGATATGTAGAAGGAGATTGTCTTCACCTTCAAGGTTATGTGGTCAAGGGCATTTTCAATGCAAAAAGGGGTATTAAGAAGCAGAGGAAGCCATAAACAAGAACATACAAAGACACAAACCTGGCCAACATATTATAAGGGAGGCAGTGATGAGAACAAACCTGGTCCACTGAACTAACTAGGAAGAATGTAAGGAGTGCAGCACTGTTTATCTAAGTTAGATTATCTGAGTAAGGACCTTGTCAAATTGGAATGATAAGGAAAGGGAGGAAGAGAAAGGCTCAGAAATATAAAACCTGATCAATTAGAGTTGATGAAAATAACCAGAAACAAACCTGGTCTGTTGCCGAAATTAAATGACGGGCTGTCAAGAAACTGCGGGCAAACAGGACCTTGTGACTGATAAGCAGGCAGACCTGAGGGTCTGAGATGTTGGAAGACTGTCAGTGGGACTGCGAAAGTTGATGAGACAATGTGCAGGTGAGAAAGAAAAGAAGAATAAACAGAAAAGGGGCCAATTGCATATAAACTGTGGCTGGTAAGAATGCTTATCTGGCTGAGAACTGCACCTGATTGACACAGTCTGTCCTAGCTCCCTGTTCTTAACTACCTGTCTGCATAATCTCACTCTATCACATGCGTGTGAATGCTGCAAGGACTCAGTGCCAGATGCTGGGGATCATTGTGAGAGGAGTGGAGGCTGGAGTCAGACTGGGCTGTGAGTGCTACTGGCTTGTGCTGTTGGCTTCTGGAGCGAGTCAGGGGTCTCAGTGCTAACAACTGAAGCAAGTGGGGAGCCTTAAACCTGCAGCCACTGGGAAGGGAATGGACTATGTTCCCAAAACCGGCTGCTGGGGGTCACCATCTTAAGTGTGAGGTGAGTGAGGGGGCTCAAAGCCAGTGGCTGGAGCAGGACAGCAGGTCATGGTCTATGTGCCTGGTGACAGCTCCTGGAGGTGGGTGTCTGTTTTTTCTCCAGATCTGGAGCACATGGGGTGAGTGTGTGAAATCACCAGCGAACTCCAATCTGGACCAACCAGCAAGCAGGAGACCCTGGCTAGGGGCAGGGTGCCCAGCAGCAGAAGGTCTGTGCTGGTACTCAGGGGATCTGTGAACATCCATGTGCTTGTGACCTTGGAGAGTGTCTGCCCCGTGTGCACTGCACTGGTGACCTTCTGCCTGTGCCATGCCCAGAGGAGGAGGGTCTGGGCTGTCTGCCCTGTGGCTGTGCAAGACCTCTCTGGGGTGCTGAGGAGGCAGAGCATCCTCTATGTCAGCACCTTTGACCAGCCAGGCAGAAGCAAGTTCTGGGCTACAGCAGTTGGTGGAGAAGGCCACTCTCAACTAACATCCCTTAACAATTCATGTAATGTTTATTAATGTTAGTCACCTCCCAGCTATCCTTTCTTTCCCCACCCTTTCATTCAGTAGCAACTTTCAAAGTTCAGCATTTCATTTTGTGAGATGATGTATCTGGCAGCATCATATAGGCCAACACTTCAAATTATGATTACAGGTTTCCTGTGTTGGATCATCTCCAACCACTATTTGCAGTATGAAATAAAAGTTGCATTCTGCATTATTTTTAGTTCTTATTTTCTTATTCTTGTAGCTACAAGAGTTCTATTATTCAGTAAATGAGTATTGTATGTATCAGAATGCAACATCCATTGCAGTTTTTGGATTCTTAATAACTGGATGTGAAATGACAAACGAAATGCTGACTTTATAGTCCATGATCAGACATGAAAAACTTGTAAACAAGATAAGCAATTGCTAAATTCCAGTGGACCATAATCAGGACATTTGACCTATTGGCTGTGCAGCAGATTCCTTACATCACTCAGGACAATATTTTATTTCAACTGAAGAGAGCTTTTTTCTCTGCTTGCACCTTTTCATTGTTTACCTTATTGACTATGTTGCATAGTATTGACTATGAGTTTTGTATTAAGAATTGTTTCTTCCAGTCTTCATCTAGCACAGACAGACAAATAGAAAATTATAACTTCTTTAAAGCATATTGTCCCCAGAGTTTTGCTGCAGCAAATAGCTGCAATGCCAGGTAAGTTACAGATGGGGATGTTTAAGTTGCTCTCCTTAGCAAAACACAGAGCTATCTTGCCTTCAACAATTTTAGAGAGTGACATGTAAAGAATAAATAACTAAAGCATATTTATTTCTCCTCTACTGCTGCTAATCTACATAAATCCATGAATACAGAACATGTTGCAGCATTTTAAAAATAGTCATTAAAATAAAGGCAAGAAAATGCTGTAAATCGTAGTTCCTCTATGAATGCAAGGTTTTATCATTGCAAACTGAGCAGTAAAACGGTACTATCAATAAAAGTGATGTGTTTACCCAAAGTACACTCTTAAAATTTAACACAGAGATAAAATGTATTTGTTTGGAAACCTGTATGAAATACACTAAGTTTAACATTTGCCTAGTAGATAGCAGCAAAGAAAATAGATGTCTCTATATGTTTGGCATGCAACAGCAAGTTGAATTGATCAACACACTACTTCTGAGTCAGACTTTAAGCTTAAAGTAACATAATTTGCTTTATGTTATTCTGTTGTACATTTACTTCAAATTATATTGATGCTATTTAATAGCACAGAAAACCCAAGCAATAACTGATTATCAAGCAAAACCAGAGAAAATGAAAAAGGAAAGTTAAGATCATTCATCTATTCAATTGTGAGCAGATTATACACAGACAAATAATAGATAAGAGTCAAATGAAAATCTCTATTACTGGCTAGCTTTTTATTTATTATTTCAACACTTTGTCTGCATTGATGCTTTTACACAAAGGTACATAAGAGATACTGGGTTTGTGCAATGTAACTTCTAAAAGAGACATGCTGAGCACAGAACAGCCAACCAGTTCTATTGGACATTTTTTCATGTGTATGCCCACTGGCAAAAGCAACTAGCATAATGCTAACAAGCTAACATAATGCATAGGATTGGCAAATTGAAAAGAGCTAAAATATACTCTTTCCTTTAAAGACAATTTGCAAAAAGAAAAAAAGCAAAACAAAACAAACAACCAAACACCACTCCCCCCCCCAAAAAAAAAAACAAAACTAAACCCAAAACACAACAACAACTTCACATTCTTTTAAACTTTTAAAATTATTAAAATTCTTGAAAGACTTGTTCCATGCATTAGACATGAAAGCTATTCTGGAAAGCCCAGTACTAAAACCCTAGAGATTATTCTGGGCTATTAGAAGGGGAATGGGAATCAAAATAATGGTGGCACTTGGAAAGACAAAATGTTTTCTCCATTTTGAAGTAACTGTCTGATCTTTGGGAGAATCAGCTGTTTAAATTTGATATTCTAATTCTAGAAACATTGAACAGCTTTCAAAATATTTTTTCCCATATCAAAAGAAGACTTGCAGAAGCACCCAGACATTTTCAGTGCCAAAATATTGTGAAAGAGATTTGATATTGCTAGAGGATATCTACAGGATGATGACATTTTTTTTTTTTTCTGTTTTGGGCCTATGTAGCAGCCAAATTTTACATCTTTTCCCTAGCCTACTGGAAAGAAAGATGACTGTATGACTTACACTTCTTTGACACAAAATAGAAATATACTCCAGAGCTTAGTACAAGGGCCCTTTGTATTTTATTTTGGCTAAAGAAATGTTTTGTTGTTGGTTTGTTTTGTTGTTGCTTTTTTTGTTGTTGTTTTGTTTTTTTCCCCAGATAACTATAACTTTTGAATAGTACTCATTCATTCATTATGGGGCATAAGAAGATGTTAGGGGTTAGATAAAAATAAGTCAGAGATTCATGGTGTTGTATAGTATTAGGTAAACAGGAAGCATACACAGTATAATCCAAGTAAAACAGCCTCTCCAGAGCTTGGGGAGAATAGTTTACTCACTTCTCCTTTTCAAGTTGATGGATTATTCTCATGCCTGAGAATTCCTGTGATAGCATCTGCTATCCAAAGCTTCCTAAACAAAACAGGGGAATGATTTGTGTGTCTTTCATTCCCACCATAATACCTAAGAACAGAACATCTATGAGTTTTTACTCACACAAAATCTAAGAGAAATGCACAAGCTAATGGTCCTTATTCTAAAAATCTTGTTTCTAAAACTCCTTCAATGACTAGTTGTAAGCTTTCTATATATATCAGCTTTGGAATAAGTACTCCAGTTAAATAATATGGGACTGCACCACTCCACCAACCCAGCCCTCCTATTGTTTATAGCCTTATCTTCTTCAGGTCTGCCATTAAATTGTACTCTTGGCAGCATTGAGAATATATTTCTAAGTATTTACAAAGTACCAAAACACTTATTAAGGTACTGATCTTAAATTAACCCCCAGGAAAAATCAGCCACTGACTAGGAGATCAGACACAAAGTTGCCGTATAGTATTACTGAAACAGGGTACACAGGGAATTGAGCCTGACATTTGTGTCTCACATAACAGTGTTTCACTGTAGGCAGAAGTTTAATTCTCCATGGCTATGGAATATGAAGATTGTTGATAAATAGAAATAAGTACTTTGCTTAGAGATACACATGCAGGCTTATTCTCCAGACACAAGAAAAATTAGATGCTTCCACCACTTGACTGGTCAAGTTTATAATGTACTGATCATACTTTCATTACTTTCTGCTATTTTGAGTAAAAGACTGTTCTAACAGTATCTCTGGTTCAGGATGTTAGATCGTATTTAGAAACAAAACACAGTAGAAGCAAACTTTGGGCATGTCCTGGTTTCAGCAGTAGCAGTCATTTTTCTCCTTCTTCGTAGCTGGTGCAGTGCTGTGTTTTGACTTTCGGCCTGGGAACAGAGCTGATAACAAGGATGTTTTGGTTTGGCCAAGGACTTTGTGAGCCTCATGCTCTGCCAGGGAAGAGGGGAAGCCGGGAGGAAGCAGAGACAGGACACCTGACCCAAACTGACCAAAGAGGTATTCCATACCACAACACGTCACGCCCAGGAAGTAATGGAGAGTTACCTGGAAGGGCTGGGACTTCAGGGTTGTAGGAGGTATCGGTTGGTGCTTGGTTGGGCGGGGGGGGGGGGTGAGTCATCGGTCGGCTGGTGATGAGGTGATGTATTCTCTTCCCTTGTTATTTCCTTTATCATTATTATTATTGGTGGTAGCAGTAGTGATTTGTGTTACACCTTAGTTACTAAACTGTTCTCAACCCGTGGGAGTTGCATTCCTTTGATTCTCCTCTCCGTCCCTCCGGGAGTAGGGGGAGGGCAAGAAGGGGGGGAAGTGAGTGAACAAGCTGCCTGGCTGGGTTTAAACCACGACAGTTCTTTTTGGTGCCCAACGTAGGGCTCGAGGGCTTGAGATAACAACAGATCTGACCAGATTAATAGTCACTCGTCACAATGCTGATTTATTGGCTCTCAGAGTTGTTCCTGCTGATCTCACAGTTTCAGAATGCTGTAACTTACTTAGAGCCGGTATTTGCTGTGTTAGTGTTTATCAAGTGTGGGGCTTGGGCTAAGGTTCTTGTCTCACTGTGCTTTATGGCAATGACTTGTAATATGGGGGGGCTCCAGCAGCAGGGCGGGACGGACGTGGCCATGGACTTGTACCTGGCCGTCCGGCTGCTCTTCACCATCCTGGCCCTCACCCTCGCCTCCGTCTTGGTGAGGCCGCGGGGAGCCGAGGGGGAGCGGCCCCGGGGACCAAGCGGCGGCGGGAGCGGGGCCGGAGGCCGCGAGGGGACGGCTGCCGGTGGAGGAGGTCGGGGCAGTCGAGGAGCGGAAGGAGGCGATGGAGGAGCCGAGCCCTGTAACGGTCGAGAACATTCCCTGGAAGCCGCCCACCGAGCCCCAGGAGGATGCAGGAGACCAGGCAGCATTTACCGGCAAGGCAGAGGAGGAAGAGCTGGACTCGGGAAAAGAGAAGCTGGTGGTGGGAGAGCTGGCAAGCACAGCAGCTACACCAGCCCCAGTGACAAGTACAGCAGCATCAACTGAGAGTTCTGAAGGTTTTGAATGGCCTTTGGATATCCTTGGGACCTGCCTGCTGATTGTGATGGGGATCAGCATGTTGGCACACACACAGGCTGTGTTTTACCCACCACCATTTTGTCTGATCTCAAAAGTTAAGCAGAGTCAGGTTTGGGTCTTGTCTGGGGTTAGACGACGATATAGGGTGACCAGGAGATTTTCCCCAAAGCTGGAGAGTCATGAGTGGCAGGGTGTGTGGCACAGTATGGGCAAGTATCTAGTCCACTGGGCCCCTCCAGTGCTTTGGAAGCGTCGGAGATGGAAGGCAGCTGTATGGAGTCCCCAGCAACAAGCTGCAGAAACTGCTGAAGGGGACAGTGAATCATTTTGAGCCTGGTGGGCCCATGGCACTTCAGGCCATCAGAGCAGAGATGCAACACAGAGATGGACTCATGATCGAGGGGGGGACTTAGCAATGGACACTATTGCCCAGGTTATTCACGAGTGTGAACACTGCACACAGTCTCTCCTGCTCTGGAAGACTGTTACAAGAGATGGAGCCTGACATCATGGACCAGATGGACTCAGCAGCTTTATAGGGACTGGTCCATGCACTAAGATAAGCGTACACTGAGATGAGAGTAATGGTATGTTGAAAACGTGGGATCTGAGCATGATGTGAATGGTATGGAATAAGGGGTGGATAATGTCCTGGTTTCAGCAGTAGCAGTCATTTTTCTCCTTCTTGGTAGCTGGTGAAGTGCTGTGTTTTGACTTTTGGCCTGGGAACAGAGCTGATAACAAGGATGTTTTGGTTTGGCCAAGGACTTTGTGAGCCTCATGCTCTGCCAGGGAGGAGGGGAAGCCGGGAGGAAGCAGAGACAGGACACCTGACCCAAACTGACCAAAGAGGTATTCCATACCACAGCACATCATGCCCAGGAAGTAATGGAGAGTTACCTGGAAGGGCTAGGACTGCAGGGTTGTAGGAGGTATCAGTCGGGGCTGGGGGGGGGGGGGGGGCAGGTTATCAGTTGGCTGGTGGTGAGGTGATGTATTCTCTTCCCTTGTTATTTCCTTTATCATTATTATTACTGGTGGTGGCAGTAGGGATTTGTGTTACACCTTAGTTACTAAACTGTTCTTATCTCAACCCGTGGGAGTTGCATTCTTTTCCATTCTCCTCTCCGTCCGTCCAGGAGTAGGGGGAGGGCAAGAAGGGGGGAAAGTGAGTGAACGAGCTGCCTGGCTGGGTTTAAACCACGACAAGGCATTTCAGATATTGCAGAGATAACTAGTATCAAAATTTTTGCCTACCTTCTCCACTATACAGTCAGAATAAATAGCTTTGGGGAGATGAAAGGGAAGAAGGAAGAAGGGAATGACACAGAAGAAGCTGATCCATCATCTAAAGAGGACTAAGGGTCAAGAAATCTCTATTAAAAAGATGCAAGGTTGTGTCTTGCAAAGTCTGCTTTTAGGGTAGACTACATGCAACATCCTTTTTCACTGCAGGAAATGTGAAGTACATATTTACATTTTCAGCTAGTTAATTACTGAACAGATGCTACTTACACTGCCAAATGTGTATGTGCACCTAAATAAGTCTGCTTTTGCCAGTATGCATCAAACAAACAAGTGTATTTCTAACTACGTTATAGTTTGAGCAAAAAGTGTTCTTATCAGTGTTCTTATAAACCCGGCTCTGTCTACCTGCTTATAATGGCCTAAACAGAAGCTTGCAACCACAGTGTGTACAGGAGGGGAGCTTACACTGATGAATACATCAGTACAAAAAACTAAGCTGAAAGTTCTGAAAACGTAGAATTCTGAAAACATAGAATTCTTAGCCACATAGACCAAGATTGTTTCTCAGTTTCAGTAATACTTTATATAAAAAATTCCCACCAGGAATCAGTAACAATGAATAGGGTATATTAACTTTACAGTCACAGAATCACAGAATCCTAAGGGTTGGAAGGGACCTCAAAAGATCATCTAGTCCAACCCTCCTGCAAGAGCAGGAGACTCCACAACCCCCCTGGGCAACCTGTTCCAGTGCTCTGTCACTCCCACAGTAAAGAAATTTTTCCTGATGTCAACATGGAACCTCCTGTGCTCCAGTTTACACCCATTGCCCCTTGTCCTATCACTGGACATCACTGAAAAAACCCCTAGCTCCATCATCCTGACACTCACCCTTTACATATTTGTAAACATTGATGAAGTCACCCCTCAGTCTCCTCCAAGCTAAAGAGTCCCAGCTCCCTCAGCCTCTCCTCATAAGAGAGATGCTCCATTCCCTTAATTATCTTTGTAGCTCTGCGCTGGACTCTTTCAAGCAATTCCCTGTCCTTCTTGAACTGTAGAGCCCAGAACTGGACACAATATTCCAGATGCGGCCTCACCAAGGCAGAGTAGAGGGGGAGAAGAACCTCTCTTGACCTACTAACCACACCCTTTCTAATGCACCCTAGGATGCCATTGGCCTTCTTGGCCACAAGGGCACATTGCTGGCTCATGGTCAATCTCCTATCCACCAGGATCCCCAGGTCCCTTTCCCCTTCACTACTGTCCAGCAGGTCAGCCCCTAACCTGTACTGGTACATGGGGTTGTTCTTCCCCAGATGCAAGACTCTACACTTGCCCTTGTTGAATTTCATCAAGTTCCTCTCCACCCAACTCTCCAGCCTGTCCAGGTCTCACTGAATGGCAACACAGCCCTCTGGTGTGTCAGCCACTCCTCCCAGTTTAGTATCATCAGCGAACTTGCTGAGGGTACATTCAGTTCCCTCAACCAGGATGTTGATGAAAATATTAAACAGCCCTGGTCCCAGCACTGACCCCTGAGGGACTCCACTAGTTGCAGAGCTCCAGCTAGATTCTGCCCCATTGACCACAACTCTCTGCCTTCTTCCTTCCAACCAGTTCTTGATCCACCTCACTACCTGATCATCAAGCCCACACTTCCTTAGCTTATCTATGAGGATGCTGTGGGAGACAGTATCAAATGCCTTACTGAAATCAAGAAAAACCACATCTACCGCTCTACCGTCATCCATCCACCTAGTTACTTCCTCATAGAAGGCTATAAGGTTGGTCAAACATGACTTCCCCTTGGTAAAACCATGTTGGCTGCTCTTAATGACCCCCTCATCCTTGATATGCCTAGAGATGGTATCAAGAATATGTTGTTCCATCACCTTTCCAGGGATGGAGGTAAGGCTGACCGGTCTATAATTACCCAGGTCCTCCTTCTTGCCCTTCTCATAGACCGGCGTGACATTTGCCATCCTCCAATCCTCAGGCACCTCACCTGTTTCCCATGATTTACCAAAGATGATGGAGAGTGGCTCAGCAATGACCTCCACCAGCTCCCTCAGCACCCGTGGGCATATTCCATCCGGACCCATCGATTTATAGATGTCCAGATTACTTAACTGATCCCTAACCCAATCCTCATCTACCAAAGCAAACTCCTCCTTTATCCTGACTCCTTCTGGGGCTATAGGAATCTGGGTCCCCGGGGGAGAGTCTGCAGGAGTAAAGACAGAGGCAAAGAAGGCATTCAACATCTCTGCCTTCTTTATATCCTCTGTCTCCAGGGCACCCACCTCGTTCAGCAGTGGACCTATATTGCCTCTTGTGTCAGTTTTATTCGCTATGTATTTGAAGAAGCCCCGACTTGCCAGATTAAGTTCCAAGGAGGCCTTAGCTGTCCTAATTGCCTCCCTACATCCTCTAACAACTGTCCTATATTCCTCCCAAGTAGCCAGCCCCTCCTTCCATAATCCATAGATTCTCTTTTTCCACATGAGTTTGCCCAGCAGTTCCTTGTTTAACCATGCTGGTCTCCTGGCTCCCCTATTTGACTTCCTACCCATTGGGATACTCTGATGCTGAGCTTGGAAGAAGTGGTCCTTGAATGCTGACCAACTATCTTGAGCCCCTTTACCACCGAGTACCCTTTCCCATGAGACTTCCATTAGCAATTGATTGAAGAGGCCAAAGTTGGCCCTTCAGAAATCCAGAATTGTGGCCTTGCTAGGTATTCTATTCCTCCCACACAGGATCCTAAACTCCACCATCTCATGGTCACTGCAGCCAAGGCTGCCATTGACCGTCACTACTTCAACCAGACCCTCCTTGTTGGTGAGTACCAGATCCAGCAGCGCTCCTCTCCTAGTTGGTTCGTCCACCATTTGCATTAAGAAGTTATCATCAATGCACTGGAGGAACCTCCTAGACTGTGAATGACTGGCTGTGTAAGTCTTCCAGCAAGTATCAGGGTAGTTAAAATCCCTCATAAGGATCAAGGCATGTAGTCGTGAAGCTGCTTTCAATTGCCTGTAGAAAGCCTCATCAACTCCTTCATCCTGATCAGGAGGTCTATAATAGATTCCCACAACTGTGCCACCCGTACCAGCCTGTCCCTTAATTCGCACCCACAGACTTCCCCTTGGTCCTCATCTGTCCCTGGACAGAACTCAATACATTCTAGTCCCTCTCACACAGAAAGAGCAACTCCACCACTTCGCTTTGCTGACCTATCTTTCCTAAAAAGGACATAGCCATCCATGACCACATTCCAGTCATGTGAGCTGTCCCACCATGTCTCTGTAATTGCCACCAGATCATAACCTTTAGACCGCACACAGACTTCTAACTCCTCCTGTTTATTCCCCATGCTGTGTGCATTGGTGTACAGGCATTTCAGGGAGCGAGCAGAGCACGCTAGTGGCACCCTTGGGAGGCAGGAGGCCTTCTGGTCTTCATTAATACTAGAACAATGCCCCACTAGTTCAAACCCAGCTACAACCCCCTCGCACTTCAAATCTAACCTAGAGCTGTGTGAGTGAGCCCTACTAACTCTTGCCCTGGTACCCTTTTTCCCCTGCGGGAGAGGGTCTAAACAACTACCCCTTTCCTCAAATGAAACAATAGATTGAGAGTTCTCCCTAGTCTGCCATTCTTCAAGCCCTAGCATGTTTCTCTTGGGCTTGTCCCCAACAGGCCCAGTTATCTCCCCTTCCCCCTTCCTACTTAGTTTAAAGCCCTGTCAATGAGCCTTGCTAACTTGTGCCCCAGAAACCTTCTCCCCCTCTGGGACTGATGTATCCCACCTGCCACCAGCAAACCAGGTGTCTCATATAGCAGCCTATGATTGAAAAACCCAAACCCCTGCCTTTGGCACCAGTCCCGTAGCCATACATTAATCTGCAGTCTCTTCCTATTTATCTCTTCACCTTTGCTTGTAACAGGTATGGAGGCAAACACCACTTGCACTCCAGACCCTCTAACCAGCTGTCTCAGGTCCCTGAAGTCTCTCTTCATTGCCCTTGCCCTCCTTGTAATAATTTCATCACTGCCAACCTGAAAAACCAGCAGTGGATAGTAGTCAGAGGGCTGCACCAGATCAGAGAGTTTCTTTTTAACATCTCTAATCTGAGCCCCAGGTAGGCAGCAGACTTCCCTGTGGGATGGATCTGGTCGACAAATGGGCCCTTCTATTCCCCTCAGAAGGGAGTCACCCACCACAGTTACTCTTCTTTTCTTCTTGGTTGAGGAAGTTCTAAGGCATGGGGGTGAGTGACAAGCCCTAGGTGACTCACTAGATGGATCTACCTCTTCACCTGCGTTTACCTGGCCCTGTAGTTCCAAGACCTCATACCTATTACTCAAGGGCAACTGGGAGGAAGGAAGGAATTGTGAGGGTTTTCGCTTACCTCTCCGAGGAGGGACCTCCCTCCATACCTCCTTGTCCCTTAAGTTTACTCCTTCTATCTGATGGTAGGAGGGAAGAGGATCCATCACTTGTTCAACCACTTGCCTCTGCCCTTGCCTTAGGGTGTGGCTCCACCAATCTATTTCACTTTCACACTCTCTGATGGCTCTCAACCTTTCTACCTCCTCTCTCAGTTCAGCCACCTGCCTGAGCAGATCATTTATTCACTCACACCGCACACAAGCAGTGTCACTGGCTCTCTCTGGTGCAAGTGCCAGGCTCAGGCATTCACTGCAGCCAGAGACCTGCACGGCCGCATGTCTGCAGGAAGGCTCAGTCTGGGTACCCACGTTATTCCTAACTACAGGTTTTGATCGAGTGATGACCATGATCTATCTAATCGATCGGTCCGTCTACGTCTCTCCGCACAAGCAAGCAGTCCTTCCTCCTCCTGCGCTCCAGTTGAGTCCTCTTGATCTGGCGGTCACCCCACTCGCCTGCCCGCTTGCCTGCCTGCGTGAACTGCCGCGCAAACTGCCTCGACCCGCTCTATTCGCCGCGCTCCCCGGGCAGGTTTTTAACCACACAGCTGCCGCCGAGCCTCCTGGCTCCACCCCCGGTGAGTCAGCTGCTCGAGAGAGCTGAGCTGCCGGGTCCTGGGCAAGTCCTGTTGAGGACTTGAGCCTCACTCCTCAATGGCTTTCGTCGCTCTGAGTTGAGGCTCTTGGAAGCTGATCTCTCCCTGCTCCACTCTGGTGTTGCAGGCGTCCTCTCTCAATCTACTCACCTCAGCAATTGTCATGTCTTTATGACAAATCTGAACATTACTGCTGAATGTTTTTGTTTGGTTTTTTTTTTTTTTAATTATCCTGTGCATAAAAAAAACCTTTTACGAACAGAGTTTGTAGCTGTGGTAATGGATAAAAAAAATTACAACTGTTTCATTCTTCTATCTTAATAAAGTCGGTTTTCACCAATCAAGGTAAAAATTGTGGCCATGAACCATAAATACGGCCTTTTTATAGACAGTTAATACAAGCTTAATGAGTTTGGGCTGGGTTAAGTTCAGTCAACTTTGGAGGGAAAAAAGAGAAATTAAAAATATAAAAAGGATATGCCACTGAATTTATTTCCATTAGGATTTTTTTATCTGTTTTTACTACATCATCTCACATTAATTTAACAGTAGTATTACCCAATCCTAGTACTCCATTGTATTTAAACAATTACACACATATGATTACATCAGATTCCCATTAAGAAGATTTAATCGGAATATTACTCATTTTAACTAGCAAAAATAATGGATACGCAGAGTGCAGCTTCTGACTAAAATTAAAACAGGAAAAACTGCACAAACAAAAAATCTTCTGACTCACCAAAGTGTTTTGACAGTCAAACATTTTTATGATTTTAGCCTAAAGGGTCTGTACTCAAAGGTGAATAAGCCACTGCAATAATCCCTGAAAAGAAGAGGTGAAAGTTTAATGAGTCATTCTAACAGATTTATACTGCTCTGTCAAATTTGCTGTCTATAAAATGTCAGAGCAACTGAAAATTGGAAGACTAGTAAGTTGTTTGCCCTGTTGTTCAAGAACCAACTTAGTAAGGTTCCATGGTATATAGCCCTAGAGGGCAGGGGGGCCCAAGACTGTTGGATGATATTCAAGGATAACCCGCTGCAAGCTCAGGAGTGTTGCATCCGAACTAGAAGGAAGTGTGGCAGGAGGGCCAGGAGACCTCCTTGGATGGATAAGGGGCTGCTCAGGAAACTTAGAAGGAAAAAAGAGGCTTATAAAAGGTGGCAGCAAGGACAGGCAGCCTGGGAAGAGTACAGGGATGTTGTCTGGGAAGCTAGGGACCAGGTCAGGAAAGCTAAGGCCCAGTTAGAATTAAACTTGGCTAGGGATGTGAAAGATAACAAGAAAGGATTCTATAGGTACGTAGTGAATAAAAGACAGACTAGGAACAATATGGGCCCTCTCTGGAAGCTCTCAGGAGAACTGGCTACTGTGGATTTGGAGAAGGTTGAGACAGATGCAGGGACTGTGAGAATGAAGACCTTAGGCTCCCTGTAGGAGAGGAACTGGTTCGAGACCATCTTAAGAACCTGAACAAGCACAAGTCCATGGGACCTGATGAAATCCATCCGCGAGTCCTGAAGAAGCTGGCGAATGAAGTTGCTAAGCAGCTGGCCATCATATTTGAAAAATCATGGCAGTCAGGTGAAGTTCCCAACAACTGGAAAAAGGGAAATATAACCCCCATTTTCAAGAAGGGGAAAATGGATAACCCGGGGAATTACAGACCAGTCAGTGTCACCTCTGTGCCTGGCAGAATCATGGAGCAGATTTTCCTAGGAGGCATGCTAAGGCACATGAAAGACTGCCAGCATGGCTTTACTAATGGGAAATCCTGCCTGACCAGTTTGGTGGCCTTCTGTAATGCGGCTACAGAACTGATGGACAGGGGTAGAGCAGCTGATGTCATCTACCTGGACTTGTGCAAAGTGTTTGACACTGTCCCACACAACATCCTTGTCTCTAAATTAGAGAGACATCAATCTGATGGATGGACCACTCCATGGATAAAGAACTGGCTGGATGGTGGCATGCAATGAGTTTTGGTCAATGGTTCAATGTCCAGGTGGAGACCAGTAACGAGTGGTGTCCGTTGGTGTTGGGATCGATCTTGTTCAACGTCTTTGTGGCTGACATGGACAGTGGGATTGAGTGCGCCCTCAGCAAGTTTGCCGTTGACCCCAAGATGTGTGGTTCGGTTGATACACTGTAGGGAAGGAATGCCATCCAGAGGGACCTTCACACACCTGTGAGGTGGGCTGATGCCAACCTTATGAAGTTTAACCATGCCAAGTGCGAGGTCCTACACCTGGGTCAGAGCAATCCCAGGCACAGCTACAGGTTGGGCAAAGAAGAGATTCAGAGCAGCCCTGTGGAGAAGGACTTGGGGGTGTTGGTCGATGAGCAACTTAGCAAGAGCTGGCAGTGTGCGCTTGCAGCCCAGAAAGCCAGTCGTATCCTGGGCTGCATCAAAAGGAGCGTGACCAGCAGGTCGAAGGAGGTGATCCTGCCCCTCTACTCTGCTCTTGTGAGACCTCACCTGGAGTATTGTGTGCAGTTCTGGTGTTCTCACCATTAAAAGGACATGGAACTGTTGGAAGAAGTCCAGAGGAGGGCCACGAGGATGATCAGGGGACTGGAGCACCTCCCGTGTGAAGACAGGCTGTGAAAGTTGGGGCTGTTCAGCCTGGAGAAGAGAAGGCTGCGTGGAGACCTCATAGCAGCCTTCCAGTATCTGAAGGGGGCCTACAGGGATGCTTGGGAGGGACTCTTCATTAGGGACTGTAGTGACAGGGCAAGGGATAATGGTTTGAAACTTAAACAGGGGAAGTTTAGATTGGATATAAGGAAGAAATTCTTTCCTGTGAGGTTGGTGAGGCACTGGAGTGGGCTGCCCAGGGAAGCTGTGAATGCTCCATCCCTGGCTGTGTTCAAGGCCAGGTTGGACAGAGCCTTGGGTGGCATGGTTTAGTGTGAGGTGTCCCTGCCCATGGCAGGGGGGCTGGGACTAGATGATCTTAAGGTCCTTTCCAACCCTGACTCTTCTATGATTCTACAATTGTTTCTCATGTTATACAGCATATCACAATAAACTAAAAAAGTTGTGTAGGAAGAGCCAGAGAACTGTGTAAGCAAGAAAGAGCAAACTGGTTAAAGAACACAATGGAAGTGTAAGTGGATCAGCAATTCGTAGATATAAAACTGCATTTCAATGAGATTTTCTGCTGCCTTTTGTGTCTGGACAAGCCTAGCACTGCTTCACTCTCAGCTTCGCTCGACACAGAACCAGTATAGAATGATAGTAGCACAGGAATTACAAAAGTAAAAGGGAAAAAAGGATTTGAGGTTCTTCTCGTTAATTTTTGTTCATTTGTTATATAATAAAGCAGGTTATACCTAGAAACCAAGCAGCTGATTTTACAAAGTAAGTGAGACAATGAATTAACCCTGAAATGATCCACTTAGCACCAATGACTGCAAGATGCCAAACTAAGAAAATCTCCTGAGCTTCTCAGAGGTAGTTTTTTTACTGCTTTTAATAATGATGGTAGCTAATAGTTTTTTTCATTTTATTTCCATTGCTCTTTTGTTTCCAATTTTATTAGCAAATACTTATCCTACATTTTATCAGTCATGTCCTGATCTCCCCCAGTCACATCCTGATTTTTAAAGGTATGCTTACAGCAATGCATGTACATCTAAATAGAATAGAGAGGTACCTCTAACACTGTAGCACTGATCATCCGCATTGCATTCCACATTCCCTCACACTAGTATTCACTAGTGCAATATTGCTAGTATTCACTAGTGCAATACCCAGGCATGGTTTAGGGAACATGGGGACTGTCTATAATGGGAGTATGAACCTGCTTGCATCACTGCTACCACCATCTCCAGTGCTATAGGAAGCTTCTGAATCTTCAGACGCTGCAATGCACTCTCCTGTTATATTCAAACCAGAATACGTCCAGAAATGGGAATACCTCTTTTTTTTTCAGTATGTGTAAATCCCATTGCATTAGGCTGAGTCAGAACAAATTTTAGATATTCTGAACCTGGTAACCATTCATGCACATTTATGCGTCCAGACACTATATAGGGTCCAGAGCAGGCCACAAGCTAAGTTCTAGGTGGAATAGATGCATCTTCAACATTAGAAGAGCATCAGCATAGGCCCAGCCCAGGAGATGTGGCTAAGTGTGTGCAGTCCTGTTTCACATAAGTGGTGAATCAAGAAACTGTAAGTTAATTTTTGAGAACCTCACATTCATGATACGTTTTACAGTTTTGGGAAGCTCTAAAATGCCACTCTGGCTACTGGAGAAATCACATTCCTGAGTCCCGAGAGCTTTCTCCTTTAATGGAGGCAGATAAGTGTCCTACAGTGCCAGCAGCAGATGGTGACGGCAATCCAGGAAGCTCAGGTTATTAGGAATGACTGCCCAGACCTACCTTGATAAATGTTCAAAGAAAATGCCTAAATGTTTATGAGTACGTAAAGATGCATAGCAGGGAGGAAAAAGTTGCAATAATTAAGCGATGTAGACACATCTTGAAGACCATGGTAGCCCTGATGGTAAAACTAACTGTTTATTATTGAAAATAGTATCTGCCTAAGTGCGCTTCTACTACAAACAAGAAGACACTTGTAAATCAAAAGTGCTGGTATAGAACATTCTTAGAAGAAAAAGAATCAAAAGGACTGTGTTCCTCCACTGGTTACGTCAAGATACTGATCTGAAAGTATTGAAGATGAGATGAGATGAAAACTGGGGACTCAAACCTCTCAGGAAAATGCTAAGTTGAAAACAGTTTTCATAACTAGGGACATCAGGTAGAAACCTTAGCAGTCTCAATAGTAGAAATATCCATCAGGCATAAAGCAGAGATAAATTATGGAGTGTCTAATTTGGAATAGTCTACTTGTATTTGTCTTTTTTTTCAAACAGTAAATAAATATCCTCTCAGAAATGCCAGTGCAGGTTGTCATTCGGTGGTTTTTATTATAGAGGGATACAGTTCTCACACTCGTAAAATTCACCATGAAATGGTTAAAACATTAGAACAAAACTAAAAAGGACCTTGTCGTGGTTTAAACCCAGTCAGGCAACTTGTTCACTCACTCCCAGTGAGTGGTTCCGGGCTGACAACAATCGAGCCCCCCCCCCCCCCCGGGCTCTCCCCTTCCCCGCTCCTGGAGGAACGGGGAGGAGGATCGAAAGAGTGCAACTCCTATGGGTTGAGACAAGAACAGTCCAGCAACCAATGTACAACACAAATCACCACCGCTACTATCAACTACAACAATGATAAGGGAAAATAACAAGGGAAGAGAACACGATACCACCGGCCAAGAAAACGAGTTCCACCCGGAAGCCCGTGTCCTTCCGGGTAACTCCCAGTTACCCCCCACCCCGGGCATGACGTGCTGTGGTATGGAATACCTCCCTGGCTAGCCTGGGTCAGGCGCCCCGTCTCTGCTTCCTGCCGGCTTCCCCTCCTCCCTGGCAGAGCATGAGCCTCACAAAGTCCTTGGTCAGGATAAACATCACTTAGAAACAACCGAAAACATCGGCTTCACCAACACTGTTCCCAGGCTGGGAGTCAAAACACAGCACTGCACCAGCTACCACAAAGGAAAAACATGACTGCTACTGCTGCACCCAGGACAGACCTGTTATGTTATACGTTATATCATTAAGCTTACATATTTCTGAACTCAGATCCAATGTCCAGAGTTAGTAGTAACTCCCCTTTTCACATTTATACAATGGCTAATGCTTTGATTGTAAATGTGAGAAGCAAAATCCTATATAACTGATTGACCAGTCAGTTTAAAATATTATATGCTAGAAATGGGGCTTTTCTACAAAATGAATCTTTGTCCATAGAAAGCTCTTAAGATGTGCAATACATCAGGCTGATGTTACTGAATATAGAAAAGCAGTCTTCAGTGAAAGATTATTCTGGAAATATTTTAACAAAGCCTCATATGATGGTTCTGTCAGCTGACCATCTTATTTATACAAGGCTGGGACAGATCCAGCTGCTGTCATGAACTTTCTTTTATACAGTCAAGTTCAAGTTCCCTCTCTGTCTGATTCACATAACAAAGCAGATGCCTGAACACTAATCTAGCTCATTTGCGTAGCAGCTGTCCTTCAGCAGTGCAATAAACAATAGAACATTTTCATAATTTAGGCTTATGCTTCAAACAGGAAAAATTAATGCTAGTCCAAAGTAATTTGCAATGTTAATTAGACAAGCATTCTAAATAATTACATTTATTTTCTCAGTTTATAGACACTTCTAACAAAAAATTATGTAGAGCTTACTGAAGAAGGAGCCTAAATTTCAGCTGCTACATTGTCATTTGTCTTTAGCCTAAGTTTTGTATTAGCCTCTGGGATGTAAAATATTTAATGAGGTGCTTGACTCCAAATCACCAGTGTTTTGAAAACTCTCTAAAAATGCAAATTAATTTCATAAATCTTTGTGATATTTTCTCACATAACTGATTATATTTTGATATCATCCAATGTAGATTTCAATTTTATAGTAACTTAATCATTGAAACATCACAAAAGAATATGCACTATTCTCATTTAGTAACTTCAGTCTAAATGGCAAAGGAGCAGTGATGACAACAGAAGCTATATAAGCAACTATCTAGAGATCATGTTATATTTTGATGTAATAATTATAATGTAGATGCTGTTTTCTAGTGTGTTCAATGGTTGTGAGTATAAGAAATGCAAAAATATTTTTATCCTGTTTAGGAGAGTATCACAAAAATGCTGTTGGAAGTCTTACCTTGTGTATAATGTATGCAACCATGTTACTTCATATCATGAAACAGCAAAACCTACAGAAGTTAATTACTGAAACTTTATTATTCATGTTCCCTATGTTTTGGTTTTTTTTTTGTAATAGAACTGATAAGCTGATTTGTTATGAGAAAAAGTTTCTTATATTCTCTTAGGTGCTATATACAAAATAAATTCCAGTGCTCTCCTTTCTCATCAGCTAATACTACACTAAGGACTTTTAATTGTAAGTTGTAAAGTAAATATTATTGTAATGTTGAGAAATATAATGAGATTGAAATTAAAAGTTTTAAAAGTTGCTTCTAAATTTGAGGGAGATAAAATGACTGAGGAATGTAAGTGGTTATGAAAAACATACCTGATATCAAAGTGTTCTCTCAGCTTTTGTGTATTATTTGGACTTTTATTTTGTAATAAAGGTCTTTAGTTTTCCATTTTCTTCACATAGAAAACTTTACAGAGAAAATAAATGCTCCATTTCTACATATACCCAGTTATAGGGTAACTAGAAAATTAAGTACAGTGGCTAAAACTACCTGAATATAAAATACCAAAGTAGTGCATAAAGATTTTTCATCTTCTGTTTTACAAGCAAAATAACACCGTAAAAAGATGATAAGTTCTATGAATCATAATTATTAGGATATTGAACATTCAGATCCGTTTTTTTTTCCTAAAAAATGGGTCCAGCACTGCATATAATCTTTCCTTTTTTCATTCTTCTTACATTTGTTTTTTCCTTCTCTTTTTTTTTTTTATATATCTCAGCCTACAGTCTAGCCATAATGGCAGTCTCCAATTGCAGATTTTAGATTTCCTGAATCTTCCTTTAAGTTGCTGGAACAATCTGCATCACCTGGTAAGATAGCATTAGAAGTCTGAGCTACCAAGAGCAAAAGGGGTTTTTATTTCCTAGCTTGGTAAGTCTGTATCTAGAATCAAGCCAAGCCAATCATTTAATCTGCAGGTT
Organism: Pezoporus occidentalis; assembly: GCF_034315485.1. Taxonomy (NCBI): domain Eukaryota; kingdom Metazoa; phylum Chordata; class Aves; order Psittaciformes; family Psittacidae; genus Pezoporus; species Pezoporus occidentalis. The sequence goes on along the minus strand of NW_026915147.1, from coordinate 291,181 downwards.
TACTCATCTGTAAAATGAAGATTTAGGAGTTTGGAAAGTGATTTGAGATCTCAGAAAAAAGGCCATTCGTGAAAAAATTTAGTTGTTTCCTAGTGTTTCACCCATTTTTCCTTTGGAAAGCTTGTCTGAATTCTTAAAAGCACCCCCTCCTAACAGTGCAAATTCTGAAGATCAGTCTTCCTGATTCTTTCACTGCTGCCACTGTCAGGGTCTGACTGGAGAAAAACCCAGTGTCAGACCTATTTTGTTCATGTTCCCTGGTGAAATTAAGATGCAAGAGAGTACTGTAATCAATCAGTTTGTTTATTATAAAAAGGTAATCATTAAGAAAGATACTTATTATGAAAAGATAGCAATAGGAGAAATTGGAAAAAAGGATAGATATTAAGCAAGAATTCGGAGTGCAGAGAGATAGTCACCACTGTGGGTCCAGCAGCATTTCGAGAGTCCATGGTCATCTACCATGGCAGATGGCTCCCCGCTTCTGTAGTCATCATTGGAGGTGGATATTCACCACAGTGATTACCTTTTTCCCCTTTTATTATGTGTTGGGGGGAGAAACTCTGCTCTGAATGTCGGGTACTGCACATTCCTGGTGGTTTATGTGCATTCAGTTTCTATGGTCTCTCAGCCAGCTCTTCAACTGTTCACGTCTGCAGCAACACTTGAGATAATGGGCAGCAATTCTTTACACCAATCTTTGAGATAATGGACAGTGGAGTCCCATTTCAGCTCCTCACACCCAGCTTCGAGATTCTCAGGACGGTGAGAAGAACGTGCAGCAAGCTCACTGCCCTGGACTTCAAGAGAGCAGACTTTGGCCTCTTCAGGAACCTGCTTAGTAAGGTTCCATGCTATATAGCCCTAGAGGGCAGGGGGGCCCAATACGGCTGGTTGATATTCAAGGATCACCTGCTACAAGCTCAGGACTGTTGCATCCCAACTAGAAGGAAGTGCAGCAGGAGCGCTAGGAGACCTCCTTGGATGGATAAGGAGCTCCTGAGGAAACTTTGAAGGAAAAAAGAGGCTTATAAAAGGTGGAAGCAAGGATAGGCAGCCTGGGAAGAGTACAGGAATGTTGTCCAGGAAGTTAGGGACCAGGTTAGGAAAGCTAAGGCCCAGTTAGTATTAAACTTGGCTAGGGTATTAAGCATAACAGGAGGGGAATCTACAGGTACATAGCAAATAAAAAACAGACTAGGGAGAATGTGGGCCCCCTCAGAAGGGAACGAATGCCATCCAGAGGGACCTCGACACGCTTATTAGGTGGGCTGATGCCAACCTCATGAAGTTTAACCATGCCAAGTGCAAGGTCCTACACCTGGGTCGGAGCAATCCCAGGCACAGCTACAGGTTGTGTAGAGAAGAGATTCAGAGCAGCCCTGTGGAGAAGGACTTGGGGGTGCTGGTTGATGAGAAAATGAACATGAGCCGGCAGTGTGTGTTTGCAGCCCAGAAAGCCAACCATATCCTGGGCTGCATCAAAAGGAGCGTGACCAGCAGGTTGAAGGAGGTGATCCTGCCCCTTTACTCTGCCCTTGTGAGACCTCACCTGGAGTATTGTGTGCAGTTCTGGTGTCCTCAACGTAAAAAGGACATGGAACTGTTGGAAGAAGTCCAGAGGAGTGCGACGAGGATGATCAGGGGACTGGAGCACCTCCCGTAGGAAGATAGGCTGGGAAAGGATCATGACAATATGAATGGACTGCTGTGAAAAAAACAGGGGAATCGGCCGACAGGCTAGTAGGCAAAGCAGGAGGAAATGTAAGCTGAACTATAACGACTCTACTGGTGACCTTTATGGTTAACAATCAAGTTCCATAGCATTCCTAGGGAAAATAAAGTCAGACACTGTGATATTCCATATGCAGCGGGGATGTTTTCAGCCCAATATATCATGTCATTTATAGGAATTATTCTGATGTTATGGGCACATCATTAAAAAAAAACCTTAAATCTATGCTTTAGTGTTCTTGTGGGAATTGACAAGGGCGCAGAACCTTTCTAAGGTTTTTCTTTTTTTCTGCACCACAGTGGTATGTAAAAAGATGCAGATTTTCTTACAATAAAAAGTACTTCTGGTTTCTCAGCCATGAACAGTTGCTTTATTCAAAAGTGCATAAGAATTAAATAAGCACAAGCTATCCACTTTTTCAGTGAATTATTTTATGTCACTGTTATGGAAAAGTCCATTAAATAATTAATATTTTTACTTAATTTTATTTAGCTACTGGAGGTTTTTCAGCAAGTCAAGGTATAATACCAGATTACCTGCTCGTAAAATATTGCCCATAGCTTTTCATATATCAGGCATGCGAATCTTTTCTTCTGCACTGACAGATGAGTTACAGTTGGACAAAACTAGTCTAAGAAATCAGTGAAAAATAAATCTGTATAAATATTAGCCATTCAGGGTTGCTGTGTGTAAGATAAGATGTGTTTTGGCAGTTATTAACAAATGCTGATATTTTACTGGCCATCACTGCATCTTCAACAAATGTGCTCATGAGTAATAAAAGGCTCACTTCAGTCCTTCTACATGGTGCAGTAAATGTAGCACAGATATGTACATGCATAATATTCCCCTATTTAAGAAAGCCTACACATGATATAATTTTGCAAATGTGCTTCAATACACACACAGTGTAAACAGATACAATGTTTTTCTATATTATCCTTCCATAAAAATTTCAGAACTATAAAATTTCACACTATAGGCTTGTCATTTCCAAAATTAACTTTTTTCCACTTAAACTTACTCTAAGCTTTTGGAGTCCAGTAACATTGGAGTCTTATGAAGACTCAAAAGGGCTCTAGCAATATCTTGGGTTCAGCTGTAACAGATATTTTTCTCCTTCTTAGCAGCTGGTGAGTGCTGTGTTTTCTACTTTAGTTTGAGAACAATGCTGGTAACACACCCATGTTTTAGTTGTTGCACAGTAATTCTTCCTCTGATCTAGGACTTTTCTGTCTCTCATGCTCTACCAGTGACAAGGGAGCAGAGACAGGACACCTGACCCAAACTAGCCAAAGTGGTGTTCCATACCACAGCACATCATGCCCAGTATATTAACTGAGGGGAGCCACCCCAGCCACCCTGCTTGGGTTGGGCTGAGTATGTCAATGAGTGATGAGCAATTGTATTGTGCAGCATTTGCGTTTACAGTTTCCTTTTCCCCTTTTAGTTTTATATTCTCTTCCCTTGTTATTTCCCTTATCATTATTATTATTGGTAGCAGTAGTGATCTGTGTTATACCTTAGTTACTGCACTGTTCTTACCTCAACCAGTGGGAGTTAAATTCTTTCGATTCTCCTCCGCATCCTGCTGGGGTGGGGGGGAGGAAAGAAGAGTGGGTGAGCTGCTGCGTGGTTCAGAGTTACAGGCTGGGCTTAAACCACAATAATCAAGTGAGCAAATTTTTATTCTTCTTTTTTAATGTTATAAAAGGTAATGTTTTTCTTCCTCAGAATTGCACTGCAATGAGAGCTAGCAGATAAGAGGACAAGTGAGAGACTTCGTATCTCATCATGTTTTATAATTCTAAAATGGAACCTGCTAGATATAATTATTCTTGTGTGTATGCATATACATATAGACGCACAACCCTCTTCCCCAAACACAAGCATATGCATGTTCACACATGTCAGTGTTTTAAATTCTTTCTAATATATTCACAGGAAATTGTCCAAACGTTCCCTCAAACATTCAGTTAAACAAAATTCTGATGTTTAACGACAAGTTTACGATACGTGAAAGAGGCAAATCCTCTCTTTACTGAGGAACACACCAACACCGTCTTCTTGTCACAGAAGGTCTAAGAGGCATTTTTTACAAAATTCTAGTCACTTGTACATGCAGGAGATCACTGTACAGATTTTTATTTTCTCACTTTACATTCTCTCATTTATAACTGTTCAGCAATTCTTCAAAACATTAAATTTTCTCCCTTCAGCTTATATGAAATACATGCATTACATGACATGGCAAGAAAAGCAGCAAGCACGAGATGGTCGAATTTGAGATCCTCAGGACAGTGAGATCAGTCAGCTGATCGGAGCTAGCCTAGCTAGAGCCACAGCCAGCATGCTTCAGCGACCGCGAGGGTCAACGGAGATGAGGAAAATCAGAGGGGATAGCGCAGAGACATCGTGGCTCCCGACATCTCCCGACCCCCCAAGCCCCAGCAGCCCTTGCGAGAAAGCGGCTGACGTGGCGGGGGGCGTTCCCACGGTGACAGCGACCACCCCCCTGCCCCTTGCCTTGAAAGAGCCTCAGAGAGGGCAGCGGCTGCCCACCGGGCGCAGGGAGGAGCGAGCAGGTCATGTTGCTGGCCCTGTTGCTGGTGTCCCAGGCTGCTGACCAATATGGTCGCCTCCAGAAAGAGAGCTTGCAGTAAGGTGACTGCAGCAACTCAGACAGAGACCCCGTCCCAAACCGTGGCTGTTCAGGTCTCTGGGTGCAGGGAGTGCCAGAGCCTGCTGCTGCCGGGGGAGGGAGGACAGCATTCCACCTGTGTGAGGTGTGAGCAGGTGGAAGATCTGCTTAGCCTGGTGGCAAGACTTAAGGAGGAGGTTGAGACGCTGAGGACCATCAGGGAGTGTGAAAGGGAGATCGACTGGTGGAGTAACTCCCTGGCGCCAGTTGGAACGGTTCCAGGGAGATACCCCCCAAAAGGGCAAGGACCCCCTGCCCTCTCACACAGAGGGGGATGGCCTGAGACAGCCCCTGCCCTGTAGCTGTTGCGCAGAGGTAGGGGACCAAAAAGACAACGAGGGTTGGAAGCGAGTTCCAGTTCGACGTCGTGGGAGACCCTCCCCCCTTCCTGCCCTGCTTCCTCAGGTGTCCCTCTGTAATAGGTTTGAGGCCCCGGATCTTGAAGGAGAGGTAGGTGAGAATGTGGGGCAAGGCCAGCCTACAAGGCCACATAGGAAAAGGGGGTCGACTTTGCACCTCAAGACTGCCTCTGTTAAGAAAGAAAGAAGGGTCATTGTAGTAGGGGATTCCCTTCTGAGAGGAACAGAGGGCCTGATATGCAGAGTTGACCCTCATCATAGGGAAGTGTGTAGTCTGCCTGGAGCCCGGATCAGGGATATTACTAGGGCGCTCCCCAACCTGGTGCACCCGACAGACTACTACCCGCTGCTGGTCTTCCAGACAGGTGGGGAGGAAGCTGCTTCCCGCAGTCTGAGGGGGATGAAGAAAGACTACAGGGACTTGGGGCGGATGGTGAAAGAGTCTGGGGCTCAAGTGATCTTCTCCTCACTCCTTCCATCTTCCACTGATGATGTGGGAAGGAATGGGAAGATTCAGTTCATAAACGATGGGCTTCAAGACTGGTGCTACAGGCAGGGCTTTGGATTCTTTGATAACAGCTGGTTTTATAGGGCACCAGTCTGGACAATGACAAGTGAGAAAGGTTTGTCTCACAGAGGCAAAAGGATGCTGGGGCGCAAATTAGCAGGGCTCATTTGGAGAGCTTTAAACTAGATTCGAAGGGGGATGGGGTTGTAGCTGGGCTTGCCCCAGTGGGGCAGCGCTCCAGAATTAATGAAGACTGGGAGGCCTTCTATAATCCTAGGGTGAAATCAGTGTGCTTAGCTCGCTCCCTGGAATGTCTGTACACCAATGCGCACAGCATGGGAAATAAGCAGGAGGAGTTGGAAACCTGTGTTAAGTCAGGAGACTGTGATCTGGTGGCAATTACAGAGACGTGGTGGGACAGCTCACATGACAGGAATATAGTCATGGAGGGCTATGTCCTTTTCAGGAAGGACAGGCCAGCCAGGAAGGGTGGTGGGGTTGCTCTTTATGTACGGGAGCAACTACAATGCACCGAGTTCTGTCCAGGGGCAGAAGACGAACGAGTTGAGAGTCTGTGGGTGAGAATTAAGGGGCAGGCTGGCAGGGGGGATACTGTTGTAGGTGTCTGTTACAGACCACCAGATCAGGGTGAGGAAGTTGACGAGGCCTGCTACAGGCAGCTGAGAGCGGCCTCACAGTCACAGGCTGTGGTCGTCGTGGGGGATTTTAACTTCCCTGATGTTTGCTGGAAGGACCACTCGGCAACCCAGCCGCAGTCCAGGAGGTTCCTCCAGTGTATGGATGATAACTTCCTCCTGCAAATGGTGGATGAGCCGACCAGGAGAGGAGCGCTGCTGGATCTCATCCTCACTAACAAGGAGGGTCTGGTTGAAGCAGTAAGGGTTGAGGGCTGCCTTGGTTGCAGCGACCACGAGATGGTGGAGTTCAGGATCTTGTGTGGTAGGACTAGTAGAATAGCAAGTAGAATTGCAACCCTGGACTTTAGCAGGGCAAACTTTGGCCTTTTCAAGCAATTGCTAGGGGAAATCCCGTGGGCAAGACTGCTTGAAGGTAAAGGGGCCCAAGATAGTTGGTTGACATTCAAGGACTGCTTTTTCCGTGCTCAAGATCAGAGCATCCCGACACGTAGGAAGTCAAGGAAGAGGGCCAAGAGACCTGCGTGGCTAAATAGGGAATTGCTGGGTATGCTCAAGTGGAAGAGGAGAGTTTACAGGTCATGGAAGGAGGGGCTGGCCACTTGGGAGGAATATAAGGCTGCTGCTAGAGGATGTAGGAAGACAGCTAGGAGGACTAAGGCCTCCTTAGAATTAAACCTGGCGAGAAGGGTCAAGGACAGCAAAAAGAGCTTTTTCAAATACATGGCAGACAAAACTAACACCAGAGGCAATGTAGGCCCACTGATGAATGGGATGGGTGCCCTGGTGACAGAAGATACAGAGATGGCAGAGTTACTGAATGCCTTCTTTGTCTCTGTCTACTCTGCTGCAGGCAGTCCTGAAGAGCCCTGTACCCCTGAGACCTTAGATGAAGTCAGGTCAACGGAGCGGTTTGCCTTAGTCGATGAGGAATGGGTTAGAGATCAGTTGAGCAATCTGGACATCCATAAATCCATGGGTCCAGATGGGATGCACCCACGGGTGCTGAGGGAACTGGCAGAAGTCATTGCTAGACCACTCTCCATCATCTTTACCAAGTCTTGGGAAACGGAAGAGGTGCCTGAGGACTGGAGGAAAGCAAATGTCACTCTGGTCTTCAAAAAGGGCAAGAAGGAGGACCCGGGTAACTATAGACCGGTCAGCCTCACCTCCATCCCTGGGAAAGTGATGGAACACCTTATCCTTGCTGCCATCTTAAGGCATATCAAGGATAAGAGGGTTATGAGGGGCAGTCAACATGGCTTCACCAAGGGGAAATCATGCTTGACCAATCTCTTAGCCTTTTATGAGGAAATAACACGGTGGATGGATGATAGCAGAGCGGTGGATGTAGTCTACCTTGACTTCAGCAAAGCATTTGACACAGTCTCCCACAGCATCCTCACAGCTAAATTGAGGAAGTGTGGACTGGATGATCAGGTAGTGAGGTGGACTGTGAACTGGCTGAAGGAGAGAAGCCAGAGAGTTGTAGTCTATGGGGCGGAGTCTAGTTGGAGGCCTGTAACTAGTGGAGTGCCTCAAGGGTCAGTACTGGGACCAGTATTATTTAATATATTCATCAACGATTTAGATGAGGGAATTGAGTGTACTATCAGCAAGTTTGCTGATGACACTAAGCTGGAAGGAGTGGCTGACACGCCAGAAGGCTGTGCTGCCATCCAGCGAGACCTGGACAGGCTGGAGAGTTGGGCAGGGAATAACTTGATGAAATATAACAAGGGAAAGTGTAGAGTTCTGCATCTGGGCAGGAACAACGCCAGGTTCCAGTATAGGTTGGGAAACGCCCTGTTAGAGAGCAGTGTAGGGGAGAGGGACCTGGGGGTCCTAGTGGACGACAGGATGACCATGAGCCAACACTGTGCCCTTGTGGCTAAGAAGGCCAATGGCATCCTGGGGTGTATTAGAAGGGGGGTGGTTAGTAGGTTGAGAGAGGTCCTCCTTCCCCTCTACTCTGCCCTGGTGAGACCCCATCTGGAATACTGTGTCCAGTTCTGGGCCCCTCAGTTCAAGAAGGACAGGGAGCTGCTGGAGAGAGTCCAGCGCAGGGCAACAGAGATGATTAAGGGAGTGGAGCATCTCCCTTATGAGGAAAGACTGAGGGAGCTGGGTCTCTATAGTTTGGAGAAGAGGAGACTGAGGGGTGACCTTATTAGTGTCTATGAATATATAAAGGGGGAGTGTCACGAGGATGGAGCCAGGCTCTACTCAGTGGCAAACAATGATAGGACAAGGGGTAATGGGTACAAACTGGAACACAAGAGGTTCCACTTAAACTTGAGAAGAAACTTCTTCTCAGTGAGGGTGATGGAACACTGGAACAGGCTGCCCAGGGAGGTTGTGGAGTGTCCTTCCCTGGAGACATTCAAAACCCGCCTGGACACATTCCTGTGTAACACTATCTAGGTGTTCCTGCTCCAGCAGGGGGATTGGACTAGATGATCTTTTGAGGTCCCTTCCAATCTCTAGCATACTGTGTGTCGTGGTTTAAACCCAGTCAGGCAACTCGTTCACTCACTCCCCCCCTTCTTTCCCTCCCCCTACTCCCGGAGGGATGGAGAGGAGAATCGAAAAGAATGCAACTCCCACGGGTTGAGATAAGAACAGTTTAGTAACTAAGGTATAACACAAATCACTACTGCTACCACCAATGATAATAATGATAAAGGAAATAACAAGGGAAGAGAATACATCATCTCACCACCAGCCGACCGATAACTCGCCCCCCCAGCCCGACCAAGCCCTGACCAATACCTCCTCCAACCCTGCAGTCTCCCAGCCCTTCCGGCTAACTCCCAGTTACCTCCTGGGCATGACGTGCTGTGGTATGGAATACCTCTTTGGTCATCTTGGGTCAGGTGTCCTGTCTCTGCTTCCTCCTGGCTTCCCCTCCTCCCTGGCAGAGCATGAGGCTCACAAAGTCCTTGGCCAAACCAAAACATCCTTGTTATCAGCTCTGTTCCTGAGCTGAAAGTCAAAACACAGCACTGCACCAGCTGCCAAGAAGGAGAAAAATGACTGCTACTGCTGAACCCAGGACACTGTGATACTGTAATACTGTGAAGAGCGTGCAGCAAGCTCACTGCCATGGACTTCAAGAGAGAAGACTTTCGCCTCCTCAGGAACCTGCTTAGTAAGGTTCCATGAGATACAGCCCTAGCGGACAGAGGGGCCCAAGACTGTTGGTTGATATTCAAGGATTACCTGCTACAAGCTAAGGAGTGTTGCATCCCAACTAGAAGGAAGTGCAGCAGGAAGGCCAGGAGACCTCCTTGGATGGATAAGGAGCTCCTGAGGAAACTTTGAAGGAAAAAAGAGGCTTATAAAAGGTGGACGCAAGGACAGGCAGCCTGGGAAGAGTACAGGGATGTTGTCCGGGAAGCTAGGGACCAGGTTAGGAAAGCTAAGGCCCAGTTAGAATTAAACTTCACTAGGGATATTAAGGATAACAGGAAGGGATTCTGCAGGTACATAGCAAATAAAAAACAGACTAGGGAGAATGTAGGCCCCCTCAGGAAGCTCTCAGGAGAACTGGCTACACAGGATTTGGAGAAGGCTGAGGTTCTGAATGACTTCTTTGCCTCGGTCTTCACTGGCAAAGGCTCTGACCACACCACCCAAGTCTTGGAAGGGAGACGCAGGGACTGTGAGAATGAAGACCTTATGCCCACTGTAGGAGAGGATCTGGTTGGGGGCCATCTTAAAAATCTGAACGTACACAAGTCCATGGGACCTGATCCATCCGCGGGTCCTGAAGAAGCTGGCGAATGAAGTTGCTAAGCCGCTGGCCATCATATTTGAGAAATCATGGCAGTCAGGTGAAGTTCCCAACAACTGGAAAAAGGGAAATATAACCCCCATTTTCAAGAGGGGGAAAATGGATGAGCCGGGGAATTACAGACCAGTCAGTGTCAGCTCTGTGCCTGGCAAAATCTTGGAGCAGATTCTCCTGGAAGGCATGCTAAGGCACATGCAAATCCGCAAGGTGCTTGGTGACAGCCAGCATGGCTTCACTAAGAGGAAATCCTGCCTGACCAATTTGGTGGCCTTCTATGATGGGGCTACAGAACTGATGGACAGGGGTAGAGCAGTTGATGTCATCTACCTGGACTTGTGCAAGGCGTTCGACACTGTCCCGCACGACATCCTTGTCTCTAAATTGGAGCGACATCAATTTGATGGATGGACCACTTGGTGGTTAAAGAACTAGGTGGATGGTGGCATGCAATGAGTTTTGGTCAATGGCTCAATGTCCAGCTGGAGACTGGTAACGACTGGTGTCTGCCAGGGATTGGTGTTGGGACCGGTCTTAACATCTTCGTCGGTGACATGGACAGTGGGATTGAGTGCACCCTCAGCAAGTTTGCCGATGACCCCAAGATGTGTGGTTTGGTTGATACACTGGAGGGAAGGAATGCCATCCAGAGGGACCTCGTCAGGCTTGTGAGGTGGGCTGATGCCAACCTTATGAAGTTTAACCATGCCAAGTGCACGGTCCTACACCTGGGTCAGAGCAATCCCAGACACAGCTACAGGTTGGGCAAAGAAGAGATTCAGAGCAGCCCTGTGGAGAAGGACTTGAGGGTGTTGCTTGATGAGAAAATGAACATGAGCCAGCTTCAGTGTGTGCTTGCAGCCCAGAAAGCCAATCGTATCCTGAGCTGCATCAAAAGGAGCCTGACCAGCAGGTCGAAGGAGGTCATCCTGCCTCTCTACTCTGCTCTCGTGAGGCCTCACCTGGAGTATTGAGTTCTATTGTCCTCAACATAAAAAGGACATGGAACTGTTGGAAGAAGTCCAGAGGAGGGCCACGAGGATGATCAGAGGCCTGGAGCACCTCTCGTATGAAGTTAGGTTGAGAAAGCTGGGGCTGTTCAGCCTGGAGAAGAGAAGGCTGTGTGGAGACCTCATAGCAGCCTTCCAGTATCTGAAGGGGGCCTACAGGGATGCTTGGGAGGGACTATTCATTAGGGACTGCAGTAATAGGACAAGGGGTAGCGGATTAAAACTTAAATGGGAAGTTTAGATTGGATATAAAGAGGAATTTTTTTCCTGTTAGGGTGGTGAGGCACTGGAGTGGGTTGCCCAGGGTGGTTGTGAATGCTTCATCCCTGGCAGTGTTCAAGGCCAGGTTGGACGAGGCCTTGGGTGGCATCGTTTAGTGTGAGGTGTCCCTGCCCATGGCAGGGGTGTTGGAACTTGATGATCTTAAGGTCCTTTCCAACCCTAACTATTCTATGATTCTGTGATTCTATGTGTGAGAAATTTGTAGTCAACTAAGTAGAAGAACAAAAGCCAAAAATAAAATAATTTTCACTCTTCAGAATCCCATGTCTGCGCTATAACATTATTATTCCCCCAATAATAAAGTGATATGCAGAGGTTCAGAGAGAACAGAAAAATGCAAGTCTCCTTTGGCCTTCTCTATAGTTGCTACAATTCCAGAAGCCTATGTTATATTTCAGGTCTGATTTACTGAATGGATAACCCTGCTTTTGTCTCTGACTATTGTGGACTGCACTTTTTCCTCAGTTGATGTTGCCCAGGGAGGTTGCGAATGCTCCATCCCTGGCAGTGTTCAAGGCCAGGTTGGACGAGGCCTTGGGTGATATGATTTAGCGTAAGGTGTCCCTGCCCACAGCAGGATGGTTGGAACTAGATGATCTTAAGGTCCTTTCCAACCCTAACGATTCTATGATTCTATGTTGCCTTAAAAAGATAGTGTCAAGGTAGTTGAATTCCAGTGAGGCAGAGGGTTTCTGGAAGACTGTCTTTTACAGTTAACCAGCAAAGAATGAATGACCCAATGAAATCTCAAAGACAAAAGGAGATTGCTAGCTTAATCTGTAATTAATCTGCAACATTGCTTGCCACAAGGTGCTGTGGACACTGAACTGACATGTGAATTCAAGGGGATAATGAAAAGTCCGTAAAATAGAAATTTATCATGGAATTTTACCTACAAAAAGCAGCTCTGTCTAGAAAATCTCTACAGCTACAGTTTGGAAAAGTATTTTTAGTAAGGGCATCACTACATGCCTGTCGCATTATTGTACTCTTTCCTATTTAGTGAGTATTGGAGGCAGCACAGGGTTATTCCTACTCTCCAACACTGAATTGAAGAAGACAACTCTTTGAAGAACAGATAAAACATATAGGAAGGAAATGCAGGGAAGAGCTGAGCTGCTGTCCACAGAGCTTTGAAGAGAAGTCTGTGGTGACTACCACACAGCAGGAAAAATTTGGAATAGCAGAATTTGTCTGAGGAAAATACCCAAATCATTAAGAGTGTGGAAAGAATGAAAAAGGCTGCATAAACGATTTTAAGTTAATTTTAACTCAGCAGATGGAAGAGCTATCAAGGTGTCTGACAAACCTGGGAGGTTAGAACAGATGCTGCAACTTCCGCACCCAAAAGTAAGTGAAAAAGGTAACTGAACTATGAAGAACTTCACGATATGCCAAGGGAGATGAAGATCGTCCCAGGGATTTAGTGATTTGTTTTAAGATGATACTTCCATTTAAACAGAACCACACAATGCAGTAGCTCTTGACATCTGAAAACACAGATCAGTTGCATAAAATAAAGTATCTTTGCTGTACAGAAAACCTTCTGCTAAAAATTCCAGTCATATGAATATATTGCTAGACCTACCTAAGTACTGTATCCAGTCCTCAAAGAGCTTTTCAGCTGAAACACAAAGATGGAGAGTTCTCCTTCTAGAGAGCATGAGCAAAATAACAACATGCCAGTGCCTACTGAAATAATTTGAAAGTGTTAACTGGGTCAGGACTGAGTTAAAGAATTCTGTGTAACTTGAAATTAACCCCCCCCGGGGATATTGATACAAACTTTCAAATGCTTTTAATAGATCTCTGGAAACCAGTGGACAAGCTTTTGTTATGCAAAGAAACATTAATTTAACTAGAAAATTACAATTTCTTATTATAATATCCAAAAACATTTAAAATGAAGAAAATAGTACTTACAAGATTAAGAAAACTATGGCTAGCATTAGGATTTATGGCATGAACTAACCATAAATGAGTTTTGCATAGAAGTACACAGCTACATGAATGGTTAATAGATCTGTAATGTCTACAATGACATTTTTCAAAAGGGCTGATCTTCATAAGTCAGAAGAGGAAAAATGCAGTGGTGAGGCATGCCTTCCAAGGTGTCATATTTCTACTGTTAATTACTTTTCTTCTTTATGTTATATTAATGTCATCACTGTTATTTATTATCTGTGAAGTCCTGACAGTAAAGTACTTTAGAAGAAATGCCTTAAAACTCCCAGGAGAGAAAATAATAGAAGAAAATCTTTACTCCTAGAAAAGTAGAATTATAATCCCATTTTCTTCCAAAGCATTAAAAGATTCAAATTTTATTTCAAGTATAATGAATCTAACCTTGCTGCTTTTGTTTAAAAACAAATGACTTGTCAGTGCTGAATCATAACAATATATATCCAAACTGCCACGAGGTGACATCTCAGCTCTATTCTGCTACATACAATCAAGCAGCTCTTAATTCTGTTTTGGCTGTTTATCAACTTCATGTCACTGAGCTGGTTAAGAATCCTCAAATTTGCTATGCCGTGAATGGATGTGGATGTAGACTCTCTATGTTGTCACAATGACAAGCAATATACCATATCTAAAACAAGGCCAATTACTCTAAGAAAGGTACTTCCAACCTAGAAGTCATGTCATGTTCTTTCATCCTGTCAACCAGCATCTGTAGGAGACTAATGACTACAGCTTCAAGTACAAACACGGTTCTACAGACAACTGCTGCTTTGTCAATGCAGAAGAGTTTTGTGGATGGAATTTGATTTTGAAATGTGACAAGTTTTTGGCAGCCCACTTGGGAAGCTGCTGAAGATCCCCTCCTGGTCAGCTGTCGAGGAAGGTGGAAATCCAGGGCCTCCAGCTTCTAGCATCCTGAATTCCCAGACTCCTTAGGTCTTTTCATAATTTCTCTGGTCAGCAGGTAAGGAAGAGTGTTTCCAGAATTTCTAAGCACTGACTTAAGTGCCAGAACATCCATTATACTAATAAGAATCTAAGTACTTCTAAGACTAAACCCTCCAAGCTCCAGTGCTAACAAACTAGCTATGGTTCGTGGTTCACAGTCTTATGTTAGATAGCCCACTAACAGTCTGAGCAATCCCAGTCCAGGGACTAGCCATGCTAGCTTTCTAGTTTTGAGATTGATAAACTAGGTAACACCCCCAGAACTAGACTGTCCCATAGGTTGTTCCTTGTGAATGAGAACTTGAAATGTCACAGCAAAATTCCTTAAATTGGTAGTCAGTGGTGCTCACTGGAGATCAATACTGGGGCTGGTCTTATTCAACTCATTTATCAATGACCTGGATAGAGTGTTCCCTCAGCAAGTTTGCTGATACACCTGAAGGCTGTGCTGCCGTTCAGCAGGACCTCAATAGGCTGGAGAACTGGGCAGAGAGAAACCTAATGCGGTTCAGCAAAGGCAAGTGTAGGGTCCTGTATCTGGGGAGAAAGAATCCCAAATGCCAGTACAGGTTGGGGCTGATCTACTAAAGAGCTGTTCATCTGAGAAGGACCTAGGAGTATTGGTGGATGACAAGTTCACCATGAGCTGGCAGTCTGCCCTTGTGGCCAGGAGGGATAAGAATGTCCTGGGGTGCCCTGGGAGGAGCATGGCATTCAGCAGGTCAAAGGAGGTGATCCTCACTCTGCTCAACCCTGGTGAGGCCACATCTGGAGAACTGTGTCCAGTTCTGGGCTCCTCAGTACAAGAAAGACAAGGAGCTACAGGAGAGGTCCAGTGGAAGCCACAGGGGATGATCTAGGCCTGTTTAGAGAAGAAAAATTGAGAGGGGAGCTCATTATTGCATATAAGTATCTCAAAGACGAGTGCCAGGAGGGTGGTGCCAGACTCTTTTCAGTGGCACCCAGTGACAGAACGAGGAGAAGTGGCCATAAACTAAAACACAAGTTTCACCTAACATGAGGAAGAACTTCTTTACATTGAGGGTGGCAGAGCACTGGAACAGGCTGCCTGGGGAGATTGTGGAGTCTTACTCTCTGGATAAGTTCCTGTGTGACCTGCTCCCTATGGCTCTGCCCTGGTGTAAGCGGCGAGGAGAAGCAGACAGGCCAACCCAGTATGGGTGATAAGCAACTTCTACCTTATTTGTGACGCAGTTCACACATATATAGGAGCAGTATTCAGCCACTCCTTCTTGGCATAACAGTATTGGTTAGCCCCCACAGCTTCCTCCACATTCTCCTCCCAGGTCCGGTCTCTGGCCACCTGTGGGGGCCACCCCCTGCCTTGCTTGCACAGTCCTCCAGAACTCTGGTCCTACTCTTAGAGTCATTCTGCAACACCCTGGCACGGTTGAAATGGATGATCTCCAGAGGTCCCTTCCAACCCTAATGATCCTGTGATGCTGTGAATGCTTTCAGAAAAAAAATCCAGCTGAACATCCTTTTCACAAAACAGAGTCTGTCTGCAGTTTCACGTATCAGTTTATTGAATCTCTTGCACCAGAGACCTTCTACATTGCCTCTGTGTGATCATGTTTTCTAATGATACTGAAGTTTGAAAATGGCTGTCTTTTAGAAAGTATTCTCCCTTTCTTTTGATGGTTGTTTACTCTTCAGATGTGGTAAAAGGAAATCCTGAAGTCAACTAAAGCGTATTAAGTTTTCCGCCCTAGGTTTCTCTCTGAAAACCAACAAAAATATAGTGGTTTTGATTTCAATTTCTCAGAGATAGATGACAACAGACACATAAGATTAAAGTCTTCTCTAGCTGATAGGAAATTTTATCTTCAGTGACATTTTTCTGTGATAAATACTGTAATGTTTCTTTTCAGTTCACTGTTATCTTGGCGTTATTAACCATAGTCTGGACAGGTACCAGTTTATAACAACACCTGTGAGTGATCAGGAGGAGAGCACTCTTACTAGCTATGTTGTTGAACAAAGACCTGTCCAGAGCTTTTTCTGAGATTTCTTTCTGATATTATAAAGTAATCAGATGCAGATTATTACAAAAGTAAATTCTGCCTTGCAACTATTCACACCTGGCACATGCAGAAAGCTATGTACTGTGAGTTTATATATACATACACCCACATTTTCTTTCTCTAGTTCACTGTGTCTTTTTTCTGTTGCCTGCTGTAGAAACAGTGATTTAACTGCTAAAAGAATGCTTGTTGCTAAATTATTTCTATCTTTTATTAGTTCTGTTTCTTTGCTCCACTTAATTTGCTTCATTTTTTCAAATAAACCATTTTAATTGCAGGTCACCTACCAATCAGTTAAAGAAAAAAACAATGATTTAAATTTAAATCACTGTGGAATCATCCATTTCCATACCTCAGTAATTAAGATGTTATATATGCACACAGACATGCTATATACAAAATGTCTTAGGTACTGAGAAATACATTGACATACACTAAGTAATCTTGTCATAGGGTGATACATTCAGTAGACTTTTTCATTTAAGCAGCAGAGGCTTTGCAAACCAGATAAATTTCAACACTCAGATACTCAGTATATACAGATTGTCTTTTAATAAGCCTGTTAAGGTATATTAAATTCCTGAGGCATGCAAGTTTCCTGATTGAATAATTATGTTACATGGATACATCCAACACCCAGCTGTATTACTTCATGTCAAACCTGACTGATGTATAAAACCACATTTTTCTCAGTTGTGAACATATGTGTCCTAAACTGAATTCCCAGGATGTTCTGCTCCATGTTGTCAAGGCCAAAGCAAGGGAAAATTATCAAACAACAAGGGGAAACTATCAAAGAATATCAACAAAACCCAACAAAATAGTTTATAAGAAAATGCCCCATTTTTCTCCCATTTTACAACATCCCAACTTTCACTTTATTTGTGATTTCAGGTTAGTTTAACTAATAGTTTGATCTGATTTTTTTATTTTTTTCCTGAGAGTCATATCATGAAGATCATGACGATTCTCCTTTTCAGAACGTTTACATGAGATGTTTAGATTCACTTACACGATGAAGAGAAATAGGTCTTAACATCTCACCGTATGCAAAGATTGTCCCTGGAACTGGACTATTGGCTACTCTGAAAAACATGATCTGATCTATGACCCCACCATATATACATAAAGTACTTACATTTAAATTGATCCAAATAAAATAAAATAAAATCTACTGTTAAGACACATGTGAAGCAAATGGTATGCCTAAATTCTATTTCCATTAAATACTTTGTTATTAAAAATAGCACAATGTTAGTAAGAACCATCTACTGAAATGCCCATAGGTAGTCGAGAAGAATTTTTTGCTGAAGATTCAAAACAGTCTCATCAGGGTACATTTTTTATGTGTAAGGTGGTTGTTGCTATCGTTGAGGTACTGGTAGCAAGAAGAATTTCACCACTTATCTCCCTACTTTCACTTCATTCAATTTAAAATAAACACTTTGAGTTTTACAATCAAATGACAAAATGGAAATGAATGCATTTAAAGTCAGTCCAAACCATCTAAAAATTACTCTGTGGCTTGTTTGATCAAAGTATTAAGAAAAAGTATCTGCCCAAGCAACCATGATCCAAGATGGAAACCCACGCCTTTCAGAGAAAAGTGTGTTTCCATAAAATTGAAGGATTAAGAATTAATGGAAAAGTGTTCCTGATTCCACTGGGAACTCTTTGTAAGTAGAATTTCAGGAAACCTTTTGGTGAATTAAGGGAAAAAAAAAAAACAAACCAACAAACCCACAATAAAATGGAAAGAGCCCTGGGTACCTTTTCCTTTCAGCCCATAAGGCCACAAATGCCACTTTAACATCAAAACTTCCTTTCTGGTGTATCACCTGTTCTGAACTGTTCTTATTTCATGCAGTCCTCTGCATTCTTCTGCTTTTGACAAGAATGAATCACTTGGTACAGATTTCTTGCTTTGTTTACTAGGTACAGGGCTGAGTGGAAAAAGTGGTCACTTGAAATGATTTTGTTATACTTCCTTGTCTGCTCCTTTGTGCCCTTGCTTGTTTTCCTTGTCTTTTTTGGTTGATTTGTGGCCATGTTGCACAAGTTATAAATATAACCACACATCATGTTTTGATAATGTAACGCATTCAGTCTTTTCTCTATGATGTGTTTCTTCATGACATGAGAGAACTTACAGTAAAATGTCTGACTAAAATAACCTGGGGAAATAGAAATAGGAGCCATGTTCTTCTTTCAGACTCCCTATAGCACACTGTATTCATTTATAAATGGAAAGGCTTTAACTCCCAAATAGCACTGTGCCCCTCAAAATCCTTTGTGAGTAAATAGAAGGGCCATGCAACACTATAAGTAAACTTATCCTGTAATTGCTTACATCAAGTTGAATCATCTGTCTCCATGAAGAGTTTGGGGGTGTTTTCTGGGGCAAGCTGCAAGTCAAGGATGATCCATTATGACATCTCGAGGAACCGATTGTGATGACCCTGAGTGAGAAGTTCCAATGCCAGGGATGACATGTGACCACATGTCTCTCTCTGCTTATATCCAGGGATTAAGGAAAGACTTCATGTCCTGTAGTTCTTCCAATCCTTCTTTCTGTCTTTCTTGAAAACAGGAGTGACATTTGTTTTCTTCCAGTCTGCAGGAAGCTTTCACAACAGCCATGACCTTCCAAAAAAAATTGACGGTAGTCTCACAATGGCATAGTTATTTCCTCAACATTCATGGCTTCATCCTATCAAGTCCCATGTCTTGTATACAATTGGTTTCAATTGGATGCATACAAAAACTCACTGAGTAGAAAAATCACCTTTTAGATTTCATTCTTGGGTCCACCTGCACAAACTTCTTTTGCCTGTCCTTCATATAAGTGAGCTGGGCCCAGATCAAAAGAGACAACAAAATATTTCTGAATTTAAAATTGAGTTGAGATTTATACATAAACTCTTGTGTTTATATATGGAACATATATCTTCTTTAAAGTTTTAGATATTGCTTCGTGTACCAAATGAATTTTATGACAATTTAAAAGTGCTTCAGGTAACTGATGTGCAGTGAATAAATATTTTTAAATGGTCTGACAAAGATTCCAGGAAAAAAAGCTTTCTAATGCTCTCAAAATCAAATTGCTGTTCCCAGCTTTTGGTAGTTTTCACATAATTCAATCTCAAAAAAAAAAAAAATCTGTCAAATAAAGAAAAAAAATTTGTAGGAAATATAGAGGAAAAAAATCTTGTTTCTAAGTCTGTCATGTCAAATACAGTTTTCCATGGGGAAAAAAGAGGAAAAAAAACAAATTCTCAAGTCATACTGAAACAAAAGAAAGGTGTTTCATACAACGATGGCAATAAGAAGGGAACTTTTTCCTGCAGCTAATTCAAATGGCTTAAAGAAAGAATGAAGCAAAAGTTGATTATCTATAATATCTTGTAAATAAGCAGATCTTCTCACAAATACATACTATAAATGCCTAGAAGGAAGATTTTAGAACTCCTGTCTATGGCACAGTAGAGAACTACTCAAGATTTATAGCCAAAATCCATAAAGGAACTGTTGCTACAGCTTTCATCACCAGTGTCTTTGTGGTAATTCTGGGAAAGTTGGACTGCTTTGAAGTCTGTATTCTTGCAGTCCACAAATTTGGTGAATGCAGTTTTTATAGTGTTCTGGAAATCAGTTATACTGCTACCCAGCACCAGGTACCTCTTGCTAAAGGACTTGGGAAAGCAGTATAAAAAGAAAAACAAACAACAAAAAACCGAGCAAATAATCCAACAAACCAAAGAGAGGCGAACAGATTTGTTTTAATCTAGATTACAGAATCTTTTTCCAAATGCACTCTTTAAATTGATTTTCAAAGGAGTTAATTGAGAAAGGGTGTGCTGTTCAGAGCTAAGGTAACAGAAAAAGATTTCTGAGAAGAAGACATGGACAAGGCATCAGAAGATGATGAGATAAAGAAGCAAACTATGATGTGAAACTGATTACCCATATATATGAGGAAAATCTTGATAAAAAGAGGTTGCAATGGGCATATTGAAAACAAGGGAAGTTGTAATTATGTTCCAGGCATAACAAACTCGCTGATTACTCTGGGAAAGAATCAGATATTCAGATTTCTCTCCTCAACTTCAGTTTTTCAGGAGAGCAAAAATATTAAGGGAGTAAAGAGTTCTCAGCTGATTCCTCTGAATGTCCTGGGGGCAAAAGGAGCTAGAAAATTATGGTTGCAGCTTTCTCTTGGATTAACCCTTTCAGGAAAGCCACTGAATGGGAACCACTGCATTTGTTAAATTGCTAACATGTTAGGCACTTAGAGATAGCTTTCGCTTATAATAGGCAATTCTCAGCATTTCAAACGTAGCCTTGACCTGCTTTCTTTCCAAAGAGCTGGTTCCTCTCTCACCTGCCTAATTCCATACTTCAAACACACATGAAAACTGCATTTGAATATAAATTTATTATCTTTGACTTCCACAGCCTCATTAAAGAGCTAGTTACCTTAAGTTAGTAGCCACTAACTTCTGAGCGTGGCTGTGGAAACAGCTTGCAAGGTGACATCCTAGATTTGGAGTCAAGATTGAATCTGTCATCAAGGTCCAGAAGTATGTCAAGAGTATGTCTCCTTTGCTTTCCCCCACGATTTATGTGGGGATGTGTATGTATACATCTATGGAAATTTTGAGAACTTTCATACAACACAGCTCTATAGCCATCTATTTTTGCAAATGTAAAATGACGCAATTTTTTCTGAATATTATACTTAGCACAAGTGGCCTGAAGGCCATAATTTAACACAGTATCCCTTACAGATAAAACTCCTGTAATTATTAGTGAGACAAAAAGATGCTTTTAAAATTCCTTATTTTATATCATATCTATATAGTTCCTCCCAGTGCCACAATTCCACTCTGTTAGTGGAATAGGGAGAGAATTCATGAAATTCAAGGCTACAATGAAATCCAGTACTTCCTTTTTCCTTTGCCTCAGAGTATATCACCAAAATGTGCCATGTCTGTTAGAATAGTATATAGGTACACTACTTATTAGAGAAAGATTCTACCTGGGGAAGTACTACAGGCAATATTGAAGATGACATATTTAAATCATAATGAAAAATGTAGGGTTTTAGACTGCCTTGAAATGATAATGCCACCTTTAAAACCTGATCTAAACCATATGAATGAAGTCTAAAGTTAGTTGCTCTTTCCTACTGAAACATTTCGAAAATGTCACTGCCCAGAAAGATGATGAGGACCATCTTTTCTCCTCTCTGGCAGTGGTCAAGGCCAGGTGGGATGCTCAGGGGTCTTTAAGTAACCTTGTTTAGTGAAAGGTGTCCCTGCCCATGGCAGCAGTGTTGGAACTAGATGACCTTAAGGTCCCTTCCAACCCAAACCATTCTATGATTCTGATTTTATTAAGAAAGAAGGCATTAGATAGTTCAAGAAGCTAGATTTTCTTTCCATGTTCTGCATCTGACTCAACACACTGAAGCTCTATCTGGTGTTGTCAACCTAGTGAAAAGTTTAGAAAACTAAAAAATAACATGTCAAGTCCCATGTGCTCATTCTAATACCATCCAGTGGAGAGTAAGGGAGGGATGAGGCACAGCACATTATATTTTTTGAGAATGTAAGCTAGATCTTCAGTGAAATCAGAGAGACAATCTAATAAAAATTTCTTTCACATTCATTTTCAAAGAAAAGAATGGTAGAAATATTTAACCTGAAATGCACCTAGAAATGTTTCTCAGTTCTTCTCTATTATTAATTAATGGCTCAAAATATAATCAACAACAGGTAAGAAACTGGCTGCATATTTTCAATAATATTTCATGTTATCCTGAGAAGCATAGGTAGTCACTGAAAGCAGAATCACACATCCCTGTGTTCTTTTCCAAGATACTACTTTGTAGAGGCCACATTTAGTTTCTGTCTTGTCACACCTCATTTAATCCAGCAACATGAGCAGAGATACATGTCATGCACTTTAAAACTTAATTTATGAGAAATTTCAGCTGCTGCCTTCATATAATGAAGTCAGTCCTGACAGGAGTAGGACTGAGTTTTGTACAAAAACTTGTTCATTTCTCATTTCTGTACTGGAATATTGAATTTCTATTATACCTTGTCTTTCATCACAATGACTGGAAAAAGGGAAATATAAGCCCCATTTTCAAGAAGGGGAAAATGGATGACACAGGGAACTACAGACCGGTCAGTCTCACCTTTGTGCCTGGCAAAGGCATGCTAAGGCACATGAGAAACAACAAGGCGCTTGGTGACAGCCAGCATGGCTTCACTAAGGGGATATCCTGCCTGACCAGTTTGGTGGCCTTCTATGATGGGGCTACAGAACTGGTGGACAGGGGTAGAGCAGTTGGTGTCATCTACCTGGACTTGTGTAAAGAGTTCGACACTGTCCCGCACGACATCCTTGTCTCTAAATTGAAGAGACATCAGTTTGATGGATGGACTACTCGGTGGATGAAGAACTGGCTGGATGGCTGCACACAAATGGCTCAATGTCCAGCTGGGGACCAGTAACGAGTGGTGTCCATCAGGGATCAGTGTTGGGACCAGTCTTGTTCAACATCTTTGTCGGTGACATGGACAGTGGGATTGAGTGCGCCCTCAGCAAGTTTGCCGATGACACCAAGCTGTGTGGTTCGGTTGATATGCTGGAGGGAAGGAATGCCATCCAGAGGGACCTTGACACACTTGTGAGGTGGGCTGATGCCAACCTTATGAAGTTTAACCATGCCAAGTGCAAGGTCCTACCCCTGGGTCGGAGCAATCCCAGGCACAGCTACAGGTTGGGCAAAGAAGAGATGCGGAGCAGCCCTGCAGAGAAGGACTTGAGGGTGTTGGTTGATGAGAAAATGAACATGAGCCAGCTTCAGTGTGCACTCGCAGCCCAAAAACCAAAAGTATCCTGGGCTGCATCAAAAGGAGCCTGACTAGCAGGTTGAAGGAGGATATGGAACTGTTGGAGGAAGTCCAGAGGAGGGCGACAAGGATGATCAGGGAACTGGAGCACTTCCCGTGTGAAGATAGGCTGAGAAAGTTGGGGCTGTTCAGCCTGGAGGAGAGAAGGCTGTGTGGAGACCTTATAGCAGCCTTCCAGTATCTGAAGGAGGCCTATAGGAATGCTGGGGAGGGACTATTCATTAGGGACTGTAGTGACAGGACAAGGGGTAATGGGTTAAAACTTAAACAGGGGAAGTTTAGACTGGATATAGGGAAGACGTTCTTTACCGTGAGGGTGGTGAGGCACTGGACTGGGTTGCCCAGGGAAGTTGTGAATGCTCCACCCCTGGCTGTGTTCAAGGCCAGGCTGGACAGAGCCTTGGGTGACATGGTTTAGTGTGAGGTGTCACTGTGCGTGGCAGGGGGGCAGAAACTCAATGATCTTAAGGTCCTTTCCAACCCTAACTGTTCTATGATTCTATGCTTGTGTGCAAGCAATACTTTCTTAAAAATGTGAATAATATGAAGTACCACTGCTGTTAGCACTCCTTAAACTGTGCAATAAGTCAAATGTGTGCAAACTTTCCTATTCATGAAATCCCCCAGCTCTGCAGCTCAGTCTAAATAATGACTCTTTTGACTTCTCACTGGAAACAGGTCACTGTTACACTACCAAATCACTTTAATATAGATTCTACAGAAGTGTGATTATTTTAGGAAAGTAACGTCTTCAGTTACAGGCTTCTTTGGACAGGTGGTGTGTTTCAGCATTTGTACCATGATCAAAGCCTTGTGGAGCTACCAGAAAGTATCTATTAATAGCAATAGTAAGAATTATAATATGACAGATAAAAGCAACACTCCCTAGATATGATAAGGACCAGTGCAGAAGGAAGTATATTAAACTAAACTATTTTTCTGTATAAATACAGAGGGTGAGAAGGTTCTGGAAACTCAATAAATGCTGAATTATCTTAGAGAGTAATTAACAAAAGAAACATTAGCCTGCATAGAGGCATTAAAATAATGTAATGAAATTTATATTTAATACCATATCAGGGATTAATGAGACTAACTTAAAATAATTATGCCACTCATGTCACCTTAGTAGAGAGGAACATACAGTTCAATGCAACAAAAATGAGAGAAGTATAATGCTATTGAAAGGAATTGTGTAAGACTTTCCACATTTCAGAAAGAGATTTTCTATTTGAAGACAAACCTTTTCAAATGAACAGAAAGGACAGGTGGTATACAAGTGTTTTTTAAAGGAAAAATATGACTGCACTAGGCAGCAAGGTAGACAACAGGATATTTACCCTGGAAACGTGGCTTGACTTTTTATGACAGAAAGTGGAACATATGTTCTGGAACAGAGAAGGCAACAACTGGTCCAGTTAGAGTTATTTACTGTAGATTTAAGTTTCTGTAATTTAGCATTTGACAAGTATTATGAAGCTACAGCTAAACTTTAAGAAAAAGCAATAGCAAGACAGATGTCATAGTACTTGGTACTTATATATTCTTTTGGGTTGGGTTTTTCTGTGGAATAGCTGTTCTGAAGATTATCCTTCTGCATTCCTTTTTATTGCAAGTTACTTCAGTGTAATCTCAGTCACATGGTGATGTGTTCTTTTGAAAAGAGCATTCTGCATACATGACTACATGCTGCGAATGTACTATAGTTAGTCTCTTTGTGCACACAGATTTCTCTATATGCTTTTTTCCAAATAAGAATAACTGATTTCTGAACCTTTTAGTTAAAACCTTCCATTATTAGATTTTCATTCCACCATTGTTCCAACTATGATCAAAGCAAAGCTTTCATTTTGCTATAGCTAAATGCAGAGTCTCTGATATTAAAATTTCGCAAAGCATTTATGGATAGATTCTTGAAGTTAACATAGCAAGTTAATCAAATCACTTCATGTGTTCAAAATGAATGCTTAGAAAAGATGAAATTAATCTAAAAATGTTCTTTTGTATAAAGAAAGTTCTTTTTATTTATTCCTTATAGAAGTTACTGGAGATTAAAACAAAATTTTACTTCTGTAAAAGTACATATGTCCCTTTTGTCCATTAAAATAATAAGTAATATCTGATGTGTAGTCTTATACTGCTTCAAAAGTTTTCAGAAAAAACCTGGACTTCAGTAAGGCCTACAGCACTGTCTCCCATAAGATTCTCATACAGAAGTTGCTAATGTATGGGCTGCGTCAGCAGCCCATACAGAGAGTGTGCCCATACAGAGCCCACGAGACAGTGAGGTGGACTGAAAACTGGCTGAATGGCTGGGCACTGAGGAGGATGATTGCCCAAAGGCAACTTTATGAAGCTTACGAAGTTCAATAAGAAAAGTGGAAAGTCTTGGGAGAAACAATGCCATACATTGATACATGCTGGGGGCTTACCCAGCTGGAAAGCAGCTCTTATAGAAAAGGTTCTGAGTCCTGGGGAATACGAAGCTGAATGTAAGCCTACAATGTGCTCTTGCTGCTAAGAAAGTGAGTAGTATATTGGGCTGCATTAGGCAAAGTTATTTCCAGCAGGACCAATAGAAATGATCTTTCCCCTCTAGTTCATACTGATGAGGTCATACCTAGAGTACTATGTCCAGCCTGGTCTTCCCAGTATGAGAGAGACATGGATGTACTGGATAGAGTCCAGTGAAGACCTACTAAGATGATGGAAGGACTGGGCCATCTCTCATATAAAGAAAGGCTGAGAAAACTGGGACTTTCAACTCTCAGTTCAGCCTGGAGAAGAGAAGGTTCAAGGAGATCTTGATATATATATATTTACCTTAATGTCTTCACCTGAAGGGAAAGTGTAAAGAGGATAGAGCCACAGGAAATTCCAGCTGAACATCAGAAGACACATTTGCACAATAAGACTGACCAGGCACTATTACAGGTTGCCCACCGAGATTGTGGAGTCTCCATCCTTAGAGATATTCACAGTCTTGGACAACTTGTGTCCCTATGCAAACATGAGGGTTGGACAAGATAACCTCCCTTCCAAACTCAACATTTTGTGATCTTGCCATTCTGTGATTATGTGAAATTCTGTTTGATTCTGTGAATGTTTACAAAACTTTGGATCATTATATGTGAAATGGGTCTTTGAGTCCTCTTTATAGTCCACTGTCCTTCATTATATGTGAAATGGGTCTTTGAGTCCTCTTTATAGTCCACTGTCCTGAATACAGGGGAAAAGCTATAAGTAATTGCAATGTTTCATCATCCTTTATAAAATACATTTTAAATAGCATGGAAAATGTAGCAGTTTCCTAAAGACTACATTAGCTGGTGAGACCTGAGAACTAGAGAAATGTAAGACTGGCTTCAATTTAGCAGGAAATTCTAGAAGGACTAACCACTAAGTAAGTACCCAACAACTGAGGATACTTAGTGTGACAAAGTCTGATTAAATCTAGTTAAAGCATGGACTCAGAAAACCAAAAGGTCCCGGAGAGCAAAACCACATGCGATCAGATGGGTGAGGGTTACAAGTGGGTTGCCACAAAACTGAGGGGTGGATTTTATTTGTTTTGGATCCAGAAAAAAATAACATTGAGCGAGACAATAAAAATGAACATGACAGAATACCAAAAGGAAAACTGAATGAATTCCAAGGATTAGAACAGGTCAGACTCTGTTGCAAGAGCAACACATTATACCTAATGCAATTTTATCTGAGTGGCCATACAAGTGCACCATGCCAAATATATGTGCACATGTGTGTATACATACTTGTGTAGACATAAATAAAATTTTGTGTGGCATGTGTTACGTTCGTTACTGCATGTTATTTCTACCATTAGCTTATTTGAAGTGACAGTTTTCAGAACTCACCACTTAGTCTGGGTACATCAATTCACAGAGAAATGAAGGGATATATTATTTTCATTCCCTCCATGGCAGTTTGTATTCCATAGATCTTTTAACATTACCTTTAAAATTCCATATAGGGCAAAAAAACGACCTGCTCCTGTGTCACCAGTGACCTCCATGTTTTCTAGATTCCCGATAAAATTATAAATTTTGCCAGGAGGCAAGAAAAGTCTTTTCCCTGAATTTATTCAGGCCTTCTGAGTACCTCATAATTGTTTTGGGAACCTGTTGCAAATCAATTCTATAGTAGAAATCATAGACAGGCTGTATCAGTTATGGGGTACAACTACTCTGGAACCAGCAAATGTTTCCTCCAGTTCAAATTGATGCTATCTGGGCCATTGTTACCATAAACAAGCAGAAACTACTCTTATCTAAAGCATTGTAACACAAATAGGGTCTTTTTTCCCTTACAAATATAAATACAGAACAGGATCATCTCTTATGGGCCAAGGAACAAGCATCACACATCCTCAGTAACAAGGAGGCAAGAAATATGCATGAAATACACAAGTACTCTTGTAACGGAAGTGTCAGTATGGACTAGTGTGTTATTTTACATTCTTCCAGTAGAATCACCATTCAGGGATTTAGCTGCCTCTCTTAAAATACTTTATATTTAAAAAAAAAATATGAGATTCCCTAGATTTGCTTCTAGCATTTTTACATTTTTTTTTCCCTCAAGAATATATTATAGTTGGTAAACACTTTGGTAAAATTCCCTCTAAAACTCAAAAAGAAATGTGTTGCACTTTAAGAAATGTATATGATTTTCTTCCTACACCAAGTACTCTGATTTTCATTTATGCTTTTACTGTATTGCAGCAACACAGCCCAGTTCTGTCATGTAGTTATCCAGTCTCTCTTATCGCTTTTAGTGCAAAATTATAGCTTTTTCTTTTCTCTCTCCTAAATAACCTCATATGCTGTCCACAGGAGGTAAAGCCATTAGCCTGAATCAGTCCTCACTGATTAATCTGTCAAAACTCTGTTTATATTTGCATAGTGTAAGAAGGCTGGTGCATGCAGTGCTAAGGTCATTACTGATGCACCCACTATAAGAAAATGTATGGCTGCTCAGTGAAGCTAACAAGACAATTAAAAAATGTTCATGATCCTCACCCTGACTTGCTGGCTTGCCCATCCTCATCCCTGGGAAGATGCCACATCACTGGGCTGGACCTGCCTTAAGATGACCCTCTGGCCTGCCCTTCTCCGTGGCTGCACCATGGCGGCTCTGCACTAGTCCCACTGCCCTTGCCTCAAGGAAGCAACCTATGCCACTTTGCAAACCAAAACAAATGCAATCATCAGCACAACAAATATGCTGCTTATATGCTAATGTTTAATCTATTTATGAGCCTTTCTACATGTGTTCTTTGGTACATGACCTACTAAATTCTTCCAAGTATTAATTAATTCATCTTCTTCATAGAGATTTCATATCATATAATATGACATACAGATATTTACAAATAAGGAGAGAGAAACACAATTTAGCTATACCCACAAATATAGTTGAGGGCTTATATTTCAGTTCAAAACCAAGGTACTGCTACTCTTTGAAGGCCACAACTTTCCCACACATTTGTACTTTCACCCACTAACATTCACTTAAATGTTTCCATCTGGCCTCCATATCAGCCTACTTTCCTGATGGTGCTGGGGACTGATGGTGCCTAAACTGTATCAGAAATCAAAACGTGTCATTTTCCCAAACTCCTGCAAAGCAATCTAATAATCTCAGATCACCTGAAATACATCTGGAAGATCTGGACAGCTCACTTCTGCACAGCCCAAAGTCAGGCAGGGTGACAGTGATGCCACGCCTGTCCTGCATCCAGGATTGAAGAACAACCACGCTATAAATTCCAGCTGTACCCAAAGGAAACTGACTGAAAATGTCTCAGTTCACAAGATAATGTCCTAATTACTCAGTTAAATATTTTTTAGTTGGTCTTTCTAAGATATCACCTTGTCTGGCTAATTCTTATGCGTGAATAACAACCAGTCTTTGGGCTCTGAACAATATTAAAAATTGGGGATAAGAAATTGAACAAATTCCCCTTGTGGAATTCACACAAAGTGGTTTGTCTGCACATATTCAGAAAAAGGTAGAGATTATTAAAAAGAAAGTAAGATCTTCTGAATAACAGCAGAAAGTTATTTCTCTGGACTTCATTTTTAGCTACTGGTAGAAGCAATCATATTTATGAAACTATTCATGGGTGCTTTTGCTCATGGTAGTCTTCATCTTTCATTTGTTTAAATGCCTTTTCTCATTTGCTGTGAAGGAAACGGAACTAGTCTTCCTTCTTTGATTTTGTGTCATTTGAAGGCAAGTAAACCTTCAGTCTTCCAGATCACCCTCCAAAAACAATTCCCATGGTAGCAGATGAAATCTGTGATATCAAGGTTATTTGTTTGTAGTTGGTTTATTTAGAGATGATTCTGATAGTACAATTATTTTATTCAATGAATCTTATAAGTAAATTAGATTTTTTCCAGACACTGTATATGTAATACATAGGGAAGAGTTTCTCCTAAGAGGTCTTATATGTATTTTACATCTCTGAGCCCCTTTCTTCATATTGATGGTTTCTGGTTTTACAGATAAGCCACAAAAGGACTTCTGAATTGCCAGAGCACAAAGATTTTTATTTATCTTTTTTTAATAAAGAATATGAGCAATTCCTCCTTCACTCACACCATATAGGTTTTGTTCTGTCTTCACATTGCAATTTGATGTTAACCCTACCTTGTTTTAGTTCCTTTGAAACACACACCAAGAAAACTGTAGCCTAGGAGAATGACTTAATAGAAGTCAATCTTTTGCAAGCTGAAATAGAGAAGCTACAGAACATTACGATGGTCTCATTTATTGCTGAAAAAATAATAATGACAGGGTATTTTTGGTTAACGTAAAATGTTTGTGATATTAGCTAGTGCTGTTTTATGACTAGTATTAAAGGCAAAGATTATATTGTTAAAATAAAATTAAAGTAGTATTTAGGCTGATGTAAAGCGATGAAGGTGATTTGTACAGCCACTAGATTACTGAGTTAACCTACACAGTTATACCTTTCCCAAAAATGAGCATCTATGTTAAAAAAAGGCATACTGAATATGTCCTCAGAGGACAGGTTTCTATATCCAATTGCAACTCATGTTGTTTCAGTCCATGCTGCAGACAAACTGTTCTGATTTTAATAAGAAAAAGTTAATTATACTTGATTTCTGCATACATAGGCTGCTGCTTTACTGCATTATTAATAGTACTATTGACTGGAGACTTACCTAGCAAAGTTAATAGGTATTAACTGGTCCCTACTTAGCCTCCATGTAGTTTGATTGTCAATAGAGTTAAGACTCTGTTTGCATCAGTGATATCAGATTCAGTACAGAGGCTGCTGGAGATACAGTGATGCCTGTGTTTATTAGGGTGCTTGGTAGTTTTGGTAATTGGCAGTAAAAAATATTCAAGCTCTTTAAACAGACTCTGTAAGTCTGTATAAATGCTTACTGTAGTTAAGACAGAATGAACCAGATTTATTTTATCCTTACCTCTCTAAAAAAATTTAGTTTTATACTTATCTGTTTACCGCTAGATAACCTGTCCTGACAGAAAACTGAACTTTCAAAACTGGTCCTGACAGAAAACAGAACTTTCAAAACTTGTCATCTTTCAACTTAACTGTAACGTACTGAAACTTTTTGTAGACAGATGAAATGTACCTGGAACAATGAAACTGAATGCGGGAATATGGAAGTAGCTTGTCAAAATAGTTTACAGTTCAAATATTTTCCTGCTCAATTTTTGTGGCAAACCGATTTTTACTTCTTCTCTAATTTAGTATTTTATGTCAGTTTTGATTATCTTTATTACTATCCTTAGACTAGTAACAAAAAAAATGGTCTTTGTTAGAAATCTAATCTTGCTTTTAAATTAGACAAAGCAGATTTTATTTCTTGCACTCCTTCTGCCCTCAAATCACAGGTATTTCAGGTTTATCTTGAGAATTGCCCATTAGTATTGCATAATCTACCAAAATTTTTTTACCTTTTTTTTTTGGATATAATAAATGCATATCCATCTATTGTCATGTGTAAATGTGTATGAAAACTTCACTTATCAAATTTATCTTTCCTCTTCTAACAAATATTTTATAGAGCTTAGCAATATTCCTATTGCTTTCCAGTAATGCCAGGGTCAAAATTGTAATTGAGATGCCATTTCCTCTGTATGCCTTCTGTTGTTAAATCAGAATACTGAAGTGTCTAGCAGTCTTCACACAGTATCAAACAGCTAAAATCAAGAAATACAGACATACAAGGTGCTTATAGCAACACTATTTTCTCTGGATGGATTAATTCTAATTATACTCAAGGCAATTTTGTCTAGCTTACCACTGCACAACAACTTCCAAGTTTGTATGCCTTCATATTATTAGAAAATTGGATTATAAAAGTGAATTTTGAACATGTAATAAAGAAATAGGATTAACAAAATAAAGCAGTTCATTTATATTTTACATGGAGCGCTTGAGCTTTTCATACTAATTCACTGAATTCCCAATATGCTGCCAGTTTGATCAACTGATCGACTATGTGATCTTTTTTGTTTTTACACAAATATAAAAAAGTTACCTCACAGGATTTTCAGTCACATATCAACAGAGATAGCTTGGGAAAAATTTTAAGGTATGCTGCAGAGCATAGCACATTGCAACACTGAATCTTATATGAAAAGTATTGATTATAGTATGTTTTCAGGTAAGGCCACAATATGCTGTCTTTGGAAAGGATAAATATTCCTGCTAACCCTAAAAAATTTGCTTATTTCTGTAATTGCTTCAACTGCACGATGGAAAACATCTATCAAAGAAATACAGAGCCATAACTTAATTCTGTGCACTTGATGTTTCTTCCCCTCACTTCTTGCTGGGATGCCAATGAAAGAATCAGTATTTAATGAATTACACCACAGTAGTCAAATCCATGAAAATACTGTGGCACCAGTTTTTATACAAAAGGCAAGTAAGGCATGGCAAATAAAACATCTATCTAAAGGCAACAACTTAAAAAAGGTAAGCTATATAATGATAAATAAGCCAAATAAGTATAAAAATACAAATATAAAAAGCCTATTGTTTTTTCTAGCCTAATTGAAAAACATTCTTTTCAGCTACAGTCTAGACACGTTTGGAGAGAAAATGTTAATATTGATAGTTAAATTATTTAGCTAATCTAGCTTCTTGTATGATAACTTAAAACTTCAAGGCTTGTAC
This sequence comes from Pezoporus occidentalis, assembly GCF_034315485.1. Classification (NCBI taxonomy): domain Eukaryota; kingdom Metazoa; phylum Chordata; class Aves; order Psittaciformes; family Psittacidae; genus Pezoporus; species Pezoporus occidentalis. The sequence continues at coordinate 259,051 of NW_026915147.1, read as the reverse complement.
ATGAGACAAACTACCTAATAATTTGTTAAACAGCTGAAAGCTGCAGAATGCTCATTAGCAGCTTTAAATTTATGAAAAATACTGAAAATGTTCTTGTTTCTACAGTTCCTTCAGCACATCTGTAAATCTAGCCTTCAAGTTAAAGCTCATTGTGGACACTTTATGAGTTCCAATACACAAATCTATGTCCACTTACAGTTGCATATCTTGACCTTTATTATGGTTCTCAGCTCAGAAGATCACAATGTGCACAATACCTGACTACTTAATTTTCTATTTATTCTTTGGAAATATCAGCTGCAAAAATACAATAATTCTGACTGTTCTGTAATACTGAAACTCTCTATAAGTGACTGAAAGACTTCTTTGACAACAATTCAGCTTCCTGTTTTTAGCTTCTCTGACTTCATGTGCAGATGAAAGCTCCATCTTTCTTCTCTTTTTCCTTAAGTCATGAGATTCAATCTTACCTTCCAAATTACAGAAATAGTTTGTTGTCCACAAATGGAAATAATGAACATACAAAAACACCGATTGAGAATGAATGTATTGTTTTGATTTCAATTCAGATAAATTATTAACAAAAAGCAGAGATACTGAATTTATTAATTTCAAGACTGGCTGAAATAGAATGGATCCCAGAAATTATTTGTGTTTAGATCAAACTCTGCTTTTCTCTAAGAATATTTTTCCATCAAAATATTTTTGTTAGTGCTATATTCTTCTTCTGAAAATAGGTATATTGTATGAATATTATAGTTCCATTGTTCACATCACAGGTTCTGAAAACTGCATTCATAATAATATGAGTAACTTAAATAATGGCTTAAAATTAGGTGCTGTTTCTGTTTTCTATATAATTTTATTTTTAAACTCCAGTACACATGTAGTTTTATGAATTATTTTCGTATAAGTTAATTGAAAAGGATAACACTTCGGAGAAATCAAACAGTATACGGTACAGTATTTAAGTGAAATCCTTTTGTTTCAGTCTATCCTCAAACTCTTGAAACAATCTGCTTCTCAGTCCAAATTTTTATGTTGACCACTTTGGTCAAATGGTAACTTGACTGAAATTCTGGTGATAGAAAATGAGCTGTCCATGATATGCCCATTCTGAGCTGTCCTAAAAAGAAAAAACGTGAAAGGTGAACAAATTGAAATCGTCCTTTTCTGTTCCATAAATTAGAGTAATTACTATTTTCTAACTTAAAGATATAGACAGAACACTATTCTGCTTGTAGACTGAATCTAGGACTGAATGAAAGGCCCTCAGAGGAAATCCAGCTGTTAAAATGAAAGCTGAAATTTCATTTAAGTCTTTTAATTAAAAAGCAATTAGGAAAAAAAACCTATCAAAAAAAAATCAGAATTCAGTCTTGTGAAATTACCAGCTTTCACTGTTGAGGTCATGCCTGAAAAAAACGTGGGTTTGATTGTCCAAAGTGACAGAAAGACTTCATAGTACATGCTTTGAGCAGACTAACTCATAGAGTCCAGTTCCATCAAGTACAAACCTAGGTTTATATAAGGTTTTTTTATGCTTTTGCAAATATACCCTCAGCTTTTTTCCATCTTTCATATAATTGAATGAGAAAGAGTAACAAAAGAATTTTCATAACCGGCTGCTTTGCATTCTTCAATAGCAACAAAAAATTTGCAACAGAGAATTGCCTCATTTGATCTTTGCAACAGTACTACTTATTGTTGACACGGTAGTCACGGACAATGCAGAGATAATCAATGTGATCAAGCGATTGCCAAATTTATTACAAAGCCTTAACTCCTTATATACTATTTCTTACATGCACTTACAGTGATTTGGCATATTATGATTGGATACATGTCTTGAAGACCCTTAGTGACTAACATATAATTGGTTAAGCACAGGTGTGAGAACTTGACCTCAAAAGCTTGCCAACAGTCCACAGTTCTCATTAACTCAGTGAATTTCAGCTTCTTCTTATCTTGCTTGCTTAAGCTTCTTTGGGCCTCTCATGGCCTTGCTGTATCTTTCAGGATTATTCAGAGTTTATGTACCAATTATGCATTCTCCCGTGAGAACACTGTCTCCACATCTCCCCCTTTTTGTTTTATATATGGTTTGGGTCTGGAATTCTCCCACCCTCTTAATTTATTCCATTACCTGCTTTATAACACTACCATTGTATTAGAATCTAGCTTTTGCCTTAGCATTTTCTAGCAGCTACTGCAAATTTGCATACTCTAACATCTCTTTTACAAGTGACAAATCTATATAATACAAGGTGTAGTTTCTTATTAGCGACTGGCTAGTAAATGCAGGTGGTTTTATACACAAAATCACAGCCTCTAATAATAGCCACTCTACAAGCACACACACATATTCAAGCAGTTACTTTTCAGTAGCCCCCAGATGATGTTTGCAATCATTCGTTTTTCTCTTCCTCTATCTCATTCTGCTTGGGGTATTCACAGTCAGCTCCTGTAGCTGAGGCATCAGGTTTTTCCATTTGTCTGTCCAGCTCATGGCAAGGCTTGACAAACTTTGCAGGCAGTCGCCATGGACCTGTAGGCAGGAGGACACAAATATACCCCCTCCCCCAGGTTATCAGTTCTTGAGAAGCAGACAGGTTAAACTGCACGTTGTTAACCAGAGAGGAGTTTGCTGCATCATTGCCTTTGGTTTTGTTTTTTTTTGTGTTTTTTTTTTGATCCAAAGTCGCTCACCCTACAAACTTCGGCCTGCTCGGCAGCAGTTACAGCTGCCTGCCTGCTTCAGCAGCAACCATAAATACCTGCTGGCAACCGCACTTTTGCATTAACCCTTTCTTGCCCGAAATGTTAAACTGCTCCCCGTTAAAAACTTTTACATGAACCCAACTACAAAAAAAACCACACAGAACACCGTCTGCCCTCAACACACACACTTGTGGGATCCCACAAGCGTGCTCCACACAACTACAATCTTTGAAGCACAAAACCCAGACAATCATTACTCCCACTACAGTCCCACGTACAGAACGTGGCACAAGGACCCTGTGGAGACTGAACAGCAAACCAGCTCCGAGAAGCATCATTGCAGTGCAAGGTGGCAGGCTCAACCTTAGCGGGCATCCCCGCAGAGGCTCTGCCTCCCCCACATCGTATGAGGCTTGGGCTTTTATACTGACCAAAATGCACACTCATTCCGACACAGGTGGCCAGCCTATGTTGAAAGAAGTGGCCAGCAATATCTATAAAGGTCTCCAAAGGTCGACAGAAACCTGGACATACTTATATTTACCGACTTCTAGTTCATGAGTATCACAGAGAGAGTGTATTAAATGAGTTGTATAAAGGATCCCAAGTCCACGGTCCGTCACAGTATTCCCAATACCCCTGATAAGAGCATAAAAGAGACCTTCCCACCACCAGAAAAATCACACAATACATCTGCATCCCGAGCTGATCTCGCTTCCCTGGAGGTTCGGGGGGGGGGGGTTTTTGTTTGTTTACTTTAACGTAAAAAAGGTTGCTCCCTTCACTTTAAGAAGGACTGAAAACATCCATAAAATGGATGTCCTAAGCTCAAATTTCAATTCATTCAATCACTGACAAGGCGGGTGTCCTGGGGCAGTGCTGACTCTTTCCAGGGTTTCACCCATCGAGCTGGCACCCACCACAAACCGGAATCTGTAATTACACACATAGAACCTCAACCAGTTAGTTTTACTTCCACAGGACCTTTCCAAATGCCGGTTTCCAAATCCTTGTACTGGATAAGAATACCCGGAGTTTTAGTCATTTAACCTGAACCTAATGCCTGACCATGTATTATAGCAGGGGAGTCATTAAAGTCTCCTGTCAATAGCACAAAAAAATCATAACATATACAGCTTGAGTATAAGAGGATTTTAACCCATACGTGGTCACCACTTGTCAGGCCTCCTTAACTATTTTGAGATCAAAAACTTCCCACTCTTTACCCCCCTGCTGTGTAGTAAACACAGGATATGCAGAGAGGCCCACTGAAGAAAATTCACCAGTAATGATCGCACCTTTGATTAACCCGCGCCAACGGTGCGCAGGATTTGTGCCCCCCCGATACCTCTCCCACCCCCTCCCCCTGTTTGCCTTCTTTAAGGAAGGGGTTTTACGGAGGATAAGGTGGAGGCACCAATGGACACGTCTCAATCCGAGTCTTGAGGGCTTCAAGCTTTTTCATCAAGAACGTCTCCAAGGCCAGTGAGCAGTTGCTGATGAGCCAAGTAGACCGACCCGGGAGACAGAGTCAGAGTCTGGAAGCAGAGGATATAAATCTGGCTCGGATTCAGGGGACTCAGAGTCTGATCCTGGGTTGAACTCGGGGTCTCCGTTGTTCGCAGCTATGTCTTTCTTGTCAGGTGTCTCGTTCGGTATGTGGCCATCTGCGGACCTGGCTCTTGCTTTCATCGGCTCGAGGCTTTGATTTTTTCGGCACCATTCCAGGTACCACAGGAGGTGCAAAAGTCATAGCCACAGCACTATGATGGGGGTTAGGGGAGACAGCCCCTTCTGGAGCTGTGGTGGCAAATACAGAAGCTACCGCCGCCCTTTCCAATTTCATCTCTTTCAAAGTCTCGAACAGCGATCTCCAAAGTGTAGAGTGTTTCTGTGCACCTTTGGTCCCTTTACTAACCTCGCGATCACGGGACCACTTTAACGGCCTCTGTAAGGCGGCACTATCATATTGCAGTCCTCTCTTAGAGAGAATGTGTTGGAGGAGCTTCACCACCGCCTGTTCCTCTTTGGATAGCAAGTGCCCCATCTCCTCCCCGGCCGCTCACCTGATCAGGGTGAGATTCCCGAAGTTTTGCAGACGTCTGACTTCCCAGCGCCGGGGCAGCGCTGAATTTCGGCCGGCTCTCCGCCCCCTCCTTTTTGTCGGACCTTCAAACTCGTCTTTGTCGAGTTACCGATCGGAGGGTCCCTGTTCGGGCGCCGCTTGTTGACCCGGGAGTCACGGTTAAGCACAGGTGTGAGAACTTGACAACAGAGACGATCAATGTGATCAAGCGATTGCTGTATCTTTCAAATTTCAAGCTACAGCTTGCTTATTTGAAGTGTAGTAAGCAGAGTGACTGCTACCAATTTATCACTTTTATTGTTAAATCATTGTTAAGCCACCATTCAGTTATTGTATAACACTCAATCATTAAATAATTGTCATACAATCATAGTTTAATCATTAATAAAAACTTTTATTTGACCCCATAATGATGCCTTCTGTTAATATTTCATCTGTGACAGATGGTATCGATAAATTTCCCAGGAAGGGTAAGCTATAAAATGGAAAACAAGGTGCTTAGTACTGCAACTCCTGAGCTACTCTAGTCACCAAGTGTCATGATTTAAGTCCAGTCAGTAACTGCTCGCTTACTCCCCCCTCTTCCTCCACCCCAGCTCCCAGAGGGGTGGGGAGGAGAATCAAAAGAATGCAACTCCCATGGGTTGAGATAAGAACAGTCCAGTAACTAAGGTATAACACAAACCACTACTGCTGTCACCAATAGGAAATTGTTAACAAGGGAAGAGAATACAACTGCGCACCACCTGCCAACTGATACCCAGCCCAAATGAGCAGTGATCTAGCTTTTCCGGGTACAGCTCCCACTTTATATAGTGGGCATGACGTGCTGTAGTATGGGATACCTCTTTGGTCAGTTTGGGTCAGGTGTCCTGTCTCTGCTTCTTCCCAGCTTCCCCTCCTCCCTGGAAGAGCATGAGACTCAGAAAGTCCTTGGTCAGACTTAACATTACTGAGCAACAACTGAAAACACTGGTGTTATCAGCGTTCTTCTCAGGCTGAGAGTCAAAAACACAGCACTGTACCGACTACTAAGAAGGAGAAAAAATGACTGCTACTGCTGAACCCAGGACATCAAGACACTCTTCTGATTCTGTACAAGGCAACAGATTACTGTTCTCAGAAAGACAGCTAACTGTCCCTCTTGCAACCATAAACTATGAACAAGTTTTTGTTTGAGTTTGTAAAGATGAAATTAAATGAAAGGCAGTTAGGAAGACAAAACACTATCTTTGTACCATCATTTGATTAAAAAGCATTTTCAGCTGTACAGCTCACCCTACATTTGCAAAGGGTGATTCAGAATCTTTTGAATGTTTTGAAATTAGCTGTGTTAGAAAGACACAGGAGAACTGTAGGGCATCAGTAATTATAACTGTTATTTAACTTACTGTGCCTACCAGTTTACGGAGGCTTTGAGGCAGAGACATGGAAGTGGCATTTGGTTTATAAGACAGCAATGTTCTTCAATACTGGAAAAATTCAGTGTGTCTTTGCAGAGACATAGCACATATATCAGAATCTATTCTAGCTTTCCTTAAATGCCAACTGTGAATTAAGAGTTCAAAATCTATAGCTTTAGTTTTATGTTCCGTTCATGTTTTACTCCAGTTTCTTCAGAACCAGACTTAACTGGGCTTGTGAATATCACTATTAATATCTAAAATTATTGCCCTCCTAAACTGAAAAGTGAGATCCAAAATTTATGAACAGAATATAGTAAACAACCTTAAGACAGTGGACACAAGTATAGATCAGTAATAGTCACTAAGTTTAAAGTGATGCAGAGCTTTCTCAAAAATCCTTCTCAGTTTTTCTGAAGTAATAGAAAGACATCTATCCACTAGTTTCCTTGTTTTGAAAACTATGTAAAATCACTTCTACAAACAACTGAAAATGGCCCAAGCAATATTCAGAATATTGGGAACGAATAAATTTTAATTTGTACTAGTATATTAATTCCCTTTTTCTTTCATAGCCATAACTGTTTTCCAAATTCTTATATTAGTTTGTTTGGCTAGTGATAGTCATGATTTATTATACTTTCAAATGACACCATTTATCTTACATGAAAAATTTTGCTTATATTGTCATCCTGAGCAAGAAATAGCAGAGACCGTTTTCTAATCTTGAGTCAAATATTAAGGTATAAATATGTACTTTAGATACTGCTCTGGCTAATAGAGTGAAGACAGCTAGAGATTTGCAGAGCTAAGCAAATAAAGTAATATAGCTTAAGCTATGTAGATTCTGTATTCCGGATTCTGTGCGTGAACAGCCGTGGGGGTTGGAATGTATCAAAGCTGCCAGAGACCATGGGAAGGAGAAACTACAGCTGGCAATTAAGAGTGGCCATGAGAAGAAGGAACTACAGAAGGCAATTAAGAGTGACCTGTCCCTGACTGGTACTTGGAAGATGTTGGAAGTGGCAAGGAACAAGGACATCGAAACTGGAAAGAGGATGTCGATAAGAAAATCAGATTGACCTTTCACCTGATGTAACCACAAGGCAAACACAGATGTGCTTGGCTAATTGCTTGGAAGCATATAAATATCATATAATCTTTTCAATAAACAATCCAGCTTGCACTCTACCTCTGGGTCCGTGCCTCCATCCTCACAAATAGCGCCCGAACAGGGACAAGACAGCCGTGCCTTGGCTACCAGTGAGGAGCCCAGCCGAACTCCGAAAGGCTGCAGCAATTAACCGATACCTCTGACTGAGGTAAGCAGCTGGGAACGGGAACATGGGAAACTCAGTATCCCCCGAGCACAAATCGATGTACAGAGTACTAGTAAAATTCCTAGTGAAGAAGGGGGTTACTGTAAATGAAGATAAACTGAAAGACTTATTAATATGGGCCTCAGCCCATGCCCCAGAGGTGACATCAACTAATATTTATCAGAAGGGAATATGGGGCAAGATTGGGGTCTACCTTTGGGACGCAGCCACAAGAGATGATGCGGCAGCACTCAAATTGCTGGCCATATGGCACTCAGTCTATGAGAACACTCCGGATCCTCTACACCCGGGGCCAGTAGTCCCAGAAACTGAGCCAGATCTATTCCCGCCTGATCCTGGCATTGGCTGTCATGAGACACAAGCCTTGGCGGTGCTCACACACCCTCCCGCGCTTATCGATCTGCGGGAAGATGTCCGCCGGCAGGCTGCAACAGCAAACGAGACAGGCAAAGATGACTCTTTTGATCCCGGACCAATCGACCCTGACAGAGAACCCCACCTCTACCGCCCTGACCCGCATGATATGTGGAAAAACATTAAAAAACAAGCGGAAAATCAAGGTGCTGTGAGCCTGCCCCACAACCTGAATGCTCCACATCCCGTCCGTCACGAGGCGAACCGCGGGCTGGACGGTGGGGAGGAAAACGGCGCTCCTGCGGGAGCCGAGCGGAGGCTGCGGCGGGGGCTCCCCTCCGACCGAGGGGCTGCGCCTGGTGGCAGCGGTGGGATAAGGAGCTGCGGAGCACGGGCGCGCCGCCCCCACCTCCCCGTTGCCGCGACCTCACTCACTCGCCCGGCGACAGCAGCAGCAGGCTCCGGCGGGCTCCCCCATTGCCGGCCCGCGGGCAGAGGGCTGTGATACTCGCCCGCCCCTCGCCTTTGCGTGCTCCGGCAGGCGCGAGTACGCGCTGCGCCCGCCAAGATGCGCGCTGCTGGGCGTCGGGGGATCCACTTCTCCCGGTGAGAGGCGGGAAGAAACCCAGCCTCTGCCCCGCAGGTCATTCACCCACAGCAGTGGTCTCTTAACATCAGATAACGATTCAGCCAAACACGCTACCCTTCAAAATAGAGCTGCCATAGATTTTTTGCGATTAGCTCAAGGACATGGTTGTAAAGACTTTGATAGAATGTGTTACATGAGCCTGTCTAATCATTCTGAGTCTGTTCATGAGGCAATTCAAAACCTAAAGGACAGAGTTCAGAAGTTGAGAGTGGAGAGTAGCTGGAATTGGCTAGAAAGTTTGCTGTCAGAATAGGGCATCAGCGCATGCTTGAAAAACATTATTAAAATCACATTAACCTGTGTAAAAATCTCTATGTATTTTAATCAAACTTCCTTGTCCAATTGCTTGTGTAAATCGTTTGTTTGCTATTAACAATGTTTTGTTAGTTTATAAAGAAGGGGGAGATGGGGGGAATGCTGCACAAGAAGCTGCACCAGTAGACCTGGACGAAAGCCCGGACATATGGACTCTTATCAGCCACAAACCTTGGGAGAAGTGAACAGGACAAGTCGGGAAGAACTGGAGAAAGAACATCGGGTGGAACCGAAGAAAGAGCATCAAGATAATTTCTGAGGACTGTACATTTGGAAACAGGAGGATGATTAAGACAAGATAAAGAATGTGTAGTCAAGGGGAAGTGGAAGTGAGATTGTAATGAGTAGTGATAGCAGAGAACTATGTTTAGAAATAATTATTCGAGCAAATGTGTGTGGACAGTAATGTGATTAGCTGAAAGAGTGCATGATTAATAAAATTGGTTTGTCATGGAAAAGTACCAAAGGAACTAACCGCTACTAACTGCTAAGCAGAATACTATGAAATCCTGTGAGCTCACTCAATAAGGGATTTTGTTTGTAGCCAGAAACAGAGTCCATGCCTCAGTTGCCACAAGATCGGGCCTGGCAAAGAGTGCTATCCCATATAAAGGATGGCCTGTGTGCAGTAGGGACTTTAGGCATGTTTATCCCTAGTAACACTATGATAATAAATAAACGAGGATTGCGTTCTCAAAGGTCAACGCACACTTTTCAACCAAGCTGCGATGACAAAGTAAATTTTTGGAACTCAGGTGAAATAGCTGCTTCATTTTTAGCTCCCAGAGTAGCTAGCTCTCAAGCTTTAGCAACATTGAATAAGTTAGGATGTTGGCTTGCTAAACAAATGCTACAGCATCTGCTGTCTCTGCGTTGCTCACTGATGTTGACTCTATAAGACATGCGATTTTGCAAAATAGAGCAGCAATCGATTTTCTCCTCTTAGCGCATGGACATGGGTGCCAAATTTTGGAAGGAATGTGTTGCATGAATTTGTCAGACCCTTCAGAATCCATACATGAAAGTATCCGTAAATTAAAAGACAGTGTAATGAAGTTAAGGGAGGATGATAAACATTGGTTATCATCACTTTTCTCTAATTGGGGCATAACTGGGTGGCTATTGCTTTGGTTAAGGGAGGAATGATCTTTTTGCTTGCTCTCTTTGCCATTATATGCGTTGTACCTTGCTTATTACAATGTATGCAGCGAATGTTATCCCAAGCTTTTGAAAGAAGTGTATACTGCATTGCAAAAACAAGAAGGGGGAATTGTGGGGGTTGGAATGTATCAAAGCTGCCAGAGACCATGGGAAGGAGAAACTACAGCTGGCAATTAAGAGTGGCCATGAGAAGAAGGAACTACAGCAGGCAATTAAGAGTGACCTGTCTCTGACTGGTACTTGGAAGATGTTGGAAGTGGCAAGGAACAAGGACATCGAAACTGGAAAGAGGACGTCGATAAGAAAATCAGATTGACCTTTCACCTGATGTAACCGCAAGGCAAACACAGATGTGCTTGGCTAATTGCTTGGAAGCATATAAATATCATGTAATCTGTTCAATAAACAATCCAGCTTGCACTCTACCTCTGGGTCCATGCCTCCATCCTCACAAACAGCAATCACACCTATGGTGAATAGAGCACAGGTGAAGGACTTGAACATTTACAGATGTGTTACAGCTGCATATATGCTGTCTTGTGCATGATAGAGAATGAGCTTTGGGAAAAACTAGTGAAAGTTTTCAAGAGGAAATGGCTAATTTTCTGAACAATTCTGGTGTGACCCACGCAGTATTGTATTTTGTTTAATTTACTTCTGGTTTTTAAGTGTTGTGCAGACAAAACAGAGAATGAAACTAATTTCAAGAGCAATAACATGGAAGTGGTTGTAGATTGCAAAGAAAGTTCTTTATTGTGAGGGAAGATTTACAGTTGTGAGGATTAAACACATTCATGTAAGATGTCACTCGCCACAAAGATGCAGGTATTTTGCAGGCAGCTGAGTGTAGCACATTGGGGTGGAGGAGAATCAGGACAATGCAGATACCGAAATAGAATGTAATAGCAGCTGCACCCTTATCAAATAAAGTGCTTTTAACCTAATACATTTTTCATTCTATCAGTATGCACATGGCTGACAAAAGGTTCATTCCTGAACTATTCACAAAGGTTTAATTACATCAGACTTAAAGGCAGGTAGATGGTTGGGACTGGGCCTCCTGCCATTTGGTATTTAGCACATCGCGGTAGAGCACAGAAAAACGCTTCTGGCAGCCTGAAAAAGGCAGAGTAGTGTAAGCAATACCTCCACCTAGCGATGAACCGTAAGCTAGCTGGAGCTTGCCTTAATACCTGGTGTGAGACAATGGGGAGCACCTTCTACTCTGCTATAGGAGTAATAGCTTTTTCGGCGTCGACAGCCTGCAAATATGAAACGCATATGCTGAAGTGTGAGCAAGACATAAAGGACTATGTTTGTAAGAGGTCCTGAACTACAAAGACACCTTTCATACTGGCAATTCTTAACAATACTTGGTTATTCTCTGTCAGCCTCCACATTTCTCTTTGAAAACTGATTCCTGCATACCTGAAAAAAGGGTGTTAGCTTAGTACTATCAGGCTTTGAAGTATATTCTTTCACTTAGCTAAAATGTATGGCCACCAAATTCACGTATTACAGTTCTAAGTCAGAATTTGCCAAAATCTGAAAAAAAAAAGTTGAGAAATTTTGTATTTTAAATATACCCACTGAGAGACATAATCTTGCAATACACAGACAAAAAAGCTTCAGGATAATACCTTCATTTTGCTGCACTAGCCAACCCTTGAATATAATGCCCTCAAGCTATACTATATTATTTTTGTTTCAAAATATAAGTATAAAAAGTTATTTTTACTTTTTGCAGCAAAATCTTAAAATCACTTTTTCATCTTTTAATTTCTCAGCTTTCAAAAGCAAATTAGTCTTGAACACATACAACACCACTCATGATTAAGTAGTCATGTAGCACTTATTGAAATAAATGTCCAAATTGTCATGTTTTTAGAAAGATTATTTACTTAAAAATAGTGCAAAAATAGCCAGTTTACAAAGAAAATTAAATACCATTTACTTTAGCCCATGAAAAGATGATACAATCAGATTTTTATTTTTTTTTTAAGAAGTGGTATCCTAAATTTTGATTAACATGTCAAAATTAATTCATTTCAGAATACTGTGAATTTGAAATTTCCAAAATTTGCACTGACCTTTTGAGGGTTTCTCCTTTCACTAAGGCTACCCAGAGACTAACCATACACTTAGTATATAAGGATAGCATTTTATATATATATATATATAGTATTACATATAGCAAATAAGAAAAGATCAAAAACATTATGTGAAAACACTAATACTTTTGACAAATGTAATTTATATTAAATTATTCTTTACAGTGAATTATAAAAACTACTTTTATGATTATTTATTATTTTCTGCCTATGTCTATACAGACAGTCTGTACATGAAACCCCAAATATTATATCTGTTTAGATTGATCCAATACTGCATTATGAAACCACATTTATTACTTGTATGAAATCTAGTTTTAGGGCTTTCTTCCTTGCTCTTGTCTAGAAGAAACCTCATTTTACCAGCTAAGATGGATATAGGAAGTATCCATATCTGTCTTATTTTCAGGATACCTATTGTCCCGAAAGAGGGAGAAAAATTCTAGTCAATTTTTATTTCTGGTTATCATATAATATATGAAAATATATATATGGATGTATATATATATATGTGTATATGCTTACTGAATGACTTAGGCTTACTGAATTCTGTCCCTTTCTGTTGGCATCCTACTCTCTGGTGGTCTACATTCTTTTAAAATTAATTAAACTGTGAAATAAGATGTCTTCTATTTCTCAGGCAAAAATGCAAAACTTGCTTTGCTCATATAATCTGTATAATATGGAAATACGTCTGACAGCTTCTGTTTCTCTAACACTGCCAGGCAACCCAGCTCATTTCCTTCTCAGCTTGCATTGCATGAGTGGATTTTAATATGGATTTGCTTGGGCATGAATAGAGAAACTGTACATTTTCCCCAGTTCTTCAAATGGAATGAAATACATGCATGTAAAATCAGATACCAAACACAAATTTGTTCTCGATGGCTTAAATCAGACATGGTTTAATCAGCTACCATCTTCTAGGCAACTGTATTCTTACAGGTGAGAAAATCTAACTTCAAACAGCTGCACTTCTGAGAGCTGTGAACTTCACTATGAAATAATTGTTATTCCATAATACTGACTAATGCTCATTTTGTAAGTTCTCCTATCTCTATAGACAGCATATAAGCAAATAGAAAAAAGATCAAGAACATTGCATGAAAACACTAATACTTTAGACAAATATAATTTAGATTAAATTACTCTTTGCAAAGAATTATTAAAAACTATTTTATTAATGATCTGTAGATTTGGTACAGTGTTTGCTACCATGTTTTGCTAATCTAAGCAAGGCTAGAAATGACAATACACTGGAAGAACAGTAAAGAGTTTGATGCTTTTACAGTTACCAACTAGCAAAGTTCTGTTGTTGAGATACAACTATGTTATTTATTGTTACTTGTCAGTCTAAAATATTCAAAAAATAACTACACTTAAGATCCAAAGTGAGTTCGGTGTGTTCCACAATTTCAGACAGAAGCCTGCTTCCTCCTGGCTCTGCCTCTACTGCTCACTGTAGAACTATATCGCACGTATCTGTTATAGACTTCCCAGAAATCTTCCAATTTCAGACTGCTTTGAACTGAGGATGAAAGAAAAAGCTTTCATGGCTTACATCCTGCTAACTACTGTGTCTCATATACGAGTTGGTAGCAGCTGTGGCAGAACAGCATGAGGAGAGATCTAATTCCTGATAGGCCATTTAGGACTTCATGGGTCATAACAAACATCTTAAGTTCCATCTGGAGACCACAAGGCAGTCACTGTAAATACTACAAAAGTATGTCAGTGTTCCTGTTTCCGTAAAATACACTCTTCTACACTCTCAATATTAAGTGACTATTATGTACCATATCTATGTCAGCTCCTAAGAAATCCTAAAGTACAACCCAATGAAAAGTACACATTTACAGTCTGAGAATATCACTCCCTTCCCCCACTTAAAAGAAAAAAAAAATCTAAGAAACATGACATATAGTAATATAAATCTGGCTCGCAAAACTCATAATACGAGAGATAAACCTGAGAGACAAGTGGTAAAAATACTGACTTACATCATATGATCTTCAGATAATAATGAAGAGCTTACACTACCTCTGATAAACATTAACAGTTATCTTAGGTAACTGAATATGCGCTCACTATTGTCCAAGTTTCATCTGGGGTGTGTTTTCTCCTGATTGTAAGTCTTGTGAATCGTGTCACTTTTAAAGATAGTCAAGGCAGATAGTTCTGCATCACCAGAGCAAGGAAAATGATTTCTGTTGTCTTTGTCCATTGTTAAACACCCTGTGGCAATAGATATTGAAAGATGTTTGTTATCCAAATATTAATACTGCATGATGCCATTTGAAAACTACTGGATGCTTCCTGTGTTAGATCATTTTTATGTATTTCTTTGTTCCAAAAGTTTTCAGTTTAAGTCCTCATGACTCATTCAAGACTCTGATGACTGTTCTGAAGCATAGTTGTGCTATTTCAGGTCTTTATGATCACACTGCGATCCTATTATACCAATATGTGCCTACTTGATCAGTGATCAGTATGTATGAACAAACACAAATACAAGTGGATGAAGTCTGCAGTGTTAGCTCTATTCTGTGACAATGATGTCAAATTGTTTATTTAGCGAAGTTTAGCAAACTTTTTTTTTTTTTATTCTTCTTCCCAAACAAAGGTTCCTATGATCTTAATTCTTTCAGGAGACTCTTTTTAAATGTTTAAGGGAAAGTACAAAACAAGTCTATTTTTCCACCTCCCTTCAAGCTCATTCCCTCAATTTTGCCACTTTAAGTGTTTTTTTTACACATATGGTTCAGAACGTCTTCTGACTGTTCTGAGACTCTTCAAATACCTCAGCACCTGCCACGGCAACCTAAATCCTGCTCCCTCCCATGCACACACAAATATTGAGGCACATATGGTACTTTGTCAAAGTCCTGAACACCTAGTCCGTATTATTATAAGCACTACCATTTGCAGAGTTATAATGTGCTTTCAGAAAGCTCTAACATTCATTAGATCATAAAATCCATATACACATGTCTCCTCTTGAGGCCTCCAGAACTACTACCATGCTTCATTAAGTGGATCAAAAAAAAGTTTACATCATATAGAGAAAAAAAGAGAAGCTTTGGTCTATTACTGGGAAGAAGACTGTCAGAGCCTGCTTAGCAGGTATGATATACTCCAGTTCACATTCTGATAATGTGGTACACATGCTGCTCTTTCGTCTTTTTTTCACTTTTCTTCAGAAGCTTGAAATACAGACTGTTCTGCTTTGCAACATTAGTGATTCAGTGGCAAAAGCCATCCACAATTCAGTTTCAAAATCTCAACAAACTTCAGTATTTCATGATTGCAAACCCAACATGGTAAAAAAACTCAATTCTCAAATCTTCTACTAAAAAACAAGAGCAAAATGTGTATCTACGTCTTCAGTGTATTCAGAATTAGGGTAGCAATGTTGAAAAATATCGATAATGTGGAAAGTGAAAAATGAATAGCTTCCTACAGAATTAATAGACAATTCCAACAACTTAAAAAAAAAGAAAGGCAAGAAAAAGAATATGCAAAACAAAGTTAAACATTAGATATGGTGTTTGAACATGTAAGCAAAGTTTTACATACATGTAGCATGAAAAAGTTTAACCTATATTGATTGCACTATTTGGTTATTACATATAACACAGTAAAACTCAGTCTCATGTGTGGGTTTCAAACAGAGTTTCCATTCCATTTAGTGTTCATTAGTGCTGAGGTTTTTTTTGTTTCGGGTTTTTTTTTTGTTGTTGTGCTTTTTTAAACACTGATGAGAACAACACGACAGTTCCTAAATAGTTCATTTTCATCATACAGGAATTCATACTTCTTCTTCAGTTTGAACCTGATCTCAGTGTGGAAAATATTAGTTACCATTCCACAGTAACATCTGCACAGAACAATTCCCTAACGATTTGCCCAATCAGTTCTGTGAATGTCTTCCTAAAAAGAAAATTTGTTTTGACATTGTATACCTAAAGTTTCCTTTGAGCTTTATGGGGGAAATTACATCTTGCAGAGGTAAAATTTACTTGAAATCTTAATTTTAAATATTTCCTATCATATGCCAAAAAAAAACCACCCAAAAACAAAAATCATGCAAATAAAATCTTCTTAGCACTGTCAAGGAGACCTTTTCTCTCCTAAAGTTCTGACAAAAATCAGCATTTTGAATCAAGAGACTTTGATTCTTTAGATTCCAAAAAGTTTCCTTTGGTCAATTCTACTCTCAACATATATAATATTTTACAAAAAAAAAGCATTATTATTTGATCGGAATTGAATATTCTGTAGAAGTCAGGTACAGGACAGTTTCAAAACTGAAATTTGTTGTGTTCTGGACTTTGCAGAAAGTATGATTAACAATTAAAACTAATTTAACAAGAGCCATTGGGAAAAAAACTTTTCTCAAAGCCATGACATGCCTAGATGCAAATGTCTCTGTATCTTAAACTTGAAATACGTTTTTATTCAATATTGATGTTTTGGAGATGAATCAGTATTATTTGTCTATTATTTTCTGTACTCATGAAACCCAGGCAGAGATAGAAATATATTTTTTTAAATCAAATTTGAGAGCACAGCCATATTCTTCTGTTATGTAGTATAATAAATAAACTAAAGTTGATTAGTGAAGCTACATGTTGATTGGAAAAGGAAATTGGGTCATTAAGCATATGAGCAGAGAATACTTAGGACTATATATGATAAATAATAAGCTCACAATACTCCTTGGAGTCAGTTAGCTTGCTTTCTCTGTGTATAATTAATGTAATCTTCTGGAGACTCTACACAGCAAAAAGTCCACCAAATTTCTGGAAACCAATGGCAACTTTGTGAATCAAGTGATAAAGAAGCCAACAAGGAGAGATGTCCTGTCATATTCACCAGCAATGAGGGGCTCACTGGGGTTGTGAAGGTCAAAGGCAGCCTTGGCTACAGAGGTCATAGAGTGGATCCTGAGAAAGATGACAAGAACACTGAACTTCAGGAGAGCAGACTTTGGCCTCTTCAGATATCTTCATAGAGTCTCACATGATACTATCCTCAAAGGAAAAGGAACCAAGAAAGCTGGGAAGTATTCAAGGATCAAGACTTCCAAACCATCCACCAGCAGTCCATCCTGATGAGCAGGAAGCAGGCAAAATGCTAGGAGGCCTGCATGGATGAACTCCTGGGAAAACAAACACAAGAAGGAAACATACAGAAGGTGGATGAGTAACCACCAAAGAATACAGAGACTGTCTGAGCATGCAGAGACACAGAAAAACCAAACTTCAGGTAGCCCAAAGAGGCTGTGGAGTCTCCATCCCTGAAAACATTCAAAAAGCCATCTGAACATGGTCCTGGGCAACTGACTGCAGGCTATCCTGCTTGAGATGGGGGCTGGACCAAATGACCTTCAAAGGTCCCTTCCAACCTCAATCATTCTGTGATTAGAATGTACATTATTTGGCTATCAAGGACACAAAAAGGCAAATGCTTTTTTAGCAAAAAATAATCAATGAGCTACTGCCAGTGCTAATACCAATTTTCCTTCCTATTCCAGCTGTAGCTTCATGCAGTGCTACAAGCAAGTATAATTGAGCCTTTCCCCAGGTAAGTGCCCATACAACAGCTACATTGCCTGAGGTCAAATCAAATAGCCACATTTCAACTCTGTCTATTGGTTCAGCTCCCAAATACATTCTGGAGTTCCCCTCCTAAATGACAGCTCTTTACTTGAATTAAAACTCTGCATCTCCTGAGATAGCCACTCTTAAAGTTCCTAAAACTCATGCACATAAATAAATTCCCAGACACTAAGTGTTTATTACACCATTATAAGATAGAGACGGTACACTCTGTGAGTGTTTTTTTTCTCCTTTGATAATATATGGGAAGAGGAAATGTTTCAAACACAATTCTAAAAGCGACTGTTTCCCTTCTTGGTCTCCTACTTAAAGGAAGTGTCTCTGTTGGGTTTGGTTTGTTGTTTTTGTTTTGTTTTGTTTTTTTAATTTATTTTTAATTGTCTTCACAGTGAGTTGAATGCAGCTAAATCTGCCTCACCTGATTTAGAAATACTGTGAGAGATGTTTAAAACAGATGTTTTGTAGAAATCAAAGGATGAATCACAGAACTAGTTACATAAATCTTTAAATTTGGATTACTTGAATCATAGTGTGAGTCATAAGGTAAAACCTTGCAGATCTCTAAATCCTTGAGACTCAACTGCTTACTGTTTGTCATATTATATACAGACTTATTAAAATGAAATTTAAGAAAGCATGAAAATTAGTCTTTCTTGAAAAAAAAAAAAGAAAAAAGTAATATGATTAAATTGGCATACCACTTCCCACTATAAGGCAAATAACAAACCAGATAAAATGCAATGATCATTAAACTTGAAGACTAGGTTACAGGAAAGAATGAATTACTAATTCATTCTAAGGCATTGCTGCTGTAAGAAATGCTCCCAGTGATCAGTTTGGCTTCAAATAGTGGGGTCTCCATCTCCTGGGTCACAACAGTTGTCTGGCAGAATGTGGGATCTAGGAGGGGTTAAATGTTGCACAGTATTTACAGGCAGTCAGAAAATTTTCTTCTGGATAATTTTCATTCTCTCAGTGTTTTCTGGGCTGTTTTTTTTTTTCTTTTGTAAGGAAAATATTTACAAAACCTTTATTATTGGGCTCCACACAGCAGTTAGCTGTTCTGTATTTAGATACCTCCTTGTAATTAGCAATTGCAGGATGTAGCTTACCCATTAAGGACCATATTGTACAGGCAGAGCTAAAAGTCTCCTATCTCATACATACTCCAACCTCCAAAATGCTCTAACATAGTTCTGCCAAGTTACAGTATATACTAGGATTGTTGCACCACACTGCAGTAGTTACAGTACAAAATAAAACTTTTAAAGTGAGACCCATTTTTTCAAAGGCGACCAAGAAGCTGGATACATGAAAAAGTCTGTCTCACAGACTTCATTTCCTTCCTTTCCTTCACAATGGAATGATTTTGTTCCAAACCTGTACTTCTGAATGCCTGACACTGATGCAGAAAAGCTTTGATCATATCTATTCACAAATTGAGCAGTTTTGTCCCAGTACATGACAGGAGGGTAAAGGATGAGGAACCCTAGGAGAGATGGGGGAAGAGCTTAGCACACCATGCCTGCAGTGAACCTCATTGTTATTGGGCAACTTAACTACTTCAGTGTCCTGTGACTGTAGCCCTGCTGTAAAATTGTCTTAACAAGAGCACAATGACCCAAATTATTCCACTAAGTAAAACAAATCACATATTTTTAGCACAGAAATCATAATAGTGACAAAACTAATACTTGACTTGGAAATTAAAGACATATACCGCATGCAAGCTGACAGAGAGTGCTTCTTTACAGCATGTTATTCCAAAGGTTTTTCTTACTGTTGCACGCCTGTAAATACTGATAACAGAATACAGAATCATTTAAGTAGAAAGGGACCTATCAAGATTTAGTCCAGCTGCACAGCTAGAACAGATTGCCCAGGACCCTGTCCAGATGGGTGTTGAATATGTCCACAGAGAGATATCTACTATGACCTACCATGTAGGCTGATTGACAAGTACATTTGACAAGTCTTCATTGTCCCACAACAGTAGTACTGACTATATAAACTAAGAAGCTTCGGCTTCCAAAGCATTTTCCATTTCACTAGCTGAAATTGCCATTTCAGTACAGAGGTTTGTTGTGTGAGAAAAACATTCCAACATCTGTAGACTTTCAAATATATTTTCAGTTACTGACACTGATATATGTGTGAAATACAGAGCACTGTATTTTGTTAAAATACAGAGTACTGTATTTTGTTAGTATTTTATGATATTCAATATTTTTGCTAGAGTAACTGAAATTTTTACACATACCAAATGAGAATGAAGCTATATTGCTGGGAAATACTGAGAAACTGGTTTATTTAATGTTCTTATGACCACTAAAACTTCAAGTAGTGGAAATTTCTAAAAGGACAACACATAGGTTTAACTGTACAATATTTACAGAAAGGAAAGCAAGAAAAACCCCTCATAATCCTAAACTATGACCTAAATACACTTCCTAAAGTAAAGGTATAATTCTCCTTATGCTTATTTTTCTGTTAGTGATAACAATTAATAAGGCTACTAATAGTGCCTGTGCTTTTGTGATGATGATATCTGCTAAGAATTAGACTGATATCCCTTTCTTTCTCTGAGTAGTGTTTGGATATTCGCTCAGAACCAATAATCTTTCCGTCATAAAATACATTTTACTTTTATAACCTGAGAAGCACAAGCACATATTTTACACACCTTCAGCAGTAAAGTAAATAAACAGAACAGACTACCTCTGAACATAGTTCTGAATCATTTGAACTGGTTCATTTGACTCAATTTTAGTGCACTCTTGAGGGGCTAAAAAATTTGACCTATTCACATCTGATCTCCATTAGGAGATAAGCCCGCTTCTTTGTTCCACTTCCATAAACACTTATTACCTACAATGTCATTATACCAAACCATTTGCTGATTTCCAGGTCTACATTTATACGGATGAGCTTGCACTCCCATTGCTTTAATGAATGCCTTTTCCATTGAAATTATTGATTCTTTGGTTAAAACTTTTCAGATTATTCAATGAAGTATGTAAGTAATTTAGTCATTAAACCAAAAACTGAAAACTTTCACTCACTTGAAAAATGCAAGTATATTAAAAGAAGAATACAGAACTCAATGCAAAAGCCCAGCAAAGGCCCAGTATAGTAGCAGCACCATTTTACACACAGTAACTTCCTTCCTGAAGCCTGTACAAGGAAGCAGAATATTACCTGCAAATAGGGAAATACAACTACAATACAGAAACAGCTGGTGGAAGGAAACAGTGATCCTTCATATATGTTAGCTAAAATAATATAATGATTTTAATAGAGAGGAAGACACAGAAGAAGAAAGGAGGCATCCCAGTAAAATAATTGAATATAGGTTTTAATAAAATTTGTGCTGTGCCCTCACTGAAACTTAAGGCCTATGGTCAATCACTTGCCTACACATATACCTGCTAAAATTATGCAAAAGTTTTAAATACCTTTATTTTTTATATATACTCTTCAATATTGAGCATACATGCGTATTATTAGAATTATCATGGTATCAGCCTTGCTCACACCACAAGGCTTTGATAAGAAATATCAACTAGGAAATGCATTTTGTTATCAAACTTTGTGTATTTTTGCATTTGACAATTCTCAGCAACTGCGTCTGAAAACATATTTTAACTTCTTGCAACATAGTGTCCTGGCTCTTCTGAATTCCATAACAAAACTTGTGTGATTTTCATGCAGCTAGGCTTTCACTCCCAGTATTCTGTTATTCCCAAAATTTACTATGCTATATCATTAGACTTTATTTCAGCACAGGAAGCCAAAGTTTTCCAGAAGAAATAGTTCTCAACATAAGAAACACATGGCCAAGACTGATAATAGGATGCCGGGTCAGCACTCATGAAGGGGTCCTTGATATTCAGTGGAGCACAGCAGTACTTCAGCACACAAAGAACTATTTTTTCCCATTGTAATGTTTCAATGGTATAACACTGAAGAAACTGCAGTCCTGGTCCCTGTAGAGAAACTCATCCTCAAAAACAAAAACTATGGTCTTCTGCAGTACTGCACAGCAGAACTAAAATGATTCCCCAAGTTCTTTGAAAGCAAATTAGGTATTTGGGGCTTGCCAACAATAAGTGTGTCCACCTCTCCAAGAAGCGCTGTTACAGAAAGCTTGATAAATGACTTGTGCAAGGCGCCAAGTTTCAGCATGAAGGGACCCCGAGTGGTCACAGACTGCACACATGCATCTGTGTGTTGGCCCTTTCTTCACAGGGAGGGAGGAAAAGAGTCTTTCCAAAATGTTGTGAAGGGAGTGTTGCAGAAGGAGGGATAACACTTGGCACAAAAATATATGCTGAGTAAAACAAAGGATTAATTAGCTAATCAGGATTAACCAGTTCTTCCTTCTTTCCTTCCTGGGAATGATGAGAATAACAGCAAATGAGCGGATAATAAAATCAATAAAAGCACTGTCAGGAAAACCTAGCTAGATCTAAACAATCCCATGAGTTTCACAAGAAACATGAGTTTCACAAGACTTATTACACACTCTGCATCCATCATACTCCACAGAACATTAATGATGGGTTCTGACCAGTTTAAAAACCCCACCAATCTTCATTTTTTATACATTCGCTTTTAAATTTGTAATACACTGATACACACAGGTAATCACAGCAACAGCTACTTAAGAAACTTTATTTTTCATATATATTTATTCAAACAGATCAAAGAAATAAAAACATTGCAACTTTCACTCAAATTTCAATACACTTAGTCAAAGTCCTACAGATTAGAAGGAGAAAATATTATCTATTAAACACCACATGTACTTTACATGGCATTAAACTAAATAATTAGGTTTAGTCACCCATGTTTTCCGTATGTAAACTGTTTCATTTTTTTATGGCATAAGCACACTTACTTAAAACCTTTAATCCCATCCCTCAGCTACTTAAAACTATTTAAAAATTGGATATTTATTCTACAGAATTATTAAGGATTTCTTTCCTAAAGTCCATTCTCCTATTTGTCTCTGCCACAGGTGATTCTAATCACTAAGTGCAGATACTTCTGAGGGCTGCAAACTGCTCTGAATTTCAATAGAATAAAGAATTGTTACAATCAACAGAAAATATTGGATTATATTCAGTAGGATAAACTGCATTTCCGGGCACAGTTTTGTGAATCTGGAGTCACACACTGAATTGGAGAGTTGTACCACATTTATATTTGTAATGTAAAAATAGACTTTTGATTTTTTTTTCTTAAGCTTTAAATTATTTTTTAGAAAGTTCATTAAAGTGATGGCTTTTTGAGTCTAGCTACCTAGATTTTTAGCACTGAATACACTTAACCTAATGTTTCCCTTCATTTATGGTTATGGTTTACCACAGCACTTCCAGTCTGTAGTAATCATTATAAGCTGCATATAATCATTATTGCCTGTTTCATTTCACTATACTTAGTCAGTCAGTTAAACTGGTATTATTAACTGCTCTTCTGACACTAAGTTGCACAGTGATTTGCATGATATCTTTTGTAAAAGAGAAACAATTGGCTGCACTCAGCTCAATTGATAGCTTTTCTTACAGTTCATGAAAACCACATGGATTTCTGCTCAAACAAGGAGACAAATTATCATTCGTAAAAATTTGTTTGGGTGGCTGAACAGTTCTTTCAACTTTGTGCCAATAAGAGGAAAAAAAAGCTTAAAAATAGGTCAGATATTTATCCCTTGTATTACTTGGTAGATCTCATACAATAGAATCATAGAATAGTTAGGGTTGGAAAGGACCTTAAGATCATCTAGTTCCAACCCCCCTGCCATAGGCACACTAAACCATATCACCCAAGGCCTCGTCCAACCTGGTCTTGAGCACTGCAGGGATGGAGCATTCACAACTTCCCTGGGCAACCCATTCCAGTGCCTCACCACCCTCATGGTAAAGAACGTCTTCCTTATATCCCGTCTAAACTTCCCCTGTTTAAGTTTTAACCCATTACCCCTTGTCCTATCACTACAGTCCCTAATGAAGAGTCCCTCTCCAGGATCCCTATAGGCCCCCTTCAGATACTGGAAGGCTGCTATGAGGTCTCCACGCAGCCTTCTCTTCTCCAGGCTGAACAGCTCCAACTTCCTCAGCGTGTCTTCATACGGGAGGTGCTCCAGTCCCCTGATCATCCTCGTGGCCCTTCTCTGGACTTCTTCCAACAGTTCAATGTCCTTTTTATGTTGAGGACACCAGAACTCAATACTCCAGGTGAGGTCTCACGAGAGCAGAGCAGAGGGGCAGGATCACCTCCTTCGACCTGCTGGCCACGCTCCTTTTGATGTAGCCCAGGATACAATTGGCTTTCTGGGCTGCAAGCACACACTGAAGCCGGCTCATGTTCATTTTCTCATCAACCAACACCCCCAAGTCCTTCTCTGCAGGGCTGCTCTGAATCTCTTCTCTGCCCAACCTGTAGCTGTGCCTGCGATTGCTCCGACCCAGGTGTAGGACCTTGCACTTGGCATGGTTAAACTTCATAAGGTTGGCATCAGCTCATCTCACAAGCGTGTCGAGGTCCCTCTGGATGGCATTCCTTCCCTCCAGCGTATCAACCGAATCACACAGCTTGGTGTCATCGGCAAACTTGCTGAGGGCACACTCAATCTCACTGTCCATGTCAGCGACAAAGATGTTAAACAAGATCAATCCCAACACTGATCCCTGAGGGGCACCACTTGTTACTGGTGTCCAGCTGGACATTGAGCCACTGACCACAACTCTTTGTGTGTGGCCATCCAGCCAGTTCTTTATCCACCGAGTGGTCCATCCATCAAATTGATGTCTCTCCAATTTAGAGACAAGGATGTCGTGCCGGGACAGTGTCGAACGCTTTACACAAGTCCAGGTAGATGACATCAGCTGCTCTACCCCTGTCCATCAGTTCAGTAGCCCCATCATAGAAGACCACCACACTGGTCAGGCAGGATTTCTCCTTAGTGAAGCCATGCTGGCTGTCACCAAGCACCTTGTTGATTTTCATGTGCCTTAGCATGCCTCCCAGGAGAATCTGCTCCTAGATTTTGCCAGGCAGAGAGCTGACACTGACTGGTCTGTAATTCCCCGGGTCATCCATTTTCCCCTTCTTGAAAATAGGGGTTATATTTCCCTTTTTCCAGTAGTTGGGAAATAATAACAATCCATACAAAAAGGGCATTTGC
This sequence comes from Pezoporus occidentalis, assembly GCF_034315485.1. Lineage (NCBI taxonomy): Eukaryota > Metazoa > Chordata > Aves > Psittaciformes > Psittacidae > Pezoporus > Pezoporus occidentalis. The sequence goes on along the minus strand of NW_026915147.1, from coordinate 234,101 downwards.
TATATAAGAAAACCATCATACTAATAATCCAGCTCAAGCTTTTCTTAATCTCAATGATCAGAGACCTAGTATCACACTGGAACAAATTTACTGTGTTATGTTTAACACAGCTGAAGCATTGAAACCTGTCAATTTCTAGATCTAAATTTACCTCAGATGTCCTGTGAAACGGTGGTAAGTGCCACTATTTCCAACTGCTTTAGTGTTTAATACATGTAGGAAAGTGTAACATAACTAAGATTTATGATCTTTCTCAATATACTTCAGGAAGCATAGCTTCTCCCTAGTACCGTCATTTATGGAAGATCCTTATCTTCAGTTATGGAAGGTTGAAGTCTGGGGAATCAGGTTGAGATTATGAAAACGTAAAAGAGCACGTTTGCATTGAATAATGAGCTGTGCTCATAAAATCATAAAATTGTTTGGGTTGGAAAGAACCTTAAGATCATCTAGTTCTAACCCCTTGCCATGGGCAGGGACATCTCACACTACACTATGTGTTCCAAGGCCCTGTACACTCTGGCCTTTAACAATGCCAGGGATGGAGCATTCCCAGCTTCCTTCGGCCACCTGTTCCAGTGCCTCACCATTCTAACAATAAATAATTTTTTGTTTACATCCAACCTAAATCTCCCCTTCGAACTTATTATTCCTTGTCCTGTCACCACAGTCCCTGATGAAGAGTACTTCTTTGGCATCCTTGTCTTGATCTTAGCTGGGAAGCTGTTGCACGTGAAAAAATTACTGACCACTGAGCAGTTAACGTGAGCAGGCACAGGAAGTGCTGTACTGTGCTAACCTGTGCAATGCTGCATATATAACTTTTTCTTCATGACTGCATTGGGCTGGGGATATCCTTTGGCCGTAGGATAAAATTGGCTAGCTAAACATAGAGGAGTTCGTAAGCAGTTTCCACTTGGTGCCACTTGTCCTTGTTTTCATCTTCGAGTGAAGCAGCATGATTTCACATGAATGTTTTTTCCAAACAACAGAAAAGATGAATTGGATTTTTCTTCTAATAAAACCCTGCAAGAGCTCTAATGACCATACTGGCAAAGAATGCCTCCATGAAAAGGATATGTGCCATGTGCCTGACTGGAAGTCTGTCTGATTCTGCAAAACCGAGGTTTACCTGTATGTGAAAAACTTAAGACTATTCTATTTTTTCTTTTGGTGTTAGCTTGAATATATGATATTCTCAAACAATGCCTTATGGAGCCAGAGTACTTCTCTTACTACAATCTTAACAAACACTTCCCAGAATATATTACAGGAATATGGTACTGAGATTCATAGTGCTAGCCCAATGCATTATCAATTGAGCTCAAACTTATAGAAATATTTCAGCTAGAATTTAAAAGCTGTATGGCTATTCCACAGATGTAACCTGTTAGTTTTGATATAATGAGTAAAAATCTGCATGACCTTGTTCATATATTATTCCAAAACAAATTTCAGTGTTACTGCACTCCATTCAATACTTGTCCTTCCAAGAAGGATACTCATGGAGCAGCTTCAGCTGTCTTTGCACAAGGTGTGCTTATTTACTCTTATTTCTTTAACACAAAAAGTGTGGTATAAGTCCAAGTTTTAAATAGATTTGAGAATCTATTAAAATATTGTCCTGGGTTCAGCAGTAGCAGTCATTTTTCTCCTTCTTAGTAGCTGGTGCAGTGCTGTGGTTTTGACTTTCGGCCTGGGAACAGAGCTGATAACACCAGTGTTTTCAGTTACTGCTCAAACATTAGTCTGACCAAGGCCTTTCTGAGTCTCTTGCTCTGTCAGGGAGGAGGGGAAGCTGGGAGGAAGCAGAGACAGGACACCTGATCCAAACTAGCCAAAGAGGTATTCCGTGCCATAGCACGTCATGCCCAGGATGTAACTGAGTTACCCAGAAGGGCTAGCTCACTGCCGGGGTGGGACAAGGTATCGGCTGGTGCTTGATTGGGCTGGGTTTTATTGGTCGGTGGGTTGTGAGGTGTTGCATTCTCTTCCCTTGTTATTTCCTTTATCATTATTATTATTGGTGGTAGCAGTAGTGATTTGTGTTATACCTTAGTTACTGGACTGTTCTTATCTCAACCTGTGGGAGTTACATTCTTTCAATTCTCCTTCCCATCCCTCTGGGAGTGGGGAGAAAAAAAAGGGGGGGAGAGAGTAAGAGAGCGACTGTGTGATTTATGGCTGAGCTTAAACCATGACAAATATAAAAAGCAGTCAGTGCCACTGCATCTTGAAAGTTTTATTCAACATCTTGTGAGGTTTTGTGTCCCTTGACAGCTGATACTCTCTCATATCTATTCATCTTGGACAAAATCTTACCTTCTCATCTGAAATTAAGTCACTTTGAGTCATAACTAAAAAAAGTCAAGAAGACAACACACAGATTCTTGGTGCAATGATTTTTGCTGTGAGGTTGTTGTTCCCTAAAGTGCTATTATTTACTTGTGCTGTTATGGTAGTCACTTCCTCATATAATGCCATGCTGCCATGTATAATGTAAAATTCATGCCTTCAGATTTCCACATTCTGTTTACTAGCAGTTCACCACTCAGAAACAAACAAATGCTAAAAAGAATATTTATGTTTTACACATAAGTCACTAGTTTCAGGCACCTCCCTATTATTCCTGAACTGCAGCATCTGCATTGAAGTGCTAAAACAAGCAGAGTACTCACAAAGCACAAGCAATTTGTTCACTTGTTTTTATTTCCATGTAATTAATTCTCATAAAATGTGTGTATCACAATAACATAATAAATTAGGATACAATGCTACATCAAAAATTACTGTCTCTGTGAAGGATTTACCGAATATAGTGATTACATCTAGAAACTGTAGTTGCTGCAGTCAAATGCTTCTGGCCTCAGAAAGAATTAGAAAGCCCAGAAGAGTATGTTATAGAGGGTGAGTGGTATCCAAAGTATTTGAAAAACTTAGCTGAAGCTAATGCCTACCTAAGATTCCCTCTCACAGTCCTCAGCAGATGAAAGTTAGATTTAGACAGTGAAAGATGCCAGCAATTAGAGATTGAGATAATTTTGTCAGATTTAGATAAAAAAAAAAACAATTCTACTCTTTTATTTCTCATGGATAAGCAATCTGATGGAAGTAGCACAAAGCTGAAGATCAGAAATGCTGAAATTAACAGGTTGCTTTGGGTGTCTGAATCCGTCCAAGCAGGATATTTTGCAGGATATCTGTCTTACTGCCCGTTTCTTCACTGGATGGCCAAACTGCTAGATAGACAAGATGCTGCACTGTTCATATTCATTTATTAATATCTCTTAAAGATATGTCAATTACACAATACATGGATAGTTCAGTTAACTGCCCAGCTATCTTAGCTACAACTGGAAACCGTCCATGCTGGGTAAGTCCAGTCAGCCAATGGGTGCTCCTTTTGGCTCCTCACTCACACACACACTCATTTTCCGGCACGCTCCCTCCTCCTTCAGGCTCAACCCTGTATTTCCTGCACCAGTCTCAGATGACCAGTTCCAGGAAAAAGGGGTTTAATAATTGAGTGGTACAGCAAAAGGAGCAGCTCGAGCTGTGGGTCTCCAAAGGTGGGCTCCAAACAAAGAAATCTATGGGTAACTATACCCTTACAGTTTATGCACCCTCCCCTCACATGCTTTTTAGTCCAATGGTGAATTTTGGTCTGGAGTCTTCTAACACCTTATTGGATCCTTTCTCTGTTTCTATACATGCAGCCCATTAGCTGTTGATGACAGTTGTGGCCTCCTTCACATCTGCATTTCTTGTGCACCTGATGGCCAGCAGAGCATCAGGCACTAAAAACGTCCTAGACCTAGCTTATTACTTAGCAACAACTAAAACTTCAGTGTGTTACCAACACTCTTCTCATACTAAACAATAAACACAGGAGTAGCTGTACCAGCTACTACAAAAATTAGCTCTATTCCAGTCAAAAGCATGCCTAGGTGAAAGTCCACAGCTTACAGCCTAAGGCTTCAGCAAATCTAGCTACTAAAGCTAAGTAAGCAAAGCTGAGAAAATAACATATTAAACCACACAATGTTATAACTCTGACTCATTCTATTTAAAACATATTTAAGCTAAACAACTAATATCCCTCAACAACATGGTTAATTGGCATACAGAAATAAACTGTAGGAATCTAAATCTGATATAGTCAAGGACATTTGTTCTAGTTGCATCTCCTCTTCTCCAAAGACTATGACAGCTATTCTTTTATCTGCAGAGGTTTCTACAGGTGATGTGCTTTTTCCTACACTCTCTGCAGACTGAAATTTTCTGTGAAATAAGAATTCCTCAGGTTGCTCCGAAAACTCCACTGATTCCTCTGGAGAGTTCATACAAATATAAGCAAATGCCTGCTCCACCACGGCACAATTATTTAAGTAATAGGCTGGACAGACACAGCTTCAACAAAGTTTATTTGTACGCACTGTGTTTTAACAAGCTTTTTCAGCAGTGGGTGTACTGTAATTCTAAAAAAAAGGGAGTATCTGTGGACATCCATAACTATCCAACTTAAGTACAGCACCCCCTAAGACATGTAATGATCCTGCTCCTCAATACTGATGAAATGAGAGACTTTCCATAGCTTTCTAGGGATTTGATTCAGGTTTCATATGCACAATCTCCTGCAGCAAATATGCTCCTTAGAACCTTCGTTCTGGGCAAAAGTAATATTGAGTATTTTTTTCCTAGGCTCAAGTAAATCACCAGTTATATTTTCTACTGAAGAAACTCAATCACATTTTATACATTTCCCCTCCAGAAGCTATCAGGAGAACTGGATACCCTGGATTTGGAGAAGGCTGAGGCTCTTAATGACTACTTTGCCTCGGCCTTCACTGGCAAAGGCTCTGACGACACCATCCAAGTTTTGGAAGGCAGACACAGGGACTGTGAGAATGAAGACCCTAGGCCCAGTGTAGGAGAGGATCTGGTTCGAGACCATCTTAAGAACCTGAACGTACACAAGTCCATGGGACCTGAAAGAAAACCATCTGCAGGTCATGAAGGAGCTGAGAAAGGATGTTGCTAAGCCACTGTAAATCATATTTGTAAAATCATGGCAGTCAGGTGAAGTTCCTGATGACTGGGAAAAGGGAAATATAACCCCCATTTTCAAGAAGGGGAAAATGGATGAGACGGGGAATTAATTACAGACCAGTCAGTGTCAGCTCTGTGCCTGGCAAAATCTTGGAGCAGATTCTCCTGGATGGCATGCTAAGGCACATGAAAAATCAACAAGGTGCTTGGTGACAGCCAGCATGGCTTCACTAAGGGGAAGTCCTGCCTGACCAATTTGGTGGCCGTCTATGATGGGGCTACAGAACTGATGGACAGGGGTAGAGCAGCTGATGTCATCTACCTGGACTTGTGTAAAGCGTTCAACACTGTCCCACACAACATCCTTGTCTCTAAATTGGAGAGACATCAATTTGATGGATGGACCACTCGGTGGATAAAGAACTGGCTGGATGGCCACACACAAAGAGTTGTGGTCAGTGGCTCAATGTCCAGCTGGACACCAGTAACAAGTGGTGTCCCTCAGGGATCGGTGCTGGGATTGGTCTTGTTTAACATCTTTGTCACTGACATGGACAGTGGGATTGAGTGCACCCTCAGCAAGTTTGCCGATGACACCAAGCTGTGTGGTTCGGTTGATACGCTGGAGGGAAGGGATGCCATCCAGAGGGACCTTCACACACCTGTGAGGTGGGCTGATGCCAACCTCATGAGGTTTAACCATGCCAAGTGCAAGGTCCTACACCTGGGTCGGAGCAATCCCAGGCACAGCTACAGGTTGGGCAGAGAAGAGATTCAGAGCAGCCCTGCAGAGAAGGACTTGGGGGTGTTGGTTGATGAGAAAATGAACATGAGTCATTAGCGTGCGCTTGCAGCCCAGAAAGCCAATTGTATCCTGGGCTGCATCAAAAGCAGCGTGACCAGCAGGTCGAAGGAGGTGATCCTGCCCCTCTGCTCTGCTCTCGTGAGACCTCACCTGGAGTATTGTGTGCAGTTCTGGTGTTCTCAACATTAAAAGGACATGGAACTGTTGGGAGAAATCCAGAGGAGGGCCACGAGGATGATCAGGGGACTGGAGCACCTCCCGTGTGAATGTAGGCTGAAAAAGTTGGGGCTGTTCAGCCTGGAGAAGAGAAGGATGTGTGGAGACCTCATAGCAGCCTTCTAGTATCTGAAGGGGGCCTATAGGAATGCTGGGGATGGACTACTCATTAGGGACTGTAGTGATAGGACAAAGGGTAATGGGTTAAAACTTAAACAGGGGAAGTTTAGATTGGGCATAAGGAAGAAATTCTTTCTTGTTAAGGTGGTGAGGCACTGGAATAGGTTGCCCAGGGAGGCTGTGAATGGTCCATCCCTGGCTGTGTTCAAGGCCAGGTTAGACAGAGCCTTGGGTGGTATAGTTCAGTGGGAGTTGCCCCTGCCCGTGGCAGATGGGTTGGAACGAGAGGATCTTAAGGTCCTTTCCAACCCTAACTATTCTATGATTCTATGATACTGAGGAAATTATGTCATTTTGAATATAAATTCACTGCTTTCACTGTTTTTTTGCCATATAGAAATGCCACTTCACAACAGGAAATATCTGCTCTGTAGAAAAGCTTAAAAGTCACATAAATGGAAAGCTTTGGTTTCAAATGTCACATTATAGGTTATGTTACAATTCTATCCTGGTAATTATCCTTCTAAGATTACAGTCTTAGGTACCTTATGCTTATTTTGCTGGTTTAGCTTCAACTGAATATTTAATGGACTGCATAACTTTGATACAGATTTGATGCCAGAGATTAAGATACATTACAACTTTAGGTGCTCATTCAATATGCATATAACTTTTGTCTTCTATTATTTCAAGGCTGAAAACACTGAATAACTGTAGTTGGCATTGACTAAACCAATACATGAAAAATGTATTTATATATCCACAAATAAGATTTTTATCTTTTTTTTTTTGTAGCCAGTTATGATAAAAAGGAATAATAGAAGGTTTTCTATTAGACCAGATTTCTGCCATATGAGTTGTACACACTTTATCAGTACCCAACCATTAAAAGATTTTCCTCACAGTTTTTCCTTGAGCAGTGCCATATTAGTGAAGAAGCCACAAAAGGTATTTATCTGCTGTTCATGCATGAATGTGAAGATGCAGAAATGGTCTCAAAGATACCTAATGTAGTATGAGCATTTATTGAAGTAAGTTTATCTTCCTCACTGATAATTGCACTCAGACAGACTAGACTTACATAAAAAAATATTTAGGAAAAACAAGATAAATAGCAGCTTGAACCTTGTTTCATAGTCTGCACCTGGTTTTAATCATATTATGCATTGCCACACAAAAGGACATTTACTTCACATTCAAGTACTGAAAAATATACAGAGTGTAATGGTTCACCGTAGATAAATCCTGCAAGGAAAAGAAAATGTGAGGTACTTTTGCAAATTTTATGTTATCAAATGTTACCAAAACTAAAATTTATTAATGGTCTGTCATTCCAATCCAAGATGTTGGTTCCAATTTCATGCCTTCTCCAGTTGTTTCACATTTAGAATGTAGGAAACTTTGTCCAAATATAGTCCTATACCAACCATGGCTTAAAAACTCCATTCTTTTGGAGTGTTTAAAGGAACTTTCTTACAGAGAAAAATCTGACGCAAGAGGTATTGTTCAATTCTTCCCTCTGTCTATACAGAAATGGAATTCACTTCAATAATCAAAATAGCTTTGAATGCTGTAAGAAATGAGGATTGTCCTTTGTATCCAGAGACAAGGACTCACTAGCTAGATATCTCTGGTATATTACCTATGTCTTCTAAGAACCTTATCAAAGAAATACCCAAAGAAAAGAGATAATAGCAAATATAGCTGCAGTCAAACTTGCTTGTACCTAACAATTAGAAGAAACAAAAGTACTAGGAATGCTGGTTTTTCTTTTCGTGAGAATAAGAGAGAATTCTTCAAAAACATTGAGAGACAGCAACTGCCTGGGTCTAGAGTTTCAAATCTTCTTTATCATAACAGAAAAGACAAGTAAAATATTGCATTCATCACACCTGACAGGCATTCTCTCAGATGGGATAGATAAATATGTTGAATACCTGCTATTTCACATTGCTTCTATCCAACACTAAACAAAACTTTTTCTACAAAAAAAAAAATTGGCTGGACTACGTGTCTGAGCTTCCTTTTTTTTTATATATATACGTAATTATGTGTATACATACACTTCTTGCAAATAATTTTAAAACATTTCTCTGTTCTAAACAAAAACCAACAACCAACCAACCAACCAACCAACAAAAAAAAACAAACCTGCAGTGAAATATAAACAAAAATAATGAAAAAACTAGTGATATCAGCTGATGATTTTTTTTTTTCTCCCTGAATTCTAAATGATGCTTTAAAATGAAAACTATTGAAGTCCTCTTATTATTTGCTATTGTAATTTGGTTTTTTTTTTTTGTATAGTTTTGCTTTGGAATATAAGGTCAAACCAGTACATTTAGTCTCTTTCTTGAAGAGGAAAAGAGAAAAGGAAACTTCTTGTGAGCACAACTAAGAAGTGTTCAAAATGCTTTTGTTAGCAACTTCAAAAATAAAAACATTTCTACTACTGTGATGAACTTGAGATATCCCAGATATAATTAAACTTGACTTGGGGCAGAATAGATTACTGTATGATTTATTGAAATTCATCACTTCCAACTCTGTTTCCTATTTTTCAGTCTCTTTACTAGCTGTTAATCTAAAAGAGAAAAAAAGACAAAAAAAGACAAAACCACTGCTGTTGCCACAGTCTTTCTTTTGAGCTAATTACACAGAGTTAAATTAATTCATATGGAAGTTGGATGACTGATTCAGTGGTGAACGTGTCAGTCTAGGTAACAGGAAACTCAGATAAGCCAGTACTCAAAAAAAAATTTTGTGTTGAAACTAATTATTGCTTTAAGACTCCTATGCTAATCACAAAGAAGAGAAAATTAAAAGAGGATCTTTCCTCATAATCTTACTTTGATTTAAAAAAAAACTTATATCTTGTCTTATTTAATTTTAAGTTTTTTTTTTTCCCCCTAAACCAAAGAATTTTGTGTTTATCATGATTGAATTCCTTTTCACAGATTTCAGAAAAGTTCTCCAGTGCATCAAAATCAATTTGAATTCTAATCTTGTTTTTTCAAACCACCTGCAAACCTTGTTATCTAGCTATTATCCACCAAGAAATTACAAGTGTACTCTATATCTAGTTATTCAAATCGTCCCTGAATCTACTAGTATGGAACAGCATCCTGAAACTTCTTTTAGCATGTCCTTCCAAATAAGCATGACCACTCAGCTAGACAGAAATCCACCAGTCACAACACACTAAGTATAATTCTTGAACTATCTGTGCACTCATACAACAGTAATTTCAGCTCTATATTTGTTTTTTAACTTGCATGGTAGAATGTGAACAGCAGATAAAGCTTACTGAATCTTATGGTGGTTTTTCCATTTTTCATGAGTTCACACATACTGCCAAAGAAAAGGTTGAATTCAACTTGCTTATTAAAAGAACCTGCATGCACTTCTCATGTTCTCATTTACATACAGACAGTTTAGTATCTTTCTGCAAGTAACATTAGGCTCACTTTTCTATTATTGCACACATCTCCATTCCCCCTTTAAAGATCTGTTCTGTGTTCTTCTACTGTGGTTTCTGGGTACCACTTACCTTCTGTGGATTCCCAGAAACTCATAGCTCCATAAAATTATTCAAGTACTTAAGGTCAATTTCCATCCATCCTATTCAAGTTAACACCTTTGGTTAACTTAAAGCTGGCCAACATCTTCAATTCCCTTGTGATTTAAATTAACTGAGTTAAGAGTTCAGTCAAGATGAAACTTCCCTTTGCCACTTCCATCCCCAAACGCTTATTTTATTATTTGTCATATATTTATAAGCTTTTTTAAGTTTTGAGCCAATCTTTCTTTTGTATGTTTGTTTCTAACATTTACAACAGATTTCTTTTTTTCTATGATCCTTTGCTGGTTATGTTTTTTGGTTTTCTGTTTCTCTCTGCCCATCCTTGTGCTAGCCCTTTGTTCCTGGCACAAAATACTGATTTATTGGCATCCTAGCATCAATCCTTTTCTCCATGTTGCACATCTGTTTACACAATCCAGCAGGTCTTTGCTATATATACTTAATGATTTATTGCTGAGTTAGGGTTATTTTCTGTTGAGACTTTATCATCTGCTCTTATAGGGATGTGACACATACACTGCAGCAAATTTAGTTGTGCAAGCTTAAGATCTCACCAGTTCTAAAATGTCTTTCCACCTTTGTGAGGATGCAATAAAATAGTGTGTTTTCAGAGCCCTTAAAATTTGTCTAGCTTCTCTATAGGCTACTCTCTCCATTAGAACTTCCTCCCAGCATCTTAATGCCTACTTTAGTTGATATGTTGTCTGGAGGCTTTATTTAGTTTTTCACTTCTACATCTCTCACAATCTTCATTTTACGAAAATACATCCAAAGTATCTCCACCTTCTGATGACTGTGTCATTCCACCCAAAAGTCTTTTTTACTAAAAATAAACTGCATTCCTCTAAGAACTTCACATTCTGACACAAATTTGATCCTGACATATTCCAGAAAGTTTCTACGGAGCATGCCTTTTCTCCTGTCCTTTCAAAATACCTATTTTGTCTTAAATTCCACATTATCAGCTGATGCCTTCTAAATGTTCCTGTTGATTCTTAAAAAAAGTAAACCAAAACTTATCCATCTCCTCCCGAATAGAATAAATTCTCCTAATTTCAGCCTTTTTGCTTCTATGCTTCTACGTTGGTGGGGCTTTTTTGTTTTGTGCTTTTATTTGCTTGTTTTGTGCTTTTATTTGCTTGCTGTGTTGTGGTTTTCGTTGGGTTTTGTTTGTGGTTTTGTTTGTTTGTTTTTTAACCCAGAGCTTTTTTTAAAAGCTCTGATTTCCATTTCTAACGGTGTGTTAACAAATCTGTATTTTGACGATGTATAACATAATATTTCCTTATCTATTTCTCAGTCTTCACATCCTTTCTAAAAACAATGTGAACTGCTATTTCCTTGGCAAATACTCACAGAGATCAGTGTTATAGAAGAATCTGTACAGGCAAAAATGAAATGCTGTTTGTTCTGATCTTTATCTGTCACACAGTGATTACTTACCTATGCTGCCCGAAGGTGATTTGCCCACCTGAAGCAATATATTTTCACTGAATTATAGCATATGCATAGAGGTTACCCAGTCTAAGCATAGAGTTAGACCCACCAAAGCAACTTGTGTGATTTCTCACAGATCAGAGTCCTACATTCCTGTTTAACTCAAGCTCCAGTTAAATCAGAGTTGAGTTTAATAATTATGGATCTTACAGCAGATCCATAAACATATCATCCATCCACACCTTACTGATGCTTAGGAAAACTGAGGTCTTACTATGTTATTAGCAACCTTGTCTTTGAAATTTTCTTCACATTACATTAATTTAAGACCCATTTAATTCATCTTTATTCATGCTGAGTAATACTTCACCATGCAAATAATCCCACTGCTACACTACTCAATGTTAGTGAAGAAAATTAGACTCATACAGATTGTTAGGAATCTTCAAAACATTTTAATTCTTCAAGTGGAGTGGCTGATTTTCAATCTCATAGAAGTTCTACATTATCAAGAAATGTCTGCTGTTTGTGAACTCCATCAAATAAAAACATTTTAACAAAAAAGTAATAATACGTTGTACAAGTATCAATTCTCTCTCAGAATGGAATTAATTCTTAGCTTTGCTTTGTTCAGCTTCATGTTTACCAAGAAGCAAGCAAGCATCCACTGTGGAAATGTGTTTGGTAATAGCAATTCAAATAAATGTTTGTTCTGCTGCTAGAGACATATTTTTCTCAGATCAGGAAGATCATAAATAAAATGTATGCATGCTTAAGATGGATAAGGACAGAAACATCTCTTCCAATTCAGTTGTTGTTGTTGTTGTTTATAGTTTAAATTCTGCCACTGATTGCATGGAATTTGATTAAAATTATAATGACAATCTAATTTTATTTTCATAGCTCTAACTTTATGTTTAAAGCTGCAGACCAGCCTTATAATCACCACTATTGAAAGAGCAAAAGGAGTTGTTTCAGATGCAGGTTTAATAACACCCATTACAATTCAATTTTGCTTATTCTATTACATATTTAAATACATATTTTAAGTATCAAAGAAGTTCTAATTTTTTAATTAAAAAAAAAAACAACACAGCCAAACATCCAGAACCCTTTCTATATTATGATAATTTTGCACATCAGGACTTTGCAGTTACTCTCAATTTGCATTAATAGGCAATGCAAATACACAGAAAACTTCATCCCATACTTTGGACGTTTCCTCTGAATTTTGGTAAGAATTTCAGAATCCAACAGATGATGAAAAAGCTCAAAAACATGTCTTTGTCACATAAAGTGTTAATTTTTATAGAGCACCTCCAGCAAAATGAAAAAGTCCTAACTGCCAAGTTGTCATCCACAACTTTATTACTAACTGAAAAAGGAAACTATTCACCAAATGGGACACACGCTTTTAAGTGAGTTAAATTGTGCTGTAAGCATTTTCTGGATTTGCGTGATATTTAATTTGATTTATTTCATGCAAATAACTCTTACTCTTCTTGGGAACTTAGAATAGTCTCATCTCTCTCAACATCTTATTTATCCCCGCTGGGGAAGTAGGAGGGTAGAAAAATTACTTCAAACCTGAGACCAAGATAGGGCAATACAATTAAAAAAATATCTATGAGTTATTGCCACCCTAGTAGAAAGCTTCATCCTAACAGTTTCACCTAGAAAAGAGCAGAAAATAAGTGCCCTGACAAATCAGTGAAAGGCATCAGTAGCTACACAACTTGCATTTAATTACTGCCCTTCTAGAAAGTAATGCTGCATGTGGCAGTCTCCAATACAAGCTCTGTTAATTCCATGAAAATTAGCCATCAATCTCATGAGAAGTTCATCAGTAGTTTTTACAATTAGTTGCCTAATACAACTAAGCCAATTAAAACTGTCTGTAGAGCTGGGGGAGAGAAACAATTTAGAAAGACAAAACTAAACTGAATGAAAATAATAGATAATTTAAGCACAATTTAGACATCAAGGAACAATTTCAAACATTACATTTTCATAGAAGAACACGAGCAAATACTGTTATTATTAAATTTTCACACAAAATTAAAATAATGGAAGTGGTTCTCCTGAAAACATAAATTTCCACTTAAATCCAAAGATGAAATGAAAATTTGATAATAATAAAGCTCATTACATTCAGTTATTCTTTTCAACAGCATAGTCATGTAAAACCATGGAAGAGAACCATTTGTTTTCCTCAATTGAGTAGATGCAATTACACTACTGCAGACAAGGAAAGGCTGCTTTTTTTCACAGCTACCATGATATTGACAAATAGCTAACTGTTGGCATAGCTCCCATTGATAACCCTTAATTATTAAAACACAACTCGTAGCCAAAGTTGTGCAACTCCTTGTCTTTATGTTCACACCAGCATGAAGAAGCAAGGGAACTTAACAAAGAAACTCTACAAGCATTCAAGATATTTGAGATTAACAAGCCTGATCCTACACTTTTTGTGTCTTGTTTTTAACAGTAATGAGAAAGCTGATAAGTTCCTGAAGCGCAGTCAGTCAAATTATAGGAATGTGGGAAAGATTTCTTTGCTTTACAATTGTTCCTATGTAGGAATTTTGTACACACATACAAAGTGTCAACTGAAAATAGCACAGTTTTTTTATACCTAGCTGAGCTATCTGAAATTCAGTCCACTCTAATTCAGCTCCTCTGGTTATGGCAACAGTAAATGTTGATTTTCCCTCTGAAAGCAATACTCTCTATCCATTCCTCATAAATCAGACACACTCGGGACCACCCCTGCATGCTTTGTCAACCTGCAATCACATACATCCACACATCACAGATTCCAAACAAAACAGAAGATAAAATTTTGGTACACATATTAAAATGCATCAGCATATATTTTGACAGTGGTATTTCTTGACAGCAGAGGTCCATCCTTTCATGCCAAGCCTGGAGTTTACAAATACAGTTTCTAAATATTCCCTTCTGTCGTGGTTTAAACCCAGTCAGGTAACTCGTTCACTCACTCCCCCCCTTCTTTCCCTCCACCTACTCCCAGAGGGACAGAGAGGAGAATCGAAAAGAATGCAACTCCCACGGGTTGAGATAAGAACAGTTTAGTAACTAAGGTATAACACAGATCACCACTGCTGCCACCAATAATAACAATGATAAAGGAAATAACAAGGGAAGAGAATACAACACCTCACCACCACCCAACCGATAACTCCCCCCCTCCCCAGCCCGACCAAGCATCGACGCATACCTTCTCCAACCCTGCAGTCTCCCAGCCCTTCCGGCTAACTCCCAGTTACATCCTGGGCATGACGTGCTGTGGTATGGAATACCTCTTTGGTCAGTCTGGGTCAGGTGTCCTGTCTCTGCTTCCTCCCGGCTTCCCCTCCTCCCTGGCAGAGCATGAGGCTCACAAAGTCCACAAAGGCCAAACCAAAATGTCATTGTTATCAGCTCTGTTCCGGAGCTGAAAGTCAAAACACTGCACTGCACCAGCTACCAAGGAGGAGAAAAATGACTGCTACTGCTGAACCCAGGACACCTTCTCATAAACTGTTCTCATGGATCACATAAAATGATTTTTAATCCAGTACCATCCTTCAATGAGCACTTACAAATAAAGAATTCACTAGTGTATTTCACACTGACACATTTGCTAGTTCACTTACTAAATGGGCTAAGCATGAATGAACACCGCATCAGGTGTAAAGGAAAGAATGTCTCATCATTAGATAAGAAAGGCCATTTCATAAGAGATTTCTTTTTATCACATAAAAATTCTTTTTGGCTTTGGCATTCCCCTTTTTGGATAAAAGGGACTGAGCCAAAAATGAAGAAATATAGAATAAAATAGGATGGATTTGGAGACATAACAAGATGGCTGAGCCTCTGTATGCCAATAATTAAAAAAAAAAAAAAAAACAAAGCACCAAAAAACAATACAACAGCAGAAGTATTACAAGGTATGTTCAAGTATAGGTCATTAGTAATTGCTTTTAAAATGAAAAGATTACTAGGTTACTTTCTAGAATGGCTATACTGGCTCATAGCAGCTGGAGTAAGATGCCATCAAAATGTACCAAAAGTAATGATTGCATTTGTTGTACTTGTTGTTTAGCAGCCTTGCAGAGTAGATGAAGGCTTCTATCTTCCCTGGTAGTATAAAAATAAAAATAATAATGAAAAATTTAATGGAATCATTCCAGCAATTAAACCAGAATGCTAATGGTACCTTTGTGCCAGGTTTAAAACACCTTTTATGGTACCACTGACAACATAAGTTTCAAAAGTGACTTTCTGAAGATATCTTCTGAAAGGTTAAAAAGGTAGTGCAGTTGTAGCTAATTAGGTGAAGTTACTGCTTGCAAAGCATAGAATTATATTGTTTTTATATTACTAATTTTCCTTCTCAGAAATTGCATTTTCAGTAGACAGCAATCATCTACTTATTTTACCTTTCTTGTAGTGTGGAGATATAGCAAAAAATGGAGAATTTTCCTTTATTTCTTTTCAGTACACCTCTACCTATAGCAAGTGTCTGGGTTGTTCTGTGATTCCTAGAGGTGAAATTAGAGGCACAGGGAGCAAAATGGCTAAGAAAGTAATGGAACAGAATATTCCCAATCTCCTTACACAAGCAGATCAGCAGTAGAAAAGTATGTTTTATTTGGTTACCAGTAATTTTATTATCACCTGATGTTCTCCCAGCACAGTGAATAATAGTGTAATGTCTTGATTAATAATGGCAATACATCTGAAGAGCTAAGAGTACTTTTAAAGTTGATGTTAAGTAGCTACACATGAAGAAAAGGGGGGGGGGGGAATGAGAGGAAGAAAATACACGATATAATACACTTCATTGGTTAATAAAAAAGATTCGGAAAAGCCTTTCATCACCACGACTGATAGCACCACATAAATAGCATTAGAGAAAGGCACATGGAAAAGATGTATCAATTAATAATTAACATGCACCCCCTCTTCTGTGGTTCTACAAAACAGTTGAACATGCAGTTGGGCGGTGCAGAGAAACCATTGCGTTTTGTAATGTAGTCTTTGGGGATTGAAGCAGTATAATAGAGAAGGGCAGGTCATATTAAAAGGCAGATGCATAACGCAGTCTCGTTCAACTGCAGACATCTTGTAAAGGCCATGATTACCAGAAATTCAGCTGTTTATTCTGTTTCATCAATACAGTCAAATTTCAATTGGACTCAGTGGTATATTTACACGTATAAAAGAGATAATTGCAAAATGTCTGCTTCTTACATGCAATTATACCTCCCATGTGGAAATGGATCATTTTTACAGATTGATTGAAAAGTTCATCAACATTAGGCAAACATTTTTGTTCTCATAATCAGTCTGAAAAAGAATAAAAAAAAGAGACCTTTTTTTTTATTCACTCTTCCTATTCACTTCAAGTTCAGCATTAGATTTTTCCTCCCAGAATAACACATTCTTTATTTTTTGTTTGTAACTTTTCTTGTGGGGGAGCTGCCTCGTTTGCCCACCTCACTCCACACAGACCCTGTTTTGATGATATATTAAATTGAAAAAAAGTAAGTGTAATGTGCAGATGTTTGAGACAGATATTGAGAAACCACCATTTCTGTAAATTACCACTATTGAAAATTACTCAGTATATTTCCTGACAATATTTTGTGCAGGTATCCCAAAGCAATGGTGGAGAGCCTTTCGTCTGCCACCCAGAAAACAAAATTGAGTATGTATAGACATTTTTGGGTTTGTGGAACAGGGCAGCTTAGAGACACCAGGGAATCAGGCATCCCAACGGAGACAGGCCGAGGTGTGTGTCCTCCAGGTGGGACCAAGGCCAGGCAGGGCAGAGCTGTAGAATGACACTAATTCTGTGCAACAACAGTCTATGAATTTCTGTAATGCTCTGAAGTAGCATGGCATGCTAGGAACTATTATCACCTAGAAGGCGATCATCTTAGTCCAGTATGATTTATTCTTGATGAATCCATGCTGGCTTTTCCCATTCCTCCTCTCCTTCAAGTGCTCAGAAATATGTTCCAAGAGGATTCACTCCATGATTTTCCAAGGGACTGAGAAGAAGTAGACTGGTGCGCTTTTTCTGGACTGCCTTTTTGGTGTTGCTGGGGGGTTGGTGAAAATTTGCCATTCTCCACATGCTGAGGGCATCAGATCTCCAGAACCTTTCAAAGATGATAAGAAATGACCTCACTATAATAACAGCCATGTTTTATCAGCACTCTGTGATTGACCAGTTATCCACTAGCCTGGAAGAAATCTCAGAGGAGAAGTGCAAGGATGATGTGCCCGTGAAGTTCAGGGAATAATACATGGTGTGCCTGACCACAGCTGTTACAAAGATGCTGAGTTTATTTTAACACAAAAGGGACCAGAAGGTGACCTTTCTTTTAGATAGTTACCAGTATTTAAGTGGATCCTGTGGCAATTTTTATTCCCTGATTTCATATCTGCAAGACTGCCACCTTTATGAGACCAAAGACCTGAAAAAACTCAAATTATAAAAAAATCACATTCATGAAGACAGATAGTGTTCTTCAATGCCATAAGCTCCCCCACCATTGTAAGCAACCTGTATACAAAGACAGGCTGGGAGATTTTGCTCAGCTTAAGCTATTCCAGATGGAGCTCCCTTGGCCCAAAAATACAGATGAGAAAAAGGAATTGCCGGAGAGCATATGAAGTTACTGCAGTCAAGTACATATTAATGCCTCTGCCATTCATCGAAAGTCTTTTGATGAATGACAAACAGTACAGACATACCAACAAAGATGCAGCCCAACTGATACACAATAAAAAGTATTATGTACTTAGGAAAAAAAAAAATTATGAAGTAAAGGAGAAGAAGAAGGAGAGGAAGAGGGAGAGGGAAAAGGAGAGGGAGAATGAGAGGGAGAAAGGGAAGAAGGAAAGGGAAGGAAAGGGAAAGGGAAGGGGAAAGGAAAAGGGAAAGGGAAAGAAGGAAAAGGAAAGCAAAATGAAAACAGGGAAAGGGAAATGGAAACAGAAATGGAAATGGAAATGGAAATGGAAATGGAAATGGAAACAGAAAGGGAAAGGGAAATGGAATGGGAAGGGGAAAGGGAAAAGGAAGGGAAGGAAAAAGGGGAGGGGAAGGGAAGGTTAATTTCAAGTAGTTAAACAAAATACAAAGTAGGTAAATTAAAGCTCACGCACAGTAATTAGATATTTCCTGATTTATAGAATCATAGAATAGTTAGGGTTGGAAAAGACCTTAAGATCCTCTCGTTCCAACCCATCTGCCACGGGCAGGGGCAACTCCCACTGAACTATACCACCCAAGGCTCTGTCCAACCTGGCCTTGAACACAGCCAGGGATGGACCATTCACAGCCTCCCTGGGCAACCCATTCCAGTGCCTCACCACCTTAACAAGAATTTCTTCCTTATGCCCACTCTAAACTTCCCCTGTTTAAGTTTTAACCCATTACCCCTTGTCCTGTCACTACAATCCCTAATGAGTAGTCCATCCCCAGCATTCCTATAGGCCCCTTTCAGATACTGGAAGGCTGCTATGAGGTCTCCACACAGCCTACTCTTCTCCAGGCTGATCAGCCCCACCTTTTTCACCCTATCTTCATATGGGAGGTGCTCCAGTCCCCTGATCATCCTCGTGGCCCTCCTCTGGACTTCTCCCAACAGTTCCATGTCCTTTTAATGTTGAGAACACCAGAACTGCACACAATACTCCAGGTGAGGTCTCACAAGAGCAGAGTAGAGGGGCAGGATCACCTCCTTCGACCTGCTGGTTATGCTGCTTTTGATGCAGCCCAGGATATGGTTGGCCTTCTAGGCTGCAAGCACACACTGCTGGCTCATGTTCATTTTCTCATTGACCAGCCCCCCCAAGTCCTTCTCCACAGGGCTGCTCTGAATCTCTTCTCTACACAACCTGTAGCTGTGCCTGGGATTGCTCCGACCCAGGTGTAGGACCTTGCACTTGTCCACAATCAAATTCTTACCACAGATTTTTACAAGAAGTAAAATACCTACACCCATTCTCTTGGCATAAAATCACACCTGATTTATTAAAAGTGTCATTATTTGTCTTTCAAGACTACAGAAATCACTATTTTGCAGATGCACCACTCCCTACCATTTACTTTACCTATGCAACCCAACATGTAAAATTTCTATTCTTGTTAAGAGAAAATTAAATCAAAATGTCAATATACTACCATTTGGAAATATTACAAAAGCCTTTCTGTACCTCTGGAAAGTTAAAGACTGCTACAAGCTGAAAAAAAGGATTTTATAAAAAATAAATAAACAAAAAGACTACACCTATATCAAGTACATAACCTGACACGTATTACCTATTCTTCTGCAATCCTACTTCTTTTCCTTTCACTTAAGAGCCTAAAGCAAGATTCACGATAGAGTTAATGGAATCATCTGAAGTTATGGAAAGTAATGAAGACTGCTGTAAAGTTAATGGTTCAAAACAAATAAATCCACTTTTGAAAAGTCCTTTAAATTTTAATTTCTTTTTTTTCAGAATGCATGAAAAAAGTGTGGCAAAATGGAGAAGAAGCATAGAGACAAAGAAAGGCAGCTATCATCTAGGTGTTTGCATTTCTATAAAGATTGGGCAGATACCACAACTTTTCAATAAGACTCCCCTAGTGAATGCATTTACATTTGCAAATATTTAAAAAATAACATCATAGTTTTTACAAGTTTGTTCAGTGCTGTGGACCTGAGCATTTATTAGAATTAGAAAACTTTATAGTCAGAACTGCCCTTAAGAAAATGCACTGGAAATAATTCACTTTCTACTTTTCTAAATCTTAACTCAAATGAAAGAGAAATGTATCATTTATGTAGTGAAAATATTCTAATACACAGACTATTTTTTATGTTTGATACATTTATTCGTGCACTATGTATTTTATTCCCTGCTCTTTTCCTTTTCCCTCTTCTTATCTCCCATAATTTACCTAAAATAGGAATGGTGGAAACAATTCAGCTCTTAACCTAGCTGACTATCTGAAGGGGGGCTGTAGGGATGCTGGGGATGGTCTACTCATTAGGGACTGTAGTGATAGGACAAGGTGTAATGGGTTAAAACTTAAACAGGGGAAGTTTAGATTAGATATAAGGAAGAAATTCTTTACCGTAAGGATGGTGATGCACTGGAATGGGTTGCCCAGGGAAGCTGTGAATGCTCCATCCCTGGTGGTGTTGAAGGCCAGGTTGGACAAAGCCTTCGGTGTCATGGTTTAGTGTGAGGTGTCCCTGCCCATGGCAGGGTTGTTGGAACTAGATGATCTTAAGTCCTTTCCAACCCTAACTACTCTATGGTTCTATGATTCTAAGATAGAAATATACTTTATGCTTGTTAAACTATGAATTCACTGCTCCTTATATTTGCCTTTTTTCTCTTTTACAATTTTGCTGTAGATTTAAGAATAAATTTTATTTATTCTCTCTGTTGAATGATGTTGTGTAGGCATAAAAAGGTATTTCTGTTAACTGTGAAGTGTAAGACAAGCCACAATTTTGTGCAGTGATGAACGCGTGTCAGTATAATTAAGCTTATGCTTTTGACTATGTCCTGTTAGCAGATATTAAGTAAATTTTGAAGAAAGCTAGGGACGTCTGTAAGCAAATGTCAAATGACACATTTCAAACCACAAACCACATGCCATAGATAAACCCTGCTAAAGTCCTTTTCCTTGATTAATTGATTTCAAGGTCAGAAAGAATGTATCAGCTCTAACATTGCTTCCGTCACATGGTACTATACTTCATGTGGTCTTCCCTGTATAGATACAGACACTCTTCTTTCTCTATACAAACTCATGGAAATTTGTCATTAAGTACAATTATATAATCCTGAGGCCTGTATAGTTCTCAGAAATGCTGCTTTTTTGTGCCTACAGTCAGTTGCAGCCTCAAAGAATCACATGCAGATACGCGGAGAATCAGGGAAGTACTGGCTGAGCTTAATCAGTAGTTAAAAGAAATAACAGCTACAATCACAGAATAAAACTTAAGAGAGCTGGAGACTTCTTTTGGGGATTGGTTTGTGCGTTGGGTTTTGCATTTTGTTTGGTTTTGTTTGGGTTTGGGGGTTTTTGTTTGTTTGTTTGGGTTTTCTTTTTTGTTTGGTTTTTGTTTCATTTTATTTTCCTGAGAGTGTAGCTTTTTAAAACTTTTTACAGCAAGAAAGTGCTTTTTTGCTCTGCATTCTCAGAGACCAATTATGGTTACCTAGATGTGTGACATTCAAGATTTATTTGCAACTTCTTATCAAGTCAAGCATTTAGGTCATAAATACCATGCAATACTGTTTAATATCTTCACCAATGACACAGACAGTGGGACCAAGCACACCCTTAGCAAATTAGCAGAAAATGCAAGCTGAGTTGTACAGGTGACACAACCTGAGGGATGGGATGTCATCCAGAGGGATCTGGAGAAGCTAGAGAAGTGGGCTCATGTGAACCCCACGAGACCAAGTGCAAGGTATCAATACAGCCTGGGAGAGGAAGGAATTGAGAGCAGCCCTGCAGAGAAGGACTTGGGGATACCAGTGGATGAAAACGCAATGTGTGCTCACAGTCATACCCTGGGCTGCATCAAAAGGAGTGTGGCCAGTGGGCCAAGGGAGGTGATTCTGCCTTCCTATTCCCCTGTGGTGAGACCACACCTGCAGTACTGCATCCAGCTCTGGAGTCCTCAGGACAGAAAAAACATGGACCTGTTGGAGTGGGTCCAGAGGAGGGCCACAAAAATGATCAGAGGGATGGAGTATTTCTGCTATGGAGAAAGAGTTGGGGGTATTCAGCCAGGAGAAGAGAAGGCTGCGAGGAGACTTTACTGTAGTCTTCCAGTACTTAAAGGGGCCTATAAGAAAGACGAGGACAGACTTTTTAGTAGGGCTTGTTGTGATAGGACAAGGGGGAACCGTTTTAAGCTAAACCAAGGTAGATTTATACTAGGCATAAGGAAGACTTTTTTTTTGATGAGGGTGATAAGGCATTCAAACAGGTTGGCCAGAGAGGTGGTAGATGCCCCATCAGTCAAGTTGGATGGGGCTTTGAGCAGCCTGGTCTACCTGAAGATGCCCATGCTCATGCAGAGGGAGTTGGACTAAATGACCTTCAAAGGTCCCTTCCAACCCAAACTATTCTGTGATTCTATGAGTCTTTTTCTAGCACTGGCAGCCATATAGCTAATTTAGTGCTATGTTTCACTAAGACTGTTTTTCAGTACAACTAATTAGGCTAAATAGAGCATAACACTAGCATATTGACACCGGTTCAAAAGCAGTTTACATATTTCGCTATGGTTCTAAGTTATGCTGTGTAAAAGTAGGCTGGTGTGCAAGACAAAAATCCTCTCTTTATGCAGGTGTTCTTGAGAAACAAACAATTATCCTTCTAAAATAAATTCCCTGAGAATAAGAGAAACATTTCACATAAATACTAGAGCTTACTGTTCAACCAAAAAGCTAGAGTGTGCTACAAAGGTATACATGCTTAGATATACTCCTTAGGATATCCCAGCATTTTTCATCGTTGTTTATAATACATTCATCTGTGGCATAATTTAAACATAAACTGCACAGGGACAAGTGACTCACAGCATACGTTTGAGTATGACTGTGGTAAAGGAAAACAGAACAAGACTCACAAATAAAGAAGACATGAAGTAGGAAGCTGAATGTGTCACTATTTCTAGTGGAATTTCATAGGGCTTAGACAAAAAGAAACATGCAGAAGTTTATGAGCTTGCTGCTTATACAAACTCTTACCTCCTACCAAGATTTCAGGTTTGACTTAGATGAAGGGTTAAAATCAAGGCTATGTCTTGAATGAACATGCTGTTACTAAAGTATCAAACTGTGACTGGGTTTCTCACAAAAGCCAGTATCAAAACAGTACTACAAATAAATATGTCTATATCAGTCATTATTAGTATCTTGCAGTAAAAACAATAAATAACACAATTTATAATACAATAAATAATAATTGACAAAAGCTAAGTCTGAACAGGATATAGAAGACGTGACATGTTAGTAAACTAGAAAAGAGCAGCGTCATATACAGCCAGAGGACAGGATCAGAAATACTTTACCTGAAAGAGAGGAAAATCAGGTTACTTTAATAATTGTAGATACACAATGGATCTGAAAGGAGAATGATAATGAAACAGAAGGATCAAAATGGAAGATAGGAAGAGTCTTGAGACAAAGGAGAGTTCTGTTAGCTCAATAGCTTCATTATCAGACAAGAAAAGATAAGCATAATAGAAACAACTGATGGATGCCACTACTCATCCAGATTTACTGAGGAACTGGAAAAACTCAAAAAGCCTACTGGCTAAGCATTTAGATCAAAGCACAATTGCTATAACAGAAAAAAACGAGATGACTACAGGCAAGAAGCTGAAATTTCTAGCCCTTTCATTTTTAAGCTCTGATGAGGGAAAGTAACAGCAATGAAACATGTCTTCTCAGTTTAGCTATAATTTCACCTTCATGCCATTCAGTGACCATTCTCTTCTTGTGTTAGTGATACCATCAATGTCTAAAAGGAGTTCAGGTAGCTCATTGTTGCTTTTTACTGTGAAATTAGGAACCCTAAATTTTTGTTAAACTTTTTGTATATACTTTCACTAGATGCTTGAGGTTTTGAAATATACTTGGCCAATTTTATGAAGAAAATCAATTTCACATTTTTCACTGTTGAGTACTTGCACTGTACCATGTTTTAGATGAGATACTGCATTGCTTATAAGAACAGAGCAAGAGCATTCTCAAAAGTACTACAGGTGGAATTTTTTACCAAACTTTTTACAAACAGAGTGATACACAACATTTTGGTCTTTGTACTGAACTGAAATTTTCTTGATGCAAAAGTTGGAATAAGCCCCTTTGTGCCATAAAGCTAATCAACCAGAATGATGCTGAACACAAGTGGAAATAGGTGGAAAAAGCACGTGGAATACAAACTGCTTTGAAGAGCTCTTATTCCTTCTTCCAGTATTTACTTACTGAGCAGCTTAAGATAAGCATTTCAGATTCCAAGGGAGCTATCTTATTTATATGACAGGTCAGGAATAGACTTAAGTCTGGACATTTTTAAACTCCAAAGCAGTCATTTCATTTTTCACACTAATTCAATTCTTGACTTCTTACAAGACTCTCTTTTATAATGAGAAGAGAGGGCAAGGAGCAAAAAGTGATTTAGTAATTTTTTGTAGAATCTGCACTAAGAAATGAAGAATGAACCAAGCGTCTGATGTTTATTAGGCACTTCACTACTCAGAAGCTGGAAAGGAGTGGGTCATTAACTACTACATAAAACAAAGTGGGTCATTAACTACTACATAAAACAAAGCCTAAGAGGAAAAGAACAAAAATACCAGCAATAAGCCCAGCCCTGTGTCATGGTTTAAGACAAGGTGGCAACTAAGTACTACACAGCTGCTTGTTCACCTCTCACCCTTCCTGGTGGAATAGGGAGAAGAAGCAGTAAAATCCACAAGTTGAAGTAAGAACAATATCATAATCTCAATAAAGTAAAATAAAATAATGATGATAATAATATATTTTTCAAAGGAAATAAAGTGAGAGAGGAGTAAAATCCAAGAAAGACAAAGGGATTCACAATACAATCACTTCTCCCTGAGTAGCAATCAACACCTCCTGGCCAACTCCTCCCTAGTTTATATACTGGGCATGGCATGCTGTGGCATGGAATATCCCTTTGGCTAGTTTGGGTCAGGTGTCTGTAATGGATAGGAACCTAGCCGAGTGTTGATCCCCACTCAGTGACTGTGAGACATAACAAAGTATATTTCTGTCAAAGTGTATTAGATAAAGTATATATATATTTATGGTCATTGTGGCTGTTTATTGGAAAGAGAAGGGAAAACAGTGTGCAGCTGTTCTAAGACCTTCATACTTGGCTGCAGCTGGGTGCTTGGACAACGCTCTCGGCAGGGCCAGCAGTGAGATGATGAGAAACTGCAGTGTCCCATGAGTAAACAGTTAGAGATCAGGCATAAAGGAGTTGTTTTTCTAAGGGTACAAAAGTGGGACCCTCTTGTGGCCGAATCTGAAGCTTCACCTAGAGGTGAACACACCATGTAGGAATTTTCCCAATTACCTGGCACTCCCAGCACCAGCTGCAGCAGGGCTCCCCAGCTGAAGTGTAGGACTGGTTAGTGATTTGCTCGTGACCAGTGGTGTATTTCTTCTGAATCTGTTCTCTCTAAACAGTAATGATTTGATGCATTGTTATTTTTCCATATATATGTGTCTCTGGTTTGCTTTATTGTACTTATTCTCTATACATATAAAGATATATACTTTATGTACATTAGTGTGCTTGTTTAGTGAACTGTGCATGTTGTATGTCTAGCGTGTGGCTGTTTTGTTGAGTACCCTGCCTGTTTGCAGAACAGTGTTCTACCTCTGTTCCCTCCCAGCTTCTTGTGCCCCACCTCACTGACAGAGCATGAGACTGGAAAGTCCTTGATCAGGGTAAGTGCTACTGAGCAACAACTAAAACATTGTTGTGTTATCAGCACTGTTCTCAAACTGAAGCCAAAACACAGCACTGAACCAGCTATTAGGAATAAAGTTAACTCTGTCTGAGCTGAAACCAGGACACCCAGATACACACTGCTGTTCCTTCTGCTTTAACATGTAAATCTCTCAAAATCAACTAAGTATCTGTCATACAGAAGATATTTTGTGTATTTGTAAATACAGTCCATGGGAAGCCTTCTCAGCTTACCAAATGAAATAAATAGCCCTGAACTTCCATTCTAAAGAAACGGAAAATACAGCCACAATGGACAAACATTTCATGCCGTCTTTTCTCCAGTGCTTACTAAGTAATCTTAATTTCTCTTTCCCTCAGTATCTCTTTCATAAGATTAAATACTGCATGATTGGTACAGATTACTCTTCTACAATTATGTCATAATAACAGTGCCTATAAATATTCCCTTTTAGATTTACTTAGTAACAACTGGTGGCAAATATCTTCATTTTAGGAGACTCCTTTATATGTCATTAATGATTATTTTCTGCCTTTCATAAATCTGTTCCTCAAGAGTCTCCTGGGTGCAGCAGTAGCAGTCATTTTTCTCCTTCTTGGTAGCTGGTGCAGTGCTGTGTTTTGACTTTCGGCCTAGGAACAGAGCTGATAACAAGGATGTTTTGGTTTTGCCAAGGACTTTGTGAGCCTCATGCTCTGCCAGGGAGGAGGGGAAGCCAGGAGGAAGCAGAGACAGGACACCTGACCCAAGATGACCAAAGAGGTATTCCATACCACAGCACGTCATGCCCAGGATGTAACTGGGAGTTAACCGGAAGGACTGGGGGACTGCGGGGTTGAAGGAGGTATGGGCTGGTCCTTGGTCGGGCTGGGGGGGGTGAGTTATCAGTTGGCTGGTGGTGAGGTGATGTATTCTCTTCCCTTGTTATTTTCTTTATCATTGTTATTATTGGTAGTAGCAGTAGTGATTTGTGTTATACCTTAGTTACTAAACTGTTCTTATCTTAACCCGTGGGAGTTGCATTCTTTTCAATTCTCCTCTCCATCCCTGGGGAGGGAAGGAAGGGGGGGGAGTGAGTGAACTGGTTGCCTGACTGGGTTTAAACCACAAGAAAGAGACATCTTCATCTTCCAAAATGTGTAACGCAAATAAAGTTGCATTGCTGGAATCAAGTCACTAAGTGACTTCCCACCAGTATGTATGATACTTGTTCCATAGTGCCCAAAATCATGGGGGAAAGGAATTTATTTGCATGTAAAAAAAATGCTGTAATTCACCTCAGCTCTTCATAGACTTCCAGAACTTTTCCATGCAAAAGTCTAGGGTTACTTTTTATTTAATGTTGAAGTGTTGGTTAGTAATACTGTTGGAAATAAAACAACCACATGTACACATAAATTTCTATGGGTTCTTCTGAAATTGCAACTTCCTTGAGATCCAACTTCACAAGAGTGGTTGTTCTCTCAAAATCACACTGAAACTGCAGCTAAAAGCAGAACACAGACCATCTCCAGTAAGGAATACAAAAGTGACTGAAAAGTTAGGATTCTCTTCTGGACTCCCCTGAATTCCTTCATGATAAGCTCAAGTACTGGCAGTCAGAAAACTGATATGTTTCTACTGCTACTGAGTAAGAGATCCAAGATTCATTATACTCTGAACATCGAGAAAACTTGAGGCCAGAATATAAGCCAGTTTAATGGTTTCCAAGACTAATTATAGCCAGCCTGCAAGGCTAGCAACTGTGTTAGGAAATTGCAGTGTAAAACCTGAAATATCACCTGAAATATTCAGCTGCTTGTGATGGGAATGATGTCCTCACATGTCCCAAAATAATGACAATACTTGCTTATGCAGGTCATAAACTGGGTGAAAAATATTATGCATACATATGAAGTAAAAATATGATTTGGTTTAGAAATACACATTGGTGTATTCACCAAAGTTAAACCCTTCCACAACACAATTTCAGTAAATATCAGTTTCCAACATCTGCACATAATGGAAAAATCCATTGCTTACATAAATATTACAGCATGCAGATGACACAATGTTAAATTCCCTTTATGTATTTCACAGCATGGTTTCTCTCTCTCCCTCTCTCTTCCCATGGTTGGCACTTAGAAATGCCTGCAATGGAGAGCGTAGGAAAATGAAGGAGAAGAGAAGGAGAAAGAGAAAAAAGATTAAAATCATGAAAACAAAAAACTGTTTTTCTCTTACGAATGGGGAGCACGAGTACCCTTACATGTAAGAGAGATTTACTGAATTAATTTCTTTCTTCTCCCCACTTAATCTCAAAGATCAATGCTTTATACCTGCATGCCAACATGCAGTAGATTATCAGCTACTGTATCCTTTCGGTTCTCTATTTTTCTGATTTTCTATTTCAGTAATTATTTGCTAATTCACAGCAGTGAAAATTTAAACCACAGATCTGTGTCCCACACGATCCTTACTATGTTCTTAAGTATGCACAGATGCACACAAATATTGTGGTCCTTGTTACTCAGGCAAAATTCTCATTCACTGGCTCTGCTTTCTTGTGAACGCTTTAGCATTTGTTATGCCACGTAAATCAGACTAGGCAGGTGCACACTGGGAGTACCCAGACTTATTATTTATTCTTTCAAAGAGTAGTTTAATCCAGCATTCATTGTTCATATCACATCAATGTTCCTGCTACATAAAAGTGAAGCTTTTGACTCAAGAAGTTTGTGAGGCAAATCAAGAGCAAAGTATTCGCTCAGTTCAGTAAGGTTACAAGATGTTCTTAAGTATAATGAAACAGTACATTCTCAAGCTTAAAACTGCATTTTCCCACAGTATGTCACACTCCTACGTTAGTATTTCAGACATTTATTCTTTTCTATTTGATTCGTTTTTTTCTTAAGCTATATACGGAACTCATAAGGTCCATTAAATTTGGCCTCACAAAAAGTGTCATGAAACAGAGGAAAGCACACCCTTACTCATCTTTCTCTGATTTAGAAGAAACATGTTGTTTATTCCTGTGGTGGGTTGACACTGGCTGCATGCCAGATATCCACCAAAGTAGTGCCGGCATTGATGCTTCATCTGCTGGGAAGGAAAACAGACTATCAAGGGTTTGATTGAAATTGCACCTCATTACAGTGAAACAGGAAGGGAATGTTGTATGCATAAGAAACATTATGTGGAAGAACACAGACCTTGAAGAAATGTAGTCATGGGAGACAAAGGTAGATTTTTGGCCATATTCTTCTGTTTCTCCAATTGCTTTAAATTACTTTCAAACCACATGCTCCAGCCCTTGCACACAAGGCACACATTAGTGATTAACATGGCTTACTTATATGTAAAATTATTAAAGTACTATCTTGAAGTATAAAAGACAGACTTTAGATTAGATCGTTTTCCTTTCTAAACCATACCTTTCTGCACATGCAAATTCCAAAACTGTCCTATAGTTCTAACATGCAATTTTTCTGTTTCAATTATCAGTTTTCACCTGGGACTGAAAGCAAACAAAAATGAAATAAGAATCACACCCTGTTTGACAGATACAATGGTAAAGCTTAGGGTATGACTGAAGTCTTGTGCAACAAGAGTAAACGTATTTCCAGTTTTGTCCAGAAAATACTTACATCAGTTCATACTTTGAAGTTAAAGAGCTTGCCAGAGCAAAGCATAACTAAATTCTTTATACTTCGTGGAGAAAGGGAATGTTAATTTCTTTAGGGTTTGGTTGGTTTTTGTTTGAAGATTTGTTTTTTTTTTTTTCAGTTTTAGTAAGAAATTATGAGATTTTATTGTCATTCATTGCATTATTTTACAGCAATTATATTTCTATTATTCTTGTTCATCTGCTTCTGTTTGTCACATTAATTAGTTAGGAAATTGAGATCAAAGAGTTTCTTTCTCCTTCAGTCCTGAGCCATAAAGAAATACAATTTCAAAATTCCACTAGGATTTTCATACATTCTAAAAAATGAGCTTGCTTAGAGAAATGATCCAGGGAGCATCTCACAGAATCACAGAATGGTTGGGGTGAGAAGGGACCTCTTGGAGGTCATCTGGTTTAAATCTCCCACCTCAAGTAGGACCACCTAGGTTGCCCAGGACCATGTCCAGACAGCTTTGAATATCTCCTAGGAGCAAGAGTCTGCAACTTCTCTGGATAACCTGTCACACAGCTCAGTCACCCTCACACTGATTTCTGACGTTCAGCATTTCATCACAATGTTTCTAATGTTCAGATGGAAGCTTTTGTCTTTCAGTGTGTGCCCATTGCCTCCCCTGCTGTCAGCAGGTACCACTGAGAAGAGCCTGGCTCTGTCTTTTTTGCACCCTCCTGACAGGTATTTATATATATTAATAAGATCCCACTGAGCCTTGTCTTCTCCAGGCTGAACGGTCCCAGCTCTCAGACTTCCCATATGTCAGGTGCTCCAATCACTTAATCATCTTTGTGGCCCTTCATTGGACTCTCTCCAGTATGTTCATGTCTCTCATGTACTGGAAAGCCTAGAACCGTGCCCAGCACAAGAGTTGTGCCCTCACCAGTGCTCAGGAGAGAGGAATGATCTTCTTCTTTAGCCTGCTGACAACAATCCTGCTAAAGCAGCTCAGGATACAGTTAACCCTCTTTGCCACAAAAACACATTGCTGGCTCATGTTCAACCTCATGCCCACAAGGACCCCTAATGACTTTTCTACAAAGCTGCTTTGCAGACACTGGTTCCACAGCACATACTGGTGTCTGGGATTGTTTTTCTCCAGGCAGAGGACTTTGCACTTCCCCTTGTTGAACCACTCCCAGCTGGGGAAACATATTCCAGTCTCCTGAATGACAAGTGAGCAAATGGAGATACTCACCAATGTACAAAGAAAATTAAGCAATGTACCTTCTGCTAGATGTTAAAAGGTTTGGCATCTCAACACACACAGGTCAATAATGAACAGGAAGTTCTGCAATGGCATTCATAAAACTCACTTAAAAGCAATGGCCCATATTTTGTTCTGCTTGGGTTTAAGACACTTTGTCAGTTTGAGATAGCAGCTCTTCATAAAAATAGTAACTTGTACGTATAGTCACTTCATTCCACCTCACAGTCAAAAGACATTTGTTAGAGAAATTTTATTGTGATTTCTGAACCCAGTATTTATAAGAATAAAACTACTGCCTGGAATACCCTATTTAATAAAAGAATAAGCTGCAGCATAGTTATTATTCACAGGAAGAAGCTGCATTTTGTCTAAGCACATTCAAGAGGATACCACAAGTGGTTGTGAGAGGTCTTACTGTTCTAATACACAAAGAGGTATTTATGTATATTATTAAAAGAATACAGAAAATTCTCTTCATTACTGTTTCACTTCATCGCCATTAATACTTGGAACAATACTGGAAGAACACAGGTTTTTCAGATTATCACTAATAACCTTTTTATCAAAGAAACTGTATATCACTTATGAAGCCAGTCACTGAATAGCTCTTACTGAATAACAAGTACTGGTACTTGGACGCCTGTATTTTCCAGTGCAAAAAGCAAAATATTTTTTCTTTTTAACATTAAAATTCAAATTGCCTCCAGATATGGAGGAACAAATTCTTACAAAATATAGTTCAGAAAAGATGCAGAATTTGTATTTCAGTGATATGAAAATTAGATTAGAAAAATAAATATTATTTCTAAGGATTAAGAGCAATACTGATCATAGTTGGGGAAATTACAGGAAAGTTGTATGCAGAATGTATTAATAAATGAAGAAATACTTAAAAAAATTGATTGTTGAATTCACAGGACTTCATTCAAATACTTCTGCCACTAGTAAGTCTGACTAATAAGTCAACAGCATTGGTATTTTCATTAGATCAATAAATAGCTCTAAAGTTCGTGATGCCTTGCATAACAGAGTTCCAAATCAAAAGACAACTTCCAAACAGATTACAGGAAGTAAAACATGAGACAAGAGCAGTGCAAAAAGACAGCAATGCTTTAAAAAAGTTAAACCAAATCCACATGCAACAGAGAAAAAAAGATCCTTCAGTCATAAGTACATCTAAGAATTATTTTTTGCAGATGGCTGCAGTAAAGATGAAATATGAAACTATTATTTTGAAAATTAAGCATAAATGTTAGCTTTTTGATGCTTTTTCAGCTTCCATATTACATGGAATGTAGGAATATAGTCATAGACATAACTTTGAGGGTATCTGGGATGGCATTTGCTGTGTCTGTAAATTTTAATCAAATACCAGAGGGCTCACAGAAATGCCCATTCTATGAATAACTTTTGTTGCAAAGCTAAAGCAATGAAAGGGTTAATTATATTTCAGTTCATTGCCTGCCAGGGAGGAGATAAAAATGGAAATTTTCCCAATGCAATTCTTCTGCTCTCTGTATTGAAGCTACGTACTGCATGTTGAGGACATCCAAGGGCAGATATGATTACTTCATTGAAGAACAGTTTTCTAGCAATCACTCTCAACCAAAAAATATTTCATTAAAGATTTTCCCACTTACTGTGCATCATTACTGCTGTAATGCACACCCAGGGAGGAAAGATGACAGTCACTTTAGGTGATATTGAGGCCAATGATTTCCTAAATTGGTGATGAGATATTCTGGCACTATGGCAGGGAATACAACAGATTTTTGTCATACTGTTCCTGCGGTATAGAAATGTCAGACCAGGCATTACAATGCAAGAAAACCTTTTCTATCAAGCTATTTTTTGTGGACACTGTCTTTCCTCTTTTTAATAGTTTGCTGCTAGAATGCAGCAAAAATTAGACATAGCCATCCTAAGTCTGCTCACATAAACTTTAAGAAGGTCAATCACATTTTTATAAGCATGTCAAGGGAAGAATAGGCATTCTAACAC
Organism: Pezoporus occidentalis; assembly: GCF_034315485.1. NCBI lineage: Eukaryota > Metazoa > Chordata > Aves > Psittaciformes > Psittacidae > Pezoporus > Pezoporus occidentalis. The sequence goes on along the minus strand of NW_026915147.1, from coordinate 201,469 downwards.
TACCCAGGAAAAAGTCAGTCTTTACCTACAGATGACATACAGCAGAATTTGAGATATTACTGTTAAAGCCTAATGGTAATGCAGTTTATGACTACCCCTGTGGTATAACTTCTTTGAGGGCATGCTATGGGACTTCGATAGCAAATGAGGCTAACCAGCAGATTCTTCCTGGATCTCCAGTCATTTTATCTTATTCTTGATTTACCTGAGCCCAGTATAACTCCCTGCTTATACAAACAGGGACAGGCACTTCACTTTTTAGCAAAAAGAATACTATGAAAGCTTTCATAACGCATGACAGTAACATAGGAATTAATTGTTGATTTTCACAGTTCCTCAGAAGTACTGTTTGGGTGCTAGTAGTTTATTAATGAGTTTAATTACTGTGCTACATATCCGGCATTCACTGCACTGTTTATTCAACCTTCAACAGAATATTTAGTTGGCACTTTCCTGTGCAGCAAAAATAGAAAATAATAAGATCTTTTGCTGGATATGTACAAAAAAAAAAAGATTATGTTCCAAAAAGGTAAATACAAAACAAAGACTGCTGTAGAATTTATTGAGGTGTTTTTTATGATACAATGTTTTCAGGAACTTGCCTGAAAAGAAAATAAAAACTTAAGGCAATAGCCCAGAAAAACCTATATTGATTTAGGAAAATGAAAATAGACATAAAGTGTATAACAACTTCTCTTTCAAGTTTTCGGATTTTTTTTTTTGGGGGGGGGGGTGTCAGAAATTTTGGTAATCTAATGTAAAATCTTCTTTTCACATCTCACATGTAAAAGATTTAAAGCAGAAAACATAATACAGTAACCTCTTTTAATTCAGTATCATTACAATGTCACCTGAGTACTTGGAAAAGTATAAGAGATGACAGACCATGAGGTTATGATATTTAGCTTGCAATTTAATAAAAGAGAATTACTTTTACTCACAGAGAAGCACAGCAGGCATTCTGTGTTAAAGACCACAAATGGGCTTTTCTTGTCCATTAAGACCATCCAAGCAGAGCTCCATTTGTGGAGATTATTTTCCGAATGAGAAGCTCTTGTCCATCTCATTTCATAAAAGTATTAAAAACCTGTGTCTCAAAGCAGTCGTGATTAGCTACTTCCACCAATGGAGGCTTACTTCAAGTAAAAATAACAAAGAAGTTTATACTTTCTGCAAAAAACTGACATGTCAACTAGCCATTTAAGTTTGCTTTGTTTACCAGGGATTATTTTTTATATTTTTTTTAATAGTAAAAAATACTTATTCAAAGCAATATATTTTATTGGTGAACTCCCTTTATGCTTTTAGCTTCCTGCAGTCTCTGTGGAATTACTCATTCTTTCTCAGGGAGAATTACTCTTTATGACATAAATATTGTTTTTTGCTCTATTCACAGTTCTAATCTATGGCTACCCTTTCAGACTGACCTAGTTTTGTAGTCTTTGATAATATCATTTTCACTTTGACTTAACTAAATAGGAAAATGCAGTGTAAATTTACTACAAATGACATCAGCAGGCACGCATGCAGAAATAATCCATTCTAAGACTCCTCCTAATATTCAGAATTTATCGGGTCTTTTAAATCTTAGAATTTCTTTTAATGCTCCATTTTCATTCTTACCATCATCAGTAATGGGTTTAGTCTATGAGAGAAAGAAAACCTAGATTACCATAAGACAAGGCTATCATCTCTGACATTTTATAGAGAATTCATCATTAGTATAGGCAAGTAAGCAAATGAAATCCAAGACTGCATTACAGATATATCATTTCTCACAGTAAGTGATGTGGATTCCTTTAGCAGAAAAAAAAGAAGAAACACCTTTTTACAGTAGTTTCAATCATACTCAGCTGGTTGTCAACTATTAGCATTTTCATCTGGAGATTGCAGAGGGTGTTCTGCACTAAAATCCTGAATAGTTCAAAACTTGCTGAATATATTTATACTCTTAGTTCCTTCAAGTTGCAGCCTTTATGGTGAATATGAGCTGGAAGTGTTCATAGGAATTCCTATTAAAAGTCTAATTCCTCTTCATGGAAATGCCTGATTTCAAATTCATGCATTCTTTAAAAAGCTAGAACTTTACTGTGTGAAATGCAAATAATAGAATCAAGTGTATAATCTGTAAACAAGATGAACTGAGGCATGCAAGAGCTCAGGATAGTCTTCAGCAGATGCTTGAAATGTTCATGAGAGATCATAGTGTTCCAACTATTGAATTTTCATGAAATAACCACTGCCACTACAACAAAGGATCTCACAGTTTGAGGGATGAGAGTGAGAGAAAAGGATGAGAGAGTTTTCTATTCTGAACACTTTTAAATGGTATTGCCTTACTCATACTTCTGTTCTCACGCACAGCGGGTTGATTTTGTTTATTTTAATAAACAATATTTTCTGACTTTGAGGAATCAGACAGCTAAAGCTAAATAATTAGTGGAATAATGTAAGACAATCAAGATGCAACTGAAGAAATTAAACTGAAAATCAGTAAACAGGTTTTTTTCATTCCATATGGTGACCATGGATATTTTCTAGCACCATAAAATTGCTGAATGGAGAGGAGCCATTTAAATATTGCATAAAGATTTTATGTCTTACAATCTTATGACTACCATTCTAGTGAAATGTCTTTAATATTTCTGTATTTTCTAGGAAAGCAGTCTGGTTTCAAGACAGCATGCAGGTCTTTGCAGGAAATTAAACATTATAAGTTGTAACTCACCAATATGTTCATGATAAAAAGAGATAGTGATTCTTCAATTTCTTAGGTGGAAGGAAGTAGTTTAATATCAACAAAGCATGTTCTTTCATGACTATTTATTTCCCATAAATAGAGTAAGCAGCTAGAAATATATTTCAACCATCCCTCGGGTAGACAAGCCATTAATTACGTGCTTTTCTAAAAGTTGTAATTCTTGATTAATTTTAATGAAGCAGGGATAGTTTTTAGCCTTTAACTGAAGCTTAACTGCTGAATGAGGTAACTAAAAATGAGCTGCAGCTTTCACCTTTACCAAAGGAAAATAGATACTCTGCTTGTTCCTAGAAATGTGAGATCAAATTAAATATTCATGCAGTTCCATATATACAAATTCTGCAGTTCTTCAATTTCAAATGAACTGAAAACTCATAATTTTTAACATTACCAAGGTCAACAACACAAGAAGAAAAAATATATATAAGTGTGTGTATTATGTATGTATGCGAGTGCAGTACTCTGTATTTTAAGAATTTGGTATTTTTATTTTGATTGTGCTCTCTGGGTTACTCTGTACTTAATAGAACTGCATTAGTCCATACTGAAAGAATAATCCAGTACCTTTTTGTGTCCTTTTTACCATTGAAAGGCCTGTGGTAGGCAACTACACTTCCAAAAGTGAATTTTTGACAAGAATTTGTCTTTGTGACAACCCGGTCTATGCACTTGTTACAACAAGTTAGTGTGGTGTTCTTTTGTCAGGAATCTGTATAGCCGGGGACATTGTTATTCTAAGTTGTTTCTCTGTCTGTGGACAAATAACCTCTCCTACATCACACTGTACTTCTAGAAAGTCACTGTTGCTAGTCCATCTTTGACTGCATGTCTTGATGCACATTTGATATCATCCTTCAGAAAACCTACTCCCTAATATGAAATAAATTTTTGTAATTTAACATATAAGCCACCAATAAACCACTGGTTTAGACTGATGGACAAGTAATTTCTTTTGCCAAACACAGAGTTTACATCTCACCTCCACTTCAAATACATGGATCACAAAAGAACTCCTGACAGGGGCAATAACTGCAAACAAGAAATTTTAAACACTGTAGGAGAGTCTGAAAAGAATTCTGAAAATAGAATCAATAACACTGAAAGTTTTAAAACATATATTTGAATATACATATAATCTTTATATAGCTTTTAAAATTGTTTTGGTAATGATTGAAAATCAGAAGGAGAGAAAATGAACTGTAAAGATGGTTTACCTATAAAGGATATAATCCTGAAAAACCTTCTCACCTGGGTAGGATTTACTCCTGCTCTAGCACTGCTCATCTCAGACATGTTATAAAAATTATTTTCACCTGAGCAGTAGCCCTGAGGACAAAGGTCTACAAAATCATTAATGATGTAAAAAGGACACCCAGCTTAAGAACTAAAGAGCAGCAAATAAACATAGCAAGTTCAAAAAAAGTAAAGAAAATGAGTTGTCCTTCATTCAATGTGCATTTAGGATGAGAAGTTTTTTGCCATCTTTTGCCAAGTGTATCAGGAATATACTTGGAATTAAATGAACCTGATCAGGACTACAGGGGTATAGAGGTCCATTTGAAGTGTACTAAAGGTGTTCTAAAAAAACCCACAAAATCTATCCAAGAAAACCTCTGAGCTGCAAATCTTATTAAACTGGGACAAAACAAGGGCCATGACCAGAAATGCTTGGTTTGGTCTTGTGCTCTGAGCAACCGTTGCAGTACCCTCCAGTCACCTGACTAGGTGGACCTTCTGTCTCACCTGTTAAGGCCATTTGCTTGTGTGAGCAACAACCCACAAAAGCAGCTTTATCAACTATATAGTGCATTAATGGCACTGTACTTGTGCCTCTGCTTCCCACAGGAGGCATATAGGATAAACACAATTTGGCCTTAATAATACTAATTGCAGTATCATTGCTAATAGAAATGTGGGTACACCTTCCTCTGATGTCATTAAATTGATCTACATTTTAATTGTTCTCATTATTAACTTAGATGTTGATGTAGCTCATTATGCAATTTATTTAATTATTTTATCCCTTATTTAATGAGCATTTCTACTAACTGAGACAATTATACACTGTATCATAGAAGTTGCAAAAAGAAGTTCAAGAGCAATCAAAAGAGACTGCAGGGCCTTGGGATCTCTGGTTAAGGGGTCAGAAGCACAAGTAGAGCTGTCCTCTCTTTCCAGTTGAAGGGAATGATGAGGGAAGAAAGAGGATGACTCAGCAGATCAATATCTAGGGTCAAGCCTGGTGTCACTGGCAGAATTTTGGGGGGTTTGATCATGGTTTGGTCTACATAACACCAGGCCTGCTGTTGACAGATGGGGTACACCTTTCTCAAAGAGGGAACAGGATTTCTGCACAGTTATCAGCATTCACAGAAGGAAATTTAAACTAGGTTGAAGGAGTAAAGGGATAAAACCAGGTTCGTAACAGATAATCCTGGGGGTGACATGCCAGTGTTTGAGGGATAGTGTGCTAGGGAGATCCTTCAGTCTCAGTTGAGGTGGAGGGTGGTGATCCATGCAACAGCAAAGACTTATTGATGTGTTAGAAACCATGGAAGCACCCAAGAATGGTCATGTAGGAATTAGGACTTCTGCCCCCAGAAAGGTGGTGGGACCAATAGCCCAACTGAAGTGCACTTACACCAATTCATGGGCAACAAACAGGAAGAGCTGGAAGCTATTGTACAGGAAAAGCAGGAAAGCAATGACACAGTTGCCATCACAGGAACATGGTGAGGCGACTCACACAACTGGTGTGCTGCAATGGATGGCTCTAAACTCTTCAGAAGGGACAAGCAAGGAAGGAGAGATGAGACAGTCCAGTCTGTTAAGAAGTGTTTTGATTGCCTAGAGCTTGACAATGGTGATGAAAGGGTTGAGTGTTCAGGGGTAGAGATCAGGGGAAAAGCCAAAAAAGCAGATATGATGAGAGTCTGTTATAGACCACACAGCCAGGATGAAGAGACAGATGAAATATTGTATCAACAGTTGGGGGAAGCCTCACTATTGCTAACCCTTATTCTCACTGGGGAGGCTCTAACTTACAAAATGTCTGTCAGAAACACAATACAGTGGACAGGAAGCAGCTTAGGAGGTTCCTGGTGTGTGTGGAAGATAACTTCCTGACACAGCTGGTGAGAAAGCCATCTCTCACCATGGAAGGTGCCCTACTGGACCTGTTGTTTGTAAGCAGAGAAGGACTTGTGAGTGATGCCATGGTTGGAGGCTGTCTTGGTGTCGTGGTTTAAACCCTAGCCAAACAGCTTGTTCACTCGCTCCCAGTGAGTGGTGCCGGGCTGAAAGCAATTGATTCTCGTTCCCCAACACCCCCCCACCACCACCCCGGGGGCACTCCCCTTCCCCACTCCTGGAGGGATGGGGAGGAAGATCGTTAGGGATGTGATATACCCAGTCAATGCCATGCACTTTGGCCCAAATGTCTATAAGGTTATTCCAGAAATGAGTCCCATTGTCTGACTCAGTTCTCTCTGGGGTGCCATGTTGCCACAAAATCTGTTTCTCAAGGCCCAGGATAGTGTTCCGGGCAGTGGCATGGGGCACAGCGTATGTTTCCAGCCACCTGGTGGTTGCTTCCAGCATGGTAAGCACATGGCGCTTGCCTTGGCGGGTTGGTGGCAGTGTGATATAGTCAATCTGCCAGGCCTCCTCATATTTATACTTCAGCCATTGTCCTCCATACCAAAGAGGCTTTAACCGCTTGGCTTGTTTAATTGCAGCACATGTTTCACACTCATGAATAACCTGAGCAATAGTGCCCATTGTTAAGTCCACCCCTCGAGCACGAGCCCATCTATATGTTGCATCTCTGCCCTGATGGCCTGAAGTGTCATGGGCCCACCAGGCCAAAAATAATTCACCTTTATGTTGCCAATCTAAGTCCATCTGAGCCACTTCAATCTTAGCCGCTTTATCCACTTGTTGGTTGTTCTGCTGTTCCTCAGTGGCCCGACTCTTGGGTACAGGGGCATCTACACGACGTACCTTCACCACCAGGTTCTGCACCCAGGCAGCAATATCTTGCCACAGTGCAGCAGCCCAGATGGGTTTACCTCTGCGTTGCCAGTTGCTCTGCTTCCATTGCTTCAACCACCCCCACAGGGCATTTGCCACCATCCATGAGTCAGTATAGACGTAAAGTACTGGCCACTTTTCTCGTTCAGCAATGTCCAGGGCCAGCTGGATGGCTTTCATCTCATCAAACTGACTCAATTCACCCTCTCCTTCAGCAGTTTCTGCAACTTGTTGTCCAGGACTCCATACAGCTGCCTTCCATCTCCGATGCTTTCCCACAATACAGTAAACAAGGCATACTGCTTTTCACTTTCTGACAGTTTATTATATGGTGGGGCCTCTTCAGCGCGCACCACCTCCTCCTTTGGTGACATTCCAAAATCTTTGCCCTCTGGCCAGTCCATGATGACTTCTAGAATGCCTGGACGACTGAGATTTCCTATTCGAGTTCGTTGTGTAATTAGTGCAGCTCATTTACTCCATGTAGCATCAGTTGAATGATGTGTAGAGGAGACCCTGCCTGTGAACATCCAGCCCAGCATGGGCAACCGGGGTGCCAGGAGGAGCTGTGCTTCAGTGCCAATCACTTCTGAAGCAGCTCGAACCCCTTCATAGGCTGCCAGTATCTCTTTCTCAGTTGGGGTATAGCTGACCTCAGATCCTTTGTATCCCCAGCTCCAAAAGCCGAGGGGTCGACCTTGAGTCTCCCCTGGAGCTTTCTGCCAGAGGCTCCAGGTAGGACCGTTCTCCCCAGCTGCAGTGTACAGTACATTTTTTACATCCGGTCCAGTCTGGACAGGTCCAAGGGCTACTGCATGAACTATCTCGCGTTTAATTTGCTCAAAGGCTTGTTGTTCCTCAGGGCCCCATTTAAAATCATTCTTCTTCTGGGTCACATGATAGAGAGGGCTTACAATCGAACTGTAACTTGGGATGTGCATTCTCCAGAACCCCACAGCACCCAAGAAAGCTTGTGTTTTTTTCTTATTAGTTGGTGGAGACTTGTTGATCTTGTTGATCACATCTGTGGGGATGTGGGAATGCCTACGTCCATCTTGCCGTTTTATTCCCAAAAATTGAATCTCCTGTGCAGGTCCCTTGACCTTACTCCGTTTTATGGCAAAACCGGCTTTCAGCAGGATTTGGATTATTTTCCTCCCTTTCTCAAAGACTTCTTCCGCTGTATCGCCCCACACAATAATGTCATCAATGTATTGCAGGTGTTCTGGAGCTTGCCCCTGTTCCAGTGCAGTCTGGATCAGTCCGTGGCAAATGGTAGGGCTGTGTTTCCACCCCTGGGGCAGTCGGTTCCAAGTGAACTGGACACCCCTCCAAGTAAAAGCAAACTGTGGCCTGCACTCTGCTGCCAAAGGAATTGAGAAAAATGCATTGGCAATATCAATCGTGGCATACCACTTGGCTGCCTTTGACACCAGTTCATACTGAAGTTCTAGCATGTCTGGTGCGGCAGCACTCAATGGTGGTGTGACTTCATTCAGGCCACGATAGTCGACTGTTAAGTCTTCATTCTCCATTAGACTTTTGCACTGGCCATATGGGGCTATTAAAAGGTGAGCGGGTCCTGCTGATCACCCCCTGACTCTCCAGTCTACAGATCAGCTGATGGATGGGAATCAGGGAGTCTCGGTTGGTGCGATATTGCCGCCGGTGCACTGTTGTGGTCGCAATTGGCACTTGCTGATCTTTGACTTTCAGCAACCCCACAACAGAAGGATCCTCTGAGAGACCAAGCAAGGTGGACAGCTGCTCAGCTTCCTCAGACTCCAAAGCAGCAATACCAAAAGCCCACCGGTACCCTTTTGGGTCTTTGAAGTACCCTCTCCTGAGGTAGTCTATGCCGAGGATGCATGGAGCCTCTGGACCAGTCACAATAGGGTGCTTTTGCCATTCCCTCCCAGTCAGGCTAATTTCAGCCTCCAGCACAGTCAACTCTTGGGATCCTCCTGTCACTCCAGAAATACAGATGGATTCCACCCCTTGACAGCTTGATGGCATCAGGGTACACTGTGCACTGGTATCTACCAGAGCTTTATACTTCTGCGGGACTGATGTGCCAGGCCATCTGATCCACACAGTCCAGTAAATCCGATTGTCCCCTACCTCCACCTGGCTGGAGGCTGGGCCCCTCTAATGGTCATCACAGCGTTGGACACTTAAGTCGTGGTGAAAGGGATTATTCTTCATTATCACAGGAGCTGGAGTAAAATCAGCTCTTCCACTCCATTGGGGAAACTGCTCACCAGAGACTGAAGCTGTAGATCTCATGGAATGATCAGTCTTGGCCCTTGCTCCTGTCCTGGGTTCAGCAGTAGCAGTCATGTTTCTCCTTCTTGGTAGCTGGTGCAGTGCAGTGTTTTGACTTTCAGCCTGGGAACAGAGCTGATAGCGATGTTTTGGTTTGGCCAAGGACTTTGTGAGCCTCATGCTCTGCCAGAGAGGAGGGGAAGCCAGGAGGAAACAGAGACAGGACACCTGACCCAAACTGACCAAAGAGGTATTCCATACCACAGCACGTCATGCCCAGGATGTAACTGGGAGTTAGCCGGAAGGGCTGGGAGTCTGCAGGGTTGGAGGAGGTATGGGTCGGTGCTTGGTCGGGCTTGGGGGGTGAGTTATCGGTTGGCTGGTGGTGAGGTGTTGTATTCTCTTCCCTTGTTATTTCCTTTATCATTATTATCATTGGTGGTAGCAGTAGTGATTTGTGTTATACCTTAGTTACTAAACTGTTCTGATCTCAACCCGTGGGAGTTGCATTCTTTTTGACTCTCCTCTCTGTCCCTCCGGGAGCAGGGGGAGGGCAAGAAGGGGGGGAAGTGAGTGAACGAATTGCCTAACTGGGTTTAAACCATGACAGCTCCCCTCTTCAATTCACTCACCCGTTCCTCCAATGCTGAAGTAGGTTTTCCATCCCACTTCGTCATGTCTTCTCTGTGATCCCATAGGTAAAACCATAGGGTACCCCGTGGCATACACCTCCTGTATCTCCTCCTTCGAACAGTAGGACGCCTTTTGTTAATAGCTGAGACGTGTGTTGGTACACATGAGGAGCTGGATAAATCAGATAGATCGTCCCTCAATTGTTTGAGGTCCTGGGACAGTTTTTCCACAGCTGAGATGATGGAAGGGGTGAGATTGTCTTCGAACTCTCAGAGTTTATGAATCATTTCATCCACTGTTAGTAGTACTATGTCATTCCAGGTTACTGTTGACAATGAATGGGCATATGATGATGGTGCACTCCGTGTAAGTTTTTGCCACATGGGTCGTGTACATTCAACTTCATCTGGATCTATAGGTGTATCCCCGTTATTCGGCTTGATGTGATAGAGCATCTCTACGACGGCTGATTCCCTCAGAGACTGGATGTCTTTGTCTACAGGAGTTCACTTGGCCAAACAACTCATAACATCGTCCTTGTATGGAAACCTTTCTTTCACAGCTGCCAAGAGCTGCCTCCAAAGGCTGAGGGACTTTTTCTCTCTTGCAATTGCTTTGTCAATTCCCCCTTCTCTAGCAAGTGATCCCAGCTGCTTGGATTCTGTACCTTCTAGTTCGTGACCATCGGCCCCATTGTCCCATCATTGGAGCAACGAGGTGATGATGTGCTCCTCTGGTTGATGGGTAAAATCTTTTCGCATATTCAGTAGCTCGGTTGAGGTCCGAGTTCGAGAAATTACCTCTTCTTCTTCTTCTTCGTCGTGTGATAATGACTCCTGATCAGATGCTAGACCAGGTGGTGAATTCATTGTTTCTTCATCTTGCTTCATCTTTCTTGCCTCTTTTTTGCTTTTTGTCTTGTGTACAGGGGCAACCGATATTGGTACGAATTGGTCCTCTGGTTTGGCTGCAGTGACTATATCACTGTGGTTTGAGTAGCGACTGTACTTGTTGCTGGGAGTGGTGTACCTGCTGTGCTTGGAGCTGGGGTAGCTGTGCTGTCTGTTGCAGTCGAAGTCTGAGCAGCTGCTGTACTTGCCGCTGGAGTAGCTGCGCTGTTCATTGCAGCCAAAGTTTGAGTAGCGACTGTACTTGTCACTGAGGGTGGTGAAGCTGCTGTGCCTGGAGCTGGAGTAGCTGTGCTGACTGTTGCTTTGCCCTCAGATCCACTGACATTTTTTTCCTTTTGAAGGTGCTGGATAGTGGGATTGCTTTTGCTCAGGGACCTGGATATTCTTGGTGGTGATGCGGGAAGATGGGGAAGTCCAGTGTATACCTCAAGGGGATTTGATTTTAGGGGAAAACAGCCAATGAACTTAATTGTATGCTGTTGCCTGCTGTGTAAGACTTTTATAGCTCATCAACTAGATGTCTCCAGGTCACCAGTGACTGGCCCTGACTTCCCTCCAACCATCATCCCAACAGAGAATGAACTTTGATAGAACCGTATGAGTTCCGCAGTAAAGGAACAACCAGCATCAGCAGGCAACGATCCAATACTGCACACAGCCTTTCCTGCCCTGAAAGGTTGTTACAAGAGATGGAACCTGACATCATGGACCGAATGGACTCAGCAGCATTATAGGGATTGGTCCATGCACTAAGAAAATGATCTTTTTCTCTTGGTCTGTATGTATATGGATGTATATATGTGGGAGAGCAATGGTGTATTGAAAATGTGGGATCTGAGCATGACGTGAATGGTATGGAATAAGGGGTGGATAATGTCCTGGGTTCAGCAGTAGCACTCAGGTTTCTCGTTCGTGGTAGCTGGTGCAGTGCTGTGTTTTGACTTCCAACCTGGGAACAGTGTTGGTGAAGTCGATGTTTTCGGTTGTTGCTAAGTGATGTTTACCCTGACCAAGGACTTTGTGAGGCTCATGCTCTGCCAGGGAGGAGGGGAAGCTGTGAGGAAGCAGAGACAGGACACCTGACCCAGGCCAGCCAAAGAGGTATTCCATACTACAGCACGTCATGCCCAGGGTGGGGGGTAACTGGGAGTTACCCAGAAGGACATGGGCTTCCAGGTGGGACTCGTTTCTTGGCCGGTGGTATCGTATTCTCTTCCCTTGTTATTTTCCCTTATCATTGTTGTCATTGGTAGTAGCAGTGGTGATTTGCGTTGTACATTGGTTGCTGGACTGTTCTTGTGTCAACCTGTAGGAGTTGCATTCTTTTGATCCTCCTCCCCGTTCCTCCGGGAGTGGAGAAGAGGAGAGCCCTGGGGGGGAGAGGGGGGCCTCGATTGCTCTCAGCCCGGAAGCACTCACTGGGAGCGAGTGAACAAGCTGTCTGGCTAGGGTTTAAACCACGACACTTCCCCTCCTCCCTGGCAGAGCATGAGCCTCACAAAGTCCTTGGTCAGGGTAAACATCACTTAGCAACAACCAAAAACATCGGTATCACCAACACTGTTCCCAGGCTGGAAGTCAAAACACAGCACTGCACCAGCTACCAAGAAGGAGAAAAATTGACTGCTACTGCTAAACCCAGGACACTTGGGCACAACGATCATGAAATGATGGAGTTTTCAGTTCTTGGAGATGTAAGGAGGGTAGTCAGCAGAACTGCTACCTCAGACTTCTGCAGGGAAGACTTGGCCTGTTGAGGAGACTGGTTGGCAGAGCCCCTTGGAAGGCAGTCCTGAAGGGCAAAGGATACCAGGAAGCCTGGACAACCTTCAAGAAAGAAATCCTGAAGGTGCAAGAGCAGGCCATCCCCATCTGCTGAAAAATGAGCTCATCATCAAGAAGACTGGCCTAGCTAAACAGAGATCTTTGGCTGGAATTGAGGAAAAAAAGTGTTTATGACCTTTGGAAGAAGTGGCAAGCAACTCAGGAGGACTACAAGATGTTGTGAGGTTATGCATGGAGAAAATGAGAAGGCCCAAAGCCCAGATAGATAGAATTAATTTGGCTACTGCCATAAAAAGACAATTAAAAATGTTTATAGATAAATACATTCCAACAAAAGGAGGGCTAAAGAGAATCTCCATCCTTTATTGGGGGGGAGGGTGTGTGTGTGAACTAAAGATAAGGAAAAGGCTGAGGTAATTAATCCATTATTTGCCTCAGTCTTTAGACGAGTTGTTTCCAGGGTACCAACCCCTGAGCTGGAAGATGGAGATGAGGAGCAGAATGAAGCTCCCATAACCCACAAAGAAATTATCAGCGACCTGCTACACCACTTTGACACACACACAAGTCTATGGGGCCAGATGGGATTCATTGAAGTGTGCTGAGGGAGCTGGTGGAAGTGCTCACAGAGCCACTTTTAATAATTTTAAGCAGTTCCATTTACTAGTGCATTTATGAAAGGCAGGTCCTGCTTGACTTATCTGATGTCCTTCTATAACAAGGTGACCCACTTACTGGATGAGGGAGAGGCTGTGGACATTGTTTACTGGAGTTTAGTAAAACCTTTGAACCTTTTCCCACAGCAGCCTCCTGGAGAAACAGACTGCTCACAGCTTGAACAGGTGTGTTCTTCACTAGATAAAAACCTAGCTGGATGGCAAGGCACAGAGAACTGTGGTGAATGGAATTAAATCCAGTTAGTGGCCAGTCACAAGTCCCCAGGGGTCCGTGTTAGGCCAGTTCTGTTTAAAATCTTTATCAGTGATACAGATGAGTACATCAAGTGCACTGACAGTCAGTTTTCAGATGACACAAAGTTAGCTGGAGTGTTGATCTGCTTGAGGGTAGGAAGGGTCTGCAGAGGGATCTGGACAGGCTGGATTGAAGGGCTAAGGCCAACTATACGAGGTCACAACAATCACACTTGGGTCACAACAATCCCATGCAATGCTCCAGGCTTGTGGAAGAGTGGCTGGAAAGCTGCTTGGCAGAAAAGAACCTGGGGGTGCTGATTGACAGAGCTGAACATGAGCCAGCTTGTGCCCCAGGCGGCCAAGAAGGCCAACAGCATCCTGGCCTGTATCAGCAATAGTGCGGCCAGCAGGACCAGGGCAGTGATCGTCCCCCCGTACTGGGCACTGGTGAGGTCACACCTCAAATCCTGTGTCAGTTCTGGGCCTCTCACTACAAGACAGACATGGAGGTACTGGAGTGGGTCCAGAGGAAGGCAACGGAGCTGGTGAAGGGCGTGGAGCACAAGTCTGATGAGGAACAGCTGAGAGAACTGGGGGTGTTTAGTCTGGAGAAGAGGTTCAGGGGGGACCTTATCACTCTCTATAACTGCCTGAAGGACTGTTTAGATTGGATATTGCAAAAAATTTCTTTACCAGAAGTGCTATTAAGCACTGGAACAGGCTCCCAAGGGAAGTGGTGGAGGAGTCGTCTCTGGAGGTATTTAAAAGATGTGTAGATCGTAGAATCAGAATTCTTTAGATTGGAAAGGACCTTTAAGATCAAGTCCAGCTGTTAACCTAGCCAAGTCCACCACTAAACCAAGTCCTTAACAGCCCATCTAAACATCTTTTAAAGATGTGACTACATGATTTAGTGGTTGACTTGGCAGACAGTGTTAGGTTTACAGTTGATGATCCTAAAGATCTTTTTTGAGTGCATGATTTTATTATTCTTTATTAATTTTGACCTTTTTTTATGAAACATTTGGTTTAGCATCTCCTTAGAAGACAAAGTTGTTAGAAGGCAGAAAGAATAGTGTTTAAAAATCTGTCTGTGGGATTTTTAGAATGGTTTTCTCTCTCGTGTCATATTTTATTTTGAATAACCTTGTCAGAAGTTAAACAGCTTGTCTTAACATTTATGTTATAATAACACAGAAGTAACAATCCACCCTGCTAAACAAAGGAGGGATTAGTAAGACTGGAAGGTAGCCTAAGCATCTGAAATAGCTGATACTTTCCTGTCAGCCTATTCTTTTCTTCTCGAAGTCTTTTCCCAAGATACACAGGTAACACTGAATTTATAGACTGTTCTATGTCATTAAAAAAGCTATGCATCTATAGAACACCATAGTCATATTCTCCATCTTCAAATGCAGTCAAAGGTGTTTTTGCACTCTCGTTTGATTAAATTCAGAAATATTACCCAAAGTTAATTTTTAGTTTCCAACTACTTTAAGTTGGTTGCACAAAAATATTCACTTGAAATTTAAAGCATCATTAAAAATAACTGTATACAGAACTACATTGCACTGTGAACATGAAAGCTGATAAACTTGAGCAGCATCATGAAAAATATAAAAATGGGAGTGTCAGCTAGAGGCAAACTAATACTGTGGTGCACAGATGCATTTTCAAGTTAACGATAATCCACAAACACATAGATAAATAAAAAAATAATTAAAATATGTGCTAAGGAATAAGGACCCCAAAAATTTACCTCATGGCAATGAGAATAGTGGTCAAAAATAAATATTTGAGGACTCGTGTTCTGAAATGCTACTGATTCTTATCCTAGGATTTAATATCAGAAACTAAAGCAATCTTTCTACAAGAAAGACAAGGAAAACAGAATGCTACTTTATCTTGAGGACTACCATCACCCTCATCAGTCACTTTTATGGAAAATCTATTTCAACTTCAAAAAATATAATTTTTTCCTAAGATATTAGACCACAGTATTGTGCTAAAAGTCTTTGAGTTTTTCTTTGAAAATTCAAGGTCAGGTGAATTTCAAAATTTTATAATCCTTCCTAGAAATATAAAAAGCAACCATACATATAAAGAGCTCCACTAGGTAAATTATTTCTTTACTGAGAGATTTGTTATTGAAATTGTTAAGACTCAAATAAATAAGCCTAAAGAGAAACATTACCTTAACTGGCTGTTCTCTTAAGTCTTCCAAACTCTCATGTAACTCTAATTTCTTTATAAATGTCTACTTCTAGACCTCCAAAATTATATGCAATCTGTAAAATTATAATTACTATAGTCACATTGTGTTCTTGCTTTCAGTAAGCTGATGAAGGTCGTGTAGAGTCAGTGCTATTTTCAGCTCCTACTATTGAGTGGACAGTAAAGTTCTCTTTACAAAGATACAGTATTAAACAGCTTTACCTCTGTAAACCAGAATATTTGCCTGTATCTGTCTGGGATTTTAATACATCAGAAGGGCATATACACTCACAGTAAGCTGTCTATAACAACACGCTGATTCTTCAAATGTGCTCTGGACCAGAGGAAAGAACAGCCATCTATAACCCAGCAGTTGGCTAGTGATTAAGCTATTAATCCCATATTAGAGGTGGAAAAGCCAAGACACTCAGAGGGGAAACTACTTTTGTCCCAGATCACACAGCAAGACAGTGACAAAACTGAGAACAAATAACAGATAGGAGGCATCGTAGTGATTTCTGAAGCTCTCCTTCATTTCCCAGACTCTCTCACTTCTCTGTGTTAGAGTATTTCTGAGGGAAAAAAAGCAAAAATCTCAACCATTTCAGGCCACAATGACTAAAAGAGAGATGTTACAACAGATCAGTAAACTACTCTTCAGACAGACTCAACCTTGGCTATCATAATGCCTAGCATAGGAGTGTTTAACTTCATTCAAACATAGTCTAATGCTCAGCTCCCATTTCCTTCCTATGCACAAATATAAAAATCTTCAGAGATTTTTATATCTCTGAACAAACTATCTACTGTAACTTTAACTAAAAACTCCTCTGAAAAGAAAAAATAAATACTGTTCTTCAAACACTCTAAATTTAGAAAAGGAAAAGTACTTCAAAATGTCCCCACTGGCAGGAGAAGTATTGCAGTCTGAAATACAGGAACTAAACTCATAAGCATTGAAGCAAGGGACACTGAGAGTATGAAGGACATTAATCACACAAAGACAGTTTTCACAGAAATGAAATTTTTTGGAGTTCAATTAGGCAAACAGCCAGACAGCTCTGAACTGCTGAGAGTACCAAGCACCTTACAGAAAGACCTCACATATTACTGCACACTCCAGTTTTAAACAGGATTGTGTAAGAGGGGCACTACCTTTTAGTGCAATGGATAAATACATGGCTGAGCAGAAAAATTCAAGAAGCAGAATCAGCAATTCAAGTGATTAGATGCTATCCTTTGTCCTGCTGTCTGTTGATATGCTGTATGACTTGGAGAACCACTAACTTGTCAGTGCCTAAACTTTTGTATGTAAGAAATGGAGTTACTAGTGTTCCTTTATGTCACAAGTATAACTGTTGAAATTACATGGGTAGCACTACAGCAGTCACCCCTGTTAGCAATCAACAGAGATGAACTGGAATTTGACCTCTTATTAGAATACATATTTTACCAAAACAATTTTCTTAATATTCCATGTCATAAGTTATGCCCTGAAATTTGAGAATCGGTGAATCACAATTCACACCCAGGTCCAAAGTCATCAGTGTACATTTCCACTTGCAGGTAACAATGTGTTTTATATTAATCAGAAGACACACTTTCACTGCTATGTAATCCCCACATCCTTAACTACTGTCATCACAGGCAATTTACTTAAATAAAAGAAATCCTGAAGTCAACAGCCTCTTTCATAGATGGACACCTACCCTATGCTGTCCCATCTAAAATGCACAGTAAAGTCACATGATCGTTAAAACACTGATGCAAAACAGTATCAGATTAGCTAAAGGGGTTATTCACTCTTGTTTTGGCAACCTAGAAACATTAAATCATTTTGTATTCTGAATGCAAATTCCCTACCTCACCTCTAGTCCACATCCAAAGGGCTGCCAGTGTGAAAAGATTTGTTAAGGATTTTGCTTACCTGACATTATTAAAAGATTACTGAATATGTCATTTGGACTAAGTGTATTGCCAAAGCCGACTCCTTCCTTCTCCCATGCTTATGATAAAAGCAGGTTTCTGAAAGACATGAAAAGAAAAAAAAATATCTATTTCCAGCTTTGAAGAGGAGATCCATTACAGAGGACTTGTATGTTTGGGTTGGTTGATTTGCTTTTTGCTTGTTTGGTTTTCTGTGGATTTGTTTTTTCGGTTTTGGTGTGGGTTTTTTTTTGGGGGGGGGGGATTGGATTTTGATTTTGGGTTGTTGGTTTTTTTTTTAATTAACAGGAAAGAAATGTCAAGATCATATTTGAATACTTGCCAGAATCATCTCTAAGGCTCTTTGTGCAGAAATACTAACAAAAGCATAAAGGCTGTTTGGAGAATATTTTTGCTGAGTTTTGTTTTTACAGGTCAAGCTTGATCTATTTGAGATTTTCTGGAAAAATCTTTTATTTTCTGAACTGCTGTATCCTCTTCAGTTTAATTTTACAGAACTCAGTAGTTCTTAATTAATTCTTAACTTGAAAAATATTTATGCTTCAAAAGATTTAGTAACAACTAAGCTAAGATAGGAATATATGAATAAAGAACAAAAACTACTTCTATTTGAGGGACAGGAAAAAGAAAATAAGATATTATAAACACACTTCTATATTTTTAGTAACATCACAAGAAAGTCTGGATCTGATTCCAACTAATAACTTTAAATCGTTCAGTCTTGGATCTACTTCTCTATTTGAACTCACGATGACCCTGAAATGACACTTCATGGGATTTCTTGGAGTAGGTGCTGCAAACCAGACATCTCCATTATCATGACATATAAAGAACATCTCACTGGACTTGCCTAGATAATGCAGTGGTTCTACAAAACAGAGTAACTAGCGATTCATTGTGCACATTTCATAGTCTGTCATGTGACTTGTGTGTAAAGTAAGCCAAGGAACAATATGTCTCTTGAGAAATGTAAATTAAAAAGTCCACCTTCAAAACCTCCTCCTTTATCTATCTATTTCCATCTCAGCTAACAGATGATAGCTTAGAAAATTCAGTGTGCTTCAATTCACCTATGTTATATTTCTCTGAAACTCATATCATAGAATATACCCACAGCCATAAAAACTGATTTGTGCTAAAATTCCCTTTTGGCTTGATGTTCCACATTGTGAAAGACAAGAAGGACCCCCTAAAGAGACTTGACAGACAGCTCTAATTTGGTTACATTATCCCCTCTAGCAAGTGAACTGTCAAGGTAGGGCAACAAAACTGAAGTATGTCTGCTATAATGAAGACCTGACTCATCATTTACATTTGCCCTTTCACACACAGTGTTTTGTTCCCATAAATATAAATGGATACAGATGACAGAAGCCCTTCATCCCCTGTGTTCTTGAAAAAGTAATATGAGTCAGTAGCTTGTATTGATGTTTTCTTCAACATGCCCTTGAAATTTAATATTAGTAAGTAGATAACCAACAGGGTCACCAGGGAGAACAAAATGGGAATTTTCTAACATACAAGAAAATAGGATAGTTTAAACATACGGATTTCTCATCCTAAAATGTAAAAAACTCAAATACAGCAAAGAAAAAAAGGATCTGAATGTCTAAATATCTTATTATTTCTAATTGTTTATCTATTTTTATAACGGCAAAATACACAAGTCATAGTGTTAATCTTGTTGAACTAATTACTGTAGTTAATTAGGAAAATGGGTAGAATTATTTCTACTTTCCTTGTTTAGAAATTCATTGAATGGATCACTATAGGTGACTTTCAGGTAATGTTGTACAAAAAAATTATCCAGTACGTAAGTCAAATTATATTGGTAGCTGTATTTGTTTTCCTGTGCATATGAAAGGCCAGAGTTTTTTTTACATTTGCACTACACATAAATGTCTAGAAGTAAAAGCTGAAGTTATAGAATAAGTTCTTTTCCCGTTGATGAGCCATTCTCTCTGTTAAGCAAAAGCCACAATCACCGCTTGAGTTTCACTGCCCCAGAAGAGGTTTGCTTGAGTAAAATTCAGTAAATGGAGTAAAAAATGAAGCAAAATGTCAAGATGTTCACTTTATATCTCAAACTCTTTAATAATAAATAATTCCTCAGAAGAAAATTGTACTTTGGACTAAATGTCCAACAAAACATTTAAAAATATTTACTGTAATATTTTTTTTAATATTTAAGTGAACTTTTTCAATAGTAAACAATAGTTAACATGATACTTATGGACAAAGTTTACTGCCTCTGTAGATTTCTACTAAATAAGAAAAAAAAGGTATAGTAAATAGTACACAATATCTGAATACAGTCAGTTTGAGATGTTAACAAGTAAAGGCTGAATGCTCTTTAAAGAAGAATCAATATTGGAGTTTAATTCCTGTGAGCTGCTTTTCACAAATAAATTGTGATGTCATCAAGTTATAGTACCTGGTCTAAAGATCACACATCACTTACAAGACAAAATCTGATCAAATATTATTCTGCCTTTTCCCTGAAAGAATTAAAAAATGCTCAGCTTTAGTGCACTAAAGAAATATTCTATTCACTCAACAAATACACCTGCTTTTTTATAGACTTTTCCTTAATCATTGTTTAGCAGTAGCTGAAACTCTAGACACAGTGAAGGTGCTTACCAGGCAGATATTTCTGGTGTGATTCTTAAAAATCACCAATTTTATTCAGCAGTCAAATAATCCTAATAAATAATGTGGTACTCAGCAACCTTGGCCACTTAAAAAAACCACTATGCATTCTAAACAACATGCAGTATCTTTATATTGAAACAAAATTCCTTAGAAGTTATGTTTCAATATTTTCTCTATCAGAAAGTTGACTTGACTCTAAGATGAAATACAAATATCCATTTGTTCCTATTTTCCAGAGAGATTCTCCCTCACATGCAAAGGTACAATCTTATTGTTGTCCAAAAATATTTTTGATTATGTCTTTGTTTATTTTTGAGGAGAACCAGTAATTTTTTGGCATCCTTCTTTCCTTCTTCTGTTCTGTAGTTAACACCAGTATTACAGTGTCTCATTATTCCTAGTCATAGAACAGCTATCTTTTATTTCACAGTCCTGAGTCAACAGAAAACTACAGCCATACCTTGATATTATAGCCCACTGACAGATTATTTTCAACAAAAGTAAGCTGCTGAAGCAGATGCAGGAGCATAAGTTACAATCCATCAAACGCCACTTTTGCTGCCTACTGAATTTTTGTGACAGTTGTAGTTTAGCTGAATGCAAGAAAGAAGCCAACTCCCTGTCTTGCTTTTTGGAACACAAATGAAGAAGGATTCTTCATGCCTTCACTCGAATTTGTCCCAGAAGAAAAGGTAAAAATATTCCAATCAGCACGCTGACTGAATGTTGAAAAAGATTAAACTTGCAGAGTCTGATTGCATTCTTTGATACAGAGAAGCATTTGAGATCACATTTTACAAAGCACACTAAAAATTTATTCAGATTGACTTAGGAACTTCTGTGCGGAATAAAATTTAGCAGATGGAAACAGAAAAAAGGATTACGTGTGCAATTGGGCCTAGAAAGGAGGATTAGGACTTGAAGAATTATTTTTTTAAAATACACAATTGCCACTGATAGGCCAAAACTCATATATATTTATCAAAATAAATAAAGAGGTGTAGAGAATTTCTCTCAATATTAAGCTTATTTTGAAAAAGAGACAGAGGAAATCTATATATCACATCAGTCAGTGGGAGTTATACTTTTCCTGTTATCTTTGAAATATTTGGAGTTATCCACTAGCCAGATAAATTGCCTATTAGTTACTGCTGTTTTTCACAGTAGATCATGTTTCTCTCTCTCAGAATGTTGCAGAGGACATGCAAGTTTTTCCTTGTGCTTTCCAACCTTCTCGTTCCAATTTTAGGATTATTATTGGCTCACGATAATTTCAAGATATCTCCACTGAAATTAAAGAAAAGGCCATTAAAAAAGAAAATCATTCCAAGGCTACACAGAAGTCTGATAGAACACGACTGGGCAAACAAAAAGGCATGACCACTGATTACTATTTGTCTAATTAGAAGAGATCAAAGTTACTTGCATATATTCCTTTCTAAATCAGTAACACAGTGGTAAAAGTTGTGCATAGCCATATTGTGATTCCTTTAGCATGACCATTCAAGAAATACTACAACCTGTGTATTTATTTTGCTTGTAAGAGAGGAAAAAAGATTTCCTATCTTACAAGAACAGCTTTTATATTTGGTTGGCTTTTGGGTTCTTTTTTTAATTCATTACAAAGTTACTGGAGTCTATGTCATTTAAATTTCAACACTTTGGTTGGCTAAATACCTTGACAGATCACATTCTCTAATACTCCTAGTTCATCTTTCAATACATTTAATTTGGGAAGTAAAGGAAAACTTTCCTTCACTTTAGAAACTGGAATAACATGACACACCTGTCTATTTTGCAAAGTTTCATCTGACCAAACTATTGATCTTCATTTATTAATCCAATGTTCTTTTTAAAAACAAACTCAAATGTTGCACAGAGTGATTTAGAAACAGTCTTGTTAGCAGGTTTGTACACACTTTACCTCACAGAACAAAAGCTGAGTCCCCAGAAGCAGTGTCTGATTGGAAATTTCAGCAAATGTATTTTTCTTATTCAGAACTTTGTCTTCTAATCTGAAGATTAAAAATATTGTTGGACAGGATTCATGAGTCAGAGGATCCCTAGAGAAGTAGTACAGCCTGAAGGTGACAGGTTTCTTATACCTGGAAAAGTAAGGGTCATGGCACTTGTCTAAGAGCCTGAGGTTCGTCCTTTCTGTGTCTGTCCTCCTTCTAAATTAAGAGGTCAGAAATCATTGTTCTTGATCATCTGTCAGCATCAATGCAGTGACTTTGACTCACCAAATCAGATAGAAATAAAAGCAGACTGACATCAAAAGAGAAGATAAACTCATAGAAGAAATAGAGACATACACACACACAAAATTAACAATGCTTAGTTATGATTAAAGATGAGAACATTTCCTGTTGAAACAGTTCCTTCAGCCTGGAACACCTTCGCAAATATTATTTACAGCTTACATTACCAAGCTGTCTGGGCTGAAAAATTCACTATTACATTTTTTCTTTGATTTGCTTCCCCTCACTCCTGTAAGCCAGTCAAACACAAGATTCTTTTAAAAAAGTAGCTCTCAAGATTTCAGTTGTAGGTAAAAGAAAGACATTTTTCTACCATATTTCCTTTTCCATTCCCCACATCTCCTGCCTCTACTTGTGCTGCCTTCTTCTAATCTATGCCTGTTACAAAAGATCAAGTTTTTGGATGTGCTCATAAAATTAATTAATGGGATCTAATAACATTTTTCTTTTTCTAGAACTACAGATTTTATTACTTTTATGTCTGATTGGATACTGTAAAATCTGTGTATACATAAAATAATATTTTTATTGTGCTCCAAAATACTTTAAATAGTTGGATACATAATTCATAGCTGAAAATTCATGCAGAAAACCACTACTGTCATGCTGAAAATTCTGTTATCTACTTCACTTCTTCCTCATCAGTGTTTATCAAGTATTTTTACATTATAAAGTTCACCAAATAACTGACCCGAGATTGAATAGACATAGAAAGGCAGTTTTATTTAGCTAGAAGGAGCAAGAAAGAAGATACAGATACTACAAATCTAAATATCTCAAATTTCAAAAAGCTACTCATATCTGTTTGTCACCACCAACAGTAATCAGGTAAAGGACATTGCACTGTGTTTTTATCATACTTCTGATTCAGGAACTTCATCCCATATTATGCATGCATTTCTGTGGTTTTGGTGTTTTTGTCAATATTACACCTCTTTCCTGAAATACAGTCATGATTTCATATCTTTTCCTGACCTTTGGTATTTTTAACAGTACCTTTACTATTCTTGCTGATTAAAATTCAAAGTGTAACAGCTTGTCTAGCTTAGTAAAGAAAGCATTAATGAGGGAAAAATACTAGTTTCTGCTATGACTCACCAATTATCCCCTACCATGGAAAAAGGCTCAGAGAAGATGATGAGGCATGATGTGCCCATGAAGCTCAGAAAATAATGCACGGTGTGGATGACCACAGCTGTTGCTCCAAACCTGACTTTATCTCAACACAAAAAGGACAAGAAGGTGGCATTTTTATTTTTTTTTTCAGCCAAATAGCTGTGTCTGTTGCTTCCATCTGTATTGTGCTAAAAGGGTATTAAACATTACACCCTCCACAGTTAACAGTTTTCTGAAAGAACCTGCTCAGAGGGAACTGGACTCTGACATCTGCATACACCATATTGCCTAAAACACATCACAAACGAATTACCATCATACTGCTGTGGGGTTTTTGCTTATTTAACTTTTGTTTTCAGTCTGTCTCTCAGTTTTGTGGGAATGGAAAAGCTAACATTGGCAAACTGTCAAATGACAGCAGAATCCAACCTGAAAGGCTTTTTGTGGCTTTTTACTTCTGCCAGGTTGAAGCAGTCACACAAACATGGATTTTTTTTTTTTCTGAAAGCAAAATGGGACAAAAAAATAATCAGATTCCTTTCCCCTCCTCTCCCAACCTTGCATACTCCACGCCTATTTTGATAGAGACTTTTGAAAGGGCTTTTAAAATATATTAATAGCAAGAGGAGGTCTAAGAAAAATATTGGACCTATAATTCATTTTTAAAATAAAGTTTATCATTTATTCTCACCTAGCTCTCACTGCACAGGTCAACTAATATCGTGCTCAGCTCACATTAGACCTGTATTTTGGGACTATCTTGTTCCAAGTCTGCTAGATCTTTCCTGCAAGTTACAAATATTGAAGAAGAGGTGTTAAACACTATATACAATTGAATTTCCATGATTCTGAAGTACACAGATACCTAAGCATAAACATTAAATGAGTTTGAAGTGAGAATTTGTCATCTCTCATCCAAAACCACAATCTAGGACCATACTGTTACCTTGACATTAAAAGTAGTTTATTTCTTCTCTATATTTCTTTAAAAAAACATACCAAAAAACTATCATATGACATTGATTTTTATAGCTGACCTGGCCAGTGGGGCAGCAGATGACAACATTAGTGAAAGTCCAGACAAAAATTTTACAAAACAGCCAAGTAGAAAGACCCACACCAGCACTCATCATTCAGTTGTCATCAGATTAACACCAATTTAGAAAGTTTATGGCAAAATTATATCTTCATCTCACAAAAAAAGACAATTTAGAAATTCATTTTTAGGATCCTTTCAATTTTACACTTTCAGTCTGAATTAAAATTGTAGGTTTCAAAGCCTGCCTGGGTAGAACTGCTTTTCATTTAAAAATACCTTGTTTCATTTTCTACTTCTAGTAATTAATTCACAGTTCCCTGTGCTTTGAACATGCAAAACATCATGTAACTCTACATAACCTGAAAAATCAGGTGTTACTTTTCTTGCAATAAACAAATTACTGGATGGTTCTCGTCTTCAGCTCTTTGCCTCTCCCCCTGATCTCAAAAAATAAATAATATTTTCCTCTGATGGCAGTGAAAGCAACCTAATCAAAACATAACCCCAAATAAAAGTCTATCTCAATATAATCTAATTTTATAAATGGGTATGGATAAAATGTGAAATAGAGAAAGCAACAAATATATTGACTAGTGATAGGGTTAATGTTAGATAATGCTCAGGTTTTGTTTAGCTATCTGTCTCAATCCCTTCATTAATCAAGCACAAATGAAGGCTACATGTCCAGCCACTGAGATAAAGAAAAGCTTTCTAAAATCAAAAAAATCCCAAACTTTCATAGTTGCTAGTAACATTCCCTTAAGAATAATCGTACAGTGACAAATCTGAATTTTTCAACCTTTAACATTTTGGTAATCACAGGTCAAAATGTTCATCCTAATTTTTCAGACATAGTCAACATTAAATAACTTCACAGACATTGTTCATTCAAAGACCTCAGAGTGCCTGTCAGTCCTGGCTGCAATACACTGCTTGGAAAGATGTGCTCTAAACAGCCTGTCAGGAGGGTAAATCTTCCTGAGAAGGAAGTCATAGCAATGGTAAAATAATACCCCTTACAGATTCCAGAAGCAGACATGCAAGTCACCATGTTATTTGCTGTCTGATTGCTGAAGTTTTTACTTAAAGACATTTTGGATGCCAATTTTAATTCAGTGTTTCCACAGGAAGCTGTTTGTTCCTCCTACTTACTACATTTCTGGGTGGAGTTTCTGTGGCTGTTTGGTGCTTGTTTGCTTTTCCTTCAACTCAGCAGCTGTCAAAACCTTGTGGAACACTTCATGTCAAAGAAGTCAGCAAGGAAAATAGCAGCAACAATCATTAAAATTGTTTTCAGTTCCTACAATGTTCTTTTCTCTCCAATCTGCCATCAACAAAACACCAAAGTTATTAAATGTCTCCCATAAATATGACTGTTTTGTAAATATCAGATGACAGATGTTTATAAATTGTTATTAAATGAATGTGGATTTTAGCATTTCTTTTGCAGCCAGTACTATATCAGTGGCCTTCACAGTATCACAGTATGCTAGAGATTGGAAGGGACCTCAAAAGGTCATCTAGTCCAATCCCCCTGCTGGAGCAGGAACACCTAGATAATGTTACACAGGAATGTGTCCAGGTGAGTTTTGAATGTCTCCAGAGAAGGAGACTCCACAACCTCCGTGGGCAGCCTGTAATGGAGTATGTAGTTAAAACAACTAAAAGATGTATGTATCCATCAAGATTAAAAATACTGAAGTGCTTTTTACCTAATGATTTATTGCTGCTTCAGAGACATTCTGACAGACATATGGTGTTTCTTTTAAGGAATTATTACAAGATTAATCGTAAAAATTTGAAATTAATACAGTGATGCTGCACACAAACTCATTTTCTTTAAGCACCAGTTATCACTTGATATCATAAATCGTAAAGTAATATGGTCTAAAATGAAATTTTTAATTTTAATATTCAGAAATGGCAGGAAAGCCATTGTCACATATATATTCTTTAGAAACACGTTTATAGAGTATTCACATTCCTGTAGATCAAGAAACAGTAGTACAAGATGCACACTGGAAATTATTACCTATAAAATATTTCTATCCTGTAAAATATTTCTACCATTTTTAAACCCACCAAAGCATGTATTTCTGCTTAACTGTGATTTCTCTGGGTAGTCTGACAAGAAATTATTTAAAAACATACGTCCATGGATGCTGTTTAGCATCAAACTTTGCGAAGATGAATGTTCAGAGGCAATGGTTATTAAAAGAATCCAGCAAAACCGACTACAGTTTTGTTTTTTACATACCAGAGCAGAATCTAACACAGGCAGAATATGCAAGATAACACATCGCACAAGAGAAATATGATGTGCTTAGACATATTTAGGAAGCTTACATAATTGGTAGCCAGATAAATAATTCCTGCATTTTCAGATACTATTTTTGTCTTTACATTTGAATGCAGAACTTACCCTGATTTGTGTTTTACATACTCCTACTAAAACTATGTAAAAAAAGAGTTTTGTATGTACTTCTGAACAGACACCACCTCTTCTTAACTTTTATATAATTACAACTTCAGGCTATTTATAGCAGATTAGTTGAGTTTGTACTTACCCCTTGGTTTTTAAATTATTAAAATTGTTTTCTTGGAATTAAAAGATCTTCAGAAGCCATACAGATGTTGTGAGAGAAAGCAATCCTACACACTGCCCTTACAGGAAAATGAATGCAAACATAATGTAAGCAGCTCTCCACCCAGAATGTCATTCTGTATGAAACAATTAACCTTGTAACTTCTTGTAAATTTGTATCATGAAGCCATCGGCTAAGTTGCCATCAATTCAAATCTCATTAGGGATTCTGAACCTTCCTATAACAGTTTCACATTTGACATATTCTTTAAACACTATGATTGGTCAGGTCATTCTTTCTTTCCACAAATCCACAGCTCATCCTTCCTTGAAACAAACTTCATTTCCTTTTAAGTATAGGATGGAAAATTAAGTGGTGGTACTAAATAGAAGATTGTTCTGGAATAAGTTCACTCTTTGCCAGGATTCTGAATGACATACTTTATTTAACTTTGGCTTTTTTTGACACTGAAAAAAAATTAAGCAGTAAAAAATACCCTATATTTTTAAACACCATGTCGTGGTTTAAACCCAGTCAGGTAATTCGTTCGCTCACTTCCCCCCCTTTTTCTTGCCCTCCCCCTGCTCTCGGAGGGACGGAGAGGAGAATCGAAAAGAATGCAACTCCCACGGGTTGAGATAAGAACAGTTTAGTAACTAAGGTATAACACAAATCACTACTGCTACCACCAATGATAATAATGATAAAGGAAATAACAAGGGAAGAGAATACATCATCTCACCACCAGCCGACCGATAACTCGCCCCCCCCAGCCCGACCAAGCTCTGACCGATACCTCCTCCAACCCTGCAGTCCCCGGCCCTTCCGGCTAACTCCCAGTTGCATCCTGGGCATGACGTGCTGTGGTATGGAATACTTCTTTGGTCAGTTTGGGTCAGGTGTCCTGTCTCTGCTTCCTCCCGGCTTCCCCTCCTCCTTGGCAGAGCATGAGGCTCACAAAGTCCTTGGCCAAACCAAAACATCGCTTGTTATCAGCTCTGTTCCCGAGCTGAAAGTCAAAACATTGCACTGCACCAGCTACCAAGAAGGGGAAAAATGACTGCTACTGCTGAACCCAGGACATTATCCACCCCTTATTCCATACCATTCACGTCATGCTCAGATCCTACATTTTCAATATACCACCACTCTTATCTCAGTGCATGGACCAGTCCCTATAAAGCTGCTGAGTCCATCTGGTCCATGATGTCAGGCTCCATCTCTTGTAACAGTCTTCCAGAGCAGGAGAGACTGTGTGCAGTGTTCACACTCGTGAATAACCTGGGCAATAGTGTCCATTGCTAAGTCCACCCCTCGATCATGAGTCCATCTCCATGTTGCATCTCTGTTCTGATGGCCTGAAGTGCCATAGGCTGACCAGGCTCAAAATAATTCACTGTCCCCTTAAGCACTTTCTGCAGCTTGCTGCTGGGGACTCCATACAGCTGCCTTCCATCTCCAATGCTTCCAAAGCACTGGAGGGGCCCAGTGGACTAGATACTTGCCCATACTGTCCCACACACCCTGCCACTCATGACTGTCCAGCTTTGGAGAAAACCTCTTGGTCCCCCCATATCCTCGTCTAACCCCAGACAAGACCCAAACCTGACTCTGCTTAACTTTTGAGATCAGACAAAATGGTTGTGGGTAGAACACAGTCTGTGTGTGTGCCAACATGCTGATCCCCATCACAATCAGCAGGCAGGTCCCAAGGATACCCAAAGGCCATTCAAAACCTTCAGAACTCTCAGTTGATGCTGCTGTACTTGTCACTGGGGCTGGTGTAGCTGCTGTGCTTGTCGGCTCTCCCACCGCCAGCTTCTCTTTTCCCGAGTCCAGCTCTTCCTCCTCTGCCTTGCTGGGAAATGCTGCGTGGTCTCCTGCATCCTCCTGGGGCTCGGCAGGCGGCTTCCGGGGGATGCTCTCGGCCGTCGCGGGGCTGGGCTCGGCAGTCGCGGGGCTGGGCTCGCCCGCGGGGCTCGGCTCCTCCGCCGCCTTCTCCCGCTGCTCGGCAGCCGCCTCCTTCCGCTCCTCGACCGCCCCGACCTCCTCCACCGGCAGCCGTCCCCTCGCGGCCTCCGGCCCCGCTCCCGCCGCCGCTTGCTCCCCGGGGCCGCTCTCCCGGGCCGGTTCGGCTGCCGCCGGCTCCCAGGGCCGCTCCCCCTCGGCTCCCCGCAGCCTCACGAAGATGGAGAGTAGGGCGAGGGCCAGGACGGTGAAGAGCAGCCGGACGGCCAGGTACAAGTCCACGGCCACGTCCGTCCCGCCCTGCTGCTGGAGCCCGCCCGTATTACAAGCCATTGCCATAAAGCACAGTGAGACAAGAACCTTAGCCCAGGCCCCATACTTGATAAACACTATCACAGCAAATACCGGCTCTACGTAAGTTACAACATTCTGAAGCTGTGAGATCAACAAGAACAACTCTGAGAGCCAATAAATCAGCATTGTGACGAGTGACTATTAATCCAGTCAAATCTGTCGTTATCTCAACCCTTCGTGCCCCACGTTGGGCGCCAAAAAGAACTGTCGTGGTTTAACCCCAGTCAGGTAATTCGTTCGCTCACTTCCCCCCCTTTTTCTTGCCCTCCCCCTGCTCTCGGAGGGACGGAGAGGAGAATCGAAAAGAATGCAACTCCCACGGGTTGAGATAAGAACAGTTTAGTAACTAAGGTATAACACAAATCACTACTGCTACCACCAATGATAATAATGATAAAGGAAATAACAAGGGAAGAGAATACATCATCTCACCACCAGCCGACCGATAACTCGCCCCCCCCAGCCCGACCAAGCTCTGACCGATACCTCCTCCAACCCTGCAGTCCCCGGCCCTTCCGGCTAACTCCCAGTTGCATCCTGGGCATGACGTGCTGTGGTATGGAATACTTCTTTGGTCAGTTTGGGTCAGGTGTCCTGTCTCTGCTTCCTCCCGGCTTCCCCTCCTCCTTGGCAGAGCATGAGGCTCACAAAGTCCTTGGCCAAACCAAAACATCGCTTGTTATCAGCTCTGTTCCCGAGCTGAAAGTCAAAACATTGCACTGCACCAGCTACCAAGAAGGGGAAAAATGACTGCTACTGCTGAACCCAGGACAACCATCAGAGAATAAAAGAAAGCTTTGGACAAATAAGCATACAGTTTTGCTACCTGTTTGAATATCTCTTCCTGCAATGAATTTAACTCAGCCATGACACAAGAGCTGTGGCTATGAAAGAAATATATAAAATTGGTAGAAGTTTTTTTGATAACCATAACTTGCAGTCAAGATGGTGTTTAATAGAGGTGATTCAGGAAATTTATACTCTGTCCCCTCAAAGGAAAGGTGTTAATACAGTTATCTCTTGGAAGAAACTATTAATGTAACATATATAAAGACAATTGAAGTATTGGGTGTACCACAAAATAACGGCATTCGTTTTTTAGAAATTTTCCTCTATATAAAAAGGTCATTAAACATATCTCTTGTAAGTGTGACTATTATAAACACTATTAGCTGTTATTTTGTTTTTAGAGTGTTTTGTTTAGGAACTGGGAGGGACTTTTTTTTCTCCTGGATGCATCTGAATTAAATAAAAAACTTAACTGGGACTGAACAATGCAACCACATCTGTAATTTCATTATATTAGCAAAATAGTCACATCAGTGTAAACGTATTTAAAGGATCTAACTGTAACAACAATGTTAAACGGAAAAATTTTGTTCGGCAGGATGTTCAACTGTTTTGACAAAATAGCTAGTGAAATCAATATTATCAAACTGGGGATACACATATTTATCATATCATTTATAATTAAAAAGAACAGACATTCTTAGTGATGAAGATACTTTGAATGAACTAATTAGTGGCCTTAGATGCAAACAGTGTTTTAACAAGAAAGAAGAATCTCTGGAATGACGCTCCAAGGTCTATCTGTATTTTGGATAGAACAAAATCAACAGTTGTCTATTGTTTCCTACTTGGAAGATGTAAAGTTTGGGAGGAGGAACAGATGATGAGAATAATTTATAAATTTATGAATTATTGAAAGTACTTTATACTTTAAAAAGTACTTATCTGACACAATATAGGTAGATATTTGTCCTGGGTTCAGCAGTAGCGGTTATTTTTTCTCCTTTCCCTTTCATCCTTTTCTCCTAGAAAGGAGGGGAGTGACAGAGAGACTGGGTGGCTGATTGAGTTTAAACCACAATGATATTTTAACCATAGATTTCAGCCAAGGAATGCTGTGTGGGTGTATCATGGTTTAAGCCCAGCCAGTAACTCAGAACCATGCAGCCGCTCACTCACTCCCCACTCCTTCCTCCCCCCACTCCCAGAGGGATGTGGAAGAGAATGGAAAGAATGCAACTCCCACAGGTTGAGATAAGAACAGTCTAGTAACTAAGGTATAATACAAAATCACCACTGCTACCACCAATAATAACAATGATAAGAGAAATAACAAGGGAAGAGAATACAACTGCTCACCACCCGCTGACCGATACCCAGCCAGACCCGAGCAGAGATCTAGGCCTTCCAGGTAACTGCCCCCACTTTATATACCGGGCATGAGGTGCTGTAGTATGGAATACCTCTTTGGCTAGGTTGGGTCAGGTGTCCTGTCTCTGCTTCCTCATGGCTTCCTCTCCTCCCTGGCAAAGCATGAGACTCAAAAAGTCCTTGGTCAGAATAAGCATTACTTAGCAACAACTAAAAATACCAGTGTTATTGGCATTGCTCTCAGGCTGAGAGTCAAAAACACAGCACTGCACCAGCTACTAAGAAGGAGAAAAAATGGCTGCTACTGCTGAACCCAGGACAGGTTGTATTAAAAGTATTGGTTTTCAGGTATTTAAGACTTATTAAAAAAAAAGAAAAGAAGCATAGACATTTTAACAGAGATCAAGCAAAACGCATGTGAATTTTGAATTACATGCACAGCTTTTCCTCTCAGTGATTTTTTTTCTTTTTTCATACCATATAAGACACAATTTCTGGCCATTTTGCTTTGATAACAATGCCTAGAAGCTGGATATTTAGTTTTTGCAACTGCTCTTGAAGTAGGTGTAGTTTGAAAAACATTCAAGTAAATAATGAAAGAAACCCTTTTTGTCATTTTAGCTATCTCAGCTACCACTCATATCAGAAAAAAAAAACAAACCAAAAAACAAACAACATTTGTGCTATTTAAGGTAGCTGCAGGCTGTCAATTAGGAGATTGATATAGCTGCATTCAAATTGCTTTTGTCCCCTAGCTGTCCACACTTAAGCAGAGAAATGACGGACAAGCCTTATTTTAGTATTGCTAACAATTTGCAATTACATACAGAAAAAAAAAACAACAAAAATACAAACGAAAACATACTAATAAAAATCAACTGATTCTGTTGTTCTGCAACTAATTAAAATTAGCAAACAGTTAATCAGTTAATTAAGAGAGTGTTGGGGTTTTCCTAGGTACTGTATTCCAGGAAAAAGGCAGATGACAAAACTCTGGGCCAGCCCCACTTACTGCAAGAATATTGTTTGATTTATGTTGTGTTTTCACACAGTTTCAAGCACACATCTACAGCTAATTTTCACCTACTTGCCGACATATAACTTAAAAACCTATAAGGTCCTTTTAAAGTACTTGAGGTGGTTGGCACAGGGTTAGGTGATTAATGGCATGTTTAAGGACCAAGTGCTACACAAGAGTAAACCAGGGGGAACTACATAAAGTCTGTTTATAAATAGTGGGAAGTCTTCACAGGAAAAGCAGATATAGAATTTGTCTGCTATGTACTTGGAGTACACAAATCTAAGGCTTGTCTTTTCCAATTGTGAGAGCACTCTGACATGTTCTGGGACAGTAGCAGTCTTTGAAAACCTGGGTCAAGATTACTGGAAACTAAACATTGCCAGTTTAAAGACTATGGCACTGTTTACATCTCAGGTTCTGACCCATGGACTGTAATACAATATACAGTATAAAATGTGAACCGCAGGCTTGGGTCAGTGGTGGATTATCTTTCATAGCTAAATAACTGGCTGCTGACCTATTCGATTGCATCTGCTGAAAGGACATTTCTTGCTACCTTCTCCTTCCCTCCATCATATATTCTCTGATGATTACCAGAACTTTAGCTGAACTAATTCAGTATGCTGACCCAATGTAAAAATATTGACTTCTTGAAAAAATATTGACTTCTTGAAAAAATATTGACAAGCTTAAATGGCACATCAAGCAGTTCAAAAAGCACCACAGATGTGAAAGCAGAATGAAACCTTAGAGGAGAAAAAGAAGAGGAAGCAAGTCACCTTTCAGTTTAGCAGTACCATAAAATAATATCCTCAATATCATGCACCCCTTCCTCCAAAAGATTACAGACTCATTTAAAATCACATGTCACTGAACCATTTTATGAGTTCATTATCATTTCTGTTTTCCGAGGTTTAAAATAGCTGGAAAGAGCTGGAAACTTGAATAGAGTCACTTCCTACACTAATGGTCATCAATGCTACAGCAAAAATAATAAAAAGAATTCAAAACAAAGACAGGAAATAGCACTATCATTCATTTTCATCAAGTAATACACTGGTAGTGAAGGAAATGTGAAAAGATACTTCTAGGAAAGAGCCTTATTTGAGTACTGTCATAATAACACATTCATAAAGAGTTACTAATATATGCAGGTTTTCAGGTGCAAACCACATGTGGGAGGATATGCAAGAGAAAGACTGTGACTATATAAAATGCAATATCTAACAGCAGTTCAGGCATTGCAGTGCCAAGAGTCACCTTTGACACTGGCATTGCAGACAGACTTTGCCCTTTTGGACTCCAAGCTGTCCAGTTGGTATTCTCCATAAGGAATGAATCACATTTTGGAAACTAGCTGCAGACAATAATAAAACCGAATTAAAAAATTATGTTTTATCACAGCCGATGCAATATTCAGTAATAACTGCTCTAAGTCAAGCTTCATTATTAAAGGCTTCACATAAGATTCCCTCAGGAATTACTGCATTTCATGTTTCCTGAAGCTGATGGCATTTCAGCAGCTAAGCTTCAAAGGATTGCCATTAACAGATGATGTCAAGCGTAAATGTTCAGTGGTTGTTAGTTTCTTATACCTGTCAAACACTTGTCCAGGGAGCCCATTACAAAGATTATGGGATTTTCTCAAACTCCATAAGCAGTTCAGGACAAAAGTATGTGTTTGTTTAACAAACCCTGACTACCAATATATCTTAGCAAAAATCTAAATAAAACAACAGAAAAGCAATTTTGTTAGAGGGCTAGGGATTCAATTTTTTTTTTTCTTCTCAAAGTAAACTAAATGGAAAGTAATAATTTGGGAGTTATGTTTGAACATTGATTTTGTCAGATAACACATCAAAAGAGCTGCTTGGTTTTGTATCAGGTACTTTATCTACAGTTTGCCTGCATGTTTGACCTTCTCCCTATACACAAATATTTCTCTGAGCAATCTGGTTTCAGACATAAATAAAGACTTTAGGTAGGGCAGACAAATGGTTCCTTGGTAAATGGTGTTATACATACACTTAAAATTAGGCTTATGCATGTGTGTTGTCACTAATTGTGAATAATCCCACCACTAAATGTCAATTAATCCCTCATTAATTGTGAATAATCCCACTACTAAATGTCAGTTTACCTTTCAAACAAGAATCCTTCTCTCTCATATGGTTAATATATTTACTAGCATCATCTAGGAAAACATTCCAGAAAAACAGTGTCTAAGAAAATGCAGCTCCCCAAAATAAGAAGTTATAAGCATAGGTTTCCTGATAAAACAAAAAGTCACATGATAATCATAAGATACTATAAAACAGCAAATAGCTTTTTGATATAGTGGAATAGCCTGAATAAAATCACTTAATCAAAATTCACAAGTTGAGTAGAAACACAAAATCAGTATCTCCAACTGTGTGTTGATATGATAAAAGTAATTAAACTATGGACTGTTCTTTTAATTTCCAAGAGTTTTATCATGTTTAGATAACACCACGTCACTGTGTTGCACAGGGAAAATTAAATGGCACAACTTTCCAATGACACTACTCTGTATTTCACAGCCTTGTCACAAAGAAGCTATTACATTCTACAGAAGGTAACCTTCAGTATTCTTAGATACTGAAAATGCCTGCACTGTCGGTCAAGCAAGTGTTTGTTCAGGAGGTGTCAGAGTTATTAGGGCAGAATGGGAGGTGACTCTCTGTTTCAACGAGCTTACACTTTGATATGATGTGAAAGGCGAGATTGTATCCTCACAGCACCCTTAAGAAATATTTTGTACTAAAATACAGAGACTAGAACTTATCCTGCAATAATTCCAGTAAAAATTGCAAAAACAAAAACCAGTTTTTGAAGCCTCCTCATGGAACTCCAGGAGTATTTTCAGCTTTAATAAAATAATCCAGAGTAGCATTTAAATGTTTTCAAAATGATCCAAAATTCTGGACAGAATGGGAGAATGAAAGATGCAGAACCTGTGAGAAAGAAAACACTATATGACAACAACTGTACAGTACTTTCTCCACAGAAGTTGGTAAATCATGGAGAAGCAGAAAAAGCCCTAAATGCTGTCTCAGCCAATATCAACCATCAAAGCAGCTAATGGTTTTGCAGTAACAGGATAAACTATCACCAGACTACGAAACAACAAATATGATCCAAGTCACTAAACAAAAAAATTAAATGAAAATACATTCTGTGTTAATGAAGAACTTTCCAAGCTTTTCATATACCAGCTTTGCACATCTGCTGTGTTTTCTACCAAACTAACTGACCCAAACTGTTAACTTACAAAGTCTTATTCAAGAATTCTCTGATTGTTGAGAACACAATACATGCATACTTAAATAATATCTTGCAAAAAACTTTACCAAAAAAAAAGAAAAACTTTATTTTCTGACGTGTAATACCAAAAATTCTAGCAATTAGTGACTATAGTTCATTGAAGTTATACATATAGATATAGAACTGAAGTTCACTGAAGTTATACATATAGATATATCTATATAGAGAGATATATATCTATATATGTACATAATTAGCTACCTTAGCAAAAAACGATTTTATGTTCTTACAAGTACTTTCTGCCTTCTTCACCTGTGATGCCAAGATAAAGGGGGTGACTGGTACCTGGCAGATACTCTAACAGATAAAAATAAAACTCCCTTAAGATCCCTATATGACAAGATATAGATAAAATGAGGATTTCTGCAAAGACCAAATTACAGTTATCTTTTCAGCCAATTTGTCAGCTACATATATTAGAGCTGGCATAATTTTCCAGGATACACTCCAAAAGAATTCAGAAGTTAAATGCATTTGATACCCCACTATACTTCAAACAATATGCCAGATTTTAGAAGAAAGTTTTAAATGCAAGGATAGGAAATACTTTTCCACTGAAAAAGAAGAATCTTAGCAAATGATAAATCTTGCAGATTTCAGGAAGCTGTACCCCACACATCATCTGTGAAATGTCTCAGACATTGAGGTTATACACAAAAAAAAATAGATTCCCTTTTTAACACTTGTCTTTTTAAATTTCCAAATAAAAATATGATTTAACAGCACAGAACAGTCCAATGGGCCCAATAGCTGCATCTGAGTTTATTTTTTTTACTGCTTATGGAATCTTGTCAGAATTCAATGAGATGAAGTATTTTAAAGATTTGTGATTTGACATCAAGTAAATATATATATTATCAACTCCAAAACATTCAGTCCACATCCATAACCCACATTCATAGGTAATGTAAGCATCTCAGCAGTTTGCATGACCACATTTTCTCCTCTTTGAATGATGTCTTATTACTGAATGAGAAGTCTCTTTGACAATGATGAGCTGAGGTGAGTATTAACATGGTATAGTAGATATTGATACTGACCTGCATCTTTTTTAACCCTCAGAATCATAAAATGCTTGTGTTGGAAAGGGACGTCTTAGAGATCATCTTGTCCAATCCTCGTGCTCAAGCAGAGCCACATAAAGCTAGTTGCCCGGGATAGCATCTACGTGGGTTTTTAACGACTTCATGGATGAAGACTCCACAATCGCCCTGAGCAACCTGTCCCAGTGTTCAATCACTCTCACAGTGAAAAAGTGTCTTTGTGTTCAGATGGAAGCACCTATGTTTCAATTTGTGCCCATTGCCCCTGAGCTCTGCTGAGCCTTCTCCAGTTTGAACAGTCCCACCTCTCTCAGCCTTTCCTCATATGTGAGGTGCCCCAGTTCCTTAACGATCCTTGCAGCTTTTCACTGGACTCTCTCCAGTATGTCCATGTCTCTGTTGAACTGGGGAGCCTAGCACTGGAAGCTGTGCTCCAAGTGTGTCCTCACCGACCAATAAAGGAAAAGGAACACCTCCCTCAACTTGCAGGCAATACTTTCTAGTGCAGCCAAGTATACCCTTAGCCACCTTTGTAGCAAGGGCACTTTGCGGTTCATCTTTAGTCTGGGGTCCATCAGGGCCCCCATGTCCTTTTCTGCCAAGCTTCTTTCCAGCTGGATTTCTCCCCAGCATATGTTGCTGCATGAATTCTACCACATTTATTGAATTAACCCATGCAGGGAAAGAAAAAGAGAAAATCATTCAGGTGCATTGTTTTATCTATTTTTAAGTCTACAGCAATGGAAAACAAGAGTTCAGGCTCAATTACAGCAGCTCAACTGCTTGCAAATTAGCAATGTTATCAGTAGAAAAGAATGTCTCAATGTTAATTTTCCTGACATGCTGATGGTACTGCTCCTGAACAGTCAATATTCTCATGTTTTTTATTACAACAGGTCATGCAAGTTATACATAATAGGATAACTAATAAAGTTCAAGGGTAGATACACCTTACATTTGGAGAACCAAATAAATAATTTCCTTGCAGCCCAGAAAGCCAAACATATCCTGGGCTGCATCAAAAGAAGCATGACCAGCAGGTCTAAGGAGGTGATCCTGCTCCTCTACTCCGCTCTTGTGAGATCTCACTTGGAGTATTGTGTGCAGTTCTGGTGTCCTCAACATAAAAAGAACATGGAACTGTTGGAACAAGTCCAGAGGAGGGTCATAAGGATGATCAGAGGACTGGAGCACCTCCCATATGAAGATAGGCTGAGAAAGTTGGGGCTGTTCAGCATGGAGAAGGCTGCGTGGAGACCTCATAGCAGCCTTCCAGTATCTGAAGGGATGCTGGAGACGGATTCTTCATTAGGGACTGGTAATGATAGGGCAAGGGGTAATGGGTTCAAATTTAACCAAGAATTTTAGGTTAGATATACGGAAGAAGGGTGGTGAGGCACTGGAATGGGTTGCCCAGGGAAGTAGTGAATGCTCCATCCCTGGTGGTGTTGGCCAGGTTGGACAAGGCCTTGGGTGACATGGTTTAATGTGAGGTGTCCCTGCCCATGGCACAGGGGTTGGAACTAGATGATCTTAAGGTCCTTTCCAACCCTAACTCTTCTATGATTATATGATATTATGCCTCTAATGCCAAAGTTTATTAGTCTATTTACACACTTGTATAAAATACACATGACACTTTAATGACCACCAATTGAAGTATGATCTTCTGGAAACTGAAACAAATCAATTCTTTAACATACACCTTTATTTCTGTGATTTCAAACAGGAAGGGCCTAGTGAGGACAATTTCTCTTTAAAAGCTGGAATAATCATCTGAATTTCCATCAGCTCCTGGGAGGGCTAAAGAAGTGCATCACCTCATGAATGATGGTATCATGACATTGTGGCCCACTGAAGCAGCATATAATATACAATTAAACTTGAGAAAATTGAAGAGACTGAAAATTACAGTTCAACCTTGAGTTTAGCACCATGACACTGTGTTGCACAGGGAAAATTAAATGGCACAACTTTCCAATGACAATACTCTGTATTTCACAGCCTTGTCACAAAGAAGCTATTACATTCTACAGAAGGTAACCTTCAGTATTCTTAGATACTGAAAATGCCTGCACTGTCAGTCAAACAAGTGTTTGTCCAGGAGGTGTCAGAGTTATTAGGGCAGAATGGGAGGTGACTCTCTGTTTCAATGAGCTTACACTTTGAATATGATGTGAAAGGCAAGATTACATCCTCAAAGCACCCTTAAGAAATATTTTGTGCTGATCCAAAGGTCTGGATTAAATGGGATAATGAAAGAGAGATCTAGCTTTCTAGTTATTACTTTACCAAGCACCTGGTCTCAATCAATGCAGAGGTGCAGTGGCTACAATGCTGCTTCCTTTCACAAAACAAAATGGCACTATTTGCTTCTGAAAGGACACGGAATTTCTAATTCACCAGAATAGATTAACTTGTATGTTCGCTTAATAAATCTTATCAGAATCGGTTTCTAAAGTCTTCCAATATACATTCATCTGTATGACCATTTACTTGAGACTTCAGACCAATACAGAGAGGCTTTCCTTTAGCAGTTATGTTGCATGCAAAATCTAATAAACAAGCCTGTGTAGTACAAGTGTTACACTATAATCCATTAAAGCCACTTTGCACTTAGTCAGCTTGCAAAGATAGCTGTTTCATGAAATCATATTGCACATTTTTTATTCTCATATCATGTTCATTGAGAGAAGAATTTCTTATGTTTAAATAACAAAATGTGACATACTACTATTAGTATCGAAGCACATGGAAAGCATCAGATATTTAAGGCAGGTCTGCCAAATATGTGCATTATTTTTTTCCCACAATGGTCAACATATTTCAGCACTTTAAAAAATCCATGTACTTGAAAAATCGTAAACCATAACAATGTCTTGAACTTCTATCCAAACAAAGATAATATTAGAATTTATATGCACAAAGGCATACACGTGCCACAAGAGAGAAACCAAGTGACTTATCCAGCAGCAGGTTAAGGACTGCCATCTAATCAAGTTTCAGCCATTAGCCTTGCTGAATAATGTCTGTGGCTACACAGGCTGTGCTTCAGCTTAGGGAAAAAACCCTGACTGAAATCAGTTGGGCTGGAGTTGGTTCAGGACTCACACAGCATGGATAATCAGTGGAGGAGCATAGAACACAGTCAGGTGTTCTACAAAATCCAGGCCAGATGTGTAGCCTTGGCTATTATTTCTCTTATTACTTTGTTTGTCATATTCCCAACATGCCTTCTCGATTCTTCTCTTTGCTGCCCCTTCAAGAGTTCTTCCATATACAAGCTAGGAATATAATAAATGTTTAAAATAAAACCAGTTTTTCTTTGTCAAGTTCCTTGGCTCTCTAAGGTACTGTTGATATACAAGAAAGGTTCTATTGTTTATTCAAAGAAGGGCAGTAAACATGTGTACCAAAGTGACTGGTTTACATTTGGATTGCACCTGAGCAGTATTCCAAGATCACAGTGTTTTTTAAGGTACACAAATATCTTCAGTTGAAACAACTCCAATTTCAACAACACTAATGCAACCCACAAAAGTACAGCAGGCACACTATTGACATTTTGTATTTGAAAAATTTTGTGCCATGATTTGGGCAGGGGTATCAGGGTTATTCCAAATGCTATATAGCTGCAAAACAAGAGCACAGTGCTATATTGGCAAACATTCCACTTTAGAAAACTTTCTCACTGACCTTCATTAATCTAACATGCTTTTTAATGTATTCATCTACTATTCTGCTTTGATGCACAGTGTGTTCACAGTCCTGAAATCCTTATATGACCAAATATTTCACAAAAATCATAAGAGTCTAAGTCAACTAAAAAGTATTTTACAACTGGGACCAGACTTTTAGTTTCATTGCTTCCATATAAAGTTCTATCCTGCCTTTCCTTTTATTTAAAATATAATAAGAGCCATTATATTTGTCATTCCTTTGAAAATAATGCCAAAAGCACTGAATATTCTCTTTCAACAGGGAAGACATGTCTTAAATTATATAACACCATGGTCTTTCTGTTTAAATTAGCATGTAATTTTTGCAAAGATCTAACCCATATTTCAAGTTTAAATAGATTATCATCACTATATTCACAGTCACTGCAAGGACTTTAAGCAATGGTCAAAAAAAACCAAACCTAAAATCTCCTGTTTCTGAAAAAGCTGGGAATGCTTTCAAGCTCTTTCTCATGTTGTGACTTGAAAATTTGTGCTTTTAACATTTCACAGTTCTTAGCAGTCTAGGCAGTCTACAGAAAATCTGAAAGCTCAGTTCTGGAATTATTAGTTCACAGTTATGCTTCCAGTATTCAGTATCTCACACTGAGCTGAATCACATTGAGACTTGTTCTGCTGCCTTCAAAATCTATGACAAAAAAAAACCCTGAGAATTTCACACTGAAAAACTCAACTTTTTTCCTGTCCTCTCATCTTGTTTTTTTTTTACATACAAGGATGTCAAAATCAAACCTGGTCTAAAGGAGGTTCTGCTGGCAGCTACATCCTGTAAAATGAAGAAAGC
The DNA here is from genome assembly GCF_034315485.1 of Pezoporus occidentalis. Taxonomy (NCBI): domain Eukaryota; kingdom Metazoa; phylum Chordata; class Aves; order Psittaciformes; family Psittacidae; genus Pezoporus; species Pezoporus occidentalis. Next base: position 159,939 of record NW_026915147.1, on the reverse strand, counting down.
ACTTTAACTCCTTATTCTTACGTGATTGCTAATGTTACTTTATAACTTGTAATAGTTCTTTATCACACCAGAGAGCAAAAAAGCCTTCTACTGTCAATTATGCTTTTTAGACACTGGCACAGGTTGCCCTGAGAAACTGTGGCTGCCCAATCCCTGGCAGTGTTCAAGGCCAGGTTAAACGGAGCTTGGAGCAACCTGGACTAGTGGAAGGTGTCCCTGACCACGGCATGGGGTTGGAACTCTTCCAACCCAAACCATCTATGATTTAGATTCAAATTATACTATACTGTAGTACTACTTAAGGGTATGTCAAGAAAGTGGCTAGATAACCTTCGAGCATATCTGATTTTATAGTTTATATTGATGAATTATTTTAATTACTATTTCTGAGTTCTTCCCAGGAAATAATAATTTGATTTTCATGAAGCAAGAGAGCCAAGCTGGAGGGAAAACATTTCAGACACTTAATAAGGGTTACCTCTACACAGTTAACAAATTATTTCACTGATGGTTCATTTTAATAATTAAAAAAATCATTTTTATTGAATTCTTAGAAGTCTAATTATGCATTCCTGTGGCTGTTAAAATTGGTGCTCTTGTCCAATAAGAAGAATGTAAAACTATTATCACTTACAATCTCTGTGTAGCTGAACTATCTGATTTCCTGTCTCAGTTTTTTTTTGGTTTCCAAGACAGATGTTTAAGGTGTTTCAACACAAAAAAGCTGATGGAGGCATAATAATTCAAGCAACAATTTGAAGTAAGACTAAGATTTAACAGTAAGACTAAGATTTAGAGGATAAAGTTTACATCTTCATTTCAACATATGTTTAATGATGAACTGCATTTGTTTTCGATAGTGGATAGCAAGTGAGGTCATAAATCCTGGTCAAAGAATAGGAGAGAGAAATGTTAATTCCTAGCAAATGTTAGTGAAATGAGCTAGTTCTACCTAGCTGTTGACTAATACTGTTTTGTATTACATAAAATAATTTAGCAAGATATTCTCCAGTTTGATTCGGAGAAAACTCCAGGAACAAACTCACCAGAAAAGTTTTCAAGCTGACAAGCAGGTATTCTTTATTGCGGTGCCAGGAGACACAGGGGATAGCTCCTTCTAACATGTGTCACCGTATTGCTACACAAGCCGTCCTTATATAGTCACTGGGCATACATGCATATTCAGGAGGCTATGTATGAATTACATCATTTTCCAGAAAGTTTCCCACATGTGTACAAAAATGTGGTGGTGGTCTTTGAGGGTCGTTTACTTCTTCCAACAGTCTTCATAACTTCTGGCAGCCTTTGAAGCACCAGCTTAATTAATGTTACTGACATAACATTCCTCCTGTCTTTCTACTTATCAGTTAAACTGCTCCCATCCTGGACACCTGCTAGCCCCTGATACTCCCCAGTAGATGTTTACACCAGCTTAATGGATTCATTAACACCACAAACATAACAATCATCCTGCCCTTCTACTTATCCCTTAGTTTAACTGCGACCATCCTGGACATCTGCTAGCCCCAGACACTCCCCATCCCCAGGTCTTGTTTTTCTATCCTGTTTTTCTTGCACTTTTTGTAGTAAGGTCATAAGGACCTAAAACTATGTCAACTACAAGGGTTTATCTTCATCCTCAGTTATTTTCCATTACAAAGCCATCGTTACTTAGAACTGATTCCACTTATTTACAAAGGTTTATATTCCATTTTGTGCTTTTGTGACTCCTTGTCTCAAGTTGGAGGGGATAAGAGTCTGAAAAAGAACTAAATATAAATGTTACAATTAACAATTTTTCACTTTCCTCTTCAATCTCTAATAATATCAGTTCCAAAATTAGTTGGAATACTCTTTCCCACAAAGATTTAGAAACTGTAAACATACACCTTCAAAAAAGTTTTCAATGGGCCTACATTATTACTGTCTACAAGAAATCTACAACTCATTATTTCATTGTTGTCTGGCATCCCCAGTTTTATACTGCAAAATATGTTATTCATTCATAATGTTAGTAATAGGTGAAATTGTGTGTTGAAACAATAACACAGAAAAAAGATGATTATATTTGAAAATCTGTTAATCAGTAGAGGGTTTCTTTTGTATTAAGAACAAGTTGAAATTCTGCTATTGTGTATCTTAGTTACTTTATAACTAAATATTGCAATGGTAGCTATAATGATAAGCAATTAACATAGCCATATATGGGGAAGGGTAGATGGGTGGATCCAGGGGATTATTGTGAAACTCTACCGAAGCAGAACTCACGAAGCTACCAGGAGTAGTCAAGTGAAAACAAGAGAATGCTGGCGTCCACATAATGACTGGGACATGTCCAAGGAACAGAAAAGTGAACAGGATGACCTGAGGAAGACTTCTTACTTCATCCAAGGAAGACTCCTTACTTCATCAGGACGACCACCAGAGGGGGGGCTGCGCAAGCGCAGAAGCGGCTGATGTCGTAATAGACTGATGTGGCACTCCTTGATGCATATGTATTAGTCAATGATGTAATCTGTGTTGAATATGTATTAGTGACGACATTTTCAGTGTATAAATTGTGAGCGCAATGTAACGGGGTTGAAGCCAGATTTGGGCACATGCCCCTGGTTTCCCAGCGCTGCAATAAAGCACCTCATATAACCATTCCGGTGGTTATGTGTCAGTTCTTATGCTAACAATAATTCCTTTGACAGTCAGTGATTTCATGGGGTTGGATTCTTTGACAAAAATATTTTGCATGACAGTTCTCTGCCTAACTGCTGAGAGTGCAGGTGATTATGCTATCTTTTTTCCCACTCCCAACATTTCACTCAGCAGGCTTCTTCTGTTTCTCCCTCAGATGACTGAAGCTGCTTGTAATAAGTCTAACAAAATTTATTTTTCAATATCCCAATATTACTAAATCAGTTTTACATTACTTCTATTTTAGGAATCTACTCTGAAATTGTCACCACAGATTTTCCAGCATACCACAGCATATATTACTACATGTACACACATAGAAATAATACTGATCTATGCTGCATTTACATGCACCTCTGTCTAAAAATACGAGGCAAGGCAATGCCAGTTTATTAAAGGAGAATTAAGGCCTTAAGGGATCTAGGCTCTAGACATTAAGTTTCTTTGTTATTCAGTATTACAGCCAGTAATTCTTCTGCATACTGGAGCCCATGACACTGAAACAGACATTTGACTATAGAGTACCTGTCATGCAGTTAAAGAATGTTACAATAAGCACACTATGGATAGTACGCCCAACTGTAGAGAGAGGCACCTTCCTCCTTGACATCTAAATTCAGAGAAGTCTTTTCTCACAACAGATAGTAAAACAGAAATATATTAATTTGCTGGTTCCTAGAGATATTTCAGGCTTAAACATGGGAGAATCAGGTTCAACTCTATTCTGAAGAATCATTCGAAAGCAGACAAGCTCCAATAAAGCACAGCAAGACTTCTACAACAGATATTAGTTGAGTGGTTAGGGACTTCTTCAGAGCGAAGGGCCATTACCCTTCCCAGTCTCCTTCCCCAAGAAAAACCCTAAACAGAGAAAATACTTAAATGTACATTTGATTACAGGTGAACCTAGCTATTGATCAAAAGAAAAAAAATGGGAAAAAACAAATCTACTCTTGACATTTTCTTTTTTTTTAAAGACACATAAGTAATTATAAGTGAAAAACAAAGTGTATAAAGATTGGCTCCTGACAGAAGCAAGCAGTTGCTGATCTAAAATTTTGAGAAATTCATTTTGATGTACAGCGAGTCAGTCCCATTGTGAATCTACTTTTAAACTACTTGCTGAAGGTCACAAAAGGTCTTGTTCCAACAAGAAATCAAATCCATCCTGCTGAAATTTCAGGCTAGCTGTTGGAATGCTTATTACTTTGCATTTCTGTTAGCCTGAATAAATTTAAAGCACCACTAGGTCTGTATCTGTAATAACATGGTGAACAGTACTTACTAGACACAGAAGCATTTCTTCTTATTCCTAAACATCCTTAACTTCATTATCTGTGTCAGAGTTATACAGTTATATGTTCCAAAGCGACAGTATTTTTATAAATATTATACCAATGGCTGCCTTTGGTGTATTATCAGGAGATCTAACAAAACTGAGGCAGACCTCAACTTCTTCAAGCTATTGCCTGCTATAACCTTTTTTTCTTAATGTCCTTGTATCTCTTTTAGGGCCCAACCTGACAGCTAGCACCAACAGCCCTCCTGCTGGGAACCCTGCATGAAGGTGTCTCTCATACCCACACACCTGCGGATGTGTCTGCAGAGGGTGCCTTGATAGCTCTGCAGGGGAGTGCAGAGCAGTGCAAGCTGCAGGAGGTTTGTGAGACATGGGAGAAGATTCAAGCCATGGCAACCGTGGCTTTGTGCAGAGTCCAAGCGAGGACCTGCAGTGCTTTACCTCTCCATTCTCCCACTGGTATTTTTCTTTGGCATGGTGGGGGTTTTCTCCCTTGTCTGCTTAGTCCCTCCCTCCTTGATTTACTGGGGATAGGGACCTCTCTCTTTTTGCATTTTTATGGAAATTTTCTTGGAGGGCTTGGGTGCTTCTTTTCCCAGTGGCAACATGAAGGTCAACTTTCTTTTTTTATCCCATTAGGGGTCAAGTCCTTGGAGCAGATTCAGTCAGCAAGAGCTGGAGGATACAGGGTTTAGGATGACAACACCTTCTAACTTGTGATGGTGGAAGTGTTTTGGGTGGAATCTCACACTTTAGCCACTCTTTCTTCATCCCTGCTCAGCCTACATCAGAGACTCTAAAAGACTCTACACAAAGTTTGTAGAAGAAGGTTCCTGTGCCACTGCAGAGGTGATCTGTATCTTGTCCTATTTTTGCCATAGAGGGTACATCTATCAGGTTTCCCTGGAGGCACAGATACTGCTTCCACAGCTCCTCACTGCCCTGAAGGTGAGGAATTAATTTATTTTTCAGCCCTCTCAGGTATGCCCTATTTAACCCAGCTTAATAAGGGGTGCCTCACTGTTGCAGACACGGGGCGCTGGCCCCTTCACAGCAGTGCTAGTGGTACTGGAGTTTACAAAGGTGGCTGGTTTTATTCCACTGAGGTATCCACGGCTCCTCAGATGGCACGTTTGTTACTGCAGCGTATGTCTCATTTCCGTGGCTTACAGGACAGGGTGGTTATGTGTTGACGGGCCTGATCTTCTCACCAGCTTTGGAGGTGCAACTCTCTGTTTACACCCTGTAGCACCCACTGTCTTGATGATCAGATCCTGAAGCAACATCTCCATTCTTGTATTAGTCACCATCCAGATGACTAGGAATCCATCCGTTCCTGCTGGCAAAATTTGCCTGCAACAGTAAGTGTCCACAGTTCAATGCAACAGATGCTTTTGAATGCACAGTGGGGTTTCCTCCTCCATGATCATTCAGCTACACCAACATTTATGCAAGGGCATTTCTCCATGGACATGAGCACGTGTGTTCATTTCTTCAAGAACAGCTGGGAAAAGAGGACTCTGCTTGTCCAGTAAACATGTTCATTTGGTGCACCCATCTTCGAAGTTGTACTGCCTTTACCTGGGCACACAGAAGATTGTGGCCACGGTGCAGAAAGTCATGTTTCATCTGCAGCTTCTGTATACTCCCAAGGTTTGCACTGTTCATGTCTCCCTGTTAAAACCTGTCTACCCAGACATCATCCAGCATCACCCTCAAACTTTCTTCATTATAGAATTTTGAGAGCTTTGGGTTTCACATAAGAAAATATATTCCTTTTACAATCAACTAAGACCATGATGAAGCTTGGGTAAGATTACCTTGCATCTGTAATGTAGGCTAGCTTTAATCTTACTGAGCCATTACTCATTCACTATTATACCAGGAAGCCCTGTCGCTTCTTTGCTTAGTTCGGCTAGTTATTTTTGCAGTACCAGTTTTCCAGCCCTGAGTCTAAACAAATTCAATATCACGAGTATAAATAGGTAAGTAGTGCTGGTGTGATCTGAGTATTTAAACACCTGTCTTTCCGTAAAGAAAAAACTTCTCATAGTTTCAAGTGCATCACTTTCCTCTAAGTCACCCAATAGTTTCATAATTTAAATCACCAAGGAATTGTAAAGCTAATTATTCCTCATAATATTGCCAAGAAACTAGAGGAGAGGGTAAATGTGGAATAGTTGTGAAACATCTGAACATATGTAAATTTTTAAGACTTCACTTCTCACAAATAAAGTAAAAAGAATTTAACATGCTTAGAAACACATATAAACATTGAATTCATAGACAGTTTATCTAAATTCAGAAAATTATTGCTCTCTCGAAAATGCACTTCTTTTCACACCTTGCTATTATCAAATAGTTATCTGACCTGATAGTCACATTCGATAAAGCTTACAGAATATTTGTTACTGGTTGTTTAACAAATATGCTTTTCAGAATTTGACTATCATCTGCCTTGGCTGTATTAGAGAAATGTTTTAAGTTATGTGGTTTTCCTCATAGAAGCTTCTTGCCCCTCCCTCTCAATAATTTCAGTAAAATACAAAAGGTCTAATCCAGATCCCCCGGAGCTACTAACAGTTCTATGCAGAACAGTTAATTGTACCTGACTCCCTAGCTAACAGCTTACATTCAAAACCTATAGTCAGCTTTCAAATTAGTTATCACATTTTCATCTATACTACAACAGCAGCCATCAGTAAAGCCAGCATTTAAGGAGTAAAAAAGAGGGGAAAAGTCGGGGGGGGGGGAGGGGGAGGGGACCGGGGGGGGGAGTGGGAAGAGTCTTACTTAGCTGCCTACTTGGCTAGTCCTATAGCTTTCCTTCCAACTCATTGTAATTGAATCAGTATGTGGCATGTACTACAAATGGATCATCAGTAACAGGCAGTGTCTTACATAAATGATACCTGATTTTGGAATGCTATTATCATTATCTGTATATTCAAGTGGATTCTTACAAGTGAAAAATTCACTAATCTGAGGGTGATGAGGGTCAAACCAGGATCCAAATATGAAACCAGAGATTTTCTTTAAAATCTAGAAAAATTTTAATATTCTTAGGTGAATAAAAATTGTCTATGGACTAGAAGGAAGGTACAATAGTTAGACATGAAAAACATCCTCCCAAAACAAAACAAAATGTTGGCCTTTTAATCCTGATACCTTAGATGTGCATATAGGATGTAAATATGCATCTAAATTTTCATGCCAACAAAAACCTTTCAGCTCCTTGAAATCAGACAGGCAGGCAACTGAGCAAACTTAAAGATCCGGCTAAGTAATCAGTGAATTATACAAATTCACGTTAACGTAACTGAAACCCCTTTTCTTTGTTGGAACCAGCATCTTTCCAGACTTGAACCTTCCCTAACTAGGCAAAGAGGAGAGGAAACTACCATGGCCCAACACTTTGCCTTTAACCCTGTTGCCATTTTGTTATTGCTGCTAACAGAGGAGTCAAGATACATCAAACATTTTCTCTGACTTTTTCTATCACCAGCATTTGCCTCACCTTTTCAGACAGCATCTGAGTGTGAGACACTCCAAAGGTCCCTGCTCAATTTCCTGTTTTCTGCAGATCTTTCTTCTCAGGGCAGCAAATTCTGCCAGTTGGGAAGAAGCTCAATTCAGACTATAACCCCTGTCAGCATTTTGAATATGACTTTTTACTCTCTGATTAATCAGAAAAGTGAACGAGAGAGAAGTTCTTAAGAGGGAAGAAAAAAAGTTTAAGTAAATCACATCCATGACATTCTGCTCAAATTGTCAGTAGCTATGGGTTACTTTCTCTTAATGCCTGACCTGTGAAGTTGTAACCTGAATTTCTGAAGTACTGAGACGAAGAAAAGCTATGATTCAAACTTGGAAAAGAATTTGTGACTTGTCAGGTCCTCCTTGGCTCAAATTGAAGCATCGAAGTTTAGCAAATACTGCTGATCTTTATATTTCTGTCTCAATTCCTAATCTTAAAAATGGGGCAGAGGACAATGTCTCTTTCTTCATGTGGAAGAGAAAACAAATATCTGTGAATCGTGCTGACAGATAAGCCCATTGGAAAGTCAGCACAGAAAACATGGCATCACACATTTAGACAGTGAGCTAAATCAGGTTTTAGCTGCTCATTAACTTTCTCACTTTGTTTTTTCTATGCTCCAAGTAGAGTTACCATCTAAAAGAAACCAGTTTCTAGTTAAAGACTGGAATACAAATGGGAATACATTAAGACTAAACAGGCATACTTAGACCTGTTTTTTTCTGTTGATTGACAACTTTTAAACGGTAACACAAGAAAATACCATCTTTAAAACTATCTGTAGTTCAAAATACTTTCTATATATCTATTTATATATAGTATCTATATAACCTATATCTATATATGAGATATACAGTATCTATATATCTAAAGTATCTTCAAAGAGCTTTAGGCCCAAGAGCTTCTATCAAGCATGAAATGATATTTCACCCTCCCATCACATACTTCCCTAAAGATATAAGTTCTGAGGGATTACATAAAACAGTCACACAGCTTTACACATAGGCAAAATTGACATATGATGGTTGAGTGTAAACTGCTCCAAGAAAAGCCATCTTTCTGCACTGAGACCCTAGGAGGCAAAGACAGAAGGAGAAAACAGAGAGAATCAGTCTGAAGAAATCAGGCAGCCCAAATATATATTTAAGGACCAGCTTTGACAGTTTGGCAAGGTTACAATAAAGATGAAGCATATATTTATTGTAAGATGTGCCAGGACGCCTTGATGTGCCATTCCTATTGCAAGACAGACAGGTAACTTATTTTACATTAAAATCTGAAATTTTATGTTTAGATAAGTTCAAAATGAAAGTGTGGCATAAGAATCACCAAAAATAATTAAGCCATAATAAAGAGCATTTGGGAACAAAGTAGTTGAATAGCAAAATGATTTGTCTGCTGAAATTGAAAGTCTTTGCAGGTTTATGTGCAGATGTGCAGGTTAAAAGGACTTTTTAGCAAAATGTCTAGGGAATTTGGCAGGAGAACAGCTAGAAGTTGTTGGAAATAACCTTATTATTGTCCCAGTGCACAAAATGCCAATATATACACAGAGTCGAGGTACTTTATTTTTCTGGCATTTTGCACAAGATAGGGTGCTAGGTTGGAACTCCAAAAAAGCTAGCACACCTCTGTTCTGCACACATAAGGTTATGTATATTTCAGAGAAAAGAAAGGAATTACTTTTCACTGGTCAAAAGTTCCTAAATGTGCCTTTTTGGTCCTGAATTGAGTCACTGGTCTGATCTCCCGCCACCTTCATCTTTCACCCAGGTACTGCTGCTTTTGTTGCCTTCTTGTTTGTCTAGTAATTGTCTTTTGGGGCAGGAGTTCCCCTTTTATCAGCCCTGTAGCTCTTCTTTCAAGGTTAAGGTGTTTCAAGGTAAGGGATGCATTGATTATACAAAATCCTGTTTTGCTAAATGATGTTGTTAATCTTTCTTTGCAAGCCAGACACTATTACTACTATGGTATCATCTCATATATTTTCTACTCACAAACAGGGAAATAATCCTAATACTTCAATAACCCTGAAGTTTGCCTAAAAAAAAAAAAAAAAAAATTAAAAAACCTGAAAATCTCATAATCATGGTAAGTTTTAAATATATGTAAGGACTACCACAGTAAATTATAACAAAAGTAGCTAAGCACAATTTCAGCTGAAGCTATAAATATCTTACAGTACAATTCTTACAGGGAATTATTTAATGGCAGAGTAAATTGCCTTAGAGAAAGCATTTCATTTGGAAGAAGACATGACTTCATAGAATACCTAACAAAAAAAAATAATTAGTGATTAACCTCAAAGGGGAAGAAAATTTGTTTCAGGGAAACATTTGTCATGGTCCCACTTTAATCCTTCCTCTGAAAAGCACAGTATTATAAGAAATTTACACTGGGAAGAAACTGCAAGTTTGATTTATGGGGAAAACATAACCCTCATTTTTAAAAAGGGAAAAAAGGAAGACCCAGGGAACTACAGGTCGGTCAGTTTCACCTCAGTGCCTGGCAGGATGATGGAGCAGATCCTAATGGAAACTGTGCAAAGGACAATAAGAGGCTGTTTGGTGACAACCAACATGGTTTCCCTAAGGGCAAAGTGTGCCTGACAAATTTGGTAGCCTTCTATGATGAGGCCACAGAACTGGTGGATAAGGGAAGAGGGACTGACACCAACTACATTAACTTGTGCAAGGCATTTGACGCTCTCCTGCACAGCACCCTTGTCTCTGAACTGAAGAGGCATGGATTTGACAGATGGACCACTCTCTGCATAAGGAATTGGCTGGATGGTCACACTCAAAGCATTGCGGTCAGTGGCTCAATGCTCAAATGAAGATCAGTGATGAACTGTGCTCCTCAGGGACTGGTATTAGGCCTTTCAAAGGAAATGATTTGTTTAAAAGAAAATATTGCAGTAAGAAGTATTTTCCCAGAAGGGCTTGTGAGGCCCAGCCAACATCCTATAGTGAACTGCCACCACAAATGGACTTTTAGTAAGCTGCACATCACAATTCAGTGTCAAGATTTCAATCTGCAGAATTTGCAAAATACATCTATCCAGTCCTGAATTATAGTTCCAGACTTCTGCTAACTAAGGGTTACGTTTCTGAGCTTGGCTTTCCCTAGGTTTAACATAGACAAATGTTGAAAGTATTTGGCATTGAACAAATGTACCACAATACTGTCTTCTTTTACCTTTATTTACAATTCCCATTTGAAACAGTTGATATGACATACTGTGTGAAGCCAATGACACAAGGTTACATTATACATGCATTTTCAAAGTGAACTATGAGGAGCTGAAGATGCAATTTTTAATGAAATGCAGCTTGTGCATGAAACTCTCAGTGCCCTGTGTGGATGTTTATCCCTGTGCCTGGAATGATAAATTCTAATAAAGAAGTCCCTAAAGTACAATTTGCAATGCAGACATGAGCACACTCAGCCAGATGCTGCCCTTTGCAGCTGAAGAAGAGTGCTTAAGACAAAAGTTTTACTATGTGTTTCCCATTCTATTTAGTGCTACTCTTTGATTTCCATAAAGCAGATCCTTATTTGCAGCTCTGACTGGGAAGACTAGCCAGAATTAGGTGAAGAAAAAGGAAAAAAAAAATAAGTTCAAATTACACACTGTCTAAGCAAAATTCTTTATGTCTGTATCTTTAAATACAGCATCATCACAGGTACTGTACATTTTTATGTACTCCAACATATTTAGAATATTCCACAAATCACATATTTGTGAAATGTTTATGGTGGGGTTTGCAAGCTGATAACCTCTAGAGTGTTAAGTAGCCATTCATAGAGATTTCAGGCTAAGAAAACTGAAACATTAATAAAAAAGGTGATGAATATTGTTGCAATATGCTTTGCTTACAGGATTGTATGAAATCAAATTTCCTATTTTAGTAGATTCACACTGAGAATTACCCTCAGAAGTTTCAGGCACTCATTCTGGGGAAAATTGTTCTAATGTAACAGGGAATACGACTGCAAAAGTTGAACATCTGTTCAGCAAAAACTTGCTGAGTAAGGTTTATGAAATAAAAGACCTCCAGGATGTTATATAAATCCATATTTTTACAAAGGTCTGTAGTAATAACAAAAGCGGGAATGATTTTAAAATGACAGAGGGGAGATTGAGATTAGACATTAGAAAGTTATTCCCTGTGAGGGTGGTGAGGCCCTGGCACAGGTTGCCCAGAGAAGCTGTGGCTGCCCCATCCCTAGCAGTGTTCAAGGCCAGGTTGGACGGAGCTTAGAGCAACCTGGTCTAGTGGAAGGTGTCCCTGCCCATGGCAGAGGGCTGGAACTGGAGGAGCTTTAAGGTCCCTTCCAACCCAAACCATTCTGTGATTCTATGACTCTATGATATTCCCAAGCATAAATCTTATTTAGCCATAGAAGAATATAGCTGATAGTAAGAAGACACTGCCAGTGCAATTGTGGTATCTCATGAGCAGAAGTTACTTTAGTGAAACTGGAAATTATCTTAAGGTAATACCTGATTAATTAAGGCAATTTTATCTTAATTTCTCCAGCCTTTTTTTTTTGCATGAGTCTTCTGGAAGACAGGGGTAAAGAAGGAAAATAAATAGCAGTTTTTGCTACACCATAAATCTCCTAATGACTGAAAAAAAAAAATAAAAATAGGCAAACCAGAAAGAAAGCATAAGAAAATTGAAACAGGTGTATAATGTCTTACTGTTTCATCTCAAAAAATGGCTAGATAATACTCGCTTTCACAGAATTATGGGACTCCATGGGCAGGAGCCCTTAGCCCATCATAAACTGGATGTATATTCTCAGACAGAATTACAAGTTCCAGGGTTGTTCTGTAAATAAGCTTTTTTTTATCCTGGACTGGGAGGAGTATAAAAAGGACAAGTATTAAAAAAATTATTTATATTATGAAATATATATTATCAAATAAAACAGAGAACTGAAGAATAGCAGTTGGAAGAGGAGCTTAGGTCTTCCAAAAGAAAATTTTCATTATCACATTTCAAGAGCAAAGCTATACATATGCAGCTATCTAAGCACCTTGGCCATAGAAATGAAAGTACTGTTCCTCCTCTCTGCCTTTTTTCTCAGTAACCCAGACTGACCTAGTCCCCGAAACCTAGTTTCTATGCTTAGAGATGGTATGCTAATTGACTTTAAATGTATTCTTTCCTTTACTTAATTTTCAGCGCATCTGAACACTGAGGTATTTGTTTTAGTCATAAAACTAATTTAATTAAAAAATGTAGTTTTTGTGCTGTATTTCACAGCATGCAAATATATGCATTTTGGTTTTGAAGGTGCAAAAAGGTTGTTACAGTATCAGCTGGTTTTGCCTTACTATTCAATCATGTGTCAGAAGTTTTATAGAAATAGAAGATTTTATATCAGGAAAGATATTTATACAAAAGTTTCTCTTTTTTTACTTTACACATAATCTGTTCAAAAAAATTAACACTTTATAACAAATACAGTAATTAACAAACTTAAGTAGTCAATCTTCCTCCATATTAGCACAAGCAATACTTCCATGGAGCTTAATCTGCTCCATGAAGAATTAACATTCTGATTTTATTTTGGTCTTATTGTCCATGAAACAGTTTGTTGAGATGGATAACCTTGACTTTCCAAAATTCATGTGACTTCTGTAATACCACTGGATGAAATTTCATGAAAGTCAATGGGGTACTTACTATTCCTTTAAGCTTTGAATCATACCTAAAATGTGAGAGAAGCAGACAACATAAGCAATTTGCCTCTTTTTTCCTTTCTTTTTGCTACACAGTTTAGAACTTGCAATAGCTTAGATGACCTGCACAGCTGTATTTCATCTTTCTGCTGAAGAAGCAAGTTAGCACTCTTATAATAATCAGCAAACTCAGTTTGAGCCTCTCAGCTGAAAATTCAGAGATCATTTTCTTTGACAACAACATATGGTCAGCACTGCATATTACAGGAATGTTTTATAGAGGCACTAACATATGTTGATCTTGGGTTTGCCAATAAAGGGGTAAATAAGAATTATCTGAATCTCAGGTTTCTTAAATTCATATTCTGCATTACTGCAGGCATCTACTTACCACAGCTAGCTAAGACCATTTTGCTTGTATTCATTTAATAGTTTGAATCTTCAAAAATGGAAAATTTTGAATATCAGATACAGACTATGCTCAGCAGGACATGAGCTCTCCTCTTCCATATTGCTGCTTGATACATAGAGCAAAATTATTAGAAAAAATGTCTCCAGAGCTTATTGCAGGAAATTACTCTGCTCAGATCCTTTTATTTTATTTTTTTTTCAGATCAATATGTAGGTGGAATTCAGTCTCCAACTCCAAAATGTTACTTTTATCCTATGTTTCACTTCTCTAGGCAGTTCTACCACTACTTTTATATGAAGGAAGGGGCTAATACTGTCATAAAAGAGTAGGAGATCAAAAGATTCTGCTATTATGTAGACAATAAAACTTCTGTTACAATTTACTTTCACTGTGAAGGGGGGAATATGCCTGTTTAAAACTGGCATTGGAATCTATCAAAGATGAGTATATATTAGTTTCCTCAAATGATCCTCAGTATCTATGAAATCTGCTTTTCTTTTCATGAGCTAAACCCATGTTTTGGCCATTTGTTATATTTAACAATAATAACTAAAACACAGAATCAAGTTCCTTAGAGATTTGAAATCAGTAGTATTGAGATCATGCTGTATTTGTAAAGAGATCTGAAATCAGTAGTATTGAGATCATGCTGTATTTGTAAAGAGATTTGAAATCAGTAGCATTGAGATCATGCTGTATTTGTAACACATTCTATATTCATACATGTGCAACCAGCAGTGTACATTTGCAGCCCAGAAACTAACTGTGTCTTCATCAGGACTGATAGGAGAAGGGGTAATGTGCTCAGACTTAAAAAGGGGAAATTTAAGTTGGATATAAGCAAGAAATTCCTTACTGTGAGTGTGGTGAAGCACTGGAACCCAAATCAAACACAGTTTGATTCAATCAAACAGTAAAACATACAGTTCAAGAAAGTCAATCACCAAGCACTACAAGGGCAAAAAAACAGACAGAACATCCCATAACTTCAACATGGAATCAGAGGTAACCATATCATGAATGACATCATCTTACGAATCCAAAATCCAACTTATCCCCAGTTTTCATGGTGATTTAATTTCTATTCAAAATTTTTCAACTTTGGAAATAATGAGCAACGCACACAACCAGTAATACACAGCTGTATGTACTCAGGGCAGCTAGTCTTTCCACTAATCTCTATGGCCAAGATTATGTTACACTGGCATTGTAATAGTGCAAGAAAAGAAATTTATACTAGTTCTTAACAAGTACAACAACTTATTAGAAAGGAAAGATGACTTAAAAGACTAAAGAACTTTCTGATATAACAAAAAGCAAGGTAAGTTCTATGATTCCTTACTATCAGAGAAAGAAATGACTATGGTCCAAACCAGTCTCCTATATACATCACTTTAGAGATCTATGCAGTTGTACCAGACATGTATTTGATTCAAAGCTGGCCAAAAAGAACATAAAACACCAGTTCAAAAAATTTCCTCCCAGCCCACCAGTCCCTGAAATGGTTAGGGTAAGATGACACGTTCAGCTGTGTCATTGAAATTATCTGGGTAAAAAAAAAAGCAGCATCAAACACAGAGAAAAGAGACTACTTTTAATGCGAATCATGCTAGCAAAGCCCCACAGATGATTGCACCTGCACAACTGCTGAGGTGATTACAGGAGAGAGGGAGTTCTTATGCATTACATCAGCCTCCCTGAACTGCAACTGAAGAAAAAGCTTTCAGTAGACTTTGTTCTTCTTACTGCCAGCCATTGCCAGTATTTTTTTCCATCTGAAGCATTTCTAAAGAAGAAAAATAACGTTGTATATCACTAAAACTCAGAAAGACCAAAAAATCATAAGCAATATTTTTTAAAGCCCCAAATTTCAGTCATTTCTTGTCACATATCTTCTAGTCCAGATTGTTACCACTAAAAGTGGGAAGAAGAAAACTGAAGTATAGATCAGGCAATAAGGATATTTCCAATATGGTGCTCAGCCAGAGAGGTTCTCTTTCTTGCCTTTAACCTTCATGATCCCTCACAAAGCAGATTCTCTCCATATTTTGGGTTGTTCTAACCACTGTCAGCTGAGTATGATTCTATGGTACTGAAAGATCACCTGTCAGCCGTCTCCTTACATGATTTTAGCAAGACTTTCTTGAGACCTGTGGAAAAGATTTCTTTTGACCACAGTGTATTTTCAGTGAAATACGAACATTGTGATGGAAGGGGGAGGGGGGGCGGGGTTGTGTTAAATGATAAGCCAGACTTTACAAGTTACTGTTTCAGCCAGAGGGGTTTCTTATTCTTTCGGAAAGTCTGCAAAACTCTCCATGTGTGTACATAATGAAGACATGGTTCAGGTATTTTTTTTGTCACTTTTCACATTGAAGTATAAAATAAGGCAACACAGATTGAGTTTATCAGTTTAGGCTCTCTGGCTAGGTTGTTGCAGGTTTTGAGATGATAAGTTTCACAAATTCAGGGAGGTCTGAGAGATCATCAAGAAAATAGTTAAAGGGATAAATAATAAAGCATGTGACCAGCTAAGCAATATGGGTTCTAAATTAACAAGCACAAGCAAATATCTTTTATTAAACTGTTGCAAGAAAAGGAGTGCAAGAAAATCTCCTAATTCTAAATTACCCAAGGACAGACAGTCAGGTCAGACAGAACTATAAATTAATCATATGGGAGGCTGCAGTCTTTTTGTCCATATCCCATGCCGATTCTGTTCAGTGAATTCAGCGCTTTGGCAGGAAAACTGTAGTCTGGTCCTGCTTGATGCCAAAAGGCACAGTGTAATTCTTGAAATATCAGAACAGCATCCTGCTGATCACAATCCCACTTTTGCACAGTCTTATCATACTGAAAAACTATTGAGATGCATAGACAGATCCCACCTAATGGATATACATTACCTTAGCAGACATTTATATTCAAAGCATGATATTGCAGAACCACAAGAACTGGTTTATTTGGCAACATGCCACTTAACAACAAAAAAAAAAAATGCATAAAAATTCTTAGAAATTTAACAGGGACATTCCTTTTTATGCATTTGAAAATCTTAGACAAGCGTGACCAGTCCTTCACGAGTCATAGGATTCACAGGTTATCATGGTATGAATGTGCTGCAGCTTTTCTTCATCAGCATTACTTTGAAGAAAACACAGTCATTTGTATGTATCTGACATCCCACTGTATGCAACACATTTCTCAAAAGAAAACAAACTACATGGTACCAAGTTGCACAGGCATCTCAACAATACGAACTAACCACTTATCAATTGGCTGGGAGGGTAATGAGCTCTTCACATCATCTCATCAGAACTGCATCAGAACTACATATATATATATCCAGTATCTGCACTACAGTAGGTATCTAAAGTGGATATAAACTGATTTTTGCTAACCCTTTTAACAGGCCTATAAAGTTCAGTGTGTGGTGAACAATAAGATCAGTGAGGTTTGGAAGATCCAGGCTGCTCACTTCTTTGTATTTTAGCTGTAAAACACCCATTACTTTTATTAGAAAACAAAATCAACCCAAATTTTTCTTTTAATTGAAAATGTTCTAAATGTCGTTAAAAAGAAATCAAAACCATAATGGCCCTTCTGCAAGTAGCAGGCTGAGATTCAACCAACTACACTAAATCATACTGCATGATCTGGTCTTTAAGAAGCTAAGACAAAGTGCAAGCTTAGGGGTTCTACTGCCACAGACACCAGTTCAAGAGAAAAAAATCTCCCTTCAACTGCGTAATCTTTGAAACACCAAGTAGGTCTCTGAAGCAGCCAGTTAAAAAAGGGAGACATTCTGAAACCTAAGGAGTGATCACTTCTTAGTTGACATGAGGAAGTCACTCATATAATTAGAATTAATTAACTTATCAACATCAAACAACACTGACATTCTCAAAGCAATTCAACTACAAATATGAACTGGAATTCCATGTGTCATAGCAGATATATGCTGTAGTATACGTATATAATATAGTAGAAAATATGCTTGTAGTGTGCCTTCAATGGAGCCGGAACTTCTACATCATCCACAGAGGAACTGCAGTACATGGATAACCCTTTCTGAAGAAGAGAAAAATGAGTAGGAAGCAAGGACTGTCATGTACACATACATACACATACACATGCAACCCCAGCCCCCTAGACTGCTTGTTGCCACATCATGGGGATTGGGATAGGTAAGTGTAACACATGGTGAAGATATGGGAACATGAAACTAAGAAGGGGTGATGTTTGACTGAACATCTGACTGATGTTTGAGCCCGGGAAAAAGGGAGGAAATCCATCTCCTTAAGTGTTTCTTTAATTGTTTGGGTGGAGTTTTTTTATTTGGTTTTGTTTTGTTAGTGTATTCTCTTTTTCTCCATAGGTGAATCAGTGAGTAGAAGTTTATGTTAATAAATTGCAATACACTGCATTCAGTAAGGACTGAATGTGATTGCAGTGTGATACAGTTTTTTAATTTATAGACTCTAGCATGAGCTTAGTTAAGTTCAAAACCTAACAGCATGCAGCTGGCTAGTCCCTGCTGGAAATCTAAATGGACCTGTGGCAACAGGATTGGAAGTAGATGATCTTTAAGGTTCCTCGCAACTAAAAGCATTCTATGGTTTTATGGTATATACCTCTGTACTTGACAAAATAGTGCCACTGTCCTCCTGCAAAAGTGAGTGTTAAAATAGCTGGGTAAGATGGCACATATTAGAGACTGCGTAAGATAATAGAGCCAGCTCAATTAAAATGCTAGCTTTGAGCTCCTGGTAAAAGTGAAACAGAGAGGAAACATGAGTACTGAATTTGCAAAATTACATTAAATAGCTTTGCCTTCTCAATGAGATTTTATGCAAATCTCTATCAGTTTCCAAGACACATTCTTAAGAACTGCTTCCTGCACCTAAGAAGTAATTTTCACACCATGAGATCAATTAAACCCTGTACCCCCAGGGAAGCAGTGAGAGTTCTGTCACTTGAATCTTTTCCAATTAGATGTGAGAAAGCAGTCAAGATCAGGAATACATTAGAGAGTATTGACAGGAGGCAACTAAATGACTTAAGAGCCCTTTTCCAATTCTGATTTCTGTGGCTTTATGAAAATGGAAGCTTTCCTAATACAGTCTCTGATCAGCAGTCCCTGCTGGCTGAACCAGTATTGTCCAAGTTCTCAATTACAGCTTTACTTTTCAGGCAATTTCTAAGAAATTTCAATATTTGTGGATTCTATAAAAATCTTTCCCTTTTCTACTCATGTATCTGTTCTTTTAACAAAGCGTCAGTTTTTCTCTATAAGTCTTAAATACACCCTTTATTTTTAATTTCAATGCTGAAAACTACCCCTCTTGGTGTATAATGAACAGTTAGTGCTCTATTTCTTTCCTTGTGTTCACTCCCCCAAGTTATGCTTCTATGACTGTATTAATCTGTTATTTATGAAAGTTGGAGTGAGTGATCTCTCACATTACTTTCTCAGTGTCTGCTAAGAACGAATCATCAAGAAATCTCAAAAGAAGTCATTTTGCAGAGCTTGACAATAAGTTTATTCTGAGAGTTCATCTTAAGGCACATATAGAAAAATTCTGTAATCCCATAAATTTGGGCCCAAAGTCACACTTACTTAGAGCAAAGGAAAACAATTGCTGAGTGGTTGCTCAGCATTCAGTGGGGAGAGAAATGCTGTTTAATAGCAAGAGACAAAATCAAAGCACAAAATAAACTGTTACAAAGATAAACAGATAAACTGACATCTGCTTAAGATTATTTGTTTTGAGGTAGGCAGGGTGAACAGGAATATGAGCAAGTGGCAGAATAGGAACTGTCCAAAAAGAAAGAGTAGGGAAAAAAACAGGTAGACATGATAACGGGGAGCATCTGAGTGAGAAAACAAAGGCAGACCTTTGAGGGTAAAGAGCCCAAAAGGCAAAATACTATCAGTACTGGCATCAAAAAATCATAATGTACATGTAATTACTTCATCTTTCTTCATAACTGAAGAAAAAGGCCCAATGAAAAATAAGA
Organism: Pezoporus occidentalis; assembly: GCF_034315485.1. Lineage (NCBI taxonomy): Eukaryota > Metazoa > Chordata > Aves > Psittaciformes > Psittacidae > Pezoporus > Pezoporus occidentalis. The sequence goes on along the minus strand of NW_026915147.1, from coordinate 140,288 downwards.
AAGGTAAACCTGTCTTACTCATTAAAATATTGTATCTCTGGCATCAGAAGTATTTAAAGTAGGAGAAAACTGTGCAGTATTCTGTATTTTTGCAGTACAAAGAATAAAATTTCTGGAATGATAGGGGGATTACACAGGCAGACGGGAGTATGTTATCCTAGAATCACAGAATCACAGAATCACAGACCAGTTTGGGTTGGAAGAGACCTTAAAGATCATTTAGTTCTAACACCTCTACCATGGGAAGGGAAAATTTCTACTAGATCAAGTTGTTAAAAATATTCCGTATGCTCTCTAAAATAAACATGCACATTGCAGTTCATATGGTTAGAAAATTATTTGTACCTTACTGGAACTGATTATGCTGCCATCTGCTGGGCAGGGATAAAAGACAAGCACCTTTGTAACCGAAGTTGCGCGACTGAACCATTAGGGCTTTTCAGTGCCAGGAAGAAGCAATTTCTAACAGCCACAGCTCTTTGAGAATGTGTAAATAGTGAAGTTGCTACTTAAAGAAATGAGGTGTTAGGGCTGTCAGAAGAGGTTTAAAACGAAAACAAAACAACAGCACTGTTGGCTGCAAGAATGATGATGAAATTCTAGAATAGTCAGGATATGGCACCAGTGCTGCCAACATAAGTACATGTGTAAGCACACCTTTTTCATGTAAATCTAAAGATCTGATATAATCATACTTAGGAAATAAAACCATTTACTTTTCTTTCATTCTAGATGCTGTTAGATTTTACACCCTCACACTGAAAGAATAACAGTGAAAACCAAAACATACTGAAAATAATGCATCCTTCTCAGAATATTACTTCTGCCTGGTGAACAACAAAGAAGCTCACCTATAACTAATATATATAGCGTGGCTAAATAGGGAATTGCTGGGTATGCTCAAGTGGAAGAGGAGAGTTTACAGGTCATGGAAGGAGGGGCTGGCCACTTGGGAGGAATATAAGGATGCTGCTAGAGGATGTAGGAAGGCAGCTAGGATGACTAAGGCCTCCTTAGAATTAAACCTGGCGAGAAGGGTCAAGGACAGCAAAAAGAGCTTTTTCAAATACATGGCAGATAAAACTAACACCAGAGGCAATGTAGGCCCACTGATGAACGGGATGGGTGCCCTGGTGACAGAAGATACAGAGATGGCAGAGTTACTGAATGCCTTCTTTGTCTCTGTCTACTCTGCTGCAGGCAGTCCTGAAGAGCCCTGTACCCCTGAGACCTTAGATGAAGTCAGGTCAACGGAGCGGTTTGCCTTAGTCGATGAGGAATGGGTTAGAGACCAGGTGAGCAATCTGGACATCCATAAATCCATGGGTCCAGATGGGATGCACCCGCGGGTGCTGAGGGAACTGGCAGAAGTCATTGCTAGACCATTCTCCATCATCCTTACCAAGTCTTGGGAAACAGAAGAGGTGCCTGAGGACTGGAGGAAAGCAAATGTCACTCCAGTCTTCAAAAAGGGCAAGAAGGAGGACCCGGGTAACTATAGACCGGTCAGCCTCACCTCCATCCCTGGGAAAGTGATGGAACACCTTATCCTTGGTGCCATCTTAAGGCATATCAAGGATAAGAGGGTTATGAGGGGCAGTCAACATGGCTTCACCAGGGGGGAATCATGTTTGACCAATCTCTTAGCCTTTTATGAGGAAATAACACGGTGGATGGATAATGGCAGAGCGGTGGATGTGGTCTACCTGACTTCAGCAAAGCATTTGACACAGTCTCCCACAGCATCCTCACAGCTAAACTGAGGAAGTGTGGTCTGGATGATCAGGTAGTGAGGTGGACTGTGAACTGGCTGAAGGAGAGACGCCAGAGAGTTGTAGTCTATGGGGCTGAGTCTAGTTGGAGGCCTGTAACTAGTGGAGTGCCTCAGGGGTCAGTACTGGGACCAGTATTATTTAATATATTCATCAACGATTTAGATGAGGGAATTGAGTGTACTATCAGCAAGTTTGCTGATGACACTAAGCTGGGAGGAGTGGCTGACACGCCAGAAGGCTGTGCTGCCATCCAGCGAGACCTGGACAGGCTGGAGAGTTGGGCAGGGAATAACTTGATGAAATATAACAAGGGAAAGTGTAGAGTCCTGCATCTGGGCAGGAACAACGCCAGGTTCCAGTATAGGTTGGGAAACGCCCTGTTAGAGAGCAGTGTAGGGGAGAGGGACCTGGGGGTCCTAGTGGACGACAGGATGACCATGAGCCAGCACTGTGCCTTTGTGGCTAAGAAGGCAAATGTCATCCTGGGGTGTATTTGAAAGGGTGTGGTTAGTAGGTCGAGAGAGGTCCTCCTTCCCCTCTACTCTGCCCTGGTGAGACCCCATCTGGAATATTGTGTCCAGTTCTGGGCCCCTCAGTTCAAGAAGGACAGGGAGCTGCTGGAGAGAGTCCAGAGCAGGGCAACGAAGATGATTAAGGGAGTGGAGCACCTCCCTTATGAGGAAAGACTGAGGGAGCTGGGTCTCTATAGTTTGGAGAAGAGGAGACTGAGGGGTGACCTTATTAGTGTCTATAAATATATAAAGGGGGAGTGTCACGAGGATGGAGCCAGGCTCTACTCAGTGGCAAACAATGATAGGACAAGGGGTAATGGGTACAAACTGGAACACAAGAGGTTCCACTTAAACTTGAGAAGAAACTTCTTCTCAGTGAGGGTGATGGAACACTGGAACAGGCTGCCCAGGGAGGTTGTGGAGTCTCCTTCCCTGGAGACATTCAAAACCCGCCTGGACACATTCCTGTGTAACATTATCTAGGTGTTCCTGCTCCAGCAGGGGGATTGGACTAGATGACCTTTTGAGGTCCCTTCCAATCTCTAGCATACTGTGATACTGTGATATTAGTTTCATAAGGACAATCTAGATGTCCAAAGCCCATCAAGTCCTGTGGCATAGTGACTAACTTGATATAAAGCAATGACTTCATCATCCAGTAGCTAGTCATTACGTACCCTTCACAGAATAAAATCTGGGAAAATTTGAAAGAAAATATGTCCTTTCCATCCTCAGTATGATCCCTAGCACATTTTAATTGTCTACAATAATTTCCTTTTATAAAATACTTCTGACCCCAGTAATGCTGCAAATAATATCACGTTACTATAAAGCCTATTCATGCTGCAGTATTTCAAGTGATGGAGCTACATCAAAAAATTATACAACATCCATCACACAAAAAATTAATATTCAGAAAATCACAGGGAAGAAATTTTAGGTTGTTTAGAACATGAAAGTCTTTTTTCCTCTTCATATCCAGCTGTGCTATACAAGTGCCTATTTTTAAAAATAAGCACTTACACACAGCAGGACTGCTAACCTACAAGGAATTTAATAATTCCAAATGGCCTAACATTCTTTTAGACTGTGTGTTGTAAGTATTTAAGGCAATTATTATTTCCAACCTGTGATTTTGCCCACATATTCTGCAGTTATGAACATTTCCAATGGACAACTAAGTATTAAGGGCCAATTTTCTTTCAGTCAACAGGCAAACAAATCAGGATTTCTGAGTAATTTTTCATCCCTTTCATACTAGATATTACTTGTCATGAGAACAGGGAAACAGTTATATAAGTTAACATTGTCCTGTACAGTTAGACTTTGAAACTTTAACTTCCAGAGCTCATCTGGAAATTATTTTTTATTATGATTCATTTTAAACCACACCTCAAGTGTATCTAAAAAGTATTTCATGTAAGAACGAGGAAGAAATTAGTCAAAAATTCACACAAATATCTTGGCTGGTTTGATTACTGCATGCAGCAGAGAAAGAATTTATTTATTGCTGTAAGAATAAGAATTGTCCTGGCAAAGTTTATGAAGATGAAAGAATGAAAAGGGCTTCTGATTGTACTATGAAAACTGCACCATGTGGTAGTACTTGTCTGTGATTACTCAACCTGCATAGTTTTCTGAAAATGATTTCATATATCACAGAATCATAGAATAATGGAATTGCCTGGGACCTTAAAGCTCATCCAGTTCCACCTCCCTGCCACAGGCAGGGACACCTTCCACTAGACCAGGTTGCTCCAAGCCCTGTCCAACCTGGCCTCGAGCACTGCCAGGGATGGGGCAGCCACACCCCCTTTGGGCAACCTGCACCAGGGCCTCATCACCCTCACAGTGAATAACTTCTTCCTAATATCTCATTTCAGTCTCCCCTCTGTCAGGTTAAAGCCATTCCCCCTTGTCTTGTCCCTACAGGCACTTGTCAAACACCCCATTCCAGGTTTCTTGTAATAGATACTAAAGTTTTAATATGTAAGTCAGTTAGAAACTGACTGTTTCTCTATACAGAAGGAAGATGCTATAGCTTTGGTACTATTTGTCGTGGTTTAAACCCAGTCAGGCAACTTGTTCACTCACTCCCAGTGAGTGGTTCCGGGCTGACAGCAATTGAGCACCCCACTCCCCCACCCCAGCCCCCCACCCCACCCCCCCACCCCCCCCCCAGGGGCTCTCCCCTTCCCCGCTCCCGGAGAAACGGGGAGGAGGATCGAAAGAGTGCAACTCCTACGGGTTGAGACAAGAACAGTCCAGCAACCAATGTACAACACAAATCACCACCGCTACTATCAACTAAAACAATGATAAGGGAAAATAACAAGGGAAGAGAATACGATACCACCCGCCAAGAAACAAGTCCCACCCGGAAGCCCGTGTCCTTCCGGGTAACTCCCAGTTACCCCCCACCCCGGCCATGACGTGCTGTGGTATGGAATACCTCCCTGGCTAGCCTGGGTCAGGCGCCCCATCTCTGCTTCCTCACAGCTTCCCCTCCTCCCTGGCAGAGCATGAGCCTCACAAAGTCCTTGGTCAGGGTAAACATCACTTAGCAACAACCGAAAACATCGGCTTCACCAACACTGTTCCCAGGCTGGAAGTCAAAACACAGCACTGCACCAGCTACCACAAAGGAAAAACACGACTGCTACTGCTGAACCCAGGACACTATTTTATACACCTCTGCTGCCCATCTGAAAGAGAGATGTTTATGTGCTGCTTCTTTTTCAGAAAGAAAGACTTTTAGGTGGTCTATGCAAAGCTGGCTATTCCAAGAAAAGCGATCTCTTCTCTGCAACATTGTATTTTCAGGTGTAGCAGCGCCATAAATTCTCACTTGACACTAACATCTATGGTGACAGAGTATGTTTAAGCCTGCTAGCTCATGTGACTCCTCAGAAGACCAGAAAAAGAGGTTTTCAGCTATGCATGGACCATTAGCTCAGGGTGATAAAAGCTGGAGACAGTGGCTTCCAGAATGAAAGCCAAACTACTCCACCACATACACTTTCTAGGCTTGCCTTTTGCTGCATCTTCCTGCCTGGTTTGATTTAACAACAGACAACAGACACTTGTTTCGTATCTGTTGTGTCATATTCAAAATTGCATTGCCCCATATGCAGCATGAGAGAAATTTCAATCTTCCAATGATGATATATCAAACTTTAGACTGCAGGTGGTAGACTGCTGGTATGAGGCTGAACATCTTCAAGTTGATTAACCCATAGACATTTATTATAAAGTGTTTCATTAACTAGGGACTGAAGCAGTCTTAGCTAGCAGCCACAGAACAGCACTGCATTAGTCTCATGTTTTTGCACCAGCTATCTGACTGAAATACGGGAAAGGGAGACCTCAGGAGCTGACAGTGATAAGGAGATTGCAGCCACAGGGATCATATTGCTAGTGCGCTAGTTGCTAAGCAATAATCAAAATACTTTTTCAAACAAATGGCTGCACAAAACAATACACATTATTCTTTTTTAATTCAGATGTCATATTTACTCAACACTGAAAATACGGCTAACTGTAACATCCAGGCCATCCTCTAGAAAAAAAACCTTTGCCAAACATAAATATATGCCATAACTTTGATAAGAATTGAGTGTGTGAGAGGAGGTACATTCATTGCTTCTGCTGCAGAAAGAGATCAAGTCTTTCAGGAGGGATTGCACTGTGCAATAACCATTTTGGCACTTCCAGGGGATAATTCTAGGCAGTCTGCAGGCAACATCTTTATTATCTGATTTAATACACCTCATTCAAGCTGCACAGGAATTTTGGCAAGCAAGGTATTTGCTGTTTATGAATCTTAATGCAGAACTATAGGATAGCCAGAAAAAGTCCAGAGGAACTCACCCAAATTTTGAGTTCATGGCGAAAGAGTGAAAGACAGAAGAGGAATCCCAACAGATTAAGTACACTCCTAAATAAAGCAGTCAACCAATTTGAAGATGGGAAAGAGAAGAACGTTGCTGACACCACATTAGTTCAAGAGGAAGACAAAAATATTCTCCAGATCTAATGCACTCATTACAGAGTTTCTTCTCATGGTCAAGAACACACTTGCATTTCTGCCAGCCCTTCCCAAGACTTTCCAGAAGAGACCCACATATATCCAGTGTGGAGTGCTTCCCATGTGATATAGTTCTTTACTAACTGCTTTATTGTGGGTCTTTCACATGGGCTGCAAATTTTCAAAAATTGCTCCCACGTGGATCCTCACCGTGGGGTACACTCTGTTAGGAACAGATTGCTCCAATGTGGGTCCCCAGCAACCCACAGTTGCTATTAGAAAATCATAGGGTCATAGAACGGCTTGAGTTGGAGGGGACCTTAAAGCCCATCCAGTTCCAACCCCCAACCAACTAGACCAGGTTGCTCTAAGTCCCATCCAAACCATCAAAAACATTAGGGTTCTTTACAGAAACAGAAACAGAACCAGCACCTTTAGGAAATGGCAGAAACAAAAAGGGAGATTCACAAGTGACGTAACAGTCCTGTAGCCAAAGTCCGCACTTGCAATAATGGTAAAAAAAGGTACAGGTAACTGTTCTGAATTAGACAGAACAAAGACTTAAATGTAGGTCTCCTATTCCTGCTGAGTGTTCAGGCCACGATGGTATTTACTCTTTTGCAGTATCCACTGCCCTTTAAGTTTGACCAAAAATTTTGGTATTGCCACTTAAAGCTTTTCAAAATTGTACATACCTAGGAAGAAATTTGTGTTTCAATGAATCGAGAGTTTTCCAAGGTGTCAGTGTCTTGACTGATCACAAAACTACATCACCAATTGTACTGCATCACTACTGGCAACAGAAGTCAGCTTCTGCACTGCAGTTAGCTTTTCCTCTAAACAGTTGAAAAAATCTTTTAAAACTCTGTCATTTAAATGCCCAATATATCATTCTCCCTATTCCTTATGGAAAGGCCATTAAGCATCTAGCACTAAGAATGGTTAAAGTGCAGTGCACCAGCAGTAGCTTTTGATTTATCCAAGTATTATAAAAGTCATTATAATAGTTTACCACATTAACATTTGTGATGTGAGATCCATGATTTCCCAGCAGCAAACAATCATCATGAAGGCACTGTTAATAAGCCACTGACTCATTCACTCTTCTGTGCACCTCCAACAGAGGAAATTTTTCAAAAGAGCACAATTTGGATATTTATGTTACACTAAGGATAAAAACAGAAGACTGAAGTACCCATATGTCTATATTATACCACCTGAAAATGATGTGTTCCAAGCTAATCTTTGCCACCCTATCTTTAGACAAATAGAAGACAAGAGAACATGGCTTAAAGATAACCTAATCAAAGGTCATTCCAAGTCATGCTGACACACTTAAAAATAGTTTCACTATCTTTCTCTGGTTTTTCCCAATTGTAAAATTTTTAGTTTATTAAAAGGAATTTATGTCTGTACGTGTTTAGAAATATCTTCACAGAAGAACATCAGTTGTACTATCCATAACAAAGAGAAAAGGAAAAAAAGAAATAAGGAAAAAAAGAAATGTCCTGGGTTCAGCAGTAGCAGTCATTTTTTCTCCTTCTTAGTAGCTGGTGCAGGGCTGTGTTTTTGACTTTCAGCCTGGGAACAGCACTGATAACACCAATGTTTTTAGTTGCTGCTCAGTAATGTTTAGTCTGACCAAGGACTTTCTGAGCCTCATGCTCTGCCAGGGAGGGGGGAAGCCGGAAGAAAGCAGAGACAGGACATCTGACCCAAACTGACCAAAGAGGTATTCCATACCACAGCATGTCATGCTCAGTATATAAACTGGGGGCAGTTACCTGGAAGGACTGGATCACTGCTGGGGTAGGTCTGGGTATTATCGACTGGTGGGTGGTATTGTATTCTCTTCCCTTGTTGTTTCCCTTATCATTACTATTACTGGTGGTAGCAGTAGTGATTTGTGTTATATCTTAGCTATTAAACTGTTCTTATTTCAACCAGTGGGAGTTACATTCTTTCGATTCTCCTCCCCATCCCTCTGGGAGTGGGGGAAGGAAAGGGGGGGGATTGAGAGAGCGACTGTGTGATTTGCAGCTGAGCTTAAACCACGACAAGAAATAAAATCTTCAGGTGTCCCAAGAACTCAAAAATAAAATTAAAAAAAAAGTGCAGTAGGTTGAGAAGAGCTAGAACAACTGGTATAGTTACAAGGCTTAAATATGATTTCCAAGCAAACCTAACCACAGCATCCTCCTGCTTAGAGGAGCATCAAACAGAATCTGTCAATAAAGTATGTATATAGGAGCCAGTACTGGAACTGACAGAGCTCCTCTGGTAGCTTGATGAGTTCCCTTGCGTAAGGAGAAGTTCTTACTGTGACTCATTGAGATTCTATTTCATGCTACTGACAAAAGGATGAAGAACTTGCTAATAAACTTATTACAGCTACTCAAGATTATAAATAAGCCAACTATTTTACTCAAGTGTGATTCCCAGTTCCATGCCAGTTAAGTTTTTAAGTCAAATATGTAGGGAGTGATCAGTGAAACATGAGTGCACGATGAAAGATTTAATCCTTTTAACCAAATGGGTTGTTTCCACAGAATACTCAAGTCACCAAATAGCATATAATATCAGTGAGGGCAAAGATGTGGCTTTATTGATTACACTCTTCCTAGCCCACACAATTATTCAAACATGTCTTGCAGGAAAGAAATTGTAGAAATTATGCATCATATTCTACTTTACAAAAAATTGTATGATAATTTATATTTTATAAAATAATTATGTATCATATTCTATAGCTTTATCAAAGACAGTTTGCACTCCATTATGCAGAACTGAAGAAAATGCTTGCTTGCTTGACTCATTTTGTCAAAGCTTTCCATGCTTAGCTGAATTCTGATTGTAGCTGACAGATTTTAACACCTTCTGCATCATTGCATGATGGGGTCGAGGTCTCTAATATCTTGTATTCTTAAGGATTAAAGCTTTTGGCAGCAGCCCTGTTCCTGTGAAGTGATAATGCGCACACAAGGATTAGAGAGTGGTGTGAAATGGGAAGGATCTGGAATGACAAAAATACATGGGAAGAAATAATCAAGTTTGAGGGAACGAAATAGAAAAAGATTAACTATGTGTCAGTTTTCATATTGTATGTTTTTTATCTAGTGTCAACCTAAATCTGATAGGAAAAAAGACTGTTTGAGGCAGAAAGCATTTCTGAGCACACTGAGTTCACTAACAAATTTCCCTTTTCCCTTAAAGAAAGGTCAGTTTCAATTTATGTTCTTCAAAATAGATTGCTCTATCATTAAGGATGGACTTGTTGGGTTTGGCATCTGAAATCACTCTCAGAGCTCTGCCTGCATGCTCTGTGTTTCTGAAACATTAATTTTGTTGCACCTATGCATCCTGCATGGTGTGTCTCATATAAATATATTGGCTGTAGCCTGATATTCTAAAAGTGGGCACTGGGACAGAAATATGCTTATTACTTACAAATAGAGCTAATAGCACATGCAGAGTGTTTAGAGTAAAGGAAGATTAAAATTAAAGTAAACAAAATGAAACAATTGTTACAAATAAAGGCTGAATGTGTCGCATTTTCAGTAATCCATCTGTAGTTTTGAGTGGTGCATGGAGCTCTTATATTTCAGCACAGTCTAGATTGTGTGAGAAATGGTAAATATTAAATTAATTCAGTCTCAGATACCAGAGCTGGAAAAGTTTTGAATGTGTAATTGCTGTAGGTACACAGCTCTGGGCTCTGTTTTGACATCCTCTCTATAATGGATCTTCAGGGGTAAGTTTGAATTTACTTAATATGCAGAGCTACTCTGGACTATCCGAATTCCATCAACATGCAAACATTTTCAAGAATTGAAACCTGTCCTCCCTTACTTATTCAGCTGTAGGCATTGACAGCCTGTAAGGGTGAGATGAGTAAGGTCCTATTGTCATAACTTTCATTTTTCAAAGTATCCAACATTCTTTTTACCAGAATGAGAGAAAAGATGGAAATAAAACTGTGTAGTTTTACTATGCTTTACTGTGTGGTAAAAACATGTAAAAATGTGGTCCAAATGTGTCTTAAGCACTAATAGGCCTGGTCATTGACCACATCTCTGGGAAGCCTTTTAATGTTTGACCACTATGTCAGCACTCAAAATGAGGTCAGAACATCACTAAATACAGTGGGATAACCTCCTTTGGCTGGCTGGCCATGCTGTGTGTTATGCACCCCAAAGTGCAGTTTGCCCTCTTGGCTGCCAGGGCACACTGATGATACATGCTTAGCCTGCTGTTGACCAGCACCCCAGATCCCTTTCTGCAGGGGTGCTTCAGCCACTTATCTCCCAGTTTTCACTTGTATCCAACATTCCTACATCTCAGAGGCAGAGTTCTGCATTTCTTTTTGTTAAATTTCATGTCACTGATGGTTGCCCAATGCTCAGTCTACCCAGATCCCTCTGCAAGGTCCTTGACGGAGTCAACTGCACCCTCAAGCTTTGTTTTACTAGCAAGCATTCAACTCCTGCCTCCAAGTGATAAAAATATTGAAAAGAACTGTCCATAGAATTGAGCCCTGAGGACCACCATTGATGACTGGTCACCAGCTAGATGCAAGTACATTTACTGCAACCTTTTGAGCTCTACCCTTCAGCCAGTTCATCACTCAGCATACCATGAACTTGATAATAGCTCATATTGTTTCAAGCCTATTCATGTGTTCCACAATGACACAATTTTCACAAAAATAATGTTCTATGTAGCTTTTTTTTAATTATAGTTAGGTTTATAAACTGACAAAGCAACAAAGAATTCATGCAGGTATTGAACTGGAGTTCACCTTTTTGTGTTATATGGAATCTGTGAATGGTTCCCTGTTGCTCTGAAAGTCATAGATTACTGGACTCCTGTATCTGCGTGCAAAGAGAATTAATGCCTCTGAGAATTTCACTTTTAACATAGAACTTTGGTGGGAACCTGATTCAACCAAGACCAGTAATTAGCACTCCCATTTAATAAGGCTACTATTTCACTTTCGAGTTTGAAAGCACTGTAACCTAAGTATGTAAACACACCTGACTCTGCATGTTTCTGAGGAGCAGGGTCTCTTTAATACACAGTTAAAGCCATCCCTACCATTGCATGAGTAAAATAGATCATGCTTGGATGTGTAAGTCTGTGCACATCAGCAGATCAGCCACACAATTACACAAAAGCAGGACTGGGCCCAAAGGTACATAATTCACATAACGTTTAAGGGAAAGAAAACAGTTATTTACATGCAGTTAAACATAACTTTAGGTGTTGGCAACAAGATTAACTTTGCCCTCTTCTGGCTTGAATGTCCAAATAATAAAATTAACACAGACACTGATAATATACATACTATTAGTGATCACATTAGCAACTAAATATTAAAAATTGATAATAAAACCGTAACAAAGCTAAAAAAAATCATTGTGGATTAATGAAAAAGAAGTCTATATTTTAGTTTGAGTACACCAATATGAATGACCATCAAAAAGAGAGCAGGAAGTAGAAAGAGCACACCACCATATTTGTCTTTGCAAACAGTAGCTGTAGAAGTCTGTCTCTTCATGGTAACAACAGAATTCTTACATTACTCTTGATGGCCTATTAGCAATTTCCTTAAACAAATAGACATTAAAAGATCCCACGTTACTACTGAAATATAATATCACGCTTTAAGAAGAAAAGAGGTTAAAAATGTAAGGGAAAGACTATCTGTGAAAGTCTTTGGGTCTCATGAAAAGACTGTTCAACATGCACAAAGTGTGATCAGTGTTCTAAGGATAAAAGTTTGAAAAAAAGCCAGATGGGCATACTTTTGAAGAGCCTTTCCAGGAGTATACAAAGTATTTCATTTTCCTTTGGTAGGTGCAGTCATTTGTAAAGCGATCTGTTCAATTTCAAACATAGTTCAAAAATAGCTGCTGTACGTTAGAAAAAGGATATATATCTTACAGTCACAGTAAAATTCTAAATAGAACCAAAGCCTTTGCCTCTTCTATAAATCTCTTATTTCAGACTTCTGAATTTTCAGTGACATATTTGTGTGATTTTAGACACAAATTAATAGCATCTCCATTATTTAATTTTTAGATAAATTAAAATATTGTGTTCTATATAGCAACTTAGTCAAAATGCTAAACAAGGTGGGCATTTCTACTTATGAAGGCCTGAGATAAATCACATTTGAAGTTATTACATACTACAGTGAGAGTTTTCTGAAGTGAATTCAACAAAGAAATATTTTAAAATACACTTATTTTAATTTAAAACTAATTTGACTTTCAGGTATGTTCCCATAATGCCATACAAAATTGTCCTGGGTTCAGCAGTAGCAGTCATTTTTCTCCTTCTTGGTAGCTGGTGCAGGGCAGTGTTTTGACTTTGGACTCGGGAACAGAGCTGATAGCGATGTTTTGGTTTGGCCAAGGACTTTGTGAGCCTCATGCTCTGCCAGGGAGGAGGGGAAGCCAGGAGGAAGCAGAGACAGGACACCTGACCCAAACTGACCAAAGAGGTATTCCATACCACAGCACGTCATGCCCGGGAGGTAACTGGGAGTTAGCTGGAAGGGCTGGGACTGCAGGGTTGGAGGAGGTATCGGTCAGAGCTTGGTCGGGCTGGGGGGGGGGGGGGGGGGGGGTGAGTTATCAGTTGGCTGGTGGTGAGGTGTTGTATTCTCTTCCCTTGTTATTTCCTTTATCATTATTATCATTGGTGGTAGCAGTAGTGATTTGTGTTATACCTTAGTTACTAAACTGTTCTTATCTCAACCTGTGGGAGTTGCATTCTTTTTGATTCTCCTCTCTGTCCCTCTGGGACTAGGGGGAGGGCAAGAATGGGGGGAAGTGAGTGAACGAGTTGTCTGGTTTGGTTTAAACCATGACAGTTCTTTTTGCCACCCAACGTGGGGCTCGAGGGCTTGAGATAACGACAGATCTGACCAGATTAATAGTCACTCATCACAATGCTGATTTATTGGCTCTCAGAGTTGTTCCTCTTGATCTCACAGTTTCAGAATGCTGTAACTTACTTAGAGCCGGTATTCGCTGTGTTGGTGTTTACCAAGTGTGGGGTTTGGGCTAAGGTTCTTGTCTCACTGTGCTTTATGGCAATGGCTTGTAATACGGGCGGGCTCCAGCAGCAGGGCGGGACGGACGTGGCCGTGGACTTGTACCTGGCCGTCCGGCTGCTCTTCACCGTCCTGGCCCTCGCCCTCGCCTCCGTCTTCGTGAGGCCGCGGGGAGCCGAGGGGGGGTGGCCCCAGGAGCCGGCGGCTGATGAAGGGGCCCGGCAGAGCGGCCCCGGGGACCAAGCGGCGGCGGGAGTGGGGCCGGAGGCTGCGAAGGGACGGCTGCCGGTGGAGGAGGTCGGGGCGGTCGAGGAGGGGAAGCAGGCGGCTGCCGAGCAGCGGGAGAAGGCGGCGGAGGAGCCGAGCCCCGCGGAGGAGCCCAGCCCCGCGGCCGAGCCCAGCCCCGCGACGGCCGAGAGCATCCCCCGGAAGCCGCCCGCCGAGCCCCAGGAGGATGCAGGAGACCCCGCAGCATTTCCCAGCAAGGCAGAGGAGGAAGAGCTGGACTCAGGAAAAGAGAAGCTGGCGGTGGGAGAGCCGGCAAGCACAGCAGCTACACCAGCCCCAGTGACAAGTACAGCAGCATCAACTGAGAGTTCTGAAGGTTTTGAATGGCCTTTGGGTATCCTTTTCTGCAAACTATACTGAGATGCAATTTCAAGTATATCAGCTTCCTCACTGCTGAGATATTTTGTACTTGCATTTAATCAGTTCTTCACATTTACAGCTCCTAAAACAGATGTGAAATACAACCACATAATTGCCATGCAGAAATGACTATACGTTTACTGATGGAAATATTGATGGCTAGGCATAAAACTGACTTCAAATTAGTCTGTGGATGACAAAGGGCAGTAAGAGAATCAGTGCTGACTGGAAGACATTATGCACAAATAAGGTGTGTCTCTAAAAGCTCCCTCCTGCAGCTTTTCTAACCAAACAAGCATGTGAGCTTCAGCTCAAGAGGATATGGCTGAGTCCGGTTTTTACATTGCTGCACTGCTGTCCCTAACCCATCACATACATGGTGTTAAAACTAGTGATCGCTATGAGAAAAATTTCTGAGTTTCTGAAGCAGTAAATGAACATGTATTTCAGATGAGTACCAGCCTCATCTCCTTTCAGTACTGGCTACAACACTGCCTCTTTCAGAACATTTTCCAGTATGGTTTCACTGTATATTGACAACTTGCAGAAAGTGTGTCATGAAAGACAGTGCTATTACATAAATTTTTGCTGTTCTTTTCTTCTTCCTGGTGAGATCTGATACATTTCTGCTCCATTGCTTAGTTCTTCCCATAACCTTCTCTGAGCTAATCAGAGCTGGGACATACATAGTGTGCTTCTTTTAGACACTGTCCTTTGTGAAGCTTAGACATATTATTTAGACATGATTTCTACTATTTTCTGTCAGCATCAGATACCAAAGTCAGATACTGCTCTTGTACTGAGATACTAAGAGCATATCTAGCAAGACCAAATTTCTGCAGTTTCAACAACTTAACCTGTCGATGACATCAAGTCATCAGTATAGCTGCCAAGTTTGACAAAGATTGGCAGTAGGTTCTAAATCTGTACATGTTTAGCTGTTCCTGGGATCTTTTAGGTCTGTTAGCACTCCATTTGTATATCCACAGGACATTTAATTGATGACATGCCTAGTTGTCTCTTTTCCTTTCTCTCAGTTTTCTCCTCTCCTTTGGACCAGGTGTTCTTTTTTTTTTCAATGATAAGGGAAGTTGGCTGCCTGCCCAGGCTTGAAGCTGCTCATCTGTCTGTCATTAAAAAAAAAAACGAACCTGCAGCTTGAAATCTGAATTTCAGTCCTTCTCTGGGAGAACACGAAGCTGGGGCAAGGAGACTGATGGGTAGAGGGAAGGATGAAGGAAAACTCACTTGTTACGCAGTAAGAAGGCTTAGGGCTAAGTTGTTATGGGACAGCTCCCATCACAGGAATTTCTGACATAGGGATGAGAGGGACTTATAGCTCATGTAACTTGCAAGCATGGAGAAAGGAGGGAAACAAGGGGAAAGGGACAAGAACATTCTGCTAAAAATAAGTAGCAATAATGGGTTCAACTGGGTCCCTTTAAAGTTTTCTACTCCTAAATACTACTACAGAAGTTAGTCTCCTTTTCATCAATTACATTTGACTAAACAAGTCATTAAATATATTCAAACCCTAAATCTAGGCTCACACAGGTAGCATAAATGTCTTTCTACATTCTCAAATGTAGTGTTTAGACTGATCTTCTAATGGAGCAGTCTTTGCTAGCCTTAGGAAAACTCTTAATTTCAATGTCCAGTGTAGACTGCATTTTGCTTAAAGGCCTCCTTCCATCCCACTTACATCCCAAGAATAACTAGACAAAAAGCACATTGGAAACTTTTACTTAACATTTTAGTTCTAAAAAACAGTTTAAATATTAGCTTATGATGACTTGGGTGTCTTGAGGGGATCCTTCATTGCATAAATTGTTATAAAGCAGGCAACTGTAAAGTTAGCACATGTATGTATAGTTGTAACTAAATTTCTAGCCCTGACAGCCTGTTTCCCATCCCAATAAGACTTAAGCGACATCCATGAAATCTGTTCAGGCCTTATATTAGTGTTATTTATTGGTTGTGTTGAAAGCCTTTAGCAACCCTGAAGGTAAAGCTCCTCATAAATTCTGGGTTTCTGATGTCACGGAGCTTCCTGTTTCAATTCTGAACACCCCATGGGTTATGGAAGTGGTCAACAATGAAGCTGGGTATCTAAACAGAAAAAACTCAGCATACACGCACCTATACCTGAATTTATGATCTTGAAAAATTCAGCCATTTGCAGCATTAATTCTTCTCTTTGGAAAACTGAACAGTGGTTTCCAACACTTAGAAAATATCTTGTAAACCTACAACAACTATACCTTGAGAATTTATGAGAGTGTATAACGGGAAATACAAGAACAGTAGGACAACACTTATCTGTAATAAAGTTTTGTCTGTATCTGAGAAGCAATATGCTAAGGTTTTAATATATAGTACTATGTGAACAGGAGCTTAGCAGCATGTATTTGAGAGAATTAGCCCACTCATGGCGCTGCCATTTGGGTATAACATAGGTTTCTAAACCCGTGGCAATAAAACGTTCTTATCTCCTCCATGCATGCCCGAAATAATGTGTTAAATTAACTATAGTTATTGATATCATTATGTAATTTTCCCTGGTTTCAATCTTGATTAGCTGAAGGGGCATCAACTGCAGTAACAAACGTGTCCAACCATCAATATATCCATCAACCCCCTTCTTCCTATAAATTTTCACCTGTCACTTTATTCCATCACCATGCCATGATTCTTGTTTTTGAGTAACAAGTCTTTTCCATAAAAAGCAAAAAATGGTCTGTGATTAGTCACGTCTCTGGCCTTCTAAAAATACAGGATTCTGTTAATACTTTCACTGTCATCTCTGCATGTTCTGCAACACACAGTTGCAGTTTTCGTTTTACTGCCTTTGATTTTGCTCTCACACAGAGTATTTGGACAGTCACACTGCGTAGAAATAATACATTCCTTGTGTTGAGTGAAAAAGATATAAAAAGTAGCATTTCTTCTTGTTCTAACAATTTAAAAGTATAAAACATGTAAAATAGAGTTGTAAAATTATGCATTTGAGGTTCACTAGAAAAGTGTCCCCACGTTTTAGTATAGCATCCATTGGATATACTTGGAAATAACATCCGTTCCTCATACCTAGAATTGCAAGCATTAAATGTAAGACAATCATTATTCAATATGCAGTTTTAGAAAGGAAACAGAGTCCCTAAGATTACAGTTCTGCTGTGGCCTGGATCAGACATGGTCTTCAGAAATGAAATGAGTTAGCAGGAGCAGCAGGAGAGATTTTCTGTTCTCAAAAGAAGAAGGCATTTTTCCAGAAAAGGGACGATTAACTAGAGTCAAGCTGAATGTTGGATCTGGCCCCAGGCGTTACAGCAGCTTCTTCTGCAGTCATAACCTCCTAGATAACAATTTAGCCTGAGGAGCAGATGTGTGTCTAATTTACAAAATTACAAGGGATGTCTTAGAAGCGGCCTACAGAGACCATGCCACTGCTGTTCACAGTGTCAAAAGTGAAGAGTTTTTCTGATGCATTAGGTCATCTGGAACTAACTGTCACAAAGCCTGGAGAGGAAGAAGGAGCAAATAGCTGCTGATGGAAAATAGCAAAGGAGGGGAGCCAAGTGTGTGCTTTCAGTGGGAAGATCAGGTTTGTCAGATTGCTAGGGCAATCTTGACAAAGTCCTCTATCATCCCTAAGCATCTTCCTTGTCCAAATGTGACGGTTATGCTTAATGCACCACTTTGTAAGTTGAAATATTTTTGCTTCTTTCTCTCTTCACTAATTCATTTAGGCACACTGTTGTAAGTACTTTTTCATATTAAGTAGTAAAAATAGTAATCCTGTGTAATTGGTCTTCATTTGAACCACTGGAAACAGCACTACCCGGTTCCTTTTAAAATGCTTCACAAACTCTTAGCAGACAGGATTTCAAGCTATCAACCAGTTAAAGGAAATGCAACCTTCCTTCCCAAACAACATCTTAAAGGCCTGCAATAAGCCAACAAAACTGCCAGTAAGTTTCAGGGAAAAAAGCACTTGAAAATGAAAAGCAGGTCTTGCTTGTTCTCCAGAGATAATAGCACATCAATTATTAGTTTCAGGGAAAACAAGAAAGAAAGAGGTTAAAAAAATACTTTGAGAGTGATTGTTTTTGCAGCCTGGACAACTTAAATAACATTTCCAAATACTTCATGAATCTTGATTCATGAGAGCACATTCTAAAAAGAAAACAAAAAAAGAACTTATTTGTATTTTTGTTTAGAAAAAAACAGTGACTTCTTTCTATTGGCCTTGAAAGAATGCCAGTGGAGATAAGGAACATCTTTGGAATTTATTTTGCAGTGTATTTTCTAGAAAACAATAGCTTTTTTTTCCTATTTATAAATAGTTAGCTATCACTGCATCATCATAAATAATTATACAATATGCAGTGTTATTCAACCATCTACTTTATTAAAAATAGCAAAATCTCCATTAATCTCACTCAAAGAAATATTTTATTCCAGAATCCATTGAGGTAGTGAGTACTACTGAGTCTGAGCACACTCCTACAAACTCTAAATAGAGCTAGGTTTCAGTCCCTCAATTTTCAAAAAGACCTTATGAGGTCTGAAAAAACTGCCTCCCATTGATGAAAGACCACTAGGAGAATGGACAATGTCAGACATTTGTGCAGAGTTTTCTTCTCTGTGTTCTGTATTTTGTTGACATAAACCAATAGCAAATCTCCCATTGACTTCAGATGGTGGTCAGAGATGCAGTCAATAGAGATTGTCTTGGGTCAAGAGGAAACCTACAAATCTTAATATGAAGGAGATGCTTCCTTGGTATTTTCAGAGACACATCAAGTCAAAAGTGTGATCCCTGCAAACTATTTCAGATCATCAGAATGAATGACATATGCAACCAGAATTTTGAATTATTCAACAGCCAACAACTGTCAGCATATCCTCATTCAGAATTCTGAATAACACTAGAATATGCAGTCATTCAACAGTATTCTCACTAACAGATTCATTGCCTAGAGCCCATGGATTTACAGAACTTAGTATAGTATGTTAGCACAGATTTATAGTCATTCTTATAAGCTTTAAGTCAGTGTTTTATTATCAAAATCTCAGTGTTTTATTATCAAAATGCAAAAAGCATTTAAGTACTTCTAGGAAAAAGAACCCTGCATATTGCTAAGGCGTAAACAATATTCAAACAACCCAGATTTAAATGAGATCATGTCCATGCATATCAGAGCTACAGTAGTATATCATAAAAAAATATGGGACAACAAGAGTTATTTTATTTTCTAATTTTCTCTTTCTAAATGCTGACTGTTTCCCTAAATCACTGCCTTCAGTACCAAGCTCAGCAGCTGTGTCAGCTGTTTTATTTCTTCCATGATCATGCTGAGAAAAATCACAATTTTTTGAGAGACATATTCTTTTCCATATGAATGAAAATCAAATGCCATCCTCCAAGGTAAATGGTTGTTGATGGCCAGTGTAACTCTTTGGTGTTCTTTGAATTGGCATGCACCATTTAGCTCCCTTTAATCTCTTCTTCCATATTTTTTTTATTAGTTCAGCATGTCAGGGTGGACAGACAGCACTGCCCAAACATAGTTCTTGTCAATCCCTCCAATGCTATCTCTCTTAACCAAAAGAGGATGCTGCTGAATATTTAAAATATCTCCTTTTATCTTTAACCTCCAAAAATGCAAGCGAAGAGTTATAGTCAGTCTGAAAAAGATAAATTGTAAGAATGCCTTATGGAAAGGTAGGGATCTGTTAGGGCTATTCATATAGTAAAATGACCACCAGTCTGAGATACTTTAGGTTCTGAATGCCACTTCCAGAAAGTCAGGATCCCATCTCTGATGGATGTATACTACTCTTCTGTGATATTTGAAAACTTCACCCACTTTGATTTGTTCATGTATGATCTAGAAGTAGCATATAGTGTAGATTCATGAATTTCAACTGGGCAAAAAGCATTGCTACGATCAGAAAAACTGCTGCTACTGTTTAAGTACATGCCACAATTTTTTAAACAACTGAGCTATTGCTTGCAAAGTAAAATACCTAATCTTCATGTTTAAAAAAATTGATTTATTATGTAAACCAAGTGTGAACTAGCATAGACTCACCATGACCTCAAACAAGATGAAAAATTCTGTTCAAAGATGTGATGTGCCTGGTTTCTCTTGAGGGCAAAACCTGTAAAACCTGAGACTTTAACAATTTCACTGCTGATTTGTTAAGAAGAGATGAGAAAAATGGAAGTATGAACATATCAGAGCAGCAACTAGATTAGTGGAAGAAAAAGCAAGAAGAATGTCACTGAAAAGGGAGGAGGAGGGAAACAGAAAAAAAATTATAAAAAGGAATTCAAGAGCAGTTATGATGTCAAAAATGTAGCACAGCATACATTGATTTGGTTCTCTTGACATCTTTTTGACTTTAGTCTCTTGGGGCAGAAAAAGGAATCCATCCACAAGTACAAAAGTAGGTAATAAGTAAATTACCATTAAAGAAAATATGTGAAAATGGCTATAAATACAGAAACAACTACAGCAACATTTTTAGGAGGATATTCAGGTTCTCCACAAAGCTCAAATCAGTTAATAGATGTAAAGCCTGAACAAAAAATTTCTTGTAGTACTTCATCATGTTTAGAAAGTCTGTAACACCTTCTGCTGGGTGACAAGGTAATTAGAATGCCCAAAATGTACTTAGATTGTCAACACCACACCCCCGCCAGCCTTACTGAATTTTTTTTTTTTTTTAGAATTTCCCACTGTTTCTGCTGCTTTGACATTTTTCCTGGTTTTCTAAACCTAGATTATTTGCTCATTTACTAATATTTTTATATAGCTTAACTAGTCCTTTTGCCTTTCTAGAGGTCATACCTTCCCTTTGCTAGCAGAAAAAACAATGCATAAATTTTTCATGTTTGCTCACAGAAGATTGCACATCACCCATACCTGTGTCAGACATTAATTCCTTTTTCTTAAACACTGCTTAATAAACGCTGCTATACTAGGAAAAAAAAAACATGGTATGTTAGCAAGGAATCCTGGGATCTCATTGTCCCTTTTCTTGAAAACATCCTTTTCTATGACTGTTGGCTCTATGACATGCTTTTTCTGTTACAAATTGTTGCACTATATACCTCTCATCTTTTATCATTTCCAACTAAATAGCTTTCAGTTAATAATGAACATTCTTATTACCTCTCCCTAAAGATATGACCAAGCAGTTGCACTACTAAATTTCATCTCATACTTTGCAGACCATTCCCCAAGGTGACCCATTTTTTGATCCCTTTTTTTGATAGCGCTGAGTAGCTTTATTCTATCAGCAAGCCTCATTAGCACTCTTCTGTCAAAGACTGCAATGAAAATACTAAACTATATTCTTCCCAGAACTGACCTCTGAACAATTCTACCTGTAACTTTCCTCCAACTTGAGAATTTCCTTTTCAGAGCAGGGCAATGTAATTTCCTCTTTTACCACCTAAAAGTTTTTAAAAAATATATTTTCACAGAAATTTTTCATTTTTTTTAAGGTAAGTCCATGAGGTGGGTGGGTTTGGGTTTGGGTTTTTTTTTGGGGGGGGAGGGGGGTGTTGTGATTTGTTTTGTTTTGTTACGTGTTTGAATCCATAGTCAACAACTTCTATGCCTGCATTTTCCCTTTTCTTAAAAGGTTTTATTAAACTTCTAAACAGCTAAGAACAGGCTAATGCTATTATTGCTCTTTTCCTTACAAGACACTATAATTTAGAAGGGTCCTTGAAGGTTTTGTTTTTTTTTAATGAAAGCTTTAAAACTACTCAGAAATCTTCACTTTCTTAAGGAAAATGAAAATGCGGGGAAGGGCTCCGAATCTTTTATGTGCTCTTCTTCTGAAATACTATCACTTAACAGTGATATCACTCACAACTTCACACCTACAAAGGTGGTGAAGAAACATAAGGAGCTTCTTTTAGTGGTCAGGGGAAAAGGTTAGATTATTTAATTTGAAAACCCTCAGTTGAGTTTTACTTCCAACCCACATGGAGCAATTTTCATATTCGAGACTTTCCTCCATGACTGCTTGTAGATTAATGCCTATTTTCAGCACTCTTGTCCTAGAAGAAGAGAGACAAAAAGGTTCAACCCAGTTTTAGGGCTTTGCCTAGACTTCTCCAAATCTTTAAGTTCACAGGATAGTAGCTTTTTTTCTTTCCCTGTACATTCCCTTCCTTTTTGTTGGTGAAGTTGAAGAACAGCAAGGATTTTGGTTTACCTGTTTTGCAAAATCAATCACAACTTTCAGCAATTCTTACCTTATTCCTAATCTTCCACATTCTAAGATTTAAAAACTAAGCTCAAAAAGCTGAGAAAATATTTTTCTGTTTCTAAACACTCCTACTAGTCACTGGCTTTGCTGTAGCAAGTCCTTCAGGCTTTCTCCTTTCTAGGAGATTTCTCCTTTTCTAGGAAATTTCTCCTTTTCTAGGAATTGCTTTGGTATTTCCTTGTGTTATCCAGAGTGTCTGCTTCAGAAAATAAGCATTTTCTCAAAGAGCTATGAGATTCAAAACATTTGGGATAAAGCACACATGGACACAAAATACCAACTTTATTCTCACAGAGAATTTGTAAAACCTCCAGTTAAGTCCTGACCTTGGGAGGTTTTATGAATGTAAATTCATTTAAAAAAAATAAATACATGACAGGCTGAGAGAACTGGGCTTGTTCATCCTGGAGAAGAGAGGGCTCCTGGGAGACCTTATAATAGTCTTACAAGACATAAAGGGCACCTACAAGAAACCTGGGGAAAGGTCTGTAGGGACAGGACAAGGGGGAATGGCTTTAACCTGACAGAGGGGAGACTGAGATGAGATCTAAGAAGATCACAGTATCACAGTATGCTAGAGATTGGAAGGGACCTCAAAAGATCACCTAGTCCAATCCCCCTGCTGGAGCAGGAACACCTAGATAATGTTACACAGGAATGTGTCCAGGCAGGTTTTGAATGTCTCCGGGGAAGGAGACTCCACAACCTCCCTGGGCAGCCTGTTCCAGTGTTCCATCACCCTCACTGAGAAGAAGTTTCTTCTCAAGTTTAAGTGGAACCTCTTGTGTTCCAGTTTGTACCCATTACCCCTTGTCCTATCATTGTTTGCCACTGAGTAGAGCCTGGCTCCATCCTCGTGACGCTCCCCCTTTATATATTTATAGACACTAATAAGGTCACCCCTCAGTCTCCTCTTCTCCAAACTATAGAGACACAGCTCCCTCAGTCTTTCCTCATAAGGGAGGTGCTCCACTCCCTTAATCATCTTCGTTGCCCTGCTCTGGACTCTCTCCAGCAGCTCCCTGTCCTTCTTGAACTGAGGGGCCCAGAACTGGACACAATATTCCAGATGGGGTCTCACCAGGGCAGAGTAGAGGGGAAGGAGGTCCTCTCTCGACCTACTAACCACCCCCCTTCTAATACACCCCAGGATGCCATTGGCCTTCTTAGCCACAAGGGCATAGTGTTGGCTCATGGTCATCGTGTCGTCCACTAGGACCCCCAGGTCCCTCTCCCCTACACTGCTCTCTAACAGGGCGTTTCCCAACCTATACTGGAACGTGGCGTTGTTCCTGCCCAGATGCAGGACTCTACACTTTCCCTTGTTATATTTCATCAAGTTATTCCCTGCCCAACTCTCCAGCCTGTCCAGGTCTCGCTAGATGGCAGCACAGCCTTCTGGCGTCTCAGCCACTCCTCCCAGCTTAGTGTCATCAGCAAACTTGCTGATAGTACACTCAATTCCCTCATCTAAATCGTTGATGAATATATTAAATAATACTGGTCCCAGTACTGACCCCTGAGGCACTCCACTAGTTACAGGCCTCCAACTAGACTCAGCCCCATAGACTACAACTCTCTGGCGTCTCTCCTTCAGCCAGTTCACAGTCCACCTCACTACCTGATCATCCAGTCCACACTTCCCCAATTTAGCTGTGAGGATGCTGTGGGAGACTGTGTCAAATGCTTTGCTGAAGTCAAGGTAGACCACATCCACCGCTCTGCCATCATCCATCCACCGTGTTATTTCCTCATAAAAGGCTAAGAGATTGGTCAAGCATGATTTCCCCTTGGTGAAGCCATGTTGACTGCCCCTCATAACCCTCTTATCCTTGATATGCCTTAAGATGGCAGCAAGGATAAGGTGTTCCATCACTTTCCCAGGGATGGAGGTGAGGCTGACCGGTCTATAGTTACCCGGGTCCTCCTTCTTGCCCTTTTTGAAGACCAGAGTGACATTTGCTTTCCTCCAGTCCTCAGGCACCTCTTCCGTTTCCCAAGACTTGGTAAAGATGATGGAGAATGGTCTAGCAATGACTTCTGCCAGTTCCCTCAGCACCCGCGGGTGCATCCCATCTGGACCCATGGATTTATGGATGTCCAGATTGCTCACCTGGTCTCTAACCCATTCCTCATCGACTAAGGCAAACCGCTCCGTTGACCTGACTTCATCTAAGGTCTCAGGGGTACAGGGCTCTTCAGGACTGCCTGCAGCAGAGTAGACAGAGACAAAGAAGGCATTCAGTAACTCTGCCATCTCTGTATCTTCTGTCACCAGGGCACCCATCCCGTTCATCAGTGGGCCTACATTGCCTCTGGTGATAGTTTTGTCTGCCATGTATTTGAAAAAGCTCTTTTTGCTGTCCTTGACCCTTCTCGCCAGGTTTAATTCTAAGGAGGCCTTAGTCATCCTAGCTGCCTTCCTACATCCTCTAGCAGCATCCTTATATTCCTCCCAAGTGGCCAGCCCCTCCTTCCATGACCTGTAAACTCTCCTCTTCCACTTAAGCATACCCAGCAATTCCCTATTTAGCCACGCAGGTCTCTTGGCCCTCTTCCTTGACTTCCTACGTGTCGGGATGCTCTGATCTTGAGCACGGAAAAAGCAGTCCTTGAATGCCAACCAACTATCTTGGGCCCCTTTACCTTCAAGCAGCCTTGCCCACGGGATTTCCCCTAGCAATTGCTTGAAAAGGCCAAAGTTTGCCCTGCTAAAGTCCAGGGTTGCAATTCTACTTGCTATTCTACTAGTCCTACCACACAAGATCCTGAACTCCACCATCTCGTGGTCGCTGCAACCAAGGCAGCCCTCAACCCTTACTGCTTCAACCAGACCCTCCTTGTTAGTGAGGATGAGATCCAGCAGCGCTCCTCTCCTGGTCGGCTCATCCACCATTTGCAGGAGGAAGTTATCATCCACACACTGGAGGAACCTCCTGGACTGCGGCTGGGTTGCCGAGTGGTCCTTCCAGCAAACATCAGGGAAGTTAAAATCCCCCACGACGACCACGGCCTGTGACTGTGAGGCCGCTCTCAGCTGCCTGTAGAAGGCCTCGTCAACTTCCTCACCCTGATCTGGTGGTCTGTAACAGACACCCACAACAGTATCGCCCCTGCCAGCCTGCCCCTTAATTCTCACCCACAGACTCTCAACTCGCTCGTCTTCTGCCCCTGGACAGAACTCGGTGCATTGTAGTTGCTCCCGTACATAAAGAGCAACCCCACCACCCTTCCTGGCTGGCCTGTCCTTCCTGAAAAGGACATAGCCCTCCATGACTATATTCCTGCCATGTGAGCTGTCCCACCACGTCTCTGTAATTGCCACCAGATCACAGTCTCCTGACTTAACACAGGTTTCCAACTCCTCCTGCTTATTTCCCATGCTGCGCGCATTGGTGTACAGACATTCCAGGGAGCGAGCTGAGCACACCGATTTCACCCTAGGATTATAGGAGGCCTCCCAGTCTTCATTAATTCTGGAGCGCTGCCCCACTGGGGCAAGCCCAGCTACAACCCCATCCCCCTTCGAATCTAGTTTAAAGCTCTCCAAATGAGCCCTGCTAATTCGCGCCCCAGCATCCTTTTGCCTCTGTGAGATAAACCTTTCTCACTTGTCATTGTCCAGACTGGTGCCCTATAAAACCAGCTGTTATCAAAGAATCCAAAGCCCTGCCTGTAGCACCAGTCTCGAAGCCAATCGTTTATGAACTGAATCTTCCCATTCCTTCCCACATCATCAGTGGAAGATGGAAGGAGTGAGGAGAAGATCACTTGAGCCCCAGACTCTTTCACCATCCGCCCCAAGGCCCTGTAGTCTTTCTTCATCCCCCTCAGACTGCGGGAAGCAGCTTCCTCCCCACCTGTCTGGAAGACCAGCAGCGGGTAGTAGTCTGTCGGGTGCACCAGGTTGGGGAGCACCCCAGTGATATCCCTGATCTGGGCTCCAGGCAGACTACACACTTCCCTATGATGAGGGTCAACTCTGCATATCGGGCCCTCTGTTCCTCTCAGAAGGGAATCCCCTACTACAATGACCCTTCTTTCTTTCTTATCAGACGCAGTCTTGAGGTGAGAAGTCGATCGCCTTTTCCTATGTGGCCTTGTGGGCTGGCCTTGCCCCACATTCTCACCTACCTTTCCTTCAAGATCCAGGGCCTCGAACCTATTACGGAGGGACACCTGGGGAAGCAGGGCAGGAAGGGGGGAGGGTTTCCCACGACGTCGAACAGGAACTCGCTTCCAACCCTCGTCGTCTTTTTGGTCCCCTACCTCTGTGCAACAGCTACAGGGCAGGGGCTGTCTCGGGCCATCCCCCTCTGTGTGAGAGGGCAGGGGGTCCTTGCCCTTTTGGGGGGTATCTCCCTGGAACCGTTCCGAATGGCACAGAAGGAAGATGTTCTTCCTTGTGAGGGCAGCAAGACACTGGCACAGGTTGCCCAGAGAAGCTGTGGCTGCCCCATCCCTGACAGTGCTCAGAGCCCGGTTGGATGGGGTTTTGAGCAACCTAGTCTAGTGGAAGGATGTCCCTGCCCATGGCAGGGGGTGGAACTGGATGAGCTCTAAGGTTCCCTCCAACCCAAAGCATTCTATGATTGCATGATTGCAAGGTTGTAGGCTGGGTTGTGCTCTTAAGTCCCACAGTAACGCTGGATATAAAAAGCTTAATTGAGCAAACTTCTGCGAACTGAAGATATTCCTCAAAACTATGAAATCTAGTACTTACAAATGCTGTCATGAGTAGCACTCCAGCCTGGTGCCCCTGCACAGCCTCTGGGCAGGCAAACGTGCTAGAGACCCCAGCCAGCAAATCAGTGCAGGCAGCTGGCTGGAGAGATCACCAAGGAGAATCTGTTTTCCACCTGGGTAGGATGAGGACAAAGCACATTGGTAAGACACAATGGCGCAAGTACAAACTGACACTAGAGAAAGCCCTTGTACAGCCTTGGTGTTTGTGACTTCTGCAAGGAGCAAACTGAAACATATTGGTGTGCTTGTGAGGCACCTGTGGGCCCAGGTGTGCATCACCAGGAGAATGAGGAGATAACCAGGGTAGTGGCAGGGTGCAGATCCAGAGCTGGGGTGGGCAGGCAGCAAGGACAGCCAGAAGTTGCTATGCAGGTGATGGTGGAAGCCTATTCCTACTGCACCTGCAGACCTGCAGCTTCAGCATAGTGTCATGGCTCAAACCCAGCCAGGCAACTCATTCACTCACTTCCCCCCCCTTCTTTCCCTCCCCCTACTACTGGAGGGACGGAGAGGAGAGTCGAAAAGAATGCAACTCCCACGGGTTGAGATAAGAACAGTTTAGTAACTAAGGTATAACACAAATCACTACTGCTACCACCAATGATAATAATGATAAAGGAAATAACAAGGGAAGAGAATACAACACCTCACCACCAGCCAACCGATAACTCACTCCCCAGGCCCGACCAAGCACTGACCCATACCTCCTCCAACCCTGCAGTCCTAGCCCTTCCAGCTAACTCCCAGTTACATCCTGGGCATGACGTGCTGTGGTATGGAATACCTCTTTGGTCAGTTTGGGTCAGGTGTCCTGTCTCTGCTTCCTCCTGGCTTCCCCTCCTCCCTGGCAGAGCATGAGGCTCACAAAGTCCTTGGCCAAACCAGAACATCGCTATCAGCTCTGTTCCCGAGTCCAAAGTCAAAACACTGCACTGCACCAGCTACCAAGAAGGAGAAACATGACTGCTACTGCTGAACCCAGGACATTATCCACCCCTTATTCCATACCATTCACGTCATGCTCAGATCCCACATTTTCAATATACCATCACTCTTATCAAAGTGCATGGACCAGTAGCTATAAAGCTGCTGCATCCATCTGGTCCATGATGTCAGGCTCCATCTCTTGTAACAGTCTTTCAGAGCAGGAGAGACTGTGTGCAGTGTTTACACTTGTGAATAACCTGGGCAATAGTGTCCATTGCTAAGTCCACCCTTCGTTCATGAGTCCATCTCTGTGTTGCATCTCTGCCCTGATGGCCTGAAGTGCCATGGGCCCACCAGGCTCAAAATAATTCACTGTCCCCTTCAGCAGTTTCTGCAGCTTGTTGCTGGGGACTCCATACAGCTGCCTTCCATCTCCAACGCTTCCAAAGCACTGGAGGGGCCCAGTGGACTAGATACTTGCCCATACTGTGCCACACACCCTGTCCACTCATCACTGTCCAGCCTTGGGGAAAATCTCTTGGTCACCCTATATTGTCGTCTAACCCCAGACAAGACCCAAACCTGACTCTGCTTAACTTTTGATATCAGACAAAATGGTTGTGGGTAGAACACAGCCTGTGTGTGTGCCAACATGCTGATCCCCATCACAATCAGCAGTCAGGTCCCAAGGATACCCAAAGGCCATTCAAAACCTTCAGAACTCTCAGTTGATGCTGCTGTACTTCTCATTGGGGCTGGTGTAGCTGCTGTGCTTGTCGGCTCTCCCACCGCCAGCTTCTCTTTTCCTGAGTCCAGCTCTTCCTCCTCTGCCTTGCTGGGAAATGCTGCGTGGTCTCCTGCATCCTCCTGGGGCTCGGCGGGCGGCTTCCGGGAAACGCTCTCGGCCGTCGCGGGGCTGGGCTCGGCCGCGGGGCTCGGCTCCTCCGCCGCCTTCTCCCGCTGCTCCGCAGCTGCCTCCTTCTGCTCCTCTACCTCCTCCACCGGCAGCCGTCCCCCCGCAGCCTCCGGCCCCTCTCCCGCCGCCGCTCGGTCCCCGGGGCCGCTCTCCCGGGTCGCTCCCACAGCCGCTGGCTCCCGGGGCCGCTCCCCCTCGGCTCCCCGCGGCCTCACAAAGATGGAGGCGAGGGCGAGGGCCAGGACGGTGAAGAGCAGCCGGACGGCCAGGTACAAGTCAACGGCCACGTCCGTCCCGCCCCACCGCTGGAGCCCACCCGCACCATAAGCCATTGCCATAAAGCACAGTGAGACAAGAACCTTAGCCCAGGCCCCACACTTGATAAACACCAACACAGCAAACACCGGGTCCAAGCAATGCACTACACTCTGAAACCGTGAGACCAAGAGGAACAACCCCGAGAGCCAACAAATCAGCACTGCGACAAATGACTATCAATCCAGTCCGATCCGCTACCATCTCAACCCTTCACGCCCCACGTTGGGTGCCAAAAAGAACTGTCGTGGCTCAAACCCAGCCAGACAGCTTGTTCACTCACTTCCCCCCCTTCTTTCCCTCCCCCTACTACCGGAGGGACGCAGAGGAGAGTCAAAAAGAATGCAACTCCCACGAGTTGAGATAAGAACAGTTTAGTAACTAAGGTATAACACAAATCACTACTGCTACCACCAATGATAATAATGATAAAGGAAATAACAAGGGAAGAGAATACAACACCTCAGCACCAGCTGACCGATAACTCGCCCCCCAAGCCCAACCAAGCACCGACCGATACCTCCTCCAACCCTGCAGACTCCCAGCCCTTCCAGCTAACTCCCAGTTACATCCTGGGCATGACATGCTGTAGTATGGAATACCTCTTTGGTCAGTCTGGGTCAGGTGTCCTGTCTCTGCTTCCTCCCGGCTTCCCCTCCTCTCTGGCAGAGCATGAGGCTCACAAAGTCCTTGGCCAAACCAAAATATTCCTATCAGCTCTGTTCCCAGGCCGAAAGTCAAAACACTGCACTGCACCAGCTACCAGAAGGAGAAACATGACTGCTACTGCTGAACCCAGGACACATAGACATAGTGCCCTGGTCACCTGTGAGGATGGGCAGCACCAACCAGGGAGTTCAACAGATCCAGCTATCTGAATGTAACATCTGCAGGGAAGAGGAAGGTCATGGGACACCTGTAGGAAACTCAGGGAACTGAGGACAGAGGCACCAGGCTTCTGACCCCAGCTGAAATCTCAAGAGCCCTGCTTCTTGCTGGTGACCCTGATTTAATATCTTCATTTAATGACCATATTAGCAGTGTTCACTCCCAGCAGGCTGGGTGATCGCAGCAAATAGAGCTGCCATTTAGGGTGTCTTGGACAGGCTGTAGAAACAGACTGATCTGAATATCAACCCACTCCCTGGAGAAGTGCACTAACCACTGTAGGGTTTGTGGTTTTTTCTTTTTTTTTTGTCTTGACAGGAAAATTGTATAGAGGTTTCTCACTTCAAATGACAGTGCAGGACTAACAGTCCTAATTAACAAGTCAGCTTAAGCTTATGCCTCAATATCTTTTCTTGCTTTTCTATTGGAAGTCTATAAAGCTCTGTCAGGTCTTAATACTCTAAGAATGATACCTACTACCAGTTTAATGGTACAACTGGTATTTGTACAACTATCCTAAAGCCTTCAGGATCGTTTTAGCTGCATGTCATGCTAGGTAACCTTGAGGTAATAAACAGCCATGTAAGATTCATAAATGTTAAGAGGTAGAGTAGCGGACAATCATACACACAACTATTGAAAAAAACAGCAACCAAACATTTAGCTGCACAGTTGATGCAGTTTCACTTCATCAGCTTTCATTTGTCACCTCAAAACCAAGCCACTGAATACACTTTTTAAGGCGGAAAAGAATTCTGAATGTAGCTTTGTGTAACACCTGCTTCAAGGGCAGAAAAAAATTGCAACATAGATTTCATTCTTCATCAGAAAAGACACTCACAATAGAGGCTGAAAACTGTACATATTAAATGTCATAATGATATTGCAATCATCATATGTCTCCATTTTCTTCCCACTCTATAATTAGATATAATTGCACATACATACATTTGTGACTGAACTGACGAACAGTAACGTTTGCTGTTTGATTATCTTCCATACTGCACACAACATTTGAAATACTGCATTTTATCTGAACATTTTAGAATAAGCAAAAAAATACTTCAAAACGTCAAAGCTCAACAGCTACTTTTTGCAGCTGGTTTATCACTGAAGCAAGGTTTTCAAGTCCAGTTTCACTTTGTTTATAATGTGAAGCAATGCCATCAAGTTTAAGTGTTACTTCCCACTATTGTGCTTGGTAGTCACACATGTGTAGGTAATAACCCATATTTTAACTGAAAGAATATATAATTATCATTGCTTAGCTCATATTTACAAAACCTAAATATACAAAAATTCTTATTCTTTAAACATATGGCAGAATAGTCACTAATATTTGAAGCTATGAGATAAACTTACACCATGAGAGCATTAAATATTAACCCTTCTAGTTTTGATGTAGAGGAAATAAACAAAAACTTACTTATATTTTATAATTAAACCAGACAACTACAGATTACAAATCTGCTGTTAGATTTCAGAGGTCCTTCTGATCTGACCATCTGCTGAGCTTGCTGAACTTTTTTGTTTTTTTCAGGTTGTGTATTTGTACTCTATCAGAAGTCACCAAATACATTTTCAACACAGCAGTGAAATTACAACAGAAACCAAGTTGACTATAGAAGTAAGCTACAGGAGATGGTACTGCTTAGAGTCATAATGGCCTTGCAGGATAGCAGTCTCAATGGCACATTATGTATTATAACAATATATATTATAAATAGTATAAAAATAATAACATTAATAAGAACAATAATGCAATACTACAAATAGTAGAATAGTGATAATTATGATAATTAGTAATACTATTGTCATTATTATCATTATATTAATAATAATAGCAAATAGAGGGAGGAATAACCCTTGTCCCCCAAAAATTCAAGTGATGCACAGTAAAACTGTTCACTACACACTGACAAATACCCGGCCTGGCCCAACCCTGTTCTGCAGTATGGAATACCCCTTTGGTTAGTTTGGGTCATGTGTCCTGTCCCTGCTTCCTCCTGCCTTCTTGTGCTCCTCCTTACTGGCAGAGCATGAGACTGAAAAGTCCTTGATCAGGGTAAGCGCCACTGAGCAACAACTAAAACATCATTGTGTTATCAGCAGTGTTCTCAGACTGAAGCCAAAACACAGCACTGCACCAGTTACTAAGAAGAAAATTAACCCCATCTCAGCTGAAACCAGGACACAGCTGAAACCAGGACAAAGAATTCAGTGGAGGGAAGACTGTAAACCCTTGTATACGTAAGTAGTAACAAGGATTCAAATACATGTGAAGCAGCACCATTGACATAATTCACTTGGACACACAGCACGCCATGTATGCACACCATGAGTTTGCACACCATGAACACAGACAGGGCTCTTTTAAAGAACCTAATGCTACCTTCTGAATTAGATTTGATATCATTATGAGTTTGCAATTTTGTAGGAATATTAAATTTTAAACAAGCTGTAGTCCACTTTCTGCTCATGAAGATGTTCTCTTTTTAACAAAAACCTCAAAAAAATTTTATATATTCCCGAATAGCTGATGATAGCTTCACAAAGTCTTCACACCTAATCCTGCAATAGAAAACCTAAATTCCCTAATCTATTATATTACAGTTTACCAAATCTTTGTATTGTTTTGTAATTTCTGGAAGCTGCTCACAGCGATGCAGCTCCAGAGTCTGCACCCTCTTTCTGGGCAATATCAGTCTTCTCATTTACTGTAATTACTTTCTGCTCCATCACCAGCCTACTCCTGCTGGCTTCTTCCTTCCTTGGTCTTCCACACCCTTGTGCCTTGGCATTAGTCTACCTCCTGCTGGTATCTTTTTTCCTTTTCTATGGAGCTGTTAAGGAAAAAGACCTTGTGAGGCTGAAATAAATAGAGAACAGCCTTTCTATTACAAGTGAACATCTAGGAAATGAAATATTTTTCTCAACCATGTAGCAGCAGCATAGCTATGAGTCACATTTTTCATGTAGTGTACTTATGCTGCCCTCCATAAAGCAGCAGAGAAAAATCTGCCTTCCTGTTTCTAAGGTAAGGAGTGAAGCAGCAGAGAACAGCATATGCACGAGATAGGAAGGAGAGAGGTAATCAATTTAGGAAAAGAATCCCGCAAGTCCACTCCCTAACAAATTGTTCTTGAAATTTACTCCTTGAAACTATGCCATAGCAGACCTGCTTTGAATCAAGTAAGCCTAGAGAAACCTTTAACATTTTCACATGTTCTAAAGTGGTAAATCATGTTTAATGGCCTCAAAACCAAACATTTTCAGATCAGTGTAGATGAGCATATCATGAAGGAAAAAAGGAAAGTAACACCACACAGCGGAGCTCTCAAGCAAGGTGAGTACCAAAATCTGTACAGACCTTTACAGTGCGCAGCACATCTCCCTTCTTCCAGGGATCAGCCTGTACTCATTTTGCTTGTGGAAAGTAATTCTGAACACTGTGGAGGTGGCATCATATGCCAGTAGGTCCCATGCTGAGTAAACAAGAGTCTTTCACCAAGTTAAATTAAGAATTGCAATGTATCTGAAGCAAAATGGTTAATGAAGCAGTAGGATACTGTGACCCTCTGCTAGCTGTAATAAATTTGAGGCTGCTACAGCCTAGTTCATATGAAGAGACATTGATTATACTTGTCATCTTATGAACACTTTAATTTGAAACACAGATTCATTACACTTTTTTAAACATTTAAATCAGCCTGGAGTACAGACCTTCTTCTTAATAAACATGAAAATGCAAAGGGATTTTATTACTGGATTTTGATGACACAGGGGCACACAAATTATTACTAAGAAGGCTGTGAGCTATTATTGAGTTTCTTTAACGAGATCAGGCCAGAGAATTCTTTGAACATGGACTTTTCTAAAATACAGAAAGTAGGACAGCTTCCCATTTCAGTAGAAACATTTTTCCACCCCCTTTAAATCCTGCAAGTTCTGTGTGAACATTTTTAATGATTCTTGAGTACATACAGACTTTTCTGCCACCAGTTTACCTTCTCACAGCCATACGATCATAAAGCAAAACCATTACTGCCTCTCAGCTGTTTCTGAATTAACAATAAACCTCAATCAGCATTCAAATGTCCCTGGTCATAGCAATTTACTCCACAATCTAATGTGTAGGTGGTGCAGTGAGAAACTGAGAGTTAAGACCCTATGTGATAACAGAGGCCAAATTAAAACCAAAGGAAAATAAAGTAACCTATTTCAGAGCTGATTCTAGCTTTTAGTAACAATAATTTGCCAATCATTGCCCTGAGGCTGCAAAACAATACAAGTTCTAGCACCAGGAGGTCTCGGAGGGGAAAATTAATTTCAATGAAGCAGAAAACAGAGTTCAGAAGCAAACATTTTTGGAAAAACATATTCCAGCATTTAGTGCTTGTGGGATTTACTGCATTTCTAAATGTCTCCACAGTATTAATTTTATTAAACATTTCCATTTATTCAGATAATTAATTCAACAATCAGACAGGATGTATGGTTCCTCAGGAGCTGTGAGGCACAGCTGATGCAGGCACATCTCCAAGCATTAGGCACTGTCTTGAGCTGCCATATCTGGCTGTTCTGGTCAGAAATTAGGACATTCACCATTCCACATCTGCCTCATACACAGCTGCAGATTAAAAAAGAGGCAGCCACTAAAACATGAATCAGCAGGAGAATTCACAACAGGACATTGGAGTGGAGCTGAAACATCTATATTTATCATATGAAATCTCAGAAGAAAGCCTGGCCAAAAGTTTTATGAAGAATAATATTCTCACACAAAATGCTAATGGGAATCTTCCCCACTAACAAGTGAATTCTTTGGAGCCTTTAAGAGAAACCAGCCTCTGTACTATCTAGCCTGGCCAGCCTGCCTCACCATCACTGCTTGGATACCTATAAGCTTCTCTTGTACTCTCTGTTTTTTACAAAAGTTCCAGTTCATGTTTCTGATCTCCTGTTTCATTCATAAACATAAACACTGTCTCTAATAATAATAAATACACTAACACATGCATTTGTATGTATGGAGGGATGGAGAGTAGAAAGAGGATTACCTATTCAGAGTAATTTTGAAAGATCTACAACTGACAAGACACACATAGCATTCTCTTTTGGAACCTGTGCCTACATTATATAGGCTTTATTAATAGCTGAAGTTTGAAAAGCCATAGCTGATGTAAAAATTCAAGGTAGAGATAGGACAATTTGCCTGAAGGAGAAGCTTGAGAATGAAATCTGTACTTTTTCTTTTGGTGATGGAAGTCAGCATATTAGAGCTTTGGATACAATACAGTTTAGATACAATGTTAGCATTTATATTTTTCCACAAGCCAGGAGTTCTTTCATGATGCCTGCACTAAAGTTTACCTTTAAAACAAAAAAATAGCCATCATGACATCAGATTATAGGTATCTGAAACAACTGAAGAAGCTTTAGTTTCCAGAACACTGAATTGTTTCCAGGACAATGAATTCTGCAATTCAGCAATGGAAAAAGCAAATTTGCGTAAACTTGAATGAGAATTTAATTGAGTGCAGTTACCCACTGTGCATGCTTTTATGAGGATTCTTTTTTTAATGGGTAAGCAATCCCCTTATGTACATTCCTTTATCAAGATCTTAAATTAATCTCCCATTTTCTTATTTTAATAATTTGTTTTAGTGAGATCTTCCTATAATGTCATTTTCATGGACCGTACATAGATAATAAAACCATAAGATAAATGAGCAGATATGAATAAGTTAACTCATCCTGCTGAAATGTCAGCTTTTACAGAAGTATCTTTTAAAGTTCAGCTGAAGATACTTAAATTCTTGCACTATAAATCTGAGAATTTTAGCTTTCTAATCCTCAGTTTATGATCTCTGTTCAATGATTTCCAGAATTACATTGAGAAACCTTTTGAGTAAGCAGTATGATTTATTTTCTTTTCTATTTTCTATTTTTTTTTATATATATTTCATACTACCCTAACACTTTCTTTGTTCTTTTAAGCATTTTGTCGCTGTTTACCATTTATTTCACAGCTGGCAGATGTCTGACCAAACCAGCCCCATATAATCACTGTTTACATGCAAGAAAAATACAGTCTGAAAGACTCTTTGTCTCCTTTTATCTGAATATAGTGCCAACATGATACACTGATATTCTGAGTGTTCATCTTCCAGACAACGCCTCACAGCATGCACTGTGTGTTTTTAAGACAATACTGGTTTACGCAGCTACCTCCAAAAGGTTGTCCTGTATGAAGGGCAGCAAAACACAGGCCATTGACACTGATCTCAGCATCCAGTTAATTGTGTAGGTTATATAATAAGAAATGTGGACATGAGGTAAACCACTTGTGAACAGGACGCCTTTTGGCCAAGACAAAACATGAACCTTTAGTTTCTGTGCAGTACGCCTGCATGTTAAAAATTAAGATGAATGTCATAACTTAAAGTTCTTGGCAATTTTGTACTAAAATTTTGGTAAATTTTGGACATTTGTCTACTTTAGGTGATTTATATGTTGTAGTGTGCTAACACTCTACTAATACAAAGGAAAAAGGAATCTTATGGACCTAGACATGAAAGTTACCAAAAAAAGTCCAAGACTGAAGTGGAAACATTATTTAAACAAATGTAGCTCATGTAAAGTACATTGAGATTGTTAAGAGCTAAAATGGCAGAATTATTACCAACATCAGGGCATAATATACAAGAGTATTCTATATTTTATAGTATAAAAATAATGCAAATATATGAGGTGCATCCTATTTTAACATGCATACACATAGGTTTCATTTTAGTGAATCAAACACTCTATTATTTCCTTGAGACTCAAAGGCAATAAATATATTTTGAAGTATTTTGCTGAATCTGGAGATAACATAACTGAAAGTTTTCCAGGATTTTCAGTGTAAAAATTATTGTTGTGATCTGTTGGGAAAACTATGATGTCATTTATCATTGTTTCTCTCCCGGAGGGTTTACTGTTTCTAATGTTCTTCAACAGTATGAAGCTCTATACCAATATGTGTTATTTGTGTTATTATGTTTCACCTGCATAAGGAACTCTCAGATACCTGAAAGAGACACAAGAAACATACAATAACCCCCAACAACATCTTGTTTAAGCTGACAGGGAGTAATGAGGGTTTTTCTAATTCTATATCAAAAGTACTTACGTACACTTAAAATTTCTGAAAATATTTCAAGCTTCCTCTTGGTGAAAAATGTTGTGTCTGCTGCCTTCAACACCACAAATGACAAAGCAGGAACTGAGTTGTCCCTTGGTTTAAAACATTTGTTTTTATGTTCAGAAGTTAATCTTCTGAATTTTAGAAATCTTCAAAATCATTAAATACCTCTATTAAAATTTCTCTGTACGCCATGCAGCTCCACGCTATCACAAAAGAGAG
Source organism: Pezoporus occidentalis (assembly GCF_034315485.1). NCBI lineage: Eukaryota > Metazoa > Chordata > Aves > Psittaciformes > Psittacidae > Pezoporus > Pezoporus occidentalis. The sequence goes on along the minus strand of NW_026915147.1, from coordinate 102,771 downwards.
GGCTGCTTTCAAAGAAAATCTGAAGCCTGAGCTCTAAATGATGAAAGTACTGGCCAGTTACTTTTCTTTGAAATGCAGTCAAGTAGAACGAATACTGTATGTCCTGGAAGAATCTTACCGTGCTAAGATTTCTTCAATCTCTTTAAAAGATTCATACACCTATGCTTGATTTCTTTGATCCCTATAAAATTAAATTACTCCATCAGGAAGGAATTGTACCTGTTTAAGATTTAGTGGAATATGATTTTAATTTTCTTACAGGAGCTGTGCCTGTTAGAACCTATGATCAACAAAATATATGCTACCAGCTTGGATTGCTATAATAGTTGCTGAATATCATGTGTATTACTTTTGAGTTACTGCATAAGAAACAAAAGTACATATTGCTATGTATTTTTTGCTCTCCAGTTAGGATCTGGAAGCTTAACACAAACCTACTTCATCCTCAGTTGTGAATTCACCCACCAATCAGCACCTTTAACAATTTTGTGCTTCCCAGCCCAGCAGTGATACCTTCTGATAAGAAGGGAAAAATAGTATCACTACCCTGACTCACAGCATTGTGCTAATATTGTGCTAATTTAAACATAACAGCATCCACGTAAGAAATATCCATAGAGTTCTATAGCTTCATGAAGAGAAAAATATCAAATATATAAATGATCACAAAAAAGCCATTTCACTGAAATCTAAAAACATCTGAAGACCTTGCAAATTGGTAATATTAAAGTTATACACAAAATTCATGTATTTGATCCAAAAAAAAATTAAAAAATTATGATATTGATCTTCTCTGCTAATAGTTTACTCCTACCAAGAAAAAGAGCTCATATATAAAACTCTTATTACTGAAAAGATGCATAAGCACAAGATGTATTAAATACAGTCTAACCACATTCATTGTCAGAAACACTTCATGGATATTTTACAGATATTGATGGTGTATGCAGTTGATTTGATTTCCTAGATAAAAAGGTCATTGAAATAATACATTCTTCCTGAACTATAGTATGTATTTTGGACCTACAGCATTTCCATATAAACGGACTTCGGGGCTCATGGAAGTCACAGTGCCTCTGAGCAGGTGCAAAGCCTAATACAGAAGAGCCTGCAGGTAGTAATTTGAATCACACGTGTATATGTCGTAGTATCAGAGCCTTATTTTTAACCCAGGAAAAAAAAAACCCACATTTTATTCTGACAGTAGCATGAAATATATCAGCCTTCTGAGGTCCACAGGTCACTTTCTATGCTTGCTGTTAATGTAAAGCACTCATTCATTAATGAATATGGGAAGAGCTGTAAGTTTAATTTTAATGCTGCTTCACAGTTTCAGGCTTTTCAGTGTTTGGTTTGGGTTTTTTTTTTTTTTGTTTTTTTTTTTTCTATTCCAAACTCCTTCTTTATTTTAAGAACTACAGCATGACAGCATACTCCTTTATTCCCTTAACAATCAAACCAGTATTTGATTTAACTTAAGTGGAAATTTGTTCCTTAATGGAAAAAGGTCAATATTATCCCAAAGCAATCGCATTTGACTATACATGTTAGACCTTGTAGAATACATACGGAAACTACATTTCAGTTACTGTTGCTCTTTTCCTTTACTCGCATCAGTCACTGCTGTCTGTATTTCTGTCTTACTTTCCCATGCAGCAAAAGGAAAAGATTTTGAAGTCAAATTCAGATTTTGAAATCACTGTGAACCCCTCTTTTCCCAGAATTAATCCTCCAGCCTATTCTTTTGATGGTGATGGGAACAGCAATCGGAACATCTATTAATAGCAGCAACAGTGACACCCAATGGCCACTTACGAATTATATTTCAAACAGAGCTGTGGGAACGAGGTACCTATTGTCTACCATATGACCCCACAATAAACATGATATTTTAAGTTAATTTGAATTAATCTGTCATTTGGATCAATCACCAAAACCAGCCAAAGATAAAAACGAACTACTAGCAAAGGAAAAGAGCAGCTTAGGGATCTCGTCATACTCAGGAAAAATCATGAATTTATAAGATCACAAGCTGGGACCATTTTCCTAGAAGGCTCAGATAATCTCAGTCAAACACAGATAACCTCTGTCAAACTCCGTCAAAAAATTTAATAATGTCAATGATTCCTATCAGTGGTGGACAAGAAAGCCGCTCAGATTTCCCTGCTCTATACAAGTTTTAAGAACAGGATTGTAAAAGTACAAAAGTAGTTACAGCTTTTCCACCACTGTCTTACCTTGAGGGACTAAATTCTGTATGGAGAAGCAAGTACTTAGAATAACACATGATTTCCACAACAAAACTTCTCTTACAAATATTAAGCATTGCTATTTATGACCACACCTTGATAAATTCCTAGGACATTTCTAGACCAAGACAAAAGAAATAATTAAATGGGTCTATTAATCATCACTGAATCTTCTACTACAAATAAATATATATGGATTACCACTTCAGAGACTAAAGGTTTTGGGTGGGATAAAGGTTTGGGGTTTATTTTGGTTTTCTCCTAATCAGAACTTTTTTGGCAGTAGTTTAGAATGATTTTTAATAGAAGTCAATAGTTTGTGATAGGAAAACAAAGATCAAACAGAGAAATCCTAGAGGAATATGCAATGGAAGACTAAAACATGGAAGTTGTATCTTATTCCTGTCATAAACAAAGGCATTCACTTGAAAAAATCAAAAATACGCAGAAGTGAAAGAAGGTCTTAATTTGTTTTCACCACTTAGAATTATGAGCATATTCCAAGTGTGTAAACCAATGGGAAATTTGGATAGGAGAATGAGGGACTTTTTTCCTAATACAGTCTTATGAAGCAACACAGGGACTGCGAGGCTGCACTGAAAGGTAAGGCATAACTTGAAATCCTCCAATTCCTTCCAGATTTTGTTCAGAAGACCACAACTTTAAAAACTGATATAAATTCCATTATGATCCCTTAAGTCTGTAACCTGCAAAACACACTTAATAGATCTTCACTCAGTGATTTCCAAAGTAAGACAAATCTCAGCATACACCAACAGCTGCTGAGATCTACGGAGATGAAAAGTGTAGCTATATTTTGAAATCCAGGACAATGTAGCAACTGACTTATTTAAATTAATATTCAAAGAGCAAATTCAAGACTGAACACTGGCTTACAATTTTATCACCATTTAAACAGGTATAGAGCAGCACCACCACTTGTCAATAAGTACATTCTGAATTTATCATTTCTTCCCAGATAATTTTGTATTATTTCTTATATATCATGGACACACATTTGAATGAACACCTACTTAAAACTTTTCTTAAGATGAGGACTATTTATTTTATTTATTATTTAATTATTTTTAGTTATTTATTTATTATTTATTTATTTAATTAATTACTTATATTTTAGACTTCTCATGCAATTTATTTTACATCAAATTATTCATGCATTCAGAGTCCACACCCAGCAATATGCTTTTCCCTTATGTCCTGGGTTCAGCTATAGCAGTCATTTTTCTCCTTCTTAGTAGCTGGTGCAGTGCTGTGTTTCTGACTTTCAGCCTGAGAACAGCGGTGATAACACCAATGTTTTTAGTTGCTGCTCAGTAATGTTTAGTCTGACCAAGGACTTTCTGAGTCTCATGCTCTGCCAGGGAGGAGGGGAAGCCAGGAGGAAGCAGAAACAGGACACCTGACAGAAACTAACCAAAGAGGTATTCCATACCACAGCATGTCATGCCCAGTGTATAAACTGAGGGCAGTTACCCGGAAGGGTTAGGTCACTGCTCAGGTTGGGCTGGGTATCGGTCAGCAGGGGGTGAGCAGTTGTATTCTCTTCCCTTGTTATTTCCCTTATCATTATTATTATTGGTGGTAGCAGCAGTGGTTTGTGTTATACCTTAGTTACTGGACTGTTCTTATCTCAACCCATGGGAGATACATTCTTTCTATTCTCCTCCCCATCCCCTGGGAGGGGGGCGATGAAGAAGGGGGAGTGAGCAAGCAGCTACATGGCTGTGGGCTGCTGGCTGCGCCTAAACCATGACAGTTTTTTTTGAAGTCTACAGCACCCGGGATTCCCAGGCTGTCTCCCATCCAAGTACTAACTGAGCCCAACCCTGCTTATGTCCCATGCTCATGTACCGATGCTCATGTACCTCAGAGTCGAGCCACTGAGGAACACCAGAACAGCCAACAAGTGGTCTTGAAAATCATCAAAAATAGCTGAAGTTGAAGTCACAAAATGTATAATCTTAGATCCTACTCACAGTAATAATTTCACAGCAACAGAATCTGTGGATTCTGTGCTGCAGGGGCCATAGCACTGAGCACACCAGATACTAGGGAGAAAATTAACTCTATCCCAGCCAAAACAGGACAAGCATAAAGGTCACTATTACTGAATATTACAGAAGAATATATATTTCACTACTTAGGAAACAGACTCGGCTAGAAATATTGGCATAATTCTCTTCTTTCTTGGCCTTCACTCGCTATTATTTAATTACTCCAGCCTTGTTGAGAAATGTGTAAATTTACCAAGAAAAAGTAAATCTTACACTGTCAAGACCTTTTTGCTTTCAGAAAAAATGGCAGCAAAATGAAGCTCTTTGATGTAGGAAACACTTCCAAGCGTTATTCAAGCTACGGACAGTCTTCCTTTAAAAAATGGGTCAGACTATTAAAGAACACACTGAGCTACCAAAAAAAAAATAAAAATAAAAAAGGCAAGCCTTCTTCTATTCATAAGAACATATTTGATTTAAATGGGCAACTTTCATCTCCAATGTGCTCTGAGAGTTCACTCATTTTCAAAGACAATGTAGGAGTATCTCAGTCCCAGTGAAAAGGTAGCTGAAACTTAAAGCCATCATATTTTTAGATGACTGGTTTTACCATTGGTATGACTCCATAGAAAGAACAACAAAAAACAATGAATCAACAAACCAAACAAACCACACATATTTGAGTATTTTAATCCTAAAGGGCACCATTTTTGCAACAAACACCCCTGAAAAACAGGGCATTATTGCAAGTTGTAGGGTCAGAACAAGGAACTGGGAGAAGACTTGTCAGTACATCTGCTCTCCATAGATATTTTTCAAAGGATATATTCCATACCTCTTAAATGGTCTTCTGTCAATACCAGAGAAGTTTGAATCAACCATCAGAGGTTCAGCTCTAGAGGAGACAAAACTCTATACTCAGCAAATCTTGGGCATCCTTGTTGCAACTGTTCAGTGCAGAGTTTCCTGGAGAGCATTTATTCTTGCTCTCTGTGACATAATTCATTTAAATGTCTGTGAAATACCAGTCCTGAAGGTCCGTGCAAAAATTAGAACAACGGAATCCTACTTGTCCAAATGGACTCTCTTAATAGCAGCAACACCCAGTCCTGGCAGATCTCAGGACCCTCTTCTCCGAGCTGCTGCTGAGGTAAGCATGCTACAAACCCTGAGCTATTCAGAGCTTAGTCCTGAACAGTCCCTAGGAATGATGTGAAAACACATAGTGATGAAGGATGTGAAAACAGCTAGTCTGACAGGACAAGACTTTGTAGCCACCAAGTGGCCAGGGAGTCATTAGAGCTTTCCCCTAGAGGGGAGCATATACCACCCTTTCAAGCATAGATCAGAACATCACTTGATATTTAATAGCACTTCATCCAAAGAAAAAAAACACACTTTGTAGAACATACAGATTCCAATGAATCATCATGACTGTGTGGAAAAATTCTGTATCCAGGAGGAGGACAGCACACAGCAGAAGTGTGCCAGCAGTCCTCAGTACCACATAGAAGGCAACACAGAGCTTAGGAGAATCAATTTTCTTAGACACAAGGGAGAATCTCAGTTGCTCTGCTAACCTGCAGATTTTGGTTCCTTAGACAAAGACACTGAAAAGACATCACCACTTCTTCCTAAAACCCTTCAGGAAGTTTATGTTGAGGCTGAGAATCTGGTTCATGAATTCAGCAAAGCAATCTGCTACTTAATCATATGGAGAAGTTACTGTGGTTCTGCTACTGTTTCAGAAAATAGCCCCATACTCACAGCTGGGACCTACCAGCCCTAACAGCTGTAATCTATAGACTTCTAACATGAATGATGCAATAATTACTTTTAATTTAAATGGCAGTGGGGCCTTTAAAATCCATAAAATGCAATTATTGGTGCTACAGCCTAGATAGTTTTATATTATTGGACATACAGTGTAGCCCACTGCTGTTAAAATGTGTAAGTACTTATGCTGTAAAGAAGTTTATAGAGCAGTTCAGCAAAGTTGTTAGGAGAAGCACAATAATGACTATATATCAAGATAGCCTAAATGGACTGCTTGGAGCAAACCCAGCTGCCAGCAGCATATCTTCCACTGCTACCTATTAGAGTTACCTTCATTATTGCATTTCCGTTTTACTACCATAGTAAAGAATACAAAGTAATTTACAGATCCATACCTTCATTCAATTAAATATGCAATGTAGTTTCACTAGAAGTTCTCCTGTGCTTTAAACTAATGAATCAGACTGTTACGATGTGTGTTCATAAATCCAGCCCACCACCAGCATCTGCTTTCAAAAAAAAAAAAATTTAAAAAATCAAGGTTTAGTAGTTCTGTATTAATATTTCTCCCAACACATAATTTCTTATTTAAATTACAAAGTATTTGAATAATTTCAAGGAACCACTACTGAAAAAAAAAGATTATTTAGACTCTGCTTAAGCTCTTATTTACTTAGCAGGTGTTTCTGCACCAATTAATCTCAATGGCAATTCAGTGCTTTAAATTCAGTGGTTTATATGATCCCTGGATATAACTGACATGCCATCTTGTTAAGTTTTGGAGTGGATTCAAGAGAGTCACTGCACCTTAATGTAAGATTAGTATTATCTTCATATACCCATTATTATTTCAGTAGAAGGTATTTCAACATACACTGTTATTTCTTTAGAGAACCCTGGAAGATACTACTAGAAGAGAGAATCAAATGGCTATTCATCAGTTGGCAAGGAGGACTGTAAGAATTTATCTACCTCTAAATATAAAATTAATTGCTCATAGCCCTTCATTATTTATTTACATTTTAGTACATGCAAAGAAATGACCTTGTATGTCTCATCCAGACATTAGAAACTTCTGTGGTTTACAGCTAAGTAAAAAATTGTGATAGGAGTATAAACCCTGTTTCTGGAAAGTTTATACACTTAGAAACATACAAAACATCTATAATAAACGTATTTAAAAATTAATTTACTTCTGTGCATTTGTATAAGATTTCAGCCCATTCAGACAGTCATAATTACTCTAAAGTCACTCCCTCAACAATATCTACAAAAACTGTTCAGCAAGGAAATTATGGACAAACCATTAACTGTGAATATTCACTCTTTATTGGTTTTGACTGAACATGAAAATTTCATATTAAGATTTTCCTTATTAGAGATATCCAAAACTAACGTGGCAGCAATTCTTCCCAAAACAGATATGCTGTAGCTGCTGCTACTAATGACTGAAGAGTGGTAGTTCAGGCTGCTTTGCAAATTTTTTCATAAATACAAAATATTAAAGATTTAGTTCCAATTATTTAGGAGTTAATAAGGTCATTTTATTTACACTTTCTATGGCACAGTGTGAGCTAGTAGTCCTACCAGTACATTAATATTGCTAGAGATATCACTGGATTACTAATAGCAGGTGAACATCTAAAGTCTTATAGTACTCGTAGAATAAAGTGTTTAAAAACTGAGACTAATTTTCAGTTTCAACTAAACTTTCAACTAAAGGGAGATGACCAAAGGAAAAGAAAAGAAAGATGCTCATACTTGATCCCTGTCTTGCAGCAAGTAAGAAATTATAGCTTGTGCAGGCTTATTCTCAACAGAACTAATTTTCTGTAAAATGCATTTTTCCCAGTGAGTGAACACTAGCTAAAAGTTGAAGGTTTAAAACTGACAAAGAAACATACAAGCAAAAAAAAATTCCAAGGACAAAACTTAGTCTAGTTCAATTACTGCAAGAGTTTTAAAATAACATTTTTAAATTCACTTTAAAAATACATTACTTTACTGATATTGACATTTCAGACCAGCAACACAACATGGGAAAACTTTTGTGAAAACTTTTGTAGAAACTTTGCTTCATAATTTGTTTAGTGATAATGTAATATAATGTAATTATGATAATAAAAGAAATGTCTTGTCCTTCCATAGCACAGAAGTCAATGGGCATGAGGAAAACTTTGCTCTCTTTGGACTTGCAAGTCAAAAATAAAATGGCAATAATATCTTTCAAAACTCTGCTCTTTAGCTTGTCTTAACCACAGGGAATCCTAATATCCTCCTCCATCTAGCTGAAATCCTGACAAGCATCAAGGAGACAATATGTCACACAACAAACATGTTAAAGCAGCAAGAGCTGCTTTGCAAGATATATTTATCTATATTAATACCTATGTACACATATACAGAAACAAAAGTGAAAATTATTAGCCATTAGAAACTCTGCATGAACTAATAGCATTCTGCATTATTAACTTCTCTATAAAACATAATTTCTTTCTCATACAACATACCAGATGTCCTTGATGCACTCTATTCTCAGGAAGTCAGGACCTCTGAATAAATACGTATTCCAGTGCTGCAGTCATAATCTATTAAAAAAAAATGCAAGTGAAAGGAGATCAAAATTACCCTACCAAAAAAAAAGATGTTTGTATTTCATTAATTTCTTTATTCAAAAATCTTGGAAACTGTCCTTAAAATGTCATTGATAGCAAAAGGTGAATGTTGGGAGGAAGCTAAAGTTTAAATTTTAATGTACACAGCCCTGTAAAAAATTTATTCGTTAATGCACAAAATGCAAAAAGAAACCTCAAGCTCTAAGCTCATATTCACATGTATTTGTACTTCATAAGTAGTCATATTGCAGAGAATAAAAAGTGTTTTTCTGCACAACCCAGGGTATCACAACCTGAACTTATACAGATAATGCAACTGAAATCTTTTATAGAATTATCTCTGGCAGTGCCATTTTAGTGCTTACTAAATTTCATGCTATGCAACAAAATTAAGCAGCAGCCTTACATAATGTTTTGTTTTTCTGTCAGATGCTGATAGAATAAGGAAATGAAGGATACGACATGATCACAGCAGTGAAATAAACGTCTTTGAAAAGAGTTGCAAGCCCTATATTGCAATACCCATTATGGTTTCTTGATAAATTCTTTTCTTCAGATAGCGTAGTATGATACATTATGATACAATGGGATGAAATGTGATCATGTGGAGTCCAAGTATAAAAGCATTCTGGTCAGTTCCTGGATGTCCCATTCCAATCTCAGATCTGTTTTGTGACCTCTGTGCCGCCTTTTCGTCTGAATGTTTTCTACTTAATGTAAGTCCACAAGAATCTCTCTGGTGACTGGCTTAATTCCTGCCTTTATATCTATGGCACCAGAACAGAGCACTAACTTTATTCTTATAGTGCTGTCTTTCAACAGAAATGTGCCTTCCTTTGTCAGTGTTTTCTTTGGCAGCCCAACAAACTGGGACATCCGAGTATCAAAAACAAGTTCCCATATCCTTCTTTCTAGATTTTGCTTTACTACTTGAACACTGAACCAGGCATATCGTGTTCAGCTTCAAACAAAAATAGCAGGATATTTTCTCATAAGCTCAGTGGTTTCAGATCAGCTATAAGGCAAAAGCAGACTAGACTGAACAGACTTTCTCTAATTTGAAGCAACTCTGCTGTTCAGTTTGTTAGATGTTACAGTAAAAGTAAAGCAATTACTTTTACTATACCTCCCTCTCAACCAGGACAGAATCGTTTAATAACACTTTCGCATTTTTACACATCAAGTTCAGCATAGATCTTCCATTACAAAGTAGCATTTTATTGCATTTTGTCTATCAAAAACCACAATTTGGTTGGGTATGCTATGAAGATCAAGTCAATGAGAAGACTGCCAGGGACTATATTTGCCATATCATTTTCAAAACCGATAGGAAAACGGGAAATATGGGAGGTGTTTCAATATGAATTCTTCTATGACTAGATATACTGTAATCTTATGGGATAGAAATACTACTGTATATTCTAAAAGAAAGAGAAGGGCCAAAGATTTTAAAATTGTAATATGGATTTTTTTCTTTTTTTTTAAAAAACCACAAAAAAACAAACAACATATGGGTAATTTTGTAGGGCTTTTGTAATTTCCCGGGCCAGTAAATAAAATCATTATATTAAAGATGCTTGCTTTAGGTGGAAATTTTCCAGAACAAACTCATTAATCTGTCTAAGACTTTGCTCCTATTCCCATCTTTTCTAACATTAAGTGCATCACTTGATTTGAGACAATACAAAGATTTCATTATCACTCATATCAAACTTATTTGCATAGCTGTTGCTAACATAAAAAATGAGTGTAAAGAAAAAAACTATAACACATTGAGTGCACTTATGCGTAGAGTGCATATTCCAAGGAGTTACAGATGCTTCACATTCCCAATATGCAACAAACCCAATGCTACACAAATTATGTAGGTTACATATAATCACTATTCCTGTCCTTATGCTAACCCCAAGCACACTGGGAAGGACAGAAATTCTTTCTTGCTCAAGGGTATTAAAAAAAATGGATTTCATTCAATTCAAATAATAAAATACTTTTGCGTATTTGCTCCTTCAGTTTTTAAACCAGAAGGAACTTTCATTTTGGTGCTTTCTTTGTTGACAATTCAAGTGATATCAAATAAAAAGTTAAGTCCAGCAATGACATCCCATATGCAAATCAAATGGAGGGAAAAAACCCACAAGCATTTCAGAAGACATTAAAGTACATTTAGCTTGTAATAGTAAAATTCTTAACAGCAGGCATTTACTAAGAAATAATCTCCTCAGTGGTTAATGGTCCAAGATGCAGCTCAGGACCATTAACTCCTCCCAGCTAGTAATTAACAAGAATCCAACTGTGATTAAGAATCATTCATTGAGCTCTTTTGATGCTAAGTCACCTTCTTCACATTCAAACGTTAAAGCACAAGGAATGTAGCTTTTCTGTTTCTTCAATTAAAGTTTAGAGAAAGAAGAATCACTGCCCACAAAGAATCATCATCATTAAGCTGTCAAAATTTGCAGCTCACTAAAATAAACTTCCTTCTTGATATATCCAGGGCACATATGCCTGATCCAAAACAGCTAACCAGGAGCTAGCGCAGAGGATTGAAGGTGAAAAAAAACTATATTCCTAATAGTCAGGTTCAGATCATTTAGTAAAGAAAAATGGTTAGAATCCATACAGGTTACCTCCCACTTAATTGTAAGACATACTTTCTCTAGGAGATGAGGGCAAAAATCCACCAAGTTTTACCACATCCTTAATACATAGTCTAGGAGAGGTCATTTACGGTGATCATAGGATCACAGGCTTGAAAGGTCTTCTGGAAGTCATCTAGTCTGACTTCCTATTCCAAATCCTAATTCAAAAATTACACCAATTTGCTAAGGTTTTTAAAGTTTTTTAAACCTTCACGGGTTCACAGCCTCTCACAAAATCTTTTTATATTCCTTAGAATGTGTGTTTCAGATGCCCCCTTATAGAACAACAGCAGAAAACCCACTTTCATCCATTTTTATTCCTGTTTCAATAGGTTATATAAGCATAAACAGTCACAAGTTAAATAAGATTATGCAATGTTAAATGATAGATGAACAAATTTACATCATGACTCAGTCACGTACAGCACTAATGCTCACCAGATTTTCCACCCTCCGCACCATCATTCCACTGACGTGTACGGAGCTAGCACAAACTCCGTCACCTACAATCAGGAGGTCATCCCTTCATCCTTTCCCTCACTCACCCCTTCACCCCACACCTTGGTTTCTCCCTTCAACAACCATTTATTTTTGCCAGCATGTTTTGGTCAGAAAATCAAATCAGAGAAGTGACTATTCATCTGAGATGCAGGTGTACTGTTGGGGAATGTGACCACTGAAGCTTGAAGTAACTGCAAAACTGCAGCCTTGCCCCATATGTCCTTCAATACTGGACTGAATCTCTTTGAACAGGAAAGGTGCTTTCTCCTGATTCCCAGTCTCTATGTACTATATAATAAATATATTATATCATGATCTAAAAGTAGCATGTAGATTTACCTTATATATGACAACGATCAACATCCTTCTAAATATTCTCATTGCTTTGAAGTATTATTTTGAAGGAGGCACTAGACTACATTTCTGAGATTTTGGTAATTTTCTGCTCCATAAAGTGAAAGTTTTAGATTGATTTCAAACAGAAACAGACCAAAAGTTGGGATAACTGCTAAAGTTTTAGATGTCTGTGGGAAAAAATTCTTGTATACCATGTCCAAACCAATTTTTGTTGGTTCAAGATCAAATGATTTTGAAAACAAAAAGTAACCTTGTCATTTATACATATATTTTCTTTTTCTGTCTTCTGGGACACAACTCTTTACTTCAGCATCCAGATCAAGTTTATGGTAATGTATACTGCCAAAGCCTTAGAGTCAAAATAACTGAGGAAAGTAAGTGTGTGGAAGACCAATTCCTCTTGTAAGTAATAGAGGAGCCTACAAGGAGAGGTGCTATGCTAGTTGTCTTGCTCACCAACAGGGAAGGTCTGGTGAGGAATGGGAAGCTCCAGGGCAGCATTGGATGCAGCGATCATAAGATGGTTGAGTTTGAGATCCTCAGGACAGTGAGAAGAGCGTGCAGCAAGCTCACTGCCATGGACATCAAGAGAGCAGACTTTGGCCTCTTCAGGAACCTGCTCAGTAAGGTTCCATGGGATATAGCCCTAGAGGGTAGGGGGGCCCAAGACTGTTGGTTGATATTCAAGGATCACCTGCTACAAGCTCAGGAGTGTTGCATCCCAACTAGAAGGAAGTGCAGCATGAGGGCCAGGAGACCTCCTTGAATGGATAAGGAGCTGCTGAGGAAAATTAGATGCCAGAAAAGGACTCTTCATCATGGACTGTAGTGATAGGACAAGAGGTAATGGGTTTAAACTGAAACAGGGGAAATTCAGGTTAGATATAAGGAGGAAGTTCTTTACTGTGAAGGTAGTGAGGCACCGCAACAGGCTGCCCAAAGAAGTGGTGAATGCTCCATCTCTGGCAGTGTTCAAGGCCAGGTTGGACAGAGCCTTGGGTGATATTGTCTGCCCATGGCAGGGGGGTTGGAACTGGATGATCTTAAGGTCCTTTCCAACCCCAACTACTCTATGATTCTACAAAAAGAAAGATGCTCATTTGCAAAATACATCAACAGGATTGCCAATGAAATTCTGACTCCAGATTGTTTATATGGTGTAGGAAGTGGAATGAACACAGCTTAAAATTCAGATAAATCACTGGGCATGCTGTGTGGGTTATTAAAAAAATCTTGCTTTGACTTATTAACTGAGCACATCTTATTGGGAGCTTCAACAGAAAATAAATATGGAACACCAAGACGTCATTGTCACAGAAATGTATTTCCAATCATGCTTTACATGGTTGTTTTACAGACACATTGTTGTTTCTTTTTATTGTCTGTTTCACTGCATGTTATTGTATGCAATTGTATGTGTTGTATTTTCTCCTAAAAGTAAAGTTGTGTTTCTTTTTTTTTTTTTATGGAAGATGAAATTGAAAAAATATTAAAGCAAGAATGTTTGCTGGAGATGGAGCATATTCAGCCTTTCCCCTTCAGCACATTCCCTTATGTAAGGAATCATTCAGTATTTCTTGCTCAGGGAGACTGGAGGTACCAGGCTTGCAGACACATAGCTCCAAGTGTGAGGAGCCATGCAATCATGTTAGCATGGTGCTAAGCCTGAGCTACAATTGAGCTTATTAACTTGAGTTTGACATCACACTAATTAAAGTCATATATCCTTTGGTCAAATCAGAACATGAGCAGAGCTAGTTTCCAGCTGCTTGCTACACACCATGACAATGTGTTCATTTGTTAGGACAATTAGCTGGAAGGCAAGAGATGTGTATTCCTGCTCCAGTTATCAGAGAAATGTAATTAGTTTGAATACAATTAATGAGACTTCACCAAAGGCACATCTTCAAGCATCTAGAGAAGTTTGCAAGCAGATACTGTGGTGCCTCTAGACTTTGTGCATTTCCTGAGAGAGACAACAGTCACTAAGGGATCTCATGAATCTAAAATTTGGACTTCTGTCCTAAACACAAACTGCAGAACCTGCCTCTGGATCAGTGCTACCAGCTTTGTGCAGACACTGCACTCCTCTCAGACTGAATGAGTGTGGTTGAATGGGCTGAATGGCTTTTTGAAATGGGCAAAGGTTTTTCTGAAGTACACCAGCAATTAAGCCATTACAGCAATAAAAAACCTACTTCCATGTTTTTATTGTTTTTCATAAGCGATCAACCAGCCTTCTTGTAGATGTGATATGCACAACTGGCATGAAAGCATGAAAATTAAAACAAATCTATCACTGTGACCCAGGACAAAGACATACCATGGTTGCCCCCAGTGGTGTTAAAAGCCCACATAATATTTTCACAAGCAGAACATGAGATGACTGGGCAAGTTGCATTGAAGAATGGAAGAAAGATTCTCAGATCAAAACACATGTATCTCTTCTCTAACTTCGCCTTGTGATGTGGAAGCACAGCGTAAAATGGAGCCTGATCTCCATTCAAAGGTATAAATTTATCCCTCCTGGGATGGCTTGAAAAATGGTGAATGACAACAGCCATTAATGAACTTGGTTAGAAAAAACACATTACCAGCAATACCATCTCCTAGCTCATTACTATAACTCAGCTCTGTGGTCATGTTATTTCACAGCGAAGTCCAACACCAGCAAAAATATCTCCATAGTACGCAGAGGTTTTTCTAGACATTCTCTAACTTGATTGCATTTGCAGTAAGCTGAAGATAAAGAAAGGAGATTATAGAAGATACAAGGGGAGGAACTGAGTAAGGGGAAAACCCCCCAAACTATGCACATAAAGAATGCAGTGGCTCATCTCACTGTTCTGAGCATGGCAGAAATAGCTACAGATTTGTACTTTCTTGTCACTTTAGGGCTTGTTATGGCAACCCTAACAATTATTTTCATAGAATCATAGAATGGTTGGGGTTGGAAAAGACCTTACAGTCCTATGTGATCTTAAGGTCAGCCAGTTCCAACTCCCTGCCACGGGCAGGGACATCTTTCACTAGAGCAGGTTGCACCAAGCCCTGTCAAACCTGGCCTTGAACACTGCCAGGGATGGGGCCGACACAGCTTCTCTGGGCAGCCTGTTCCAGTGCCTCACCACACCCACAGTGGGATTTTTAATGGGATGCATGTCTGAATACAAAAATGTTACAGTGCCCTATAAATGGTGTCTGTAGCCTGTCACCACCAGATTTAATTTGACTTCTAGCATGTATTTCCAGTGATCAAAGTAACTTTTTTAAAAGCTCCAATTTAAGAAAATATGTTTTCTATCTGTTCACCCAAGACCTGAAATAGGTTAAGTACTTGGCATTCTGAAAGGTTTACCATTTTCTCTAAAATAAACTTCAGTATTATGTATAAAAATAGATTATAACATAGGACTTGTGTTTGTTAAATTTCTACACTGATGGACCCTCGAAAAATTCAGCCTCCCAGTTTCCACTGCTAATGCAGCAAACCAAACCTTTTGAATCCTTGCCAAGCATGCAATTTCACTGTGATGCCTTCCATAGCCTCTCAAGAGCCATTTGGCCCTCCCAAGCATTCTGTGCCCAGCAGAGGCTCAGCTTTATACTGGATGTGTGGACACAAGTGCTGCACGAAGCATCTGGCAAGACTTTTGGCACTGGGGTATTGTTGAACTGTACTCCAGTACAATTACATTTTCATTTGTCAAGGAAAAAAGGCAGAAAACCTTTTTAACGTGCTGCGCCTGACATGGCATGCTTCAGATTTGGCTCCTTTTTAGTCTGTGAAAAAATAAACCTAATCTTGTAAGAAGGTTTTTAGGGCTAGACAACTCAGTAAGAATTAGCAGGAAAAATTAAACACATGAATCCAAGACAAGTACTATAGAAGGCAAAGGGTATCTTGTACAGGCACATAATTCTTTAAAAGGCAGACTCTGCAACAGGGTTGCATTGGAAATGTCAAAAAAGTCATCATCATCATCCCTTTCTGTCTGTAGAGGGAACAATAAGATTTAATGGTTACTGCTGTATTGCTCTGCATCTGATGCTGACAGTTAGAATTTTACTTTCATTTTAATTTTCTGCTGCCAGTATGCTAATCTCAGCAATTTTATTTGCTGCTTGAAGAAATAAACTCCCATTAGGATAATAATTTTAAGAGAGCCGAAACTGCTTTCAATTTTATTGTTTGATGATGTAGTCACTGAAGTGCAGATAATACAATGACTTAGAAGCATATGGGGGAAGGGGAGAAGGGGACCTCAATGCCCATTTATCTATCCCAATTCCTCTTACTCTCTTAATATCCTTTCTGAAAAGAAATTATTCACTCAAGAACAACTAAGCATGGTTCCCTTTGACAACAACAAATACACATTTATTTGCCAGGTAGAAGAATCACAGGCAGCTTTGCTTTATAACACAGGCTGAAGTTTAGGATCCCTGAGAATGTCTACATTGAAGACTTCTACTCACCTAAAGTTGCCTGAACAAGCATAAAAGTTGAACTGTTAAATAAGTTAGTCCATGCAGGAGCTTCTACCTTCAGTATTTAAAACGTAGCTCAGTTACCTCTAAATTTTGCTGCAGTTGGACATATAAATAGCCCTGTCAGGCATCTCATTAAGTTGCTTTATTTTTCAGATTGCTGAGGACACAAAACTTTTAGCAGAACTTCCTCTGAACACTCTGAAGTGTCTCCATATGAAACACAGGGCTCCTTCTAGCAATGCTCATGTTAAAATATGTCATATGTGGATCTCCTAATAAAGTTCTCCTACCACCTACAAGTGATTTTTTTTCAGTATGCTAAAAAGACATTATTGTATGGGCAAATATTAACAAACGTAATCAGCACAACTTCCTAATGGTTTTGATTCTTTAAATCTAAAAGTAATGAATTCTCTCCATTTCTAATTTCCCTGTAAAGAACATGTGAGATACTGCTACTTTATAAATGAAATTTTAAAATTGAAATGAAAGGCAAATATTTTGCTTGCCATAAATAATGGCAGAAAAAAAAAAAGATATTACAAGATAAATCTGGTAACCATTACCTTCTGCTTTATTCATTTCAGTATGAAAATGAAGGACAACAAAACATATAGTGAATGCACCAAGCAATCCATGCAAACTGGTACAAACTCCACAGGCAAATGAAATAACATTCAACTTAAGTCTGAATCTATTCAAACAACAGAGTCTTATAAATGATATACTATAGCCCTTTCACCATGTGTATAAAAAGATTTCAGTTTTACCAGAGAGCACATTGTGACAGCATTGAGCCCTACTCAACTGAGACAAAGTCAGCTGGTTCTGCTAGTGATTTATAAACCATACTACTTGCAGAGAATATCTCAATATAAAAAACAAAACAAAACAAACCTGCACAAGCCAACAAATGGAAGAATTAACTGAATCACTTCTGTCAGTCTAGTTTAGGTTATTAATTCTTGAGAATCTTTAAACTAGATGTGTTGGGGGAGGGGAGCATCATTCCATTCCAACACACCCAGTCAGTTGCCAGCACCTATAATAAATGCTCAGAGCAATGTAGAGATATCCCAGCTGCTCCAGCCAATGAGCCGGCTTCAGTTGGAGCTCGGCTCAGATGCCTCTATACAAATGCCAGTAGCATGGGGAACAAACAAGAGGAATTAGAAATGTGTGCACGTCTACGGGGGTATGATACAATAGGCATCACAGAAACATGGTGGGATGGCTCCTATGACTGGAGTGTTGGAATGGAAGGTTACAGGCTCCTTAGAAAAGACAGGCCTGGCAGGCGGGGAGGGGGAACTGCCCTTTATGTTAGGGATAGGCTGGAGAGTATGGAACTCTGTCTGGGGACAGGTGAGCAGCCAACAGAGAGTTTGTGGGTCAGGGTTAAAGGGAGAACAGCTATGGGAGACATTACTGTGGGGATCTGTTACAGACCACCTGATCAAGGAGAACCTGCGGATGAGGCACTCCATAGACATATAGGAAAAGCCTCACGCTCGCAGGCCCTTGTTCTCATGGGTGACTTCAACCACCCTGACATGTGTTGGAAGGACGATACGGCCCGGCACAAGCAGTCCAGGAGGTTCCTCGATTGTGTAGAAGACAAATTCCTTCTGCAAGTAATAGAGAAGCCGACAAGGAGAGGTGCCATGCTTGACATTGTGCTCACCAACAGGGAAGGGCTGGTTGGAAATGTGACTCTCCAGGTCAGCCTTGGATGCAGCGATCATGAGATGCTCGAATTTGAGATCCTCAGGGCAGTGAGAAGAGCGTGCAGCAAGCTCACTGCCATGGACTTCAGGAGAGCAGACTTTGGCCTCTTCAGGACCCTGCTTCGGAAGGTTCCATGGGATACAGCCCTAGAGGGTAGGGGGGCCCAAGACTCTTGGTTGATACTCAAAGATCACCTGCTACAAGCTCAGGAGTGTTGCATCCCAACCAGAAGGAAGTGCAGCAGGAGGGCCAGGAGACCTCCTTGGGTGGATGAGGAGCTCCTGAGGAAAATTCAATTGAAAAATGAGGCTTATAATAAGTGGAAGCAAGGACAGGTGGCCTGAGAAGAGTACAGGGATATTGTCTGAGAAGCTGGGGACCGGGTTAGGAAAGCTAAGGCCCAGTTAGAATTAAACTTAGCTAGAGGTATTAAAGATAACAGGAAGGGATTCTACAGGTACATAGCAAATAAAAAACAGACTAGGGAGAATGTAGGCCCCCTCAGGAAGCTCTCGGGAGAACTGGCTACACAGGATTTGGAAAAGGCTGAGGTTCTGAATGACTTCTTTGCCTCCATCTTCACTAGCAAAGGCTCTGACTGCACCACCCAAGTCTTGGAAGGCAGATGCAGGGACTGTGAGAATGAAGACCTTGCACCCCCTGTAGGAGAGGAACTGGTTCAAGACCATCTTAAAAATCTGAACGTGCACAAGTCCATGGGACCTGATGAAATCCATCCGCGGGTCCTGAAGGAGCTGGCAAATGAAGTTGCGAAGCCGCTGGCCATCATATTTGAGAAATCATGGCAGTCAGGTGAAGTTTCCGATGACTGGAAAAAGGGAAATATAACCCCCATTTTCAAGAGGGGGAAAATGGATGAGCCGGGGAATTACAGACCAGTCAGTCTCACCTGTGTGCCTGGCAAAATCTTGGAGCAGATTCTCCTCGAAGGCATGCTAAGGCACATGAAAATCAAGAAGGTGCTTGGTGACAGCCAGCATGGCTTCACTAAGGGGAAATCCTGCCTGACCAATTTCGTGGCCTTCTATGATGGGGCTACTGAACGGATGGACAAGGGTAGAGCAGTTGATGTCATCTACCAGGACTTGTGTAAAGCGTTCGACACTGTCCCACATGACATCCTTGTCTCTAAATTAGAGAGACATCAATTTGATGGATGGACCACTCGGTGGATAAAGAACTGGCTGGATGGCTGCATACAAAGAGTTGTGGTCAATGGCTCAATGTCTGGCTGGAGACCAGTAACGAGTGGCGTCCCTCAGGGATCGGTGTTGGGACCAATCTTGTTTAACATCTTTGTCGCTGACATGGACAGTGGGATTGAGTGCGCCCTCAGCAAGTTTGCCAATGACACCAAGCTGTGTGGTTCAGTTGATACACTGGAGGGAAGGAATGCCATCCAGAGGGACCTTGACATGCTTGTGAGGTGGGCTGATGCCAACCTTATGAAGTTTAACCATGCCAAGTGCAAGGTCCTACACCTGGGTCAGAGCAATCCCAGGCACAGCTACAGGTTGGGCAGAGAAGAGATTCAGAGCAGCCCTGCGGAGAAGGACTCGGGGGTGCTGGTTGATGAGAAAATGAACATGAGCCGGCTTCAGTGTGCCCTTGCAGCCCAGAAAGCCAACCGTATCCTGGGCTGCATTAAAAGGAGCATGACCAGCAGGTCGGAGGAGGTGATCCTGCCCCTCTACTCTGCTCTGGTGAGACCTCACTTGGAGTATTGTGTGCAGTTCTGGTGTTCTCAACATAAAAAGGACATGGAACTGTTGGGAGAAGTCCAGAGAAGGGCCACGAGGATGCTCAGGGGACTGGAGCACCTCCCGTATGAAGACAGGCTGAGAAAGTTGGAGCTGTTCAGCCTGGAGAAGAGTGGAGTGGAGCCTCATAGCAGCCTTCCAGTATCTGAAGGGGGCCTATAGGGGTGCTTGGGAGGGACTCCTCATTAGGGACTGTAGTGATAGGACAAGGGGTAACGGGTTAAAACTTAAACAGGGGAAGTTTAGGTTGCATATAAGAAGGAAATTCTTTCCTGTTAGGGTGGTGAGGCACTGGAATGGGTTGCCCAGGGAGGTTGTGAATGCTCCACCCCTGGCAGTGTTCAAGGCCAGGTTGGATGAGGCCTTGGGTGATATGATTTAGCGTTAGGTGTCCCTGCCCATGGCAGGGGGGTTGGAACTAGATGATCTTAAGGTCCTTTCCAACTCTAACGATTCTATGATTCTATGAGAAAGAGATGAACTTAATCACTGTGCTTACACCAACTTTAGTATTGCCAGTTATGTACACAAGGGATAACATGTTGAATTGCACTTATTTCAGTACCAAATGCCATCATAAGACAATACACAAAACACAAAGCTCTCCCAAACACTGAAATTGAAGAGTATGTTCCAAAAGGCACATTAATATGCAATTATATGTATACAAGGTATTACACAGAATGCCCACTCCACCAATCACACAAGTTTTTTCCAGATTCATGTCTGTAGCAATTCCATCTCTTCTTTCTTTGGCTTCTCCTGAAATTGACTTCATGGCATAATAATCTTCATTAACAAATAGCATATAATAATATATTCTAGCTGAGGAGGAAAACCACCAGCACGAAGCTAGCTGAATATAAAAACACCTAATTGAAATGCGTATAGATCTTTTTCCCTGCTTATTCATTATATTATCCTGGGAGTATACCTCTTGGTTGGTACATATTCTGCTCTTGAGCAAGTTTTATCTTCATCAATACTAAGTATTTTGATTAAATAATACATGCTAATATGCCTATATGTTGCCTATATGTTTCCAACTTTTCATTTTTTATGTCGCTATTGTATGTAGCTTGCAAAGATGTGTCTTACTTCTCGCGTCCAGGACAGATGTTCTACTGAATCAAATTCTATCCAGTCCATACTGATTTCCATTATATTTTATTGTTAACAAACTGTTGCTCTGTAGCTTAAGGGCTTTAACATCGACATCAAACCATCCTATTATGAGACACACTTTCTGGCCCAGCAGGGATATCTCCATAAATGTTTCATGCAGTGATCATAGAAACTGTTCATTTGGGGGTTTGAGTTTTACAGAAGTTTAGAATTTAGAAGTTACCATGTTGTTCCAAACAGCTTTACATTTGTTATTTTAATTAAAAGTGGGAGGAAAAAAAAAGGAGACTTTTCTCAATTAATGCATGCAGTCTCCGGCAACAGCCTTCTTACCTGCTTAAGTACTACTGAAAAAAAAACAAACCAAAACAAAGCACAAAACACAAAAAAATCCAAACCAGAAAAAAAGGAAAAAACAACCCAAACCCCACCATACAACTATGCATAGCAAAGAATACAGAGCTCAATCAGTTTAGTAAATGGAACTGTTATTTAACAACATTGTGCATTCCACACAATCCCACACATATGTATCATCCCAAATGCATCCATTACAGCAATTGTTTTAGAATAGCTCGGTCCTGAACTGACTTACAAAAGCTTCAACATCACTTTAAATCAAGCACATCTTTAGTACAGCATGCACACTGTACAAGTTCAAAGGGGAAAATAGAAAATAAAAACACTTAGCATCTACTACTGATTGGCTGAATTCTTACCTGCTTAGTCATCTGGAACATTGCTCTTGCACCCTGAAGTTTTTTTATATGGCATGTTTGGATAGCAGTCTTTTCTCCAGTAGACCACTGTACACTGAGTTGTTTGAATGCAATGCAGGAAAAGCAGAAAGCATGTATTGTTTGCTTTTCACACATAATCTCACATGGGGTTTTTTTTCAGTTTGCATGCCTTGAAATCAAAAAAAAAAAAAAGACAAAACAAAACAAAAACCAGACTGATACATAATACAGGGAAACTTTCATTGCTTTAGTCAATATCCCAGAACCTAGTTTGAGGACTGCTCCCTGGCAACTGTGTAAAGCACTTCAAAGGTTGCATGGGAGACCAAGTAACAACATACAAAAAAACTATAGAGTGGCTTCCTACATTGGCTGGGCTAAGAAATTGAGTTCTCTTCAGCACCTTAGTGCCTGACTCTCACTAATAAACAGGAGGACAACTTAGACATGGATAATTTTCAAACTTGTCAAAGCTCAGGGGTTAGTTCTCGTCACATACATAGCCTCAAATTCTTGAGTAATAAAGAAAAAGCTAAACAAAATACCTACTTAACTATTCCCTGGACTGCAACTTCACTATTCAAAAAATGACCAAGATGCTTCAGCTTATTAGCAAATAAAGGCAACACAGAGTGCTTTTTGAAATATACTGATTAAAAAAATATAATTCCAAAGGCTCTGAGGTAGACTTTCCATAACAGCTCAGGTATTTGAGAAAACAGGAATGCCCCAAAAGGTTGTAATAAGTCCTACTGAAAAATGCAGGATGATCCACGAAGTAGGAAAGACTTATACAGCAACTGAATTATAACATCTAATCGCTTATGTAATTGTTTTTAATAGCTTTGTCTTTCTTATGGGCTTCATGCTTTAAATGACAGCATATGTTTTTCTGAAGGCATGAACATGGTGAGAAAACCATTTCATGGTAGCATCCACTGCCTTGGTAGCTCAGAGTTGCTTTATATCCCTTTCCTTACAAATATTTTTGCATCTGCTTAGTTTCAAATTTACAGATACTTTGAAAGTTAAATGATTACATGATTAAAGTTAAACATTTCCACACAGAGAGATAGGATCAAAACACTAGGCAAGACCTTTTACACCTATTCCAGTGAACAGGGTGTGCAAGACAGTTATTCAATAGTAAATGCCTGGTAAAACTAGTACCACTATGAAGTCCGAGCCCTAACTGAATTAAATCTAAATGAACCTGAAATTTGTGTTATCTTGAAGCTTTTTAAATATAAAAATAATTGCCTGTATTACTCTCAGTATTGGTTAGTGCAGGTTAAACCAAAACCCATTTTGTTACTCACATCTTAGCAAATACTTTTGAAAGAATAAAGTTGCTTTTTAAAAATCTTAAAATTCTCCCTTTTTCTGGGAGTAAGACAAGAGCAGAGAGGTATGTGGTCGCACAAGAAAGCAATCAAAAGCTGTATCTAAGTGAAAGGAAAGCAAAGATTTTTACAGAAAGCAGCTGATTGATGAGTTTGGATCAACCAAGCCTATTTTGCTGTGGCCGTGTCCTACATCAGCAGCACAGCTTCCAGCCTTCCCAGTGCTGTCTCACTGAGCATCTACAAGCAGCAGTTGCTCCTCCAGATCTACATGCAATCATCTGGCTGACCTTTAGCTCTAAAAGGGCCGATGGCTGAGTTATAATTTTCTTTAGTGGATCTCACTACAGAAACTTCAGGCATTCATTTCTGCTGAAGTTTCATGAATTTTTCTAGAAGTTCTACAATTTGTGTTGTTTTTGTCCGTCAAATTTCATACAGAATCATTCAGAGCCAAAAATTTCTCAAGGAGGACATGGAGAAAATCTTAAACAAGAAGGAAACTGACAAGGATATGTCACATTTGTCTTTTTTTTTTTTTTTTTTAAACGTAAAGTTAAAGAGATTCTTCATTGCAGTGTTGTTGCAAACAATGGGGCACCCACAGAAAAGCAGAGCCATGCTCAAGAGAATGTTTTTAAAGATCAAACCCAGCTAACTTGAAAAGAAACATTGCCCTATTACCCAGTAATCCAAAAATCACAAAAACTAGACTAGCATATATGCATATGAAAGACATGGCCTTACAAGAAGGCAAAACATTTTTACAGCATCAGAAACTTGAAGCTCTTTAAATTGCATATAATGCATTTCTTTTCTCCTAGCTATTCCACTACATATGGTAATTTGCAAACAGTACCAGATTTGTTTCCAGGGATTGCTTCCAGGAGGTTATGCTCCTAGGCAATCATCAGCTGTACGTCCTTGTGTTCCCATAAGCACAAATAATTGATTTTCAAGCATGTCAGATGAAGGTCACTGACTTTGACTAGTATGAAATACAATGGCAATGTAAGCTTCTTCATCTCCTGCATGCATTTCCTTTCATGTGTCAGATTTTCAGCCCTCATTTCCTTTGTCTCATTTTATATCTCCTGTTCCAGCATGTTTATTTGCCAATATCTTGCTGGAACAGCTTCAGTTCACTTATTGCAGGTGTTTTGGAGCCTTCTTTATGTGTAGCCTGACAGTTTGCCATTCAAACAAATGACAACAGATGCCTGAGAAAAGCAAAGTGCAAAGGTGAAGATGTGGATTTGCATTAATTTGCAATCCAAATCTGTGAAACCAATTTCTACATCTAGCCAATTAAAACATGACAAGTGAGACATTTTTAAAAGATGACTAGGTAGGAAAAGCACAGATTTCCTCTCTCCAGCTTGCATTCCTGTCATAGCTCAGTCATTTCTTACGAGGTTTATAAGTTACCAAACCTTTTCAATTTTGTGACACCAACTTCCTCCAGCTGGGTTTATGGCAAGTCCCCCAAATATTAAACAGTTGTCCTGCAATTTGTCTAAGAACCCTGATTCCCTTTAAATAAATAACAAAACCTTCATTGTCTTCAGACCAAATGAGCCTCCTTTATGATTTTGCTTTTATTCCAAACAAGCTAAGTACTTCCTCAGTTTTGCACCTTTAAAGACAATCTCTGACCAAAATACTGGGGGCAAAACAGGGTTCAAGTTAGCCTTATGTATTAGAAATGCCTGAATAATTTGGAGGGAACGATGATGTCCTTACTTAGTTTGGATTTTATTTTCCTGATTTATATTTCACCTTTTCTCAAGTGCTCAAATTATGCTAAAAAATTACATATTCAGTATTAATGCCTAAAGATTAATAATGATGAGAACAAATCTTTTTATGACCCCCGGGACTTTTATTTTGTGCATTTACTAAAGAATTCTGTAGATTGGAGTGGGTGTTTTATAACCACTTACCAGCACTCACATTATACAGACTTTGAAATGTATACACAGGAGTAGGCAGCCCAAATTCATAAGACTCCTCTGCACAGCAGACTCAGTATTCTGAGTTTATTTGCTATGGGAGCAGCACACCAATAACACATTCCAGCCTTTTTGATTATTTTATTCATTTATTACTAAGATCTAAGATTAATTTGCTGCTTCTGTGTTTTTGTAAAGCTTCTCTAATCTAACTGACCATTGCTGCCTTGGGATTTCTGGTTTTGGGGAAAAAGAAACACAAGAACCCATACAAAAATAGACTTGCATAGAGTGCTGCACAAATATGTCATAAAAATAAAAGAAACCATGAACAAGCATATTCATGTATTTACCACCAGAAAAAAAAAAAAAATCAGTGCCATTGCAAAAACAGACAAAATATGCCAGCCTTCCAGTAAAAGAATATTTTTTTTGCAAAAGCTGCATATTTTCTTCTCTGCATTCTACAGACCTGTAATGTTCCTACCAAAAAAGAAATAGATCTAATTCATGTCAGCAGAAACAGAGCCATCTGCTGGAATAAAAAAAAAAAACAAAAAAACCAAACAAGAAACAAACAACACCCCCCACCATATGTTAAATCACAAGCGTTAAGTTCAGCTACTGTAACAAAAGACTACATATTTATTTCCCCACTTGTTCACTGATAAACTGAAATATTACTCAACCAACAAGACTTAAAGATTTTCAGACATGAAAGATGCTTTTTTATTAACTTTCCTACTCCTGATCTACCTTTAACATGTTTTAGACCAGTAAGCAGCACAAGGCCCACTGTCACCATCTCAGTAATGAACTTCAAATATGTAAAAACAGTTAGCAAGCTGCAGCATTCCTAAGAATCTGGTTCTGTCCATAACAGATAAGTAGACATACTTGGGTCTACTTTGTTTACGACTACAATGTTTACAATGACATTTCAGGACATTTTGTACAGATACCTCCAATCACATTCAAAGGGACACTGGTTATTGGTCAGCTGGTGCTGAGGTGTTGTATTCTCTTCCCTTGTTATTTCCTTTATCATTATTATCATTGGTGGTAGCAGTAGTGATGTGTGTTATACCTTAGTTACTCAACTGTTCTTATCTCAACCTGTGGGAGTTGCATTCTTTTCGATTCTCCTCTCTGTCCCTCCGGGAGCAGGGGGAGGGCAAGAAAGGGGGGGAAGTGAGCGAACTAATTACCTGACTGGGTTTAAACCACGACAAAGAGGAAGTTCCTGTTACTCCGCCCCACAATTATTTTAACCTGCACAATGACGTTAATCAGCAGAAATTGTGGTCTATGATTTCACAGCCTAAGACAGATCACGAGAAGCAAACTTCAGCCAGCATATTGCACATCTTTACTATGTTTAAGTGATTTGCTATACCCAGCACAAACCATATCAGAAACTGGAAACTGAATTGAGATTTTTAACCCATATTCCCAAACCTAATGGAAGATCAGTTTGTAGGTCTTTCCTTGAAAGTTACCCATCTTGCTATGAGCCCATTTATAAGGAAACTGTGTTACCAGGAGACATTCAAGTTAATAGAGCAAGCATAAACTCTGTTGTTGCATTTTGCCCCATTCCTCCTCTGCCTCAAAAGCCATTAAGTCTTGAGCTTTCAGCAGGTGTAGATTATTTTGCTTTATTTCCTGAATAGGAATATCCTCTAAATAGTTATAGAGGGTCTTCTTCTTGAGTTGTATACTTAACCTCTACCAAGTTTAACAGCTGCATTTAAAGAATAGATGAAACATGACTCATATTCCATAATTCTTTGCCGGAAGTAGAGTCAATGAGTACAGCCTCTGTAATGAGATGAAAAGGGCACGCATACATTACATGAGTGACATGCACAGCCACTGCAAAAGAAATTAATTTTACATTAACACAGTGAAGCAAGTGCAGAGGATATCTTGCTAAAAAGTTACAGTCAATACTGAATATTTCAGTATCAGGCAATATAGTTTAGTACCTGGTAAAAGTGACTAATTTGCACATCTGTTGTGCTGTACAAATAAAAGTTTTAATAGCATGCAGTGTGAAAGTCAAAATGAACAACTAAACCTATATTTTCCTACATTTTGATGGTTGCATAT
Source organism: Pezoporus occidentalis (assembly GCF_034315485.1). Taxonomy (NCBI): domain Eukaryota; kingdom Metazoa; phylum Chordata; class Aves; order Psittaciformes; family Psittacidae; genus Pezoporus; species Pezoporus occidentalis. The sequence goes on along the minus strand of NW_026915147.1, from coordinate 75,341 downwards.
GGTTGTGGTTTAAGCCCACCCAGTAATTCAGAACCATGCAACCACTCACACAGCCCTGCCTTCTTCCCTCCCACTCCTGGAGGGATGGGGAAGAGAATCAAAAGAATGTAAACCCCACAGGCTGAGATAAGAACAGTCCAGTAACAGGTACTGGAAATGACTACTGCTACCACCAACAATAATAACGATAAGGGAAATAACAAGGGGAGAGAATATAAAAGGGGAAAAAGAAAACAAACACAAAGTGCTGCACAATACAATTGCTCACCACCCACCAACCAATAACCAGCCTGACCTGAGCAGTGATCTGGCCCTTCTGGGTAATCCCCCCCCCAGTTTATATACTGGGCATGATGTGCTGTGGTACGGAATACCCCTTCAGCTAGTTTGGATCACGTGTCCTGCCCCTGCTTCCTCCCAGCTTTCCCTGCCCCTCCTCACTGGCAGACCACAAGACTGAAAAAGTCTTTCATCAAAGTAAACATTACTGAGCAACAACTAAAAACATCAGTGTTATCAGTGTTGTTCCCAGGCTGAAAGTCAAAACCACTCCTACTAAAAAGGAGAAAAATAACTGCTGCTGCTGAACTCGGGGCACATACATATTCTTTGGTATCTTTCAGCATTGCGTTTCTTGGAGTTGAGAATCCTAGAACTCAGTCACTTCAAAATGACAGAGGATACACAGACACAGTAAAAGAGTAGGTTTTATTTTATAGAAAAATTTTAACAGTGCTTAAGAGACAGCAGCTGGACAGCAATTTTCTGTATATGTAACAGGCAAAAACTCAGGCACTTAAGTTAACAAATATGTTGCTGTTGCAAACCCAGCTATCCTGTAACAACTATTCACATTTTTCTACAATACTAGAAAGTGAACTTATGGAATGAAGATAACATGTAAAAATATCTTCAAAACATGGCCATACTTGCACATCCCCAAGTGTATCTACAGTCAAAATCCCCAATTTAGGCACTAGCCCAGACTATGTGCACATTAAAATAAGTCCATTTTAAACATTCATATTTTCCTTTAATGTATTAAGTTACTTGCTTTCTCCTACTTTCTACTACTTCTCTCTTCACTAGTTTATTTTTCCTCTTTTTTTTCAAATCGAGTATTCCAGCTTGTTTCAAAGAAATTGTGAAACATCTAAAAATCAGACTGCAAATTTAAGTGTCACTTTCTTGGATGTACACAATGGAATTCTAAAAAGTATGCTTAGCAAGTCAGAGAACACTATGCACATTCACAAATACTTTTAGTTTATCAAGAATCAAAAAGGATCTTTTTATTTAGACAAACTAAATTTTATTTAGGTACACAAACTTTGGTACAAGTGTTGTTCTTATTGGCTGCTTTTGAAAGGTCCCGTTAGCTCCTGACTTATGTGTGTACGGCTGATACCATTTCTGAATCCTTTCATGAGAGGACTGCACTGGCTGCGGGAGGCTTATACAAACGTACTGCCATGACTGTGAAGATGATTGTGATGATTTTGCAAAAAGCACCTGAATGCAAAGAACAGAGAATCCTTGTTGCAGTCACCTTTAATAGCAGATAACAGTATTTCTGCTGCTTCTGAAGTTTCATATGGTGAATTAAGCTAAGACTTTAAAATGGATTCTGTGAATTTCAGCATATTTTACATGAACTGCAAAGGGCAGGTAAAGGCAGTCTTCCAACTTCAGACCACTCACCTGCCTGAGAGTTCCTGCTTGTAGCAGCTATTGCCATTACTTCAGTACTGTATTTACTCACCACATTCTAACCTGAAGTGCAAGTCTGCCTTATTTCTTGTTCCCATATGGTATTTCATGGTACCAATATTCTTTTTGCCACAAACTGAAACTCCCCACATACATACCTGTTAAGTATTCTCCTCAGCTACCCTAAAAGGTTGTTCATTTACTACTCACTGGTACAGTGGTGTTTGTGCAACTTGGTGTGGGACAAAGAGAGGGGTGAAAAAGAGGAGGCATTATATTTTATTACAAATATGCCTGAGAGATACTGAAACCTCAAGTTGTGACTCCTGTAGTTTCACTTTCAAGATTAGGTGTCAGCAGTTCAGTTTATGCACTGTATTACAGTTGCTAGAAGACAGCACAAAAGCAGTTATCACAGATGCAAGCTTAGCCTGCCTTCCCTCCCCCAGACATAACATATCTCACATACTGTAAGAGAACAGATTGTTATATAAGTTGGGAAAATTTCTGACTAGTGTTTGAGATATTTTCAAAACCTTGATATTAATTTGGGGAAAAAAACTGAAATATGACAAGGAAGAATATTCCTCAGACCCTAACATGCCAACAAACTGAGGGGTAAGACTAAAACATGTGCTCAATCCCTTAGAATTCAGTAGATAAAGTGTGACAATGAAGAAAAACCAAAGAACAAAACTATTTTTATATTATTGTTATTGGAAATATTTTTCTTTAGGTAATTTCTAACAGCCATTCAATGTGGTTTTTCCAATTATTATTTTGTGTTTAAATACTTATGAAAAATTAACACTTTTTAAAAAACACTGTTGCTAAAAACAAGTTTAAGGTTCCATTTTAAAGTAATACCTATGTAGCAGTCCAAGTCAGTATATCTCTTACACTGTACATGTACTTAATATGAAGAAGCCACTTACTTATGCCCATCAGCAGATAAGCCATTCTTTCATTGTCATAAACCCAACAGGCTCCTTTAGTGTTACAGTCATTAATATCCCACAGAGTACAACTGTTGTCTATAGCAACACCAAACAAAATTGGTCCAGGAATAGTACCTAAAAAAACACAGCAACGTGTAAGAATTTTCAGTTACTCAGAATAACCTTACCTGATCTTAATGAGTATGGTGAAATGCCTAGACATGGTGAGAGGATAAAATGGGAGAGCCACACAGTAAACATTTTAATCAAAATCATAGGGCTCATATTACATAGCAAGTGTGCCTCTTCCATGATTCTCACCAGGTAGGGTGTGGGTTAATTAATTCTTTATACAGGTCTCATTTTATCAAGCAAGAGATTTGTTCAAAAGATTCGACCTTCTCAGCTTTCTTAGTTTTTATTGGAAAAAAAAAAAAAAGTGTGATTGAAATCAGGGGAAAACAGCTAGTAAGAAGGATTTTAACTGAAGGAAAAAAGTCCCTTCACTCAGATCATCACTAACCTGTTCCAAATGCACAAACCAAACATATTATTATGTTGATATGTTCAGTCAATGTCAATGTTTATTTTTTTCCCACTCCTTAGATGCAGCCAAGCTTCCAGGGAAAAACTAACATAAAGTGAGTAGTGTTTAAAATGATTCGCATAGAATATGTCAAAACTTGTGTGATTTTTGTTACACAGTGCTTTGTAAAGCACAAGTGTTTTGCATCCAGCCAATTTTATCATAAACACTCCAGGCTGACCACTACATGTCTACCTAACCTATTCAAGGCTTAAACTGTTCTTGAGCTACTCAGCAGCTACGGCCTCAACACAGCTATTCTGTCTAGGACCCCTGTGTGATTCCTAAAATGTACAGCATAAATATCCTGCTGGTATCAATGTTGTTGCCACCTTCTTCAGTGACAGTTAATACAGACAGTGCAAGAAGTTCTACTATCCTCTGCTACACAGTGAAGTCAAGAGTTGAGATTCTGCCACAGATAACCGAGTAGAATGAATCAGAGAAGCCCTCACAAAACACTTAACAATACCTCCCTGCTAATTAATACCTGTGACGATATTTACTCTTGTTGTGCTTTATTAGTAGAATGACTTGGAATAATTGGAATTCCAGTAAGTAGAGCAAATCAGAACTCACAAGCCAGGTTGGATGGGGCTTGGAGCAACCTGGTCTAGTGGCTGGTGTCCTTATTCATGGCAGGGGGCTGGAACTAGATGAGCTTTAAGGTCTCTTCCAAACCAAACCATTCTTGGATTCTATGATATTTGATCTCAAATGACAGGGAATGGCTGCAGTACTAAATATAATATAAATATAAAAGCCTAACCAGTAACTGAGCCTTGAGCCAGTCTTGAACTACATATACTATTTAAAATGGTAAAGACTAAAACAAGAGTTTAAAGAGGAAAAAAAAATAAAAAAAAAAAATCAAATCAGTGGTTCAGAGAATACCTACATTTAAGTTAGTGTTTTATTTAAGGCGATTCACCTTACTGAGATTTTGGAGGCACTTAAGTTTAGAATTTAATTAGTAGATTTCCCACATATAAGCTTAGTAATTACTTATGTACAAATATCTACAAATTCAATAAAGGCTAAAATTAGTCAAAGGAATTTAAAGGGAAGGCAGAAGAGGGAAGACAACCTTTCCACTTCAAAATATATTGCCATGTCCAATAAGAATATGATTGTGTGAGACTGCGTCACTTTCTTTTAACTTCTGGAACTTGAGATATTAACTACAAACAGCTGTTGTCTATTACATCGCTGATTTCTTATTTTTTAACTTTCAGAATAGGTTTTCTTCTTGGGGAAGCAACAGCAGGTGCCTTTTGCTTAAAGAATAGTAATTACTTTTATTTTGTTTGTTCTGATAAGAAGAAAGGCTAAAATGAGCATGCATGCCCTATTTAAAAGGAATTTGTTATAAGGCATCTGCCTTATAACAAGTGTACTCTATAAGCCAACAACAGGCTGCTTGAAGCTCCTCTGAAAGCTTGTTACTGCATTATTTTTTAAGCCTAGAAAAACATCAAGCAAGTAGATTATTCAGAGGCAAGTGTTTCAACAAGAAAGTCATACCCAGTAGTCGTACAAACACTAACTGCACTCCAAGAGCGAATGAGCGCTGTTTATCTGGCACACACCTGTAAACAAGATTTGCAGTTTAAGACTTAGTAAACAACTTTTACCTGTTCTGTTTTTCTGCTTTGTCCCTCAGTGAATATGCTTTTCTTAATACACCCTTTTAACATGTTAGTTGCAGAAAGTTTTAGAAAACCAGTATGCAGAACAAGTAAGCAAATAACTTCAAAAGGTATTTTGACAAAAGAGGAACTCCAATTTCTCCAAGAATTTTAGATTGAACTAGTTTAACAAATAGTATAAATAAAAAGCTAGCTTACCAGCAGCACCCTGATAATACTATTGAGCATCTTTTTTTCCACAGAAAAAGTAAGAAAATAAAGGACAGTGCTAAAATGCAATCTTGAGCTACTATTCCTAAAGAAGTAATAGATTAACTGAGACTTCAGCAAATCACAAGCTGTTGTATTTCCCATAACCTTTATATGTAGTTACCCGACCTTACAATTAATCAGTTCTGGCCTATGTTATACAAATCAACATGTTGATTTAATAACTACCAAAATTTACCTCCTCATCTCCTACCTATTTCTCTCAGATATTTCACCAGCACCACTTTTCTCCTGCCAGTGTCTTTAAAATAGTACGATAAAGATTAAATATAGCCTAACTACATTTAGGCAATTTAGTTTCAGCACTGTTTTCTTTAACAAACTGTATCTTTGAAGCAGTGTCAGTGCGAAAAAGACTCTACTACTTAAATATTAGAATCATACAACTATAGAATAACTAGGGTTGGAAAGGACCTTAAGATCATCTAGTTCCAACCCCCCTGCCATGGGCAAGGACATCTCTCCTTAGACCATGTCACCCAAGGCTCCATCCAACCTGGCCTTGAACACTGGCGGGGATGAAGCATTCACAACTCTTTGTGCAACCTGTTCCAGTGCCTCAGCACACTCACAGTACACTTACAGTAATTCTGCTCTTCTTTTTATATGAATTAACCCCTACAGATAGGAACAGAAAGAAGAGGAATGCCCCACAGATACCACTGATTTACCATTTGCTATCTGGTAAACAGATTCTGGTTTACATTACCTAGTAAACAGATACCTGTTTTAAATTTAAGTATTTTTTCTAACTTTAAGATCCCATTAGAGCACAATATCATAGAATCATAGAATAGTTAGGTTTGGAAAGGACCTTAAGATCATCAGGTTCCACCCCCCCTGCCATGGGCAGGGACACCTCACACTAAACCATCTCACCCAAGGCTCTGTCCAACCTGGCCTTGAGCACCGCCAGGGATGAAGTTCACGACTTCCCTGGGCAAATCATTCCAGTGCCTCACCACCCTCACAGTAAAGAACTTCCTCCATATATCTAACTTGAACTTCCCCTGTTTAAATTTGAACTCATCACCTCTTGTCCTATCACTACAGTCCCTAATGAAGAGTCCCTCTCCAGCACCCTTGTAGGCCCCCTTCAGATACTGGAAGGCTGCTATGAGTTCTTATATTCAGGAATTATTCCACCACTCTGGAATATGTACGACAACCACAGAAAAACATCCAAAATGAGAGATTATGAGCAGCCACTGTTAGGACCTCCATACCCATACAGGAAAGTAGAGGAAAGAATTAGTTTTGCATAGTGCGGGTTGTTACTCCTACCACTAGAACACTCTTACAAACACATGGGTTTAAATTTGAAGCTACACAAAATAGGCCTGCTAAAAAAGTATCAGAACATAGTGTAGTAATTTATTCCATGATTTAGGTATTTAAATTAGGGTTTGCACATTTAAACTGCTCTACAGTCTTCCATAAAAACTGTTTCAATATTTCAGTTGAAGTATACAAAGATTAAAAATTCCAAGTGCTTAGAATTATCTAAATAAAACTATGACTACAAAACTATGTCAGCTCAGATTTGAAGATGATGCAACACTTCACGTCATTCTGATTTGACACTAACACAACAAACTGTTAATTCCAAGCTGTTAATTCTAGATTTACACCAACCCTGAAGCAGAGGCTTCTACAAATCACTGTTGCAGTGTAACATTCCCCTCCCGAACTCCCTACCTAGGAAGTTGTAAAAAGAGCATCTAATCATACCCTCCCAAAGCATCATATGTATACTGCATGTATTCCTACACATCATGAACATTTTCTCTCTAGAAGTATTAGAGGTGCAAGTCAGATTTCAACATAAAGTGAAAGAGCTTTACTTTCAGAACGAGGTCCATCTATTTAAAAAAAAAAAAATTTAGCTTCCTTGCATATGAATTTCACCAGTCTGAAAGAGTCAAACCACTGGTTAACAGCCATATACATGCTGTCGTATTTTATATAATAGACTACCATACATATAACATCAATATCATATGAAAGGTAGCCTGTAGTTCTCAACAGACTTCAATTTTGCAAGTCAGAACTCTGAACTGAGACAAGAATGAGAGGTTGAGAATACAACACTGATTGCTATTTTGTTCTTTTTCTGGTACAATCTGAAATCCTGGCACACAGGATTTCACAGGCCACTTTTATACTTTCTTTATCCGAGCATATAGTACATTTATTCTTTCTTGTTTTGACTAAAACAGTCAGAGGACTGCTCCCATAAAAGTGTGATTTTACCACAAGTAGGAAAGATGTAGAAATGTTCAATCTACTAACCAAATGTAACTACAGAACTACTGAACAATGGTATGACAGGCCTCTGCTTGAAGTGCTGCTTGCTTACTACACAAAGTACTAAAATAAGAAGTCCCTTGCACATTGGTTTAAGTCCACATTCCAAAGCAAAAGAAATTAGGATATTTCACTCATCTGAGCTTTCACAAGAAATCTACCTATTTCTCAGCTCTAAAAAGGGTACCTGAGAATGGCTACAGTTGTTGGAGTAACAGCCATAAATGTAAAAACAACAGCAAAAAAGAAGAAGGTCAGGAATAAAGGTAAAAGTTTGCATTGTGTTGGACATTTCCCAGAGACAGCTTCACAGAAGAGGTCTTCTAAACCAGCTTGTCTTTCTGGTTTCCCAATACAGGAACAGTTGTGGTACATCTACAAATAATTTATAAAAGAAAGATTAGGTCAAGAATGACATTAAGTAATACTAATATGGCAGATGTTAATTGGGTTAGCATCACACTAAATGTAAGGAATAACTCCTGACTTTGCCATAGGACAAACAGTCCATTTCCTGATGATTACATGACACTGTAACCCTCATTTTTAAAACTGGTTCAGCAGAGCTTGACTGATCCAGCTCACCTGAGCAAAAGGTATTTTTGGTTTGAGGATCTAAAGACCGCTATAGTCTCCATTTTGTGTGGAGCAAGTTTTAGGTACAAGCATTAAAATAAAAGCCCACACAATTCAAACAAAGCAAAATCTTAAAACTAAAGATTTTAGAGTTAGCAGCATGATGATATGCAGTACATAATACTATACAAAAATATGAATGACCACATCTATTGCAAAAAAATCCATACAGAAAAGAAACAGCTATGTCAGCTGACCAGATCAACTAGTGGTGCAATTCTCCTCGAATTCATTAATACATTGTGAAAATCTCCCTGAGTTAGACAGACCAGCACGAGGAGAGGAAAGGAGCTCAGCCCAACATAAATTATAAAAATCAAGCAACCAGCAAAATAATTTTGAAGAGAGCTTTAAATGGATTTGACCTAGTTTCAACCCAGGTATGCACTCCAAGTGATGAGGAAGGCTCAGCACAGGGATAGGAGTATGTAATAGAGACCAGTAGCAGGAATCACATTGGTATTGTGACTGAACTTCGTATTGAAATCGCTGTTTTGTTAAATGTAACTTGTACTGTATTTTCAGCATATTTTTATCACACTCCTGAATCATAACTCCTGTGTAACATCATCTGTCACAAGTAAATTTGACACCCCCACAAGAGGAATATCTAAAAGCACCTGGTCAGAGTATTGGACAATGACACGTACCAACATTCATCCTACTTAGATATGTGTTTCCAATCCACACCCATTTTTCTTGTAGTAACTATCACTGATTCATAAATACCATTATTTGCTGTCATACTAAGGGAAGAATATTTTCAATACAGAATGTATTTTGCAGGTAACCAGAACAGACCATGTTAGCTACCTTCACAGTATAAAGTACCTTTTCCATCTTGTTAATAACAAGTGATGCACATCCTGCGAAACAAGGAGAGAAGTACTGTACATCATCTCTGCCACAAACTGGGTAGTACATAGACCGTGAACATCCACAGTTAGCATTGCATGGTGCTGTTAAGTTATGTAGCATGCCTGTTCTGAAAGGTAAAAGTTAATAAGCTTTTAATAAAGTAGCTTAAAACCAGAAGACATAAATGAGTAATGCATTATTTACAGGATAATAAATCTCAAAATATTCAAGTGGTTTATGCACTTTTTTGTTTAAAAATAAGCCATGTTCTTAGTACTTACAACTCTTCCCATTTATTCTATACCAAGTTTTTTTCATACTACTATTCCTTTCATAGATTATTCCTCTAATTTCCATTCCACAAAACAGATGACAAAACTGTGTCTCAACATGATTCTTGTATCATCTCCTCCCTCCCCCACACTCATTAATTTGACTTTGTTCTTTTTAGATTTTTAAGAAAAAAAATAAAATCAAGAAGATTAAAAGCTGTACTTGGTGTTATTTATTCTGCTGATCACAGATTTTTTCCATGCTTTGGATTAAAGTGCACTTGCAATCCCACTGCATTTTAGTATTTTTAACAGTTACACAGACATCTACATTGTTAAGCATTGAGATGGCTGCACATGCTAAATGCAGAGGGGTAGGACATACAAAGTCTTATCACACCCACAAGGACCTCAAAGATGTTCTCACTATTTTGGGAATAACTAATGAACAGAGTGTAATTTAGCTCTTGCTTATTATAACTACTCTCGATTTAGGCATTTACTTCCAGTATAGGACATAGTATGGTTGTATTTGAAGTAGCCCCACTTTATTGTAAGTAGGGCTAAATAAAGTATTAGTTTATGATGTGCGGGACCTTCTTAAGTTTTCATTGAAGAAAACAGATTACACCCCTTGATTTTCTAACAGTGCATTACTAAGTAAAGAAGTTTCACAGCTTAAGAGCTCAGTCAGCTGATACCAGGATACTAACGCTGTCAGTAATTTAAATATTGTACTGTCAATTGAAAGTTACCAGATTCACTACCTAAGAGACAGATTTCTTCAAGAGAATTTAAAATGGGCACAAATACTAAGTGGAGAAATAATTTATCTAATAATTAAAGCAATAACTTACATAGAATTCAAACTGCACATGAAATATTAGGGACATCCTAACTACCAATATACTTAGTTTGGTGGTTGTACAGTTGAATCTTATTAAGTTACATTAGTTCATTCTTCATAGATAGAAGAATCAAAGTTAGTTTGCTTTGGCTTAAAGCACTACTACAGTGAACCATAAATTCACTAATCACAGATTTGTTTGAACAGAGACTCATTAACCTATGAGGCATGTCAAGCCTAGAAGTATGTAATCAATTCAGTAGCAACATTTCTTCTGTTTACATGGGCAGAAAACATCTCTGTTCCCTGACCTACAAAGAGGGACTAAAAAAAATACTTAGTTATGCATAGTTAGAGGAAGATAGTAACATACACAAAAAACACAATTTAGTGTAGGCTCTTCTGACATGGAAGTTGTTCTAACATCTCTTTTCTAAAGAAGCCCAGCATTAAGTGGTCTTCTAAAGCTCTATAGGTTGGGTATTCTTTCACGGCAAAGCAAAACAAGGAGCACCAGAGACCTGCTGGAATGCACGGAACTACAGAAGTAGTGCATTTCCGTTTCTTCCAGTTTTCAAGGAAATACTGGGCAAAAGAATTTGACAAAAATAAAACTTGAAGGTTTTAACAGATAAAGTAATCCACATTAGTTCTGTTTATAGCCTTATCTAGTAATAAGCAGAGTTACTACAAACAACATACTTTGTTCACCAAAATACAGACTCAAAAGGGACCCTGTACTCACGTGGCTCTAGTACTGAACTTACAAAAGCCTTCCCCACTCCCCAGCTCCAAGCTATTTTTCAAAGAAAGAGAATGCTTGCCATTAATAATTTTAAAATCTCCACAAAAATTAATCTGCATCCATTTCCAACTCGACTCTCAGAACACTCTCTTAATTTATTATTTCAGAAGAATTTGTTCAATAACATAAGCAGGAATCAGGCACTTGCCTACTCTTCCACAAGCTTATGTACTAGAAGCTTTAACAAATTTATATTTCAGCTGCTTGCTGCTTCATGGACAGCAGATACAGAACTGGCACTACATTAGTGCCACTATTTTGATGCAGGCTGTATATCCAACAAAATATAATCCAACATGTAACATGGAATTACATAAAACTGAACCATTGCTTATAATGGATACTGAGCAGAGTTATTTCAGGACTCGTAAACTCCAAATGTCATGTGTATATATACACACACACACACACACACACACACACACACACACACACACACACACTCTGCATATGACAGGTCTTCAGCAACGCCTAACCTACACAACTGCTGAAGTTACACAGAACTATAAAACACAAGTCAACTGTATTTAACCAAGGAAGAAAATCAATTCAGCTTTACCTTTTGTCAGCTTCTCATTATCACAGTACCTGGTGTAGGAATCTAGATAGCTTCACATACTATTTTTTATATAACTTCTTCAGTATTCAGTTGCTGAGTATAGATTCTTTTGCTCAATTTGTAACTATAAACTTTCCCAAATCAGTGTCTGCATCCTAGTTATCACAGTTCTGAAGTGTCCACAGTAATCTTACAGCTAGCATTTTTTCACACTAGAGCTATGTTTTAAGCATCAAATGTCAACCCTGACCTTTGAATTTCCTGTCAATTGATACATCAAGCTGTAAAGATGAAATCAGAATGAGTGTTAACTTTGCTTTAAGAAGAAGGAAGTACAAATGAATAGTTAAGGTATCATGGCATTAAATTTCTACTCTCTTAGAGAACGGGAAGACTAAGTAGCTGCCTTCAATCACAACTGTCTCCAAGCCCTCTGAATTTCTGTCCTGTTAACCTAAGGTTACCTATTTTACTGGTTTTACATTTACCTAAATGAGACACTTGAAAAATATCTGATTAGTCTTTCATGCCACTATTTTGGGGAAATTTTTGTAATATGTCAGTTATGTTTATGTCAATGATACCCTTGAAAGATCTAGGAAAATTAAGAGACTTCACATGGTGTGATTTTTGTGCACTTAGTTGCCTCAGTGAGTAAGATGTGACTTTCCTGCATTCTTCTATTTGTTATATGTTTATATTAAGTCAGTCAAAAAGCATGACAATGCCAAGTAAAGAAACTATGTATGTCTGTTTATTAGATGTTTACCATTTTTCCCAGAAGTATTACCTATATGCATGAGAGGCTACAAAACTAACTTCCCCCCTCAACCCATCTTCTGTATTTTCATTGCATACTTCATGCTACTGTGTCAGTAAAGTGTAGAGACACTCTTCCCCATCCTAGGATTCAAATGCCTTTTTATGCATCGAAGCATAGCTTACAGATACAGTTTTTGTACAAGATAGTGCTGCCTAAGCACTTTGTTAAAATGGGGGATTTGGGGAAAACAAAAATATTTTGGTAAATTACTCACACAGTAAGTTACACAGCAGGCTGCTCATACTTATGATTTTTTTTTCAAATGGTAGCTAGTCCCTAGCTACCAGTCTACTCGAGTTATTTTGCACAGCAGTATCTGGCTCTTTGGCAGACCTTCAAACAGCTGAAGTTGCCTCTGCCTCTGTCAATTCATGACAGAATAACTGACCACTTGAGAGCACAGTTTTGGCACAGCTATCTACCTTCCTCTGCTTTTAAACACTGCTCACACTATGGAAGTGTGTGCTATTTAAAACTGTGAGAATTGAGAAATCATAATCTTATAATTAATGCCTTAATAAGGCAAGATTAGACATTTTATACAACATAGTGCCTATGATCGTGATATAATCACATACAATGTTTTTAAAACAAGCAGACCTAGAAATCCATTCTCTAAAGAATGCTTATCAAAGCAGGTATTTATTTTTTAATCTTGCTTCATTTTTGTCTTCTCTTTTTTGACTCTTTTTCCCCACCGCTCTACTGGTTTCCAGAGTAAGCTTTGTTCACAGAAACAGGAAGAACATTCATCCTAGAATTTTTATTGCAATTACTACAAATATCTAAAGATGTGCAATACACTACATTCTTATAAGGAATGAGAATTGTGTTGTTTAAGGGAAAGCATGTATTTTCTTGAGAAGTCTTCCTATACACATTAGACAAAAGTATTTTTAATTATGTTTCAGTTAGCCATATTACTCCACCAATTTTATTCTTCAAGTTGGTCAATTGACCTATGCTCTCTTGGGCATTAAATTTCTATCTCTATCAGCCATTTTACCATTAAAAAAAAAAAATAAACCTTTCACTGTAAATGGAGGCTAGATATGCTAGAATCTGATGCTACAATAATGTCTTAGTTTTTCTAGGGAAAAATCTGCAACCATTGTAAGGTGTAGTTCACATCAGGGCTCTCATGAAAACGTTGACAAACAGACTCAAAAACTGCCAAGATTGTCAAGAGCTGGTTAACCAGACACAAAAAGACATACCACTTCTGCAGGGCTAGAAAATTAGCTTTAGTCAATACCATGGCTACACATAAAATGGTCACAAAAGCTGGGATTTTTGCAAGCAGGACCAGCCTGCTCAGAACATTCTGTAGGCAATGTACTATTACATTTTCTGAATCACCTATTACATGAAGATTCCATGAACAAGGTTTTAGAGTTCCGTAAAGCACTTCCATTGCATACAGAAAGGCAATATATGACATTTTTAAAGGTTTTGCATTCTGTGAAGTAGCTTATTTTAAACATTATCACCAAACCCGAGAGTTCATTAAAACATATTTACCCATTATATGTTTCAGAGACACCTGCGAAAGGTTCATTTCCACATTTAGCAAATAAAAACACTGTGTTTAATAGTAGGGCCACTGAACAAGTGCCTATCATGAACTTGATTATGCTTTTGCAATCCATTTTGCACTTCGAAACCAAGATGCCACTTACGACTTGGCCTAGTGCTGCTGCTGGAATTAATACAAGCCCTAGAGGAAAACAAGACACCAGCAATTACATAAAAATGAAAGATATAATTAGTGAAGCAATTTAAAATGCAATTTTATCCTAAGGGAAAAAAAAAAAAAAAAAAAAAAAATCACAGAAGTTACCTGTATCTTAAGATGAAGTCCATGTGATGTCATTTTCAAACCATTTTACTAGAATGTGTTAGCATAAGCAATTTATTCTGCCTTCACACTATCTTTAGCCTTTCCAGAAGTTCAACTTGACAGCATAATTGACTTCCAGTTGTCCAAAACCCAAGTTCAACATAGCAAACCTCAATTACTTAAAGTGTACTACATACTGGGCAGGAATCTCTGAGCCACTCAATGAAAACAGGTAATGCTCTTTCACTGCTTCAGTCCATTCTTCACATTCATGTTCTTTGTTAAACATTCACATTTTGAGCTTTTTAATAAAAAAACCTAATCACCACTATACAAGAGACAGCACAAGATACAATAAGGCATCTACATAAAGATTAGAAAAAAATAGATTAGAAAGTCTAGAACAGTGTGCCAGTTTCACTGTCTATATAACCCATGGTTAATCTTCATACTATTAGGAGTCCAGATACATAGCTGAGCACTTTTATGGCTAATCTACAATACCACACAGAACTCAGTTTAACATGCACTGACCTGAGACAGCTATTTTTAAAGACAGTTCAAGTACTGTAGCAGAACTGCACAGGCCACATACACAGAGTCAAAAGTGCTTTAAGTAGTTAACATAGCCATGGGTAACACTGAGACTAGCTAGCTCAACATTAGTTCAGGTACAGCTAGCTTTCAAAATTAGTGTAGGCATTTAAAGCTGTACATCTAGTTAATGCTACCAATATTTTCCAGTCAGAAATTCTACAGGCAATAGTGTATAGATCTACAGACAAATAAAGGAATATCCTCTTTTCCACTTCACTGCTGATTACTGCTTAACAATTGAGCATGTAATCCAATGAATTTCTATGCAAAACTTGCAAATACTCAATTTTGAAGCTATGATGTCTGAATAGGGAAAGTACTATGTGGTATTATCCAGGGAAATAAGTAATTCAGAAAGTGTCTCCCAAAGATATATTTCTCTTAGAACACTTCAACTAGCATATGCTTACATTGCAGCACTATACAGCTGAAGTAATTTAGCAAGACATATTCCAGAAATATTAAGTCTGCCATACTGTAAGCATCTGTTGGCCTATCTGCCTTGATCTGGATGCTGTTCTTCAGAAGTAATTGTGTCAGAGTTAATTATGTGACCCTACCTAGTGCACCTCTTCCATTGGATTTTTTCATTTGTTTCTCCAATATTCATCTATTCATAATCTTCCTCTGTTCTACCTCTTAGGTCTGCATACTGGATAATGGGAGTAAGCGACAATAAGGCAACCATAGAAGCAGCTGCACAGTAATTTTATAACATAACCTGATTAGCCATTTTATGGTAAGCTATCTCACTGTAACTTGGTAGAACTGAAGAACAGAAAAGCCAGGTCAAGCCCTGGCTCACCTGTAGTAAGCACTGCTTTTTTTTCCAGCTGCCTTTCATAGGCAGTAGGGACTAAGGCTTAATGTTTCTTTAGCTGATTTTTAATCAGGAAAACTAAATGTGTTTTTAACAAGAAGGAATAAATTATGGTTACTATCAGACAATGATTAGATCTGCACCCTTGGTGAATTACCCTTGGTGAATTAATCTCACGGGACAGGAAAGAAAATTCAAAAATATAATTTCGGCTATGAAAACTGCATTTCATGCAAGTCTATTCGCAATATCTTGACAAACACAAGATGCCAATATAAACTATAATGTTAATGAGGTACTCAGCACAAATGAATTGAACATGTAAAAATGAAAAGCCACATTACCTGCAAGGGTTGCTGAAAAGCTTGATGTTTTCCCAAACTGGTTTTCTATCAACTTTGGTAGAAATGTGGCAAAGCCTGTGGCAACTAAAGCTTCTGAAGTACTGGCTACTATTAGACTCATAAGCACTGGATTCTTCACCAGTATCTATGGGGGAAAATTAGCATTACACTCAAAGCTATTTCATTGTAGTACCATGTAATCTAGAAGTCACTATATTTTAAAGCAGATACTCTCATTTGGAACTTCACTAATATGCTTTTCTTACTTTAACGGTGCTAAGCATCAACAAAATGAATATGCATTAAATTAGCAGCAGCACTGGAGACTTACCTACCACAACACAATAAAAGAAGCAATTACCTTTCTGGACATTTATGTTTTACCTGAAAAAAAAAAAAATCATTTCTCAGAATATACCAGTTTTAGTAAAATCACAATTCCCTTACCAGGAGAGCCACGGGAAAGTCTTTAAAGCTTTTTCCAATATCCTGGGTCTCAACAAGCAGCTCACTTCCATCATCATGTGTTTCAGAGATCTTTTCAGACTGTATTTTTGCTGTTCCTACAAATGGACATATTTACTGACAACAAAATCATTGAAAACCCGTGCTCTTGGACTTGAAGTCAGAAAAAACAAAGTAAATGTTTACTTTCCTTCACAAAACTAGCTCAGACATTTTAGGTATTCTTGACTATTTTACTGGTACAGATCCATAAAAGTATCAACAACATACTGCTGCAGAAAGAAGTATTTGGCTGAAAGCATCATGCTTCCATTAGAAACCCTTGGCTGTAAGAAGATATTATTAGAAATATCCTAAGAATTTCAAGCTATCCTGAAACTCATTCAATTTTATTTTTTTTAATTGTCCTCACATTCTTGCCAGGCCCCTACTCCATTGTTTCTTTTCCTCCATCATTTCTCTTTCCAGGCAAGCACAATACATTCACTTTAGATGTTCTTTCAAGGGACTGCTAGATAATAACTACCTGAACAGAAATTGTATTAAACTTATTTTTTAGAACAATGCTCTGGGATACTTTGATCCATGTCTTATTATTCCACCCAAAACAATAAGGCAACAGAGTCAAAGACAATGCATGCATGCATGCATGCATGCATGCGTTAAGTCAATGAAATTTCCATATGTTTCTTGATGGGTAACACAGTATCTTCAAATATAGTCCTGGGTGCTCAGCTGCAAGCACCTTCCAAATTGTGACCATCACTTTCCATGCTCTACTGGTTTCCAGTGTTACCATACAACAGTACATACACAAAGCCCTAATTTGCTTGTTTTAAAGGCTGCATATTGGAAACAAGGTATTTATCCCAGGTTTTAGCTAAAAAACAGTTAACTGATAAACAGAAACAAAGAGCAATCACTCAGCCCGGCAGCCTGTAACCCAGAAGTAAAACAAATCTCTCTTCCAATATAGCCCATTATTGTTAAATGTTTACCTGGTAGGTATTTTGGAAAGCATGAAAAAGGTATTATAAGAGGCCAAACTGCGACAAAGCACACAAGAAATCCTATCCACCAAGCTCCAAGCCAACGTGGGTCATCTGGATCCATCTTTGTACTAGAAAAATAATTTGCAAAAGGTAGGTTTACAATTTGTGAATTTAAATCGGTAATTTCAGATGTCAGTGAACTAGATCTTTCGTTTGTTTAAAATACTAACTTAACAGAAGGCATTTTAATTTTGTAATTTTTTTCTTTTCTACATGTATTTAATTTATTGGTGGCTTGTTTAAAGCACAATCACCAGCTCTATTATAATACTGCATTCTACTAAATATAGCTTTCAACTCAGTCAAATTCATTCTGATTTGAAGGTCACTATTTCACTCTGATTTCAAGATTCTGCAGCATTAAGATACTGAGAAAACTGTTTTTAGAAAGAATCAAAGTCAATGAGTTAAGTGAAAGACAATACAGAAGTTCAGAGTATCACTGTATTGATCTAAAGTCCCCAAAAGAGAGGAAATAAAAATGCAAATGAAGTTTCTGGATAGTAATACAGTTTCTGTCATTTTTTGACTACTCAACTGGTAAATTTTCTAGCAAGCTCTTCCCCAGAAGGTAAGTAGCAGTATCCTACTCCCCATATCCCACCTCAGGGAAACTTTCTGCACAATAAATCAGTAGTTGCAATCTAACCCTAAATTAGCAACTCAGCAGAAGATAAAGCATTTTTTGTTAATCAGCTTTAAAACAGCTAGCATCTGAAAAAGCTAGAACAAAGTATTTGCACTACAGCGAAACTTTCACACACAATGGAGTGACTACTCACTGTGGGAAGTAACTCATTTGCTAGAAGCCCTTGTGAATGCACCTTGTTACCAAGTTAAAGAAGCTCTTGAAAATGCAGTATTTTCCAAACAAAACCACTTTTTCCTCCTTACATGGAGAACAGATGAAGATTTTAATAAGAATTAATGGGGAAGAAAACAGAAAGCAAAAGACTAAGTTGTAGCCTGCCTTTCTGGGATCTCGATATCAATATAAATATTAAGTAGCTGTCCTCCTAAGATGTAGCCAACAGCAGGACCCAGCAGCGACATGGCATAACCAATTCCTAGAAGACAAAATACATCAAGTTCACCATACATTTTTAAAGCTTTGTTTTAAAACACCATGAATCAGCTTCAGACCAAATGGTTTCCATAACTCAATCTGTTTTTTTTAGTGTCATACTTCAACTACAGCATGCAGAAGACAAAATTTGTACTTGTCTCTTAACAAGAAAATCTGAAACTCTCCTTAAAAGCTGCAAGTCAGAGGTTCAGCCTGATGCAACTCTTCAGGTTGAAGAATCTGAATTTCTCAGTTGTTTACAAAGTTGCTTCCTCACTATTCAGCATTATCTCATGCTCTTTAGACAGCAAGAGGATTGGGGGTGGGGAAGGAGTGCAAGAGGAGGAAGGGACACAGAAGGGGACTTTTAAGTATCAGTAAGTAAAATAAACATTCAGTTGACATATCCCAGGTTTTCCTATATTTTGGAAATAATGACATGCTGAAAGGATCTTTCCAATGGAAGTCCACATTCGATCTACAGAACATCAAACCTAGCTAGGAAGCTACCTATTTCCTCCTACAGACCATTCAGTTTAAATTACCATTTGGAATTGCTTAACTTTTTATTGGCTTTAGACGCAGATACCTCAGTTCAGCAAGAGAACACTCATGAAAATGCACCCAGTTTCAGAAGAGAAAGAAAATACCAACCTACAAGTTGCAAGCTTACATTTTAAGATATTAGGAGCTATTTACAGACACTAAAAGAAAGTTTTAGTTTGCTTCTTTTTGCTGAGATGCACAATCCTCACATTAGGCAAAGCAACACAATGTATTTTAAATCTTCGATACATTGCATAGAAGCAAGAAAAATAATTAAGGACTACTGTAGCTACCTGTCCACTCGCATTTTAGTCCTGTTATACTGGACAGAATATATATAAATGGAGTTCTTCTGAACTCAGCAGTTGTCTGAAGGTTGCACAAACATTAATTTATTGTATTGATCTGTTATTTTTAAGTTTGAACAGTGACAGCATTTTCCTAGTAGTTTTCAGGCTACTTCATGATCCCCCCATCACGCAGACATCTGTAATTCTGCTCTATTTAATTCACTGGCCTCAGAAGAAACAAATGAAAGTGTAATCTTCTCTCTCAATATAAAGAAATAGGAAAAATAAAAGTTGTCTTTGTTATTTAAGATTTAACATGTGCAACTATTCTATTTGTTGGCACTAAATGAAGTGGCTTGTCTAGAACAATTAAGCAAGAGCTGTATGTAAATAGATGATAATTTCAATTTTGCCCCCTAGAAATATTGCTTTAGTCTGGAAAACAGTCCAGGAATCTAAGATGTTTTGAATTCCTCCTGCAATTACCAGTATAGCTAACATACTTTTACCAGCTTACACCTAAAATGGGGATAATAGTAAACATCTTCATACCCACAGAAAACACACTTATACTGCAACGAACTTGGCAGTAAAAATGCACATAGCCATGCTGATTAGGAAAAATTAAAAACCACTGCTAAGAAATACTATTGCTTTGTTTTCAAACAGCTTTGCAGTAAGACACATTCTCCATGTTTCTAAACAATCCGTTTACTGTCAATTAAAGAAAGATACTTCCACTATTTCCTCCTGAAGTGCAAATTTGTATGTGGCTAGAGAACTACATTGATCACATGATGCACAGATTACTGTTAGAAGGTAAATAAATCTGATACAGGACACAGTAAAGCCTGGCTACTAGCCTGATACACAGTAGTTTTCAAAGACTGACACTAAAAGCAAACTTTCTTTACAGCTCATTCTGCTCTTGACAGGCAGGCTATATTAGCCACTTAATAACCTTAAGTTACTGACATGAAAAAATAGCAAGACAGGTACAAAGTAGCATTACCACACTCCCCCAAACAACTATTGACAAGACTTGACACACCAGACTACCACCTAACATGCACAGTAGCTGATAAACACTTTATGCACCTAAGTGAACAATGACAAGACAGATTTAATTAGAGAAACTCATAAAAACATTTCAAAGGCATTGCAGTCTGTGACCTATCGAGACAATGTGTTATAAGCAGTTTTAAAAGTTACCTATATAAAGGGAAGATTTGTGTTTTGCGACACTATCATCAATAAAAGCTGTCCCCAAAGTATATAGTGGTGTTCCTCCAACTCCCAGCATCAGCTGTCCCAGGATAAAAACATACAGATAGTTGGAAAGTGAAGACATTGCGCTGGCACTGCAAGTGAAGTTAGCAGACCTTGTTCCTGGAATTTGACACGTGTCTGAAAGACAGAGAGCAAGACTTTGAAATTCTGTTTCCAAGCTTGTCACAGTCTAACTGAAGAAAACAAAAACAAACAAACAAAAACAAAAAAACCCCCTCATACTACAAAAAAAAAAAAACCAACCAAAACCCACACACAGAAATAAAAAATAACCCTATACTGAAAGCTAAATTATAGACAAAGTACTCTGCACACAATTATCATTTTCAGGCCTAGTAATATACTCCACTTGACAGTGACATCATATCCCCCAAAAGAAATACTATTATGGCTCAGGTTTTTTTCCCTTACCAGGAAGGAAAGATGGGTAAAATAGGCTTATTAAAACACTTTGGCTTTTTGAAAGTATTATTGACCAAATATGAAAAACAAACAAAGCAAGCCAAACCTGTCAAATTGTCATGCAACAGGTTACTGAATACTTCTAGGAAACAGACAATTTTGTTCTTGTACTTTTTAATTATTCTGAGAGCACTAACAACTTCTGCTCTTAAGTGACAAAACAGTCTGGACAACCTAGGTAAAGTTGGACTACTGGAGAGAAAAGTGCAGTTGTCAGTCACAGATAACCCTCTCTTCTCATACACTCTATTGAGAAGTGTTTCTCGAGGAAAAAAAAACAAACAAAAACCAAAAAAACAAACAAACCAACCTTAAAATCCCACACCACTAACGCTCATGAGGCACACACTGCTGTATCTACAGAATGAGAAGCTAATGTAAAGCTTTTCAACTTGTCCACACATACAAAGAGGGAAGCAGAGGTATAGCAGCCTGAAGTTGCATCTGATCCTGTCATGCTTGGCATTATAAGAATGGAAGAGAAAAGAGTGAAGACAGGAAGTAGGTTTTCTCTTATTCCCCTTGCTATCACTGCACTTTTAATAGCAGATACCCCAGGGACAAGATCAAAGGAGCATCATAGCTGTTTTCAGATTTGTCCACAGAAAAGCACACAACACTAAAGAACAGGACAAACCCACCAGTGCGGTAGAAACAAGACACATTGATCAAATATATGAAAGCACACTTCAGATTAAATAAGTACACCAAAAAGTTCTCAATACTTTACTACACAATTATTACATGATTTTTCTCAGGTTGTTTTACATTTAAAAACACTTCAGACTTTAAGCACACAAAGGGCTAACTTGCCCACACTTTGGTCTCACAGGATATAAAAACGTAAGGAAGTGCTTCCCACACAGCAAATATTTAGAGAGAACTGTCGACACTGATGTTATAAATGCATCCATGGGCTTTATCATGGCTTCTTCCTGAAAGAACAACACCATAGCGGAAGTGAAATCACGTAGCACACAACAGGTGACTCAGTGCTGTTGCACAGAAACCAGCCAATATAGAGCAATGGGAAATTCTCACTTCAAGAGAAGGAATCATTAAAATTTTCCTCTTTCCACTTCTGAACAATACTCATTTTAATGCTATGCAGAAGCCACACAGGGAAAAGCTTATTATGAATCACTACTCTGAAGACTAAAGGTTTTGAGAATAAATGGAAAACATACTCTATTTGCTTTCTTTTGCAGCAAGGTCCTACACCTGGGTTGTGGCAATCCCAGGCATAGCTAGAGGTTGGGTGAAGAAGTGATTCAGACTAGCCCTGTGAAAACAGACTTGGGGGTGTTGGTTGATGAGAAACTTAACATGAGCCAGCTTCAGTGTGCACTCACAGCCCAGAAAGTAACCATATTCTGAGCTGCATCAAGTGTGACCAGCACATCGAAGGAGGTGATCCTGCCCCTCTACTCTGCTCTCATCTGACCACACTTGCAGTACTGTTCTGGCATCCTCAACATAAGAAGGATATGGAGCTGCTGGAACAAGTCCAGAGGAGAGTCACAAGGACTATCAGGGGACTGGAGCACCTCCTGTATGAGGACAGGCTGAGAAAGTTGGGGCTGTTCAGCCTGGAGAAGAGAAGCTGAGCAGAGACCTCAGAGCAGATTCCAGTATCTGAAGGGGGGCTATAAGGATGCTGGGGAGGTACTCTTCATTAGGGACCGTAGTGATAGGACGAGGAGTAATGGGTTTAAACTTAAAACAGGGGAAGTTCTTTACTGTGAGGATGGTGAGGCACTGGAACTGCTCCATCCCTGGGAGTGCTCAAGGCCATGTTGGACAGAGCCTTGGGTGACATGGTTTAGTGTGAGGTGTCCCTGTCCACAGCAGGGGGGTTGGAACTAGGTGATTTTAAGGTCCTTTCCAACCCCAACATATAATTCTATGATTCCTCTTTTCTGAAAGAAATCAAATCTTTAAATCAGGTTAGCTTTGTACTATTTAAATGCACAGGATCTAAAACTGATTATAAAAAAACATGTCCTGCAACATCTTGTTAACATACACGTATTCATGTGCAGTGCATATATATGCAATATACCTGCAGTTATAAGTTAGTCTCCAATACCTACCGGGCTACCCTAAAACAGCAGCTAGCTAGGTATTTTATTGTAGTACACAAACAATAGTAACTTGATAAAATATATCAGAAAACAAGTAACGCAGAGCAAGAAAATACCACAAATTATGCTAATGACTAAAGCGTAGCCTAATTTGATCTTCACAAAATAAGTAGATTGTGTAGGGTAATATAAATCAAACTCTTGACAGAATGTGGCTCTTCATGAATTCCCATCTCCACCTACACTGTCTCAGGCTTTTAGACTGCCATAAACTAATTGATTATAGATACTTTCACTTTTCTAGCTCTTCAATTTAAATGCCTAGGAAATTTATCCTCACATTGAGGTGAGAAGTTTACTACATTACTTTGTTTTCAGAATCACGTAATCTAGTGTAACTACAAAATTAAGAAAACCATCAATATGCACTTTAATACAATCACCGTACTCTTATTTGTTATCAGACTTGGGTATTTTTTAAAGTCACCAAGTACACATGCACTTGCTGAGTGGAGTCATAGACTATATTCCATGTTCCCAAGAAACATTTTAAAAGCAAAGATCATTTACCACAAAGCTAAGAGTACCAATCTTGTACCAGTCAAAGGTTTAAGCAGATTGTTAAAAGTGGCACAGGTTAAATCTAACCTGGATTAGATCCACAAGCCTGTTTGCTGCTGTCATAAGAACAATGGTGAAAAGGTACTGCCTTTTATACAACCCAGAGACTCTAAACTTAGCTAAGCAAGACTCTGGGAGAAGTTTAAGATGGGTGGCTGACCATTTTTAACTAGATTTTCTTATTAAATTTCTTTTCCTTCTAAAAGTCAGTGGATTAGACTTGCATTTTAAAGAGCAGAAGTGCATTAAAGGCAACACCATCCAACAGAGCTAGTCATTATAAGCCTTCCTGCATGCTTTAAATTTTCTACCTGAATTCAAGTTATGCAAAGGCCAAAATATCCCCAAGTATCTAATACAACATACTAGGCAAGAGTATAGAACCAACTGTGAGATGCTTTACCAATTACATTAGACCGAAGACAGGTCTCTTGACTTGGTTTTCTTTGTACCTTGAACTGCAGCCAGCAGGTGTGGGGGTTTTTTGTCTTTTGGCAGGCAGGGAATAGTTTACAGTTGCCAGGAGTGAGAAATAAAGAACAGCTTGTTTTCTGTTCCTTTATAAACAGAAATATGTCTCACCTTTAAGTCTTGAATAAGAAACTCAAAGCTTCAATGGACACACTGAATGAAGACTTAGTCTTTGTTTCTAAAGGCAGATGTTACAGTATTACAGCACATCTAAATGCTATAGAGAATTAGGCCAAGCAATACAGAGAAGAGCAGCACTACCCATTATTTGACTAATTAGATAATCTCTTCAGAGAACAAACCCAACAGAAAAACCACAGATATACTAATGATGTCAAATTAGAGCAGAGCATCACACACATTCTCTCACCATTAGTACACAAATGCCACAGTCTTCTCTACTCTTAAATTGCCCTTGGCATGTTCTGGGAAGGAAGGTCAATTAATGCCCTTCTGAGAAGGTTCACTCTCATACCCTAAATGACTTGGCTATCACCTGAGTCTCCAGTGGAACAGAGAGCTGAAGAAAAGTGTTCAAATCATTCTCCCTCTTCTTAGATCACACAACACACATTTCAACTCAAATGGCTAGGGTGTGTTATTAACAATGACAGCTCTTTTTTTTTTTTTCCCCCAAAGAAGTCATTCACATGCTGTCACTGAAGAGACTCACGGAATAATTCAGGTTGGTAGAGGTATCAGGGAGTCATGTTGTCAAACTTAATCCAAACAGTGTCAAAGCAGAATGTAGATCAGTTGCTCAGGACTTCACCAAGCAAGGTTTTAAAAGCAAAACAGACTGCACAGTCTTCCTGAGTAATCTGTTCCAGTGCTTGACCAACTTCACAATAAAGTTATCTTGTGTCAAGTGAAGATCTACACTTCACATGTGCTGTAACCGACATCTTTCACAAATTTAAGTATGTTTCAATGAGATCCGAGATGGAAGTTTAAAAAGCACATTGCTTATAGCATCGGCAGTTGTTAGTCCTCTGTACTATGGGTAACCAATAACAAATGGTTTTATCACAGACAAACCAGTAGATGGAGCTCCTGACTATCAATATCAGAGCCTGCTGCAACACTGACGACCCTATGTAACCTGAAAAAGCAGAAAAACCAGCAGGTTACATCTGCATTACAATTTTGAGTCTGAAGCTTTTCTAGAGATAAGGCACGTTTGATGTTGCTAAAGATTTCTGTAAATAGGTAGACCATTGGTTAGCTACTCTTTCAATAGAAAACAAACTATCTAAAGTGTTACTGTGATAAAGATCTGCAACTGAATAGTTTTGTAGAGTAGGATATGTATATACTCAAAATTAAATTAATCTCAAGGTAAAACATTAAGCTCCAGGAAGTCTGTCAGCCTTATATTGAACACTAGATGTATTTCGTATTCCAGGCAAGATCTGTTAATTAACCTGGCAGATATATCAAATACCAGGCTAAATCATACTTTGAAGCTGTCCTGCAGCTGAAGCTCATTGTACTCGCGTATGACACATGAAAAAAATACTCAAGTAATCAACTAGGAACTGTTCAAAAATTTCAGTACAAAGCATCGAATAAAAGACTTTTACAAGCAAAGTGTTCAGGGTATGGTCCTATTTACTTCTGCAGCTAAACGTATGGTTAAGATGCTTCATCATCAGAACTAGCTAAACCAGACATCCTAGAAAATCATACACTGCGGTTAATTTAACTGTTAAAGGATGCTGTTACACAGCACCTGCAGATTTGTCATGGTGCAGACAATCCCTGCACTCCGTAGTCATTTATCTTCGACAACATTTTGTTTAAGTCAGCTTAAGTCCTTAAATCTGCTCACCACAGTCACAGCACTGGTAGCTGCATTACAATAGTCAAACCAGCATGAATTCATGCTGACACTGCCATGGAGAAAAAAGTATATGCTCCATTTAAAATTCTTCCTACAGCTTTTAGATTTCAAAAGTCCATATAGAGTATGACCCCTAACAGATATCACACCTCAGCATCTTTAATGGCAGGCAAAGGGACAGATCTCTGATGAAACAGTAACTGATTCTGAGATTTCAACCAAAATTGATAAGAGAGAGAGAGATCACCTGCAATAGTTGGCCATCTCCCTTCAGATTCCCACCTTGCCAGTTGGAATTGTTTTGCATTAAATTCAGCTCCCCTTCCATACTAGTGTAGTAGGGAGAACAACAGTGAAATTGCAGACAGTAATAGAGCCAGGAACAAGTAATCATCTGCTCTATCTCCAAACACTGAAGAGTTTTTCCTTTTGGCCTTAACAGTTAAATTGACTTCTGCCTCACATCCTCACTTATTAGATGGGGAACAATAGCTTGCCAAAGTTACTGAACTAATGCTTGATGTCTGGACAGCATAGTATGCAATGTGACTAACACCTGAAAAACACTAATTTGAGAATCAGCCACCAGAATACTGAGACCCTTTCATCAGACTGCTTAACAGCTACTTATTTTTTTTAGTGAGCACTACTCTGCTTAGTCACTGAAGGCATAAATCTGATTAAATACTGCAGTAACAATTAAGACAATCCTGAAATATTAAGTCATCTTGCTTTAAACATATCTGAATGTTTGTTAGTTACAGGTGTACCACACTAAGCTGAGATGCATTAAGCACACTACACTTAAAATCTGGCTTTATGGGAAAAGATATACAAGACCTCCTGAGAGCTGGCTACTCCCACAATTTCAGTACTGCTTTGTGCAGTATAGTTCAGTACTGCTTGTTACCTCTACTTCAAAGAAACCCACAAGTTTCTATCAACATTAGAAGACCTTGATGAAACTTGTTACAAGATGCCTTTAATAGTTCAAAGCCTAAAAGAACTGCAACATGTAGTCACCTTCCAGCAAGACCAAGTGTAACGGTTTTAACATTTATTCTACGTCACTGTCAGGGCTTAAGCTCAGCTGGTAATTCAGAACCATGCACCCGCTCGCTCACTCTCCCCACTTCTTCTTCCCCCAGCTCCTGAAGGGATGGGGAAGGGAATGGAAAGAATGTAAATCCCATGGGTTGAGATAAGAACAGTCCAGTAACTAAGGTAATAACAAAACCACTACTGCTACCACCAATAATAATAATGATAAGGGAAATAACAAAGGAAGAGAATACAACTGCTCACCACCCACCGACCAATACCCAGCCCGACCCGAGCAGTGATCTAGCTCTCCTGGGTAACTCCTCCAGTTTATATACTGGGCATGATGTGCTGTGGTATGGAATACCCCTTTAGCTAGATGGGGTCAGGTATCCTGTCTCTGCTTCCTCATGGCTTCCCCTCCTCCCTGGCAGAGCATGAGACTCAGAAAGTCCTTGGTCACAGTAAACATTACTTAGTAACAACTAAAAACATCGGTGCTATCAGCATTGTTCCCAGGCTGAAAGTCAAAAACACAGCACTGCACCAGCTACTAAGAAAGAGAAAAATGACTGCTACTGCTGACCTCAGGACAATCACTGACCTAACTTGCATTTCTATTCAAAGAAATGCCAGATCATTTTTACACAAAGTAAATTTCAACTGCATTCATCTGCACAAGTCAAAAAAATTTTATTCAAGTATTGCTTATGAGAAAGAACTGACACTGACACACAGATCTCTTCTGAAAACGGAAGTCTACTGTGCAAAGAGGCACCTCTTGAACTTCACAATTTCACAGAATCATTTTATTTTCAGATTAAAGATATTTTTAGGACTCTGACAGATTAATTATGTTGTACCAAAGTAAAAGTTTCACCAAGTAGCTACACAGACTTTTTAAAATCCCTTCCAAAACATAAGGATAATCTTACCTTCAAGTTTAGTTCCAAAGTGGTATTTTCCACTACTGAAGTGTGGTAAGGAAAATATAAGTGAGCCCAGTCCTAGCATAAATGCTGAGAAAGCAAGCCATCGTGGTTTGTGCCCTCTTTCTCCAAAGAAAGATACAAACAGTGCCAATATACAAAAAGAAATATCATAGCTTGCAGAGATTAAGCCAGTGAGTGAACTGTTCAACTCGTAACGCTTCTCAATTGTTGAAATACTAATGTTGATCAGGCCATTTACCACCATACCTACAAAAAAAAAAAAAATTACTCAAAGGTACTTTAATTTGATAAAGTTGCAAGGGTAAAGTTACCACTGTATGCCGGAATGGTTAAAACAAATATATTTACAAAGCTATACTTAAAGGTATTTAATTAGCTTTAAAATCCAGGTAGGTAGTAGAATGATACAGTGCTAACTTAAGCCAGCCAAACTGCACAGAACTATTCCATTTTCTTCTCTGTTGTGGGCATTAAAGATTCAACACTCAAATATTAATTTGGAAAAAAACATGCCTCAAACTCCGTTAATGTATTAAGGTTCCAGATTCAGTCTGAGGCACAGATTTCAAACAAAATGCATTGCAGCATTATAAGATTCTGTACAAATTAAAAGAAAATTTGTCAAGTTTGACTTGCATTAGAATACAAGCTACAACGGAAGAGTTCAGGACACAGCTTTCAAATAAAAATTGTCAAACATTTCCTCTCTGCCACCATGAAGGGAAGATACCAAGCAGCTTCTGA
This sequence comes from Pezoporus occidentalis, assembly GCF_034315485.1. Lineage (NCBI taxonomy): Eukaryota > Metazoa > Chordata > Aves > Psittaciformes > Psittacidae > Pezoporus > Pezoporus occidentalis. Next base: position 46,552 of record NW_026915147.1, on the reverse strand, counting down.
ACAGACACCCTTTCTCTGTAATATAAAACATACTTAAAAGTACGATGCAACTGTTTCAGAGTTAACTGAGGTGATTTACTATAACTGAGAAAAAAGTTTGCCCTCTGAATCTTCAAGCTCCAGAAGCGTCAAAACAACCTGGAGAAAAGACCTTGCACAAGCTTCCATACTTCAGCACAGGTGAACTCCAAAAAACTGATCCAGGAGTAGAAGCAAATAAGCTGCAGCTGCCAATGCATGCTTATAAACACTGTTCATTTTTTACATGTGTTGTTTGTACATACAAACTTGAATCTCCCATCCTGCCTCACATTTTCCAACACCAAGTAGTTAAACTTTCAGGAGTTTACTTCTGACAGTTCCCAAATAGTATTCTGCTGCAAGTGAGATGAATAACCATACTTTCTAGCTGTCAGATAACTTCATGGTAGCCTAATTAAACTGTGCTCATAATAAAATATACAACCTGAAAAAAAAGTTGTTAGTCTTGGAGTCACAATTGCAAATAAGGTCAAGACTTCTGCAGTCTGACACGGACCCCACAGTTATCCTTCCTCTTTCTAAAATTCAAACAATTCTCTATTGTCATTCTAAGAACAGAATGACAGATGACTGGGGACAACCATGTATTTAAGTTAAGTTTCAACAAGCATTGCACCATCCAGAAGTGCAACTACACAGTCTGAAGTTCAACAGTTCTGCCTGGAGTGCTCTACGTATTAAAAAAAAGATATCACTCAAAATCTGTGATCAACCAGCTATTATCTTATTAGTGAAATACACACCATAACTAAACACTTCATCATTCTATAATGAATTAAGTCTTGGCATAATCATAGCTTCCTAACATCCTACTATGGCCTTTTCATTAACAATTATGATTTTATCTTTAAGTCTGACCACCACACTTAAATTCCTATAGGATTAAATAGCAGTATTCAGGACAGTGTCTTTATGTGTAGTTTAAGTTGTCACCTTTAATTTACATCCTAACAGCCATAAAACCTTGCAGTTAATCTTACTGGATAATTACATTTAATCTGTAAAAAAAGTAAATGTGATGATTGCATTGGAGAAGTTGTGCTGTCATTCATATAGTGATTAATCACTAAAGTTTCTTCAGGAAAGATGGAACCTGGTTGACACTAACTTGATCTGAAAAACAAATCCTACAAGGACATCTCAACACTTAAAGAGTAGTACAAATTATTTTTTAACTATCATCCAAACCCTTATTGTCTTGCCACATCTGTTTAGAAGATGTAGTAGACGTTTAGGTACAGTGTGCATTGAACCACAAAATCTAGGTTAATCATAAACCAACTTCATTTGGTCGAACAAGACACAGGAGTATTTTTAATTCATCCACTCAACAGAAAGCACTTTACAGGTTTTGAAAGTACTGTGGCTTTGAAGCCGTGGATTGCAGGCACACAATTAAAAAAGAAAAAATAAATAATAATTTAAAAGTCTTTCCAGCAACAAATCTTATTGTCCACAATATGTCCTCATATTAAGTATTAGTGCTTTCAAAGTCTTCAGACAGATTAGACCAGGCTAGGCTCAAACAGTGGTTCTGCTGTTTCATTTACCAAAATTATTACTGACATTACAAAAAACTGTCTTGCTTGTACCCAAGATAGTGAGATAACTTTTTTGCTACTGCAGCATATCTGATTACTGCATGACAAGATGCAATCATACATTTATGCACCTGTGAGTACCATTACAGAAAGCAGGTATTAGTCATGTATTCCATGTTCTACACAAAGTAGTGTCTTCTATTCTTGAAATACAGGTTTCACATGTCCTTGAAACAGAAACAGCCAGAAATGAAGATTTAAGTTTCACCTGCAATCTCCTGAGAAGCTAAAATGCAGCATATCAGATGTTAATGATAACAATAACTTATTTCCTAGGGCAGCTAGAAGATAGCATAATAAATACATGCCTTCAGTTAGAAACACACATACAGAAATTTATACACTTGTACCATGTCTCTGCAGTAAACCACCTACTGTATTCACTCGTTGTGTAAAAAAGTCTAGTGTAACAGCTTACATAAATCAAAAGTGTGTTAAGGATTATTTCATTATTCTTCAGCACATTAGGAAATAAACTTTCCTGGAGGTACATTAAATATTAGCAAGTTTAGAGACGTATTTTATCTTCCTTAGTGATGCCTTCTGTAATTTGGAGGGGAAAGCTACAGTACAGTAGTAGCTCACACAACTTCAAAACCCAGTGCTTTTATCTAAGTTCTGGAGCTGCAAGCCTTGAATATCTTTCCAAAGTTTCACATGCAGTAGTGAATTTCTTGTGTGAAAATATCCTTTTTTTTTTTTTCCACATCTCAAAAAGAGTTGCAATCAGTGCCCGATTTCCTTTCTATAATCTAGGAAAAGGAAGGGTACTTGTGAAAATCCAGATGACATATAATTAATAATGCCACAAAGGCTGTAATAGCTACACCTACATAAGCCTCCAAAACAAGCATCAGAATTTTCCTCACATTAGGCCCTAAATTTGAGTTACATTAGGTAGGTACCTCTATGAGGTCTGGCATACATCGCCATTTAGGTAACAGGACCAAGAGCTACATAAGTGGCATAACCAACACCCACGTCATCCTAAGGGGCAGAGTTTCTTATGATATTGCTGCTCAGTTCTCCTCAGACCATCCCAGTTACTTCAGTGTTTCAGGCAGGAATACAGCCATCCGTAACCTTGTGTCTTTGACATATGCTGCCTACTCTCCCAGCACCGAATCTCTTCTTCTACATGCCCCCCCCCAACCCCACACCCCCCTACAGCACTCTCATGTGCAACAAGGATGAGCTTAAAAGCTTCCTGTTTTTTTTCAGGAAAAAGTTTTCTTTTCTGGCTAGTCCAATGAAGCTGAAGGGTTCTGAACATTAATCCAATTATTACTGTTTCCTAGGCCAATATCTTGGAAAGGCCCCAATAGATCTTGTTACAGAAAGCCAAAAACACAGAAAAAAAATATCTGGAGCTGAACAACTGATATTAAGAGCAAGCAAAATTTCAGGTTCCCCTCAAGGTTAATCCCCTAGCTATGTGCTAAAAATGGCTGCACTGGGATTCACGGAACAAACCAAATGTTTTTAAAGCCACATAAATTACCCGAAGTCCCACTCAACCATGCTAAGGTACCTTTCTAACTGGGAGGCAACAAAGTACATGCTAGGGCACTACACTGCTGTCTATAAGTTTACAGCATTTGTTTTCTTCCCTGGACCAGCTGTCTCAACCTGCACAGCACATATGGTGCACTAGCTGAACGTGAGCAATGGGGATCCAGTAGAGGGAAAAGCAGAGCATGAAGCACAGAGCTGATGGGGCCGTGGGCTTGACAGTGGTCAAAAAGGTGGATGGGAAAATAAGAAAATGAGGAACTGAGAGAAGTACAGAGAGCAGTACTATTCAGGACACTGGGACACTTCCTCCCGTAGCCAGTCTAGTGACTAACGTCACTTTTCAGCACTAACACTAGACTCAGGCAGCTGGAGGAACCCTATCTCCCCTCACCCACCACCACCACTCTTCACCTTCCTGCCCCAAACCAGGCTCCCCCACAGCTGCAGAACGGAGAACAAGATGCGCCCAGGGCAGCAGGAAGGCCCCACAACGAAGCTGGGGAGGAGTGCAGCACCTCACTGCGTCTCCGGAGAAGCTTACCTTGGAAGATGGCCAGCAGGCTGTACATCGCCAGGAAGCCCTCAGGGTTGTTGCAGACCTGCAGAGCCCTAGGGGTAAAGCAGCCCCAACCGCAGAGCCCCTCCCCAAACTGCGCGGGGATGCCGCCATCTACCTTGGGGGAGCTCGCCTGGCGCTGGCTGCCGGCGTCGGGGCTGGGCGGGTCAAACACCGGGTTCTCGATGCCACGACCCTCCATGGCACCCGTCAGAATGCCGCGGCGGAGCACCGGCTGCAGCGCTCCTCTAAATACCACGAGGGCGGTCAGGTGCCGGCGCTTTCCCCCTCCTATTGAGGAGGGTTGCCCGTCCCGCCCCGCCCCGCCCCACTCTGCTCCTCTTGGGGTCGTGTCCGGAAGATGCCTCCGAGCCCGCTTGCCGCTGGTGTCAGCGCCGACCGCGCCAGCACTTGTCCCGCGGACGGCCGGTGCAACGGGCCTAGCGCCGCGGGCACGGGCACCATGACGGGGGAGTCCTTGCTCCGGGAACCATGGAACGGTCACAGCATGACCGACATTATCAGGTCGGGAGGGCCAGGGGTGAGGGCCGGGGTCTTTTCTGTTTCGGGTTCGTGTGTCCAATCAACTTCTTCCTCTGACTGCCAGTTCGAGGCTGAGCGGCAGAAGGGCACGTCCGTATTCGGGGAAGGGTTTGCTCTGAAAACAATTGAAAGTCAAGCACCTGAAAATAATGTTTCTTCCGAGAAAGAAAAAAAAACCACAAAAAAGAGCCCAACCTCAAGATGTTCTTTGTGAGTGTTGGAAAAACTGAAAGGGATTTTTTTTTCCAGATACTTTCCCACTTTAGGCAAGAGTTGGCATATGACCTGCTTGGGTGTGGAAACCCCTCTCCAACCAAAAAAAAAACAACACCTCGATATCTGCAAATGCCATCCTTTGGAAGTATTATTTCCCCTCCTGTACTACAGTTTCCACCCGCAGGAGCTTCTGGCCATTGAGCAAGTTAATTCAGTTGCAGACCATGAGAATTTGTCGAGAGTTCAAGGAAGTGTTGAGTCTGTTTGCATACAGTGGAAGTTAACTTCACTCATCTGCACAAGAGCAACTGGGAAGGAGTCCAGGAATCAATTACCCATCACTAATGTAGTTTCTGGGTAGTACGTGTTTGTCGAAGAGCCCTTCCCCTTTCAAGAGTTTGAAACGTTTTAGAGACAAGTGAAATAAGACTGAAACTGGAAACATGAACTGTGGCTTTGGTTTCACAATGAAAACCAGGGCATCTTCATGAATTCTCAACTGTCCTCTCTTCCCTGGTGTCACAGCTCTTCAGAAAGAACCACACATTTTCAAATATTTATTAGGAAAAAAGTATTTCAAGTCCAGAAACTACATGGAGATGATCTTCTTCAAAAAGAAAACCGGTACGTTAGAGAAGATAATTTTGTGAATACTATGTATTCATTCCAAGTGAGAAATCAGCTGTTGCTGTTGCAGTGTGCAGGGGCAGCCAGTGGTGGCTGGAGCTGGAGGGCCGGGGGCTTCCCTGGACATAGGGCCTTCCCCACCCTCCGCCTCAGCCACCTCAGGGTCTTTCCCAAGTACTGTTCCAGCCCTGCAGCCACCCAAGCCGCCCGGAGCTCAGACAGCTGCTCCCCAGTGAAGTGTTCCACTGCTGGTCACTGACAGCCCCCAGATCCTGAAATTATTTTACTATAATTTCAGACAATAATCTGGAGTGGGTTTTCCTCAAATAGCTATCAAGATACAACCCAGTTAACAGCTTCTTCAGAGGTCTAATATCCTGATCTTCACTACAGTGTCTGTATGCTAGAGTAGTGAGAATAATCCACTAAATTGTTTAAGTATTACACTGCTAATGAGACATAAGAACCTCCTTTAATTTGACAGGTCAGCTAGGTTTGTTGTTATCTTCATTTAATTGTCACCGTTCCAGCTGATGATTTTGGTTTTAACATCAGAGGAAGGTGACAGAAAGGAAGGGAAAAAGAGAAGTAAGTGGTGCTCATGATGAAAAATAGTCTGTTCAGCTGAAGCAAACAGTATTTTTATGAATACTGGGGAGGGTATCATAGTGGTGTCCAGTCTAGAACTACTCTGAGAATTAAATAGGGAATCAGATAATTCAGGGGATTAAATACAAGTTCACTTCAAAGAGTTTATACCATGCTAGTATATTGAGGTATTGAGGTGCTGGAGCAGGGCCAGAGAAGGGCAATGGAGCTGGTGAAGGACTTTGAGAACAAGTCTGCTGAGGAATGGCTGAGGCAACTGGGGGTGTTTAGTCTGGAGAAGAGAAGGCTCAGGGGAGACCTTATTACTCTCTAAAACTGCCTGAAAGGAGGATGGAGCCAGGAGGTGGCTGGTCTCTTCTACCAGGGAACAAGCAATAGGACAAGAGGAAACGGCCTCAAGCTGTGCCAGGGGAGGTTTAGCCTGGATATTAGGAACAATTTCTTCCCCCAAATGGTGGTCAGGCATTGGAACAGGCTGCCCAGGGCACTGGTGGAGTCACAGTCACTTGGAAGTGTTCACAAACCGTGTAGATGAACACCTCAATGACATGGTTTAGTGGTGGCCATGGTTGGACTTGATCTTAAAGGTCTTTTCCAACCCAACTGATTCTGTGATTTTAGGAGAAAGGCACGGGGATAGGAAGAGAGAGAGGGAATGAAATATAATGTATTTTTGAACTGGCATGTTTCCTGAGTGATACTGTTGTTCCTCAATAAGCTATTTGCAGAGATCCAACTGGCTTTTATAAACTGCTATGCTTCTGCTGTATCATTACAAGCTATTAAAGAAGTTTAAATTCCTGGCATTTAAGACTGAATACATGACCTGCCTAAAACTATAAAATACAACTGTTTTCCAGTCAGGTATTTGGAGTGCTCAGATACAAATGGTAATAGAATGAGGTAGGTAATCTGCTGATCCAGATGGAGGTTGCTCATAGAAAAGGCAAATATGACCTACAATTTGTATGTTCGTTAGCTATCAAGTTAATGGAGACCTGTTGAAGTTGTTCTGTAAGCTGCTTTCTGCGAAAATTCTAATGAATTTAATGAATATTAAAACTTTAGGTGGAGCTTGATGAAATTATGGCTAGGATATGGATATGAAAACAGATTACTAGAATGTCTTTTTCTGATCCAAAGTTCCTGTGAAGGAACTTTTTCCCTGTAATGGGAAACTACATTCTAGGGGGAAAAAAATGATCGTTAACTCAGAATAATATCATAAAATTCATACTGGAATACCTTGCAGAGAGGCAAGCAAGTATTTTAAAGAAGAAATTGCTAAATTTGTGGAAGGGTTATAACATGTAGCCTTCTTCTACCTTCACAGTGTTGTATTTGATCAGCTACAGCTTCTGCAGTCTCAGAAGTCATGGTAGTTCTCAAGTTGCATTGCATTGTGTAATGTGCGATTGCATTGTGTCTCATTTTTGTTCAGACATAAACCCACCAGAGGAATGCTAGGTAAGACCTGTGGATTTGTTTAAGAAACAGTTGCTTTTCAAGAAGTCTGAGAACTGCCAGTCTCTGAATAGCAAAAGTGATTGAGTTTTGCCATCAGATAAGACCAAAAACTGCATATTTAAGATATTCTTTGTCAGGTGTCTTGAAGCCATCCCCTCTCATTTGAAGGCCAAGTGGTTCACAGACCCACTCTCACATTGTAAGAAGATTATCTCCCAGAAACATGACACATTTTGTCAGTACAATGCTCCCTTTGACTCTACCAGCTATAAATAAGATGAAAAGTAGATTACCTGGGATCCTAACAAACTAATTTTCTGGGCAGCTTTTCAGTGTTTGCTGAATTTTTCAGATGTCAGATACTTCCACAACTTTATTTCTGATATTTTGGCACTCTGAATAAAATCTTTTCCCTCTGTGGATTATTTTATTTCTACTGTGGTAGCTCTCTCCACATAATTTTCAGTTTCTTGGCCTAGGTCAGAATTTACTCAAAGGAAGCTGTGAGAAAACAGTGCTGCCTTATCACAGTCACTGATTTTTCACATAGTAAATTCCATGGATTACTTTCTACTTTTGGAATCTAATGAACAGATTAATGGAGGAGAACTAATTCTTTTAATTTCTCTTCAGAAACACTAGCTTCAGTGTTTTCAAGAACTGGGCAGTCTCTTTGGTTTTATTTCTGCCTGGTTCCCAGTTTTAACAAAAACAAATTTTCAATTTTATCTGCTTCACAATTTGTTTCATTAGCAAATACATGACCTCTAGTGGTAGGCAGGTAGTAATCATTTATGATGGTAAGTAAAATCTACATGTACAGAGCAGGAACGGGTAAATCCACAAATTTTCTCTCTTAGATGCTCACCATGATGGCAACTCCTTTTTTTTTTTTTTCCAGTAGCTCTGAGTTTAATTTATTTATAACATTTATATGGCAGGTAAAAATGTGCACGCCCTCTATGTTCATTCTGCTTCACTGGCTTCATCCAAAGATCACTTCTACTCAGCACTGGTGAGGCCACACCTGGAGTAGTGTGCCCAGTTCTCCCCAGAACATAGAGAAATGGATCTAATAGAGAGTTCAGTGAAGGCCTACCACACTGGTGAAGGGATTGGACCATCTCTCCTGTAGGCAAAAGCTGTTCATCCTGGAGAATAGTAGGCTCAGCATGATGGAGGTGCGGAATCTAATTAATGTCTATAAATACCTGAAGGTAGGATGCAGAGAAGGCAGAGCCAGGCTTTTTTCAGTGGTGCCCAGTGACACGACCAGAGCCAGTGGGCACAGACTGAAACAGAGGAGGTGTTGCTAGGATGCCAGGAAACACTTTTTCACTGTGAGGCTGATAAAACACTGGGACAGGTTTCCCTGAGAGGTTGTGGAGTCTCCATCCTTGAAAATATTCAAAAGGCGCTTGGGCACCTGGCTGGAAGTGGTGTTTGAGCAAGTGGTTAGACCAGATGACCTCCAGGGGTCGTTGCCAGCCTTGACCACTCTGATTCTGTCATCTATCACAAACAAAAGATTTCAGCAGCAGAAAAAAAACTGACTTTTTTGGGGGTGGGGTGGTAGAATTATATTGTGTTACAGTTTTGGTTACTATTGACTTTGCCTCTTTACTAACAGAGAACATTCCTATGAATATGCATCTAGAGAGTATACCAAATCTCTCCCTTTGTGCTTTAAAAAAATCTCTGAAAGAAATGTTTATACAAAGAAACTTGGTAGCGTGTTAGAGGCAGCACTGCAAAATAGGTGACAAAGTCATATGATTGTTAGATTTGGGCAGTTTTATTGCTATATCTGGTGAATATCCTGTCTAAAACACTGAAAGAAGAGATACCGGAGTTTTCTCAGGAATCTCAGATTTTTCTGAGACAGGGATATTTTCCATTTTTGGAAAGTCCAATATGTTTTGAGGCATGGCTGTCATGTCTGATACAACATTCTTCACAATCAAGGGATCAAGATTAAATGAGGTTTGTAGCAGTTTTACAAGTTATAGTCAAACAGAACAAGGATTCTTACCAGCTAGCTATTTATGTCTAGATTTCAGGTATATATTCAGATAAATATATGAATCCTGAACTTGTTGCTTTGGTTTTTTAGAAGTGTCTTAATGTCAAAGATTTCAAACTGTTGCAGCCTTTTACAGGAAGTTTTTACTAGTAAGTGTAGCAAAGCTGAAATTACACAATTCTGTTCCATGTTTTTATTGATGCAGCATAACTTGCCATGGGGTTTTCAAGGATTTTCCCTGTTTCTAATACATAAAACTTCTGTTTGTTTAGGAGAATTAAGACTGATTTCATTCACTAACTATTATCTTCCTGGCCAAAAATAATGTTTCTGTGAGTGATTTCTGGGCAGGGTCTTTTTTAACTTCTTAGTCATGATAATTATATATGGGAAATATAAAAGCTGGAAAGTATTAAAATATATTACAAAAAATAAAATTTGTGCATGAAAAGTTGATGAATTCCCTGGAATATCTCTGTCAAAAATAACCTATTAACAAATAAAGTTTTTAAAAGTTGCCTTGCACAGATAAAACTCTAAAAATTAATCTTTGCAGCTGATGATTGCCTTTTACACTTCTATTAACCTAGAAAAACTACAAAATGGTGAAATTCAAAAGCAAATACAAAAATTAGAAGCTGTAATTGAAAAATAAAAGCAAAAGTAATTTTCCTGCTCAGTAGTCCACTATCAGGTTGATCAAGTAGATATAATTTACAGGATATATAAAAATATATGTAAGGAAAAAATCCAAACAATCCCTTTGTGTTTTAGTTTTTACAAAATGCAGTAGCCAAATTATGAAGTTAATCCATAACAGGATTTTTTTTTTTTTTGCAAAGATTCTTTAGTAAGTGGCTTGCTTAACTAGAAAAGAATTAAATGGTATATTTTTAAGAAATTATGGATAAAATGATTGCTTTAGAGGTCCATAGCACAGTAATTTAGATTGCATTTCAGTTTTTACATAGACTCATACGAGTTGTTTAGAAGAAAGCTTAATAATACATTAACATTTCTTAATTTCTAATTGAGGGAATGTATTTACCAGTTTTTAAAAGTTGCTTCATATGCAGTTTAGTTTTGTACTAAGTTTTTGTCTGGACTTTTGCAAAGAGTAATGTAATAGAACAAGATTTCTGTTTCGGGACACATAACTAAAATATCCTGATCAACATTACCCATTTTACTGAAGATAACCTGGTAAAGAAGCTGAAGATCTGAGACAACAGAAGCCAAACTGATGGCCTTCCATCAACTAAATCAAATTTATATATTTACATCATATGCTAGGTTACAAAAGTAGGTAATGTTAAAAGAGCCTTGCAGAAAGAAAGGGCTACATTCAGCATAAGACTTTAAAAAACAGACCCTTATACTAAGTCTGTTTAATAGCCAAAACAGTGACACAAGAACAATGGGGCAGAAAAGGATCAGAGGATTCCATACATTATTAAGTGACTAAATACAACAGAAGAAGGTATAACATACCGATTAGAAGTGGCAGGAGACTCAATCACCAACAGCAATGCATGGCAAGATTTTGACAGATCTGGGGCACTTCATGCTGTCACCAGTTTATGGGATCCAAGTTAGAGTAGCTTGCTTGAATTTCCAATATTTGTTAAGCTCTGTCTTGTTCTGGGCAAAATAAACACAGTGTGTTAGCAGTCTAATCAAGGAATTATTGTTCATCCAATCACCATTTTTTTTAGCATTCATAATTCAACTTGTATACTGTTAAGACAATATGCACAAATTCTTAGTGTCATCCCCTTTTTTGGTGTTATATTCACACTTCCACAGACACCCTGAGTCTCAAGGTTGATGGCTACAATTTGGATTGTGGGGGGAAATGCAGCAAGCCATTGGCATCCAGGCCAGCGAATCTGTACAAAGCCTAACAACACCTAACGCTGTCTCTTCAGTTTGACACAAAGCCTATGCAATGGCAACTGTATTTACTGGGCTAGAAGGGCTGCCATTCTCTTTTCACCCACGAGCTGAGAAAAGGATTTTGTAAAGGGAGGCCCAGGAGAACAAAACGGCCCAAGAACCTATCTACTACTAGTCAACACCTCTCAACAGGTGAGGATCAGTTGAGAGGACCAGAGATCCTAGTCTGTTTCCAGTGTTCTCAGATTTCCCCATAAAAAGCCTAAATTGTCCCAGTGAACACATCAGCACTGACATTGAGGTTGTGAAACCTCAGGAGACCTGAAGGAGAAAAATGTCCAAACTAGCAGAAAGTCGTGAAGGAATCAAATGCACTAGATAGGACTGTTAAGAAACAACAGTTGTTTGAGGGACAAGGAAGCTATAACTCTTAACCTAAGGTCAGGGAGCAGCAAGGGCCAGTGCCTGCATACAGAAACAGGCAGGAGCGAAGAGTGGCAACATGGCCAGCCACCTCTTTAGCCATGGCAGCCTCTCTCTGCACCATCCTGGAGCCCTGTGCAGGGGTGCCAAGAGCAGGGGTGTCAGTGGAGACCCCCATGAGGCTGGTCAGAGCCTGTTGGTGTTCTGCTGGCCCTCAGACCTGAGATGCCTTAGAATGCATCACCAAAAGAGAGTCAGACTCTCAAGAATAACTGTGGATGCCTTAAAACTGAGAGGACATCCCCAAGTGCTTTCTGCATGGCATCGGAAAGACAGGATGGACATTTGTAACCTGGCTGAGGGACTGTCATAAGAAAAAGAATAGGGAAGTTAATGGAAGCTGTTACAGAAGGCAAGAAAACAATTAGTGGCAGAATCTTGGAGACAGTATAGATACATCACTGTTAAGACTCATGCACATGATGGAAGTACATTCATGATTGGTCTTATCAGGGAGCAGCAGCACTTGGCTGGGGAGCACTGAGGGCAGCAGGAAAACAGGCAGTGACACCTCCCCCTGTGAGGGTTCTCTCAGCTCTTCCTCAGGCAGCTCTGCTTCCAGAGGCTGATCCAGGGAACTCCTCACCATGAGCACAGGTGGAAAAACTTGGAGAAGATGGGATGGGAGGTACACTGGAGAGCCTGACTGATCTCATTAATAAATAACTCATGTTATTTGTTCAGTTTTTCTTGGACTACATCATATTAAATAGCCAGATGAGCATCTCACCAGATGAGCGTCTCTCCCACCCATTATTTCTTTAGTTGCTATTGCATGCTTTTCTTCTTTTGTTTCACACCATTGCATAGATGGAAATGACAAACAGTTGTGGGGGCACAATTATTTGACTGTCCTATTATCAACGTCCTATTATTTTGTCTCTAACTATAAACTATTATCAATCTTAATTGTACCTTAGTTTTTTAGTTGTTCTAAGCATTCAGCTCACACCAAGGAAGCTGCAGAAGATTTAATTGTTAAAATTCATTCTGACTTTAAAAAATTTTCAGAATACTAGATTGGTACCAAGGAGAAAGTGACAAACTGATTCCACTTAGAATATATTCTGTTTGGAAGAGTGCTAGTCATCTGAGGGAAACTTCGAGGAGGAATTAAACAGAATGGAAAGCATTCTAAATAATGAAGACTGGCAAGGAATCTGAGAGATAGATAGCACAATCTGGGTTGAAGAGAAAGCAAATAAACTGACCTTTTTTAAATATAGTAACTCAAACTATGTAGAGGTAACACATCAGGAATTTTCTGGAAAATCTGGTGCCATCCTAACTTGTACTTGCTGTGATTCTATTTTTTTTGCTACTGATATTAGGTGTCACAGTTACAACATGCTAACATGTTTATGTATTGTAATTACAAGTTATGCTAACACATGCCCCAGCTGTCATTTCAAAATGGTATGACACCAAATATTTTTGAATAAACAATTATCTAACTCTTCACAAGCGAATAATTTTAAATCAAATCCTGTTGAAAGATGTGTTCCCTTGGAGAACTATGCGTATAGCTTAACTCACTAGTTTCTGGGAAGAGCATTTAAAAACATATGGAAAACAAGAGTGTTAACTATGATATACATTTGAAATATGTGTTTAAATGTGTAAATCCCAAAAGAGACGTTTAAATTCATAAATCCAGGAGAATGTAAAAGGAACTTTTCAAGAAGGTTTTTAGGATACAATTACAAATGCTGATCCTCAGTTCAAGTATGCCAGAAGTAGATATCCCATTGATTGCAGTTACTTTAAAAGCCTGATGTAAGAATATCATCAGAATTAAAACCCACACCATTGAAGCTGAAGGTAATCCTGACATTTACATCAATGAGCAAGGATTATTTTCCTTTCACTATACTCATTTCACACACTTTAGCCGCCCTAATAATTATCTTGACTTCAATGGGACACCTGTGTGAGCAGGAGCACTACAATGTGATTCACCATCAAGAATGTACATACTCTCAATGACTGCAATATTAATCCATGAATGCAGGTGAAACTGCTTAGGAAATACTTCTCAGAGCATGTGAAGAGACACTATTGATTTTAATAAATACTTGCGTGCCTCCAGTAGCAGGAAGAATTCATTATGTGGAAACAGAGAAGTAATATAATCCCCCAAATTTTGTAATTTTTAGATTTTATTAGTTTAAGACAGGAAAAATAAATAAAAATTAGTATAAAATAAATAGTGGTAAAATTTAAACTAATATGCAAGTATTAAAAATTAATATAAACTTATTTACCTTGAAACATTTTCATGATCAAAATTTTTTTGTGAGATGAAACAATAAAGGTGCTGGATATTTTATGAAACTCCTTATGGTGTATATTTTTCAGGGGCAGCATTACTGTAATCTTCTAAAATTCAGTTCATAAATTCAGTTTGCCCAGTTTATAAATTATATGACAATCCATAAATTGTTATCTTACAACTGCATGTCCTATTCTCATCTATGTATCTCATCCAGAACAAGTTAATTTTGTTTGGATATAAAGGAATTAAATTTATTCTTTTTCAGCTTTGACCTTTATGTTTTTAGAATAAGTAAACATTGGTGGGAAATGGGTGAACTGCCAAACTGCTGAAAATTTATAGCTATCTGCATAATGGCTAGAAGTTCTAATAATGTCTGTGGCTCCAGCTTCAGTAAGTATTGCAGCTCCTCTTTAGAACTTCAGGTTCTGCTGGACACTGTGATAATCTCTATTATGGTAATTCATTTATTACTATGTTTCATATTTGGTGCATATCACAGAATCCCAAGGGTTGGAAGGGACCTCAAAAGATCATCTAGTCCAACCCCCCTGGAAGAGCAGGGTAACCTAGAGTACATCACACAGGAACTTGTCCAGGCAGGCCTTGAATATCTCCAACATAGGAGACTCCACAACCCCCATGGCAACCTGTTCCAGTGCTCTGTCACTCCCACAGTAAAGAAATTTTTCCTGATGTTCACATGGAACCTCCTATGCTCCAGTTTACACCCATTGCCCCTTGTCCTATCAATGGACATTACTGAAAAAAACCTAGCTCCATCATCCTGACACTCACCCTTTACATATTTGTAAACATTGATGAGGTCACACCTCAGTCTCCTCCAAGCTAAAGAGACCCAGCTCCCTCAGCTTCTCTTCATTAGGGAGATGTTCCACTCCCTTAATCATCTTTGTGGCAATTCCCTGTCCTTCTTGAACTGTGGAGCCCAGAACTGGACACAATATTCCAGATGTGGCCTCACCAAGGCAGAGTGGAGGGGGAGGAGAACCTCTCTTGACCTACTAACCACACTCTTTCTAGTGCACCCTAGGATGCCATTGGCCTTCTTGGCCACAAAGGCACATTGCTGGCTCATGGTCATCCTCCTATCCACCAGGACCCCCAGGTCCCTTTCACCTTCACTACTGTCCAGCAGGTCAACCCCCAACCTGTACTGGTACATGGGGTTGTTCTTCCCCAGATGCAAGACTCTACACTTGCCCTTGTTGAATTTTATCAAGTTTCTCCCCGCCCAACTCTCCAGCCTGTCCAGGTCTCGCTGAATGGCAACACAGCCCTCTGGTGTGTCAGCCACTCCTCCCAGTTTAGTATCATCAGCGAACTTGCTGAGGGTACATTCAGTTCCCTCATCCAGGTCGTTGATGAAAATATTAAACAGCCCTGGTCCCAGCACTGACCCCTGAGGGACTCCACTAGTTGCAGAGCTCCAGCTAGATTCTGCCCCATTGACCACAACTCTCTGCCTTCTTCCTTTCAACCAGTTCTTGATCCACCTCACTACCTGATCATCAAGCCCACACTTCCTTAGCTTATCTATGAGGATGCTGTGGGAGACAGTATCAAATGCCTTACTGAAATCAAGAAAAACCACATCTACCGCTCTACCATCATCCAGCCACCTAGTTACTTCCTCATAGAAGGCTATAAGGTTGGTCAAACATGACTTCCCCTTGGTAAAACCATGTTGGCTGCTCTTAATGACCCCCTCATCCTTGATATGCCTAGAGATGGTGTCAAGAATAAGCTGTTCCATCACCTTTCCAGGGATGGAGGTAAGGCTGACTGGTCTATAATTACCTGGGTCCTCCTTGCCCTTCTTATGGACCAGCATGACATTTGCCATTCTCCAATCCTCAGGCACCTCTCCTGTTTCCCACAACTTACCAAAGGTAAGTGGAAAGTGGCCCAGCAATGACCTCCGCCAGCTCCCTCAGCACCCGTGGGTGTATTCCATCCGGACCCATCGATTTATAGATGTCCAGATTACTTAACTGATCCCTAACCCAATCCTCATCTACCAAAGCAAACTCCTCCTTTATCCTGACTCCTTCTGGGGCTATAGGAATATGGGTCCCCCGGGGAGAGTTTGCAGGAGTAAAGACAGAGGTAAAGAAGGCATTCAACATCTCTGCCTTCTTTATATCCTCTGTCTCCAGGGCACCCACCTCGTTCAGCAGTGGGCCTATATTGCCTCTTGTGTTAGTTTTATCTGCTATGTATTTGAAGAAGCCCTTTCTATTGTCCTTAACCCGACTTGCAAGATTAAGTTCCAAGGAGGCCTTAGCTGTCCTAATTGCCTCCCTACATCCTCTAACAACTGTCCTATATTCCTCCCAAGTGGCCAGCCCCTCCTTCCGTAATCCATAGATTCTCTTTTTCCGCATGAGTTTGCCCAGCAGTTCCTTGTTTAACCATGCTGGTCTCCTGGCTCCCCTACTTGACTTCCTACCCATTGGGATACTCTGATCCTGATCTTGGAAGAAGTGGTCCTTGAATGCTGACCAACTATCTTGAACCCCTTTACCACCGAGTACCCTTTCCCATGAGACTTCCATTAGCAATTGATTGAAGAGGCCAAAGTTGGCCCTTCGGAAATCCAGAATTGTGGCCTTGCTAGGTATTCTATTCCTCCCACACAGGATCCTAAACTCCACCATCTCATGGTCACTGCAGCCAAGGCTGCCATTGACCATCACCGCTTCAACCAGACCCTCCTTGTTGGTGAGTACTAGATCCAGCAGCGCTCCTCTCCTAGTTGGTTTGTCCACCATTTGCATTAAGAAGTTATCATCAATGCACTGGAGGAACCTTCTAGTCTGTGAATGATTGGCTGTGTAAGTCTTCCAGCAAATATCGGGGTAGTTAAAATCCCCCATGAGGATCAAGGCATGTAGTCGTGAGGCTGCTTTCAGTTGCCTGTAGAAAGCCTCATCAACTCCTTCGTCCTGATCAGGAGGTCTATAATAGATGCCCACAGGTGTGCCACCTGTATCAGCCTGTCCCTTAATTCGTACCCACAGACTTTCCACTTGGTCCTCATCTGCCCCTGGACAGAACTCAATACATTCTAGTCTCTTTCACATAAAGAGCAACTCCACCACCTCGCTTTGCTGACCTATCTTTCCTAAAAAGGACATAGCCATCCATGACCACATTCCAGTCATGTGAGCTGTCCCACCATGTCTCTGTAATTGCCACCAGGTCATAACCTTTAGACTGCACACAGACTTCTAACTCCTCCTGTTTATTCCCCATGCTGTGTGCATTGGTGTACAGGCATTTCAGGGAGCGAGCAGAGCACGCTAGTGGCACCCTTGGGAGGCGGGAGGCCTTCTGGTCTTCATTAATACTAGAACAATGCCCCACTAGTTCAAACCCAGCTACAACCCCCTCGCACTTTGACTCTAACCTAAGGCTCTGTGAGTGAGCTCTGCTAACTCTTGCCCTGGTACCCTTTTTCCCCTGCGGGACAGGGTCTAAACAACTATCCTTTCCCTCAAATGAAATAATAGCTTGAGAGTCCTCCCTAGTCTGCCATCCTTTAAGCCCTAGCATGTTTCTCTTGAGCTTGTCCCTAACAGGCCCAGTTATCTCCCCTTCCCCCTTCATATCTAGTTTAAAGCCCTGTCAATGAGCCCTGCCAACTCCTGCCCCAAAAACTTTTTCCCCCTCTGGGACTGGTGTGTCCCACCTGCCACCAGCAAACCAGGTGTCTCATATAGCAGCCCATGATTGAAAAACCCAAAACCCTGCCTTTGGCACCAGTCCCGTAGCCATACATTAATCTGCAGACTCTTCTTATTTATCTCTTCACCCTTGCTTGTAACAGGTATGGAGGCAAACACCACTTGCTCTCCAGACCCTCTAACCAGCCATCCCAGGGCCCTGAAGTCTCTCTTCATTGCCCTTGCCCTCCTTGTAATAATTTCATCACTGCCAACCTGAAAAACCAGCAGTGGATAGTAGTCAGAGGGCTGCACCAGATCAGAGAGTTTCCTTTTAACATCTCTAATCTGAGCCCCAGGTAGGCAGCAGACTTCCCTGTGGGATGGATCTGGTCGACAAATGGGCCCTTCTATTCCCTCAGAAGGGTGTCACCCACCACAATTACTCTTCTTTTCTTCTTGGTTGAGGAAGTTCTAAGGCATGGGGGTGAGTGACAAGCCCTAGGTGACTCACTAGATGGATCTACCCCTTCACCTGCGTTTACCTGGCCCTGTGGTTCCAAGACCTCATGCCTGTTATTCAAGGGCAACTGGGAGGGAGAAAGGGATTGCAAGGGTTTTCGCTTTCCTCTCTGAGGAGGGACCTCCCTCCATACCTCCTTGTCCCTTAAGTTCACTCCTTCTATCTGATGGTAGGAGGGAAGAGGATCCATCACTTGTTCAACCACTTCCCTCTGCCCTTGCCTTAGGGTGTGGCTCCATCAATCAATTTCACTTTCACACTCTCTGAGAGCTCTCAACCTTTCTACATCCTCCCTCAGTTCAGCCACCTGCCTGAGCAGATCATTTATTCACTCACACCGTACACAAGCGGTGTCACTGGCTCTCTCCAGCACAAGTGCCAGGCTCACACATTTACTGCAGCCAGAGACCTGCACGGTTGTATGTCTGCAGGAAGGCTCAGTCTGGGTACCCACATTATTCCTCACTGCAGCTTTTGATCTTCTTGTGACCATGATCTATCTAGTCGATCGGTCCATCTACGTCTCTCCGCACAAGCAAGCAGTCCTTCCTCCTCCTGCGCTCCAGGCGAGTTCTCTTGATCAGGCGGTCATCCCGCTCGCCTGCCCGCACAAACTGCTGCGCAAACTGCCTCGACCCGCTCTGTTCGCCGCACTCCTGGTCGCTCGAGCTCCCTGGGCAGGTTTTTAACCACTCACAGCTAGTACCCCTCCTCCTGGGGGGAGTATAATGAATTCAGTCATATATTTTACAATCCTAATGGTATCTTACCTTAATACTAAAAAGTTTGATGTTTGGTTTGTTTGGGGGGCATATTTCAACTGACTGTAAGAAAGACACTTTAAAAGATATTATTTCTGGAATTAGTTGCAGTGAAAACTGAAACCTCTCACATAACAGAATACCTGTAAAATTCCTATCTTCATACTGTTAACAGAAACTAGCAGGTACCTAGTCATCAGCTACATATTGGGAGAACACAGATGTACTCATTAGCAGGAAACACAAAGGAATTCATTGGCAAGAAGGAATGTTTTCCTACCTACTATCACTTTCTAGCATTGGCTCTTTCTGACAACATTTCACTCTAAGGGCTTACTGTACTTTTATGATGGAACTCGGAGCAAAAAGGGTGCATCCAGTCACAGTGATGGTTCTAGAAGAGGGGGATTTCCTGATTTGCAGCTGGAAACACATAGAAGCAGCTGTGCAATTCTGAGTCACCCCTGCTGCAGTTAATTTTGCAATCATTTATGCATACTAAACTAACCCATATTTTTGCCCAGGCATGGACTATTACCAAAAATAATCTATTGCACTGACTCTTACGAGCACTGCATAAATATTTCAAAAGATGTGTTTGTGCTAGCAGATATGGAAAAGCAGAGACCAGTTCTTTAGCTATCATTGGATACCCCTCTAAGGGAAGCTTAGATCAGTTATAAACCAGACAGGGACACCTGTGCAAGTGGGCTGTTGGGAAGTTCCTTATACTTCTTCCATTTCTTTCTGTCCTCTCCTATCTCCCATTTCTTCCCCCAGAGTTTGACAGACTCTTTCTCTCTGAGAATACAATAAACATACAAAGCTTTCTATATGAACTAACACAATTGTAGACAAAGGAAAATAAACAAACTGCCCATGGCTACTTTATCAACGCAAAGCCCTCAAAAGGCAGACTGCAGTTTTTCCTGCCTAGAATTCAAGTCGAGATGTCAGGGATAGAAACTATTGCAGGAAGACCAAGTCCTCCCATTAGCAGCAGACCTGGTATGATATCTCCCACCTTCTTCGTGGCCTGATTCTTCAAGGCTTTCCATCTCTACTCTGCCAGTTTCTTGTTTCTGTACTTTTTGGATTTTTGCTGCATAGAAGTTCTGAGCTGGATCTCATGAATGCTTGCTAATAGTGACAGAAATATTGTATTGTCCTTGGATTTTCCTTTCAAGTGTGTACAAGCAATAAAGTCAGTAAAACACTGTAGAAAATATACATGCTGCTGTTACTTGAATAAAAATTACCTTTTTACACAAATACTAAAAACCAGTCATTGCACATTCTTCAGTAGTGATTTTTAAATGCTGTTCACCCTATTCATGCTAGTGTCTTTGAATTTCTCAGATTATGAACAGTGCTGGATTTAACTTAATTTTTTCCTTTATACCAGACTTGTCTTAGCCAAATTTTTAGTGACAAGGAAGTAATTTTCTTATGTTTCAATACTCCATTCCTGTTCTCAGAAATCAGTTTGGGTTTCAGTTGGCTTAAGCTGTAGGTAAGGATGAGTAGTTTTGTTCCATCTTAGCCAGTGCAATTTCACAAAAGCTACTTGGGTAGCAGCCAGTAGTGGAGAATGTAAATACAAAAAAACTCAATGCCACTGCTTGGAACATCGTTTCAGAAATAAGTTACTTTCCTGGTGTCCAGTTAAAACAATTACCTGGAGATTCAAAGGCAGCAAACAACAATAAAGCTAGGGTAAACAGAGTATCTTAATGGCAGTATCTTCATTTATATCCTCTGGCACTCTGGAAAATGTCATTGTCAAGTCACACAATAACCCGACTCAAATTCAAGACACAGGAAACTTACTTAGTACAGGTGTATAATTTACATACCTAATGTATTACTTTAGAATGAAATGGTGTTGCTGGACTGCATGTTAGCCATTTGATAGTGAGTTTAAGTTATAGACAGTCTGAGTTTAAAAATGCGTTTTAATGTGCAGACTTTGTATTACCAAGAATTCATCATTAGCAAAGATGATGTTTTAAAGAACACGTGGAAGTCTGAGTCTGGCTCAGTTTCTGAAATCATTTCAACTGGGATCCTAATGCACAGCAATTAGAGCTCATGCTGTTTTCCAAGTATGCTTCAGATGTTATGTTTACTTAAGAGAATCTAAGCAACAGGAATAACATCTTTGGAGAAGGTTCTTGTTCAATTTCGAAGTTCTCAAGACAGGTGTACAATGAGACCAGCAACAATTTTCTCTTCAGTCCCTAGGCAATCGTTTTATTAATGTACATGCTTTTCTGCCACTACATGCAAATGAAACTTCTAGAAGGCTTTGTTTAGGATTTTATTATTTACAGTTTCGATTCAATTTTCAATAATATAATAGCACTTGGGCTCATCTGCAGCCTCTTCCTCCTCCATGCCAATGCCCAGTGGGGTCCAGCAGTTCCCACAGGACAGGCCTGGCAGCCCGTGTCTGCTCCATCTTTGTTGTGCCCATCTTGGATCTTTACTGAATGGAATTGGAGTTAAAATCAGGTTTGTTTGTGGGCCAGTCTATTTTATGTTTTCAGGAATTAGTAATTGCATAAGAACTAGACTGTTAAAATAGCAGTGAGCCAGACAGCTGATTTCAGATGGCCTAGTTGCAAGGGAAACCTGATTTTTTGTGTTGCATTTGCATGGATAGAAACACATTTTGTGAGTATAATGGAGTTTCCATTCGCAAACAGAATTTCTGTCCTCAGTGATTTCAGTAGCAACTGAGGAAAAAGATGAAAATGGAGAAACTAAATACTAGATATTATAAAAGTTTCCCAAATTTCACAACCAGAAGTCTTCTACCCAGCTGTTACTTTTTCTTACAAATCTTATAGCAAAGTAAGATATTTATGTTTTGTTAAGCAATGATTCATTGAGGAAGTTTATTGACATAACCTGTTCCTCGTTGCTCGCAGGATTAGAACTGAAGCCATTTCGTGTGCTGTAGGAGATATTACTTTTTGGATAAACGGAAACTGTAAAAGATGTATTTCCAAATTGGTTGCACTTAAAACAGGATTTCAGTCCAAAACTATATTCCTGCACTTCATTTTGTCTCTACCCCTTCCCCCTATTATGTCCACATACCATGGAGAAAAACAAATTCCCCATCTTTTCTTTAAAATCCCCTCTGCTCCCATTCCAAGTTACACTGTCATTCTCACTTTCATACAAAACTGCAAGGATAGGTTTGTTAATTCATCTCCTACCCTTTCTCACTTTCGTGGGTCCTGTCTTGGGTTCACCTGTAAGAGTTACTTGGTTTTTTCATCCTAGCAGCTGTTACAGTGCTGTGTTTTGTCTTTAGTCTGAGAACAATGCTGGTAACACACCAATGTTTTTAGTTGTTGCTAAGTAATGCTTACCCTGATCAAGGACTCTCTGTCTCTCATGCTCTGCTAATGAGAAGGGAGCAGAGGACCCCCAATCCAAACAGGACGCCCAATCCAAACTAGCCAAAGAGGTATTCCATACCACAGCAGGTCATGCCCAGTTTATAAACTGGGGGGAGTTACCTGGAAGACCCAGATCACTGCTCGGGTTGAGCTGCATAATCAGTTGGCAGGTGGTGAGCAATTGTATTGTGCATCACTTGTGTTTATTATTTTTTCTTCCTTTCCCTTTTTAGTTTTATATTTTCTCTCCTTATTTCCCTTATCATTATTATTAGTAAAAGTAGTAGTATTAGTATATTGTGCTTTAGTTGTCAAATTGTTCTTATCTCAACCCCTGGGGTTTACTTTCTTTCAATTCTCCTCCTATCCCAGCAGAGGGAGTGGGGAAATAGGGAGGGTGAATGAGCAGCTGCATGGTGCTGAGTTATCAGCTGGGCTTAAACTACAGTAGGTCACTGGCTGTAGTCCTCAGGAAATGTTGTTGAGAAGATCATATTCTGGCCTGTCACTCAGACTGTCACCTTTATCCAAATAGCTCTATTTGATTCCTCTCCTTCCCAAACTGGACGTTTGTTTCAATTTTTTAAATTTCTCTGTGTTTGTTCTGATCTGTATTATATGCCAGCCCTTCTTCTTTTTCTCCTTATACTTCAAGAAATACATGAATTTAATTAGGCATATATTGCACTATTCTACAAAAAAGGGGTTGCTACTGCATTCTCAAATTTTTGCATGTTGATTTAAACAAATTGCTACATTAGTGACGAAGTCACATACTTGGCTTTGGCTGTTCCTCTGGGAAATCAGCTGCTGCAAAATCAAAAGAACATAATTTTATTTAATTCCTTTAGAATTTATATTCTTTTAAGTAGATAAATTGGATATATTGTTTCTAACTTAAAGTAGGACATGAGTAAATTTTGTAAGACAATCCCTGTGCATTTTTCTCAGTCCTCATATGACTAAGTGTATATAGAATTTGCTAACATGCTAAAAACCTAAAAACCAAATGCCAGAGTAGTCTGGTGTCCTGGGTTCAGCAGTAGCAGTCATGTTTTTTCCTTTGTGGTAGCTGGTGCAGTGCTGTGTTTTGACTTCCAGCCTGAGAACAGTGTTGGTGAAGTCGATGTTTTCAGTTGTTGCTAAGTGATGTTTACCCTGACCAAGGACTTTGTGAGGCTCATGCTCTGCCAGGGAGGAGGGGAAGCTGTGAGGAAGCAGGGACGGGGCACCTGACCCAGGCTAGCCAGGGAGGTATTCCATACCACAGCACGTCATGGCCGGGGTGGGGGGTGACTGGGAGTTACGCGGAAGGACACGGGCTTCCGGGTGGAACTCGTTTTCTTGGCCGGTGGTATCGTATTCTCTTCCCTTGTTATTTTCCCTTATCATTGTTGTAGTTGGTAGTAGCGGTGGTGATTTGTGTTGTACATTGGTTGCTGGACTGTTCTTGTCTCAACCCGTAGGAGTTGCACTCTTTCGATCCTCCTCCCTCTCCGGGAGAAGGGGAGAGCCCCGGTGGGGGGGGAGGGACGGACCTCAATTGTTGTCAGCTCGGCACCACTCACTGGGAGTGAGTGAACAAGTTACCTGACTGGGTTTAAACCACGACAGTTCTTTTTGGCACCCAATGTGGGGCTCTCCCCTTCCCCGCTCCCGGAGGAATGGGGAGGAGGATAAATGCCTTTCCCTTTATTTTATAAAAAATAAAAAATAAAAAAAAAATTAAATCTGGGAGGAGATCCAGGAGAGGTGATGCCAGGTGGCTAAAGGGATATTCCATACTCTATCGTGTCAGATTCAGTAACGAAAGCTGCAGGTAGAAGGTGTGGAAGGTTTTGGCTTCCAAGGTGTCCATCACTCAGAGTGGCTGAGGATCAGTTTGCTTGGGGGAAGTGATGAGTAGTT
Organism: Pezoporus occidentalis; assembly: GCF_034315485.1. NCBI lineage: Eukaryota > Metazoa > Chordata > Aves > Psittaciformes > Psittacidae > Pezoporus > Pezoporus occidentalis. Next base: position 22,405 of record NW_026915147.1, on the reverse strand, counting down.
GTCTTTTTTTACATCACTTCTTTTATTTTTCTCTTTCATTCGCCTATTAATTTGTCTTTACCTTGATCCATGAGTTTTCTTGCTTTTGTTCTTCCTGTTCCTTCACCTGTCCTACTGGCCAAGAAGAGGAGTAAGCAAGTATCTGTGGATGCTTGGGTTTGGGATGAGGTTAACGCACTACATCAGGAGAGTATGTAAAAGCTTCCCATAGACACTGTGACTCCAGCTGGGTGTTGGATGAAATTTGTGGCAAGCATATTGATCCATACAGCACCTGGTTGTTTTGAATCTTACTACTTTAGGCAGAAGCTCACTGCATGGCTCTTGCAAAGCCGTAACTAATACAAGTGACCAAGGTAACTTGTGGCCTGCGCTTTCAGAAAGAGAACTGGCTGTTAAGTCATCTCCTGGGAAAAGGTCCATGAGATCTTTGCAGAGATTTTTACAGCCACTGTAAAGCTCTCTCTGTGAAGATACTTTCTTATTATCCAGATCTGAAATTTATTTTCATTACAGTGACTCTATAGAAAAATCAGCATTGTAAAGAGAAAAAATAAGTCTGTTTTTTTAACAAGAGATACAGTCATTTGGGCAAAACAGTACATTTCTGTCTGAGATAATTCATTATTTTTTGTATTTTTCCCAGACAAAAGATTTGCAATAGGCTGGAGTAGTTACTTGGTGCTGTTTAAAGAACAGAGGTAAATCTATCAGCAATAAAAAATATCTTAAAGACTTTTTGTGTGTGTGTGTGAAGGGAATAGGTCTCATTACATTTCTGCTACTGATTTCAGCAGTTAATTATTCCTCTTTGCTTTAGCTGGGGTGAAATTAACTTTTAAACCTAGAGCTCTGTGTATGTAAAATACTTAGGCAAGTCTTTTTTTTCAGTTTTTACTAAACAAAAAAGAAAAATGAAAATTTCTTTTTAGGCCACAACTTATATAAAGATGTTTTCTAAAAAAAGGCTATTTATTAAAACAAAAAGATATTTAATCACAGCTTGATATTTGTAGAAAAACTTAACTAGTCCTCAATTTATTATTGAGTTCAGTGGGAAATGTGTGTAACTTACTGTTTCATTTTTCAGTATACAATACTTAGGAGGAGATTTCAGTTATTATCTAAAAATCTCTAAGATATTCTCAAGGTGTCTTCACATTGGTGTTTTGAAAGAAGATATTTGCTATTTTAAATATTATTTGCTCTACCTCACCTCTGCTAGACATCAGCTTCATTAAAACAAGACTGGCATATCAGTTTCCTTTGGTAAAATTTAAAGGTGCATCTCACACTTAATGATAGAAGAATTTTATCAGAGGTTGTTTTCTGTTTCTCCTCTGTGAGAATTCCTTCCAGATGATGACCAAAAACAATGCAGAGAAGTTTACTTGCCTTTTCATATTTAAGCATAAATGAATACTGCCCATAAAATCAACAGTATGTAGTACATAACTGTCAGCCATAATGTTGTCATGTTGGAATATTGTAAGAACTTTTTTGTTTCTGGTATATGGTGTTGAATCTCTTGTCATGGGGGGGAAGGGGAGAGAGACTGTAGAATAAAATATTCCTATGTGATAGAGGGAGCTTTGAAACCACTAATAATTTTTATGGTTTTGAACGCTTTCTGCAGTACTTCAGTGAAGTATGCTGTTTCTTGAATTGTTTCACCTGTATTTCTAAGACAGTACATAGATCACTTTTCATTTAAAAATATGAATGGGAGCTACAAAAGAAAACAGCCTTTCAGGTAGATAATTCCATTTTCCAATTACTTTCTTGACAGATGTCCTTTTTATCCTGTGTTACAAGATAAAAAAAGAGATTCAAGCTTTGTTTTGTTTCAAGAATGTTTTGTTAGGTATATAGACAGCCAATTTCAGCTGGACTGGAAGTTCTGTGCAATATGAAATATTATTTTTATTATTTACATGCTGATTTATGTCATTTCCTCCATAGAAATATTTGAAAATATCAAACAACCTTTGTAGATTGTGACATGGTCACAAAAAGGAAATAAGGAGGCTAACTGGGTAAGCAAACTGCACAAAAAATATCCTGGGACCACTAAACCCTAGCTTCTTTCCACCTGGAATGCAATCATCTAACATTCTTGACTATAGCACATAGTCAAGAATGACACTAGGACAGTTAACAAGGGCAAAAAAGAAAACAAAGCCATACACATGCACTTTACCCTACTAAAAAGATGGCAAAGTGTTTAAATTAGTCCATGCTTTTTTGATTGAAAAGCCAAATTCAAGAACAGTCTCTGTAGCTAAGGCTGGATATGTCATATATTTTCATTGAAAAAAGTAAATACAGGCTTACAAAATACAGCTGAAAGTAATTATGGGCTAATGAGTCATGATGTGTGGGATGAGTGTTCAGTTTTGTAACCCTGAACCCTTTCACAGCAAATGTGAGGAAATAATGAAACAGGTCTCTTGCAAACGTTCTTGTAAGTACAGCAGAAATTCCTGCACAATCTACCCTTTTAACAGTGCATTATCCCTCTTTCAGTTCATTAGAACAAAGATTCTCAGAGTGAAACCTTACTGAGCAAAGAGATTTAATCTGGGGAAGCTAAATAGATCTTAGAGTCCCTACTTGCTCTTGCTAACAAGAAGGTTTAGCTATGAGTAGAAATAACCGTCAGGCAGGAAGTTTTGTAAATTTGCATATGGAGACTCCTTGAAATAAAGGGTTCCTTTTTCAGCACCTGAAAAACTGGGGGAAAACTTGTCATTTTCAAAGACTACGTAGTATTTCAGGTTTCATAAATTTTCTGAAAATACTATTGTGCTCTATTTGCAGAGAATATGATCGTTATAGTTACATGTGACAGCTAGAATCTGTAGCCTCTAGTATACAAGAGAACTGTGTGAGAATGCAAAATCATAGAATCATATAATCAACTAAGTTCGAAAAGACCTTTAAGATCATCAAGTCCAACCGTTCCCCAGCACTGCCAAGGTCACCACTGACACTTGTCACTAAGGTCCTCATCTACATGGTTTGTGAAGACTTCCAGGGACTGAGATTCCACCACTGTACTGGGCAGCCTGTTCCAATGCCTGACCACCCTTCTGGGAAAGAAATTGTCCCTAATATCCAGTCTGAACCTCCCCTAGTGCAGCTTGAGTCCGTTTCCTCTTGTCCTATCGTTTGTTTCTTAGGAGAAGAAACCAGCCCCCTCCTGGCTCCATCCTCCTTTCAGGCAGTTGTAGAGAGCAATAAAGTCCCCCCGAGTCTTCTCCAGACTAAACACCCCCAGTTGCTCAGCCATTCCTCATCACACTTGTGCTCCAGGCCCTTCACCAGCTCCGTTGCCCTTCTGTGGCCCTGCTCCAGCACCTCAATGTCTTTCTTGGAGTGAGGGGCCCAGAACTGAATCATGGCACTCCCTGACTCTGGCTCTGCCTGGGAGAAGCGCCAGCCCTTGGACATTAGGGTCCTCACTGGCTGCGGAGCCAGGAAGGCACAGCTCCATATGGCACATCTGCAGCCAGCTCCATGTGTTGTGCTGCACCCTGTGCCTCGGTTTCCCCATGTGGCCAGCCTGCACTGCCATGGTGGGATGCCCAGCTCTGCTGAGCTCCTTGTGGGATGCACGAGTCACCTGCGGAGCTGCTGGCCACGGCAGGCACCTCGCCCACACCGAATATATTGGAGAATTCACTCAGGGGGGAAAAAAAAAAAAAAAGAAAAAAAAAAAGGATGAAATTCCAAAGCCAGCTACAAATCTTGTAACTTCAAATTTGCAAGCCCGTGTGTAGGCTGAAATTGGCAACTGCACAAATGCAGAATGTGAGCTAACCACTCGGGCAACAGTTTCCTAGAGCACCATCTGCTTTCATAGTGGTTTGCAAAGCTGACTATGTGCTTGTGGTCATATGCTTGAATACAAAGAAAGAATACAGGTTCTATAGAAAGAAGCAGAAGCTTTGGGAGCATGAAATAGTCTTTTCCTTCTACACTGCAGTAGTAAGGTATTTGGGCATTGATAGGGCATTTGGCACCATGCTTCAGGGGATATGTGGATCAATAAGGATGAGAGCTACAGAGATGTTCAAAGGCCTAGACAGTATGATCTAGAGGGGAAACTTGAACAGCTGAAGGAAAAGCAAAACATTGAGGAATATAAATCCCCAGTTTGTAAAGGCTTTTGCTAAAAGGAAAGGGAAGAACTGTTCTACATGTCCAAGCTGAATAGCACATTTACTGGGGGGAAGATCTGGGTTAAGCAGTGGGATAAATGGGTCAACAATAAGGAATGTAAGGAACTGGAACAGATTTCCTGGTGTTGCTGTAATCTTTTCATCACTGCAGGTCCATAGGACCAAGTTAAACAAATCAGAGTTAGATATGGTGAAGGTATAGTTTAACATGACTTAAGGCACTCAGTTAGGTTAAATGACATCTCCAGGTATCATGAGTCCAGGGCTTTATGTGATTCTGTGAAATGTCGATTAGTCTTAATAAAAGATGCTGTTTGAAATGAAAAATTGAAAGATTTTACCAAGAACTTTCAGAACAAATAATCCTTACATTTTTGTAATTATCCCTATTTTTTTTTCATCCAACTACTTGTCACACTGAATCTCATGATTACTTTCAGCCATTTCAGATTTGGGACTTTTCCTTTCAGCATAGACAAAGGAAGGCAAAACTATTCCGTATGGCTGCATCTTTGATCTTGAGTTTGGAAAAGCAGCTGACAGATATATTTCATCTTTCCTTTTCCATAATGACTGTACTAAGCCGATAGCTCCAACCATGAAGTTTTATTTACTTGGTTTCCATTTGCATGATTAAGTTATTAAGACTAAGGGAGTATAATTTCACTTGGACAAAAGAAGCAGTTGGTGTTCAGACCTGTTTCAGTAACCTAAGGTTCTGTCAGAATCTGCTGTAAGATTCTTGAAAGGAAGATGGGATAGTACAGTATGTTTTCAGATGGAGAGATCTGATTAGAAAATTGTTTATTTACATTCTTAGGCATATAACAAGCTATTTAGGAGGCATTCACAATGCGCAGTTCAGTGTACACAAAGAACTGAAATATTCTTCCAATTAGCTGTTATGTGTTACATGCAATTTCAGGTGAAATTTCATGCTAAGCCCCTTGTCTGTCTTTGCAGAGAATGTAAACCAAGAGGAGCAGTGATTCCCACAGAGACAGCCTGGTCCACAGAAAGGAGAGGTCTTGTGCCTCACGGAGCTTCATTAAAGAGATACAGAGTGTGCTGAGCTTGACACTAGGGAGGACTGACTGGAGGGAATATGAAAGTTTCAGCCTGCTTGCCGCTGCTGTGTACCCTTGACTGAAGAAAGGGCACATACTGATTTCCACTGGTTTTCTTTGGGGAGGTGCTAGTGCTAGAAAAATGTTGATGGAAGCCAGGGGACTATATATTACCTCATCTCACAGCACCCCTGCAAAAGCTTTGAAATGAAAGAGCGTAATGCAGAGCTTGTCTTTTCTACTACTTCTCCAGAACAGCGGAGTGCATTTTTAAAGGGAGTTCCTTGAAACAGCCAGGGGAGGATTTGATCTTGAAATTGGATTAAAGAGGAACAGTCAAGATTAAAAGATGGAAATGTATAACCAAGGAGTTTCACAAGCCTTCCTCTGGAAGGGCCGTGCTTTCTGTATTCTGTATGGCTATTTGGGAGTGAAAAATTTTCTTGCAACGATTCCATTGCTGATTCTCAATATTATATTCTCCCATACATTTTCTATGCAAAGAAATAGTCTAGCCTAGGATGGAGGTCTTCATGGCATTTCTGAGTCTTGTAGGCTCCCAGGCACTTCTTAAAGGAAATACACATTTTTCTATATATCTATTTATTATTTTGCTAGTTACCTTATTGCAAGAACATTGCTAAAATGATGGAAAATTAAATTCCATCAGGGTGGAATTTTTCAACTTCAGCTCCACTAAGGGATGCGTGTAAATCACAGATGAATGGTAGATTTCACTACATGCTAGAAACGTTCCTAATCAGTTCATGGTGGCAGTTAAGGAGTGCTGCAAATTGCAGTGCTGAAACAGTATCATAGCTGGAATGGCAAAACTGGCATGAAACATTCTAAGGAAAAAAATTGTAAACCTCATTCTGATAAGAAGTTGGAAGCCAAAGAGCATGAGAAATTACAGTTACTGTCAAAGACAAATGCTTGCACTGAAAATCTAGCATGTCCCTCTGCCAAGTTTTGTGCTACCACAGTGATGCCTATGCCAAAAAGAACCTGTCCATAATGTTGCTTTTAGCTTACATGTGCCAAAGAAGCAAGCTGTAGCTCAACCTAGTTTCATAAGTTTGTTTGTTCTATATTTTGTATTTTAATATGACCATAGTTGGCATTGCAGATTGTTCTTTTTCTGTAGATTGCTTAAATTATTGTTTTAATGGAACATTTTTCAACTGTACCGGTATGTCTTTGAAACTGAGGTAGACTTCAAACTGTAACAAAATGGCATGTATGGAGAGGTAGAGAATAGGCAAGAGAAGAAAAAGGAAAAATTTAGTGCACAATTATGCAGGATGTGACAAAGCGATTTTGTATTTTCTTTACTTACCACAAGATGGCACCAATTAGTTTTTACTGGCTAGAGACGAAGAATTACTTCTGTAGTCCGCAGATTTGGGGAATGTGTTAAAAATGGAAGTTACGTGTATTTTCCTAATAAAACACAAAAGCTCTCAAAATAAATTCTATATTTAACAATGTAATATGAATAAAATTATTAGTTAAACTAACTGTTTGGAGAGATCTGCATGTAAACTCTTTCTGAAAACATGAAAGCAAGAGCCTGGATGTTAAAAGTTATCAGATTAATATTACTTCAGTTATCGCTACTGCCCTAAGGGATATTTTACTGGATACAGCTAAAAATTCAAGTGAAACTCAGGGGCAAAAACTATTGTTATATCATGCTGCTTCACAGTTCACCAAAATTTTCATAAAGTGGCTTCAACTAAAGAGTGAATTCAGCTCCAAATTTCCTGAAGCTGCACAGATAGTTGGACTCTGAATTTTATATTTAAGCCAGATTTTTTCTCTGTTTATCTTCATTGTAGTTTTGCTTTAAAAGTGTAGATTTCTTTCAATGGGCCTTTCTTGGTCTAGAGGCACACACCTGTAACCTACTGCACTCTTACAGACCAGGAGCGATAGACATAGAGGAAGGCTTTCGAGAGTAACATCTGTCACAAAGGTCATTTCTTTGAGTGGTGTGTTAGGAAAGCAGAAGTCTTGATATAAGCTTGAAAGGAAGAAATAGCAAAGAAGCTGTTAGAAGTCAAGGAGAAGGAAGGAAATGAAAACAAAGAAAGGAGAAGTAAGAAGAGTCTCCGAGCAACAGAAACTTTCAGTTGGTTTCAATAACTATTGATTTTTCACAACATAACCAAACCTCAAGACTTGGGATTGCCCCATATAACATTCAAGTTGTGTTGTCCAAACTGTTGCAAAATGTTAGCAGGAACTGACCATATATGATAGGATTGGTTTTTACTCAGCTCACAAAGATATAGCAGAGATTGAGAAACTCTAACCTGTGACACAGAAGTAGTATTTTGGATCACTATTGCCATTATAAAAGAGGATAGTAAGGGAACTCCTCTAGGAATATCTTTATAAACTTAATGGGTTTTTTTTTTTTTTGAAGGGGAAGAGTTGTTGCTGTTAATAAACTAGGCATCTGAAAGCAGATGTCTGGACATTATACCCTGTGTTAGCTGGTTTTGGAATAGATTACGTCATATAATTAATGTCCTTTACAAATGCTAGTGCTATTACAATTATACAATATTGGGAACCTGTGATTCTGGGTTCTTTGTCCAGTCAGCTGCATTAATAAAAAATTCTAATGTCTCACTTCAAGTTAATATTGTTGTAGTGATATGGAAGTGAAAGGAGACTTGGACTGTTACAGCCATTATCTTAGAGCTTCTCAGGGACTTTCATCTTCTTAGACAAAACCACAGATTACAAAGAATTGCCCACAGTCCTTTTAGATGCTTTCACTGTTTACAACTATTGTTGTTGTTGTTGTTATTATTATTGAAATAAGAGAGCTTTGTTTAATCTCAGGTTAAACCTTTGGACAGTACTAGTTGCTGCAAGCTAGCGCCAGTTTGAGAAACCTGCAGTTCTGAAATACAGCACCACACCTTATATTAAATATTATTGATACAGCACAGGAGAGGCTTCAAATAATAGATCTATCTGCTGCCCGGATTCTCAAATAAAGCCCTCAGACCTAGTGTCCTGAATAAGAGGATGAAATGTCACATGCTGCAAAAAGAGAGTATTTGTTACTGATTCTTCAGGAATCTTCTGAGGAACAAAAGGTTCAGCATGAGAAGTAGGAGAAAATAATAAAAGCCAGGAGATCGACAGAAGATTCAGGTGTCTGATGCCTGTGACTAACAAAACTGTGTTGTTTTCAGTTGAACTAATGCACTTATCTTCTATATTTAGCCTTATACACTAAATGACAACACAGAATTACACTTTTTTACTGACTTAGTGCACTTATAAGTATCTTGTCATGAGTAAGCAAATTTATTTCTCAAAATTGCTTGTTTCTTTGGAGAGATGTAACTACAGCATTTCACCACCGAAGTTTACATTTCTTTCAGGAAGGAACAGGATTCTGAGTGAGAAACAGAGACAGAAGAGAGAGAAATTAATGTCTGACATTTATACCTAATGTTTAACTGGAAAAACACTTCTGCAGCTGTGGGTCTATTCTGAAGTTAAACAGTCTTAAATATTCTGTAAATGTTTTTCCTGTTTGAAGGTATTTTCCCTGATTTTGGATGGTAACACCTTATATAACATTTGATTTTTGAATTGGTAGGAAAATCTGTATTACAAATAAAGACCATTTTTAACTAATGGGTCAAAGCCAATGATGCAGTTACTCAGATGATGCGATCTCCCACATTGCTGAATCTGTAATAAATACTGTGTTATCTGGTTTAAGATGACAAGAACATGTCAGTTGAAGTCCCAGTGGAAACAGAAAAGCTAATTATAATCCTTTTAATCAAATAGTTGGCAGAAGGCAATGCTTTTGTTCTGTCTAGATGAGTGAGATCAACAGATGGATATTCTGGCAAAATAGTCTAGTATAAAAAGCAATATAAAAAAAAAAGATGCAAAACATAATCACTCTAATTGAGCACAGTATTCAGTTCCTGTATGTTGGATTTGGCACTTTTCTCTTGTAAAGTTGGTAGAAGTATTTCCATTGCCGTGGTAGTAAATGACAACATGTCAAGAGAGGAGCAGATAGCAGTTTTGACATGCAGAGGTTACTGCTTTGAATTACAGGGTCATTCATGCAGTTCAGCTTGAAAATAAACCAGACACAATATTTACCATTACAGTCCATGCAGTTTTTTCAATTAAGGGATAATGTAATTTGCATACAATTTTGTCTCCTGTTGCTGGTTGGAAGCCAGGAAACCAAGACAGTTCCTGAACATAAACACTAAGATGCAAATGCTTCTGAAGGGTAGACGTTTATCTGTGGGATGTTATTTCATTTCAACTGTTTCTGTTGGAGCAGGTGGTTAAAAGATTACATACATCAGTGAACATGCATACATCATAGTGACAATTGTTTACTGATAACCAGACTATACCCACAGGAAAGAAATTCCACCGTATTATTTGTTGCAGAGAGAGGCTTTTCTTCTCCAAAAAAGTAACAGTTCTGACCCTGATGTCCTGAAGGCTCCCTTACTTTGAAAGCTTTTGCCATTTTTCCTAGGGTTATCTGCAGCTCTGATCTACAGCCTCACAAAATAGCTGCACACAGCATCTCCCCATCTGCTTTAACTATTTAAAATGACACCACATGGGTCTGCTTTTATTATTTATATAGGTCTGATGCTTAAGAGGATCTACAGTAAACAAGGACTCAGTTGTGTTACGAATACATCATGTCAGTTTCCAGAGTTTGTTCTCTGTGTAATTTGTTTGCCATATTTAACTGTCATTGAACTGTTTGCTAGATGTCTGTATGTTTCCATGACTCACGACTGATTGTATGGCTATGTCTCTACTGAAACAAAGATCTCAATTTTACCCATAGATAAGCCTGCTGTTCAAGAATCTGGGCATTAGTTATGAATTATATTACTAAATCTTCTTGCTTAAATAATAGATTTTGACAAGTGCCATGAAAGCAAACAATAGAACAGAAGACAAATACCTCTTCATAGGCATAAACAGAACTGGAACAAGAAGCCTGAAGTAGTTTGGCCCACTGATCAATCCCTACCAATAAAATATTTGTTTCAAGGCATATTAATAACAAGTGGTTGTCTAGCTCTTTTAGGCTTTCTTCAAAAAATTCTGAGGCTTCATATTTTCTGTAAATGCCAGTGACAATAGCCTGGCATTAAACAATCCCTTAAAAGGACTGAAAGTTAAATATTTTAGTGTAACTGTAAGGAAAACGTAGGCTATCTCACTGGGAAAAGTTTCCTGTCCTGAAGATTTGCAAGACTGCGGAACAGTCTGCATATGAAAGTAATGTAGCATTATTTTTACCTTAGATGTTTCCAGTTAAACTGAACAGATCTCTCATAAATGTAAGTGTGAGAAACAAGCTCTGTCTGGGAGAAATGCTTGTAATCTGATTGTAAATTCAGTGGGAGTTTGCAGAGTCTTCAGTGGGCCTAAGATCGCATCTTTAACGTAGTAGATTTACCAAGCACAGTTGTAAGGATAACAGACTATTTTTATGAACTAAAAGCAGGGCTTCTCTTTTTCTTCCCATTTTCAAAGCATAAACTGTTCCTGAAGCTAGAAAATCATGTGTAACATGTAAAGTGCTGCATTTTGAAATTTTTACTTCAAATAAACTCAGATTCTTTTTAAAGGAATCCAGTTTGAAAACATTGAAAGTGTTTTTAATATCTTTTAATATTTAAACTTCTAGAAGGCTATTAAATCATCTTGAAGTCTTACAAGAAAGATTCAATATTTGGAAAGAAAAAAATAAATAACTGGTGAAAGCATTTTTCCCTTCTTATTTATGATTGCATCGAAAGACACAAACAAGATATCTGTAAACCCCACTGGCCCTGATTTTTCGCTTGCAATATGACCTTTTCCATCATACTGACAGCACACAAGCCCTTTAAAATGGAAATAAGTTAACAGAGTGGCTCAGAAGGTTCTCGATGTAAATGAAAATTGGGTTCACTGAGTTCAAAGAAAGCTGAGGAAAATTAACCCCTAGCATCAAAAGAAGTTAAATGCATTCTCCTGAAATAAATGCTAATTACAGAGGGGAGAAAAAGTTCAAGTGAAACCCTGAATCTCAATGCACAGTATGCCAAACATGAGCACAGGCAGGTATTACTGCAACACACAGGTTACTGTAAAAGAGACAAGCAGTCCCCAGTCCCCTTACATGTATCTATTAATTTTACTGCTACAGGTTTCTTTTGCTGCTGTTGTTCTATATTTTATACTGTGCTGCTTTTTTTTTTTTTTTTTATTTTCATGGAGATTACCAAAATCTGAACCACATCTGAGAGAACCTGCGCTGCTATCCAAGAAATATTCTACTCATTGAGGCAGTAAGTGCATTCCTGACTGCACTGTTCAAAAAATCGCAACCATACCAGGCAACCTAGCAGGGGAAACTCATACTAAATTCAAGATGACACTTCCTTTTTCTTTCCATGAAAAGTCAAAATGCAGAGGAAGTGTCAAGTATTACTAGTTCTCTGGCTGTTCACCTGACCTTAGGAAAAAAATCAGGATTAAGGAGATTTCATTATGAACTTTTCCAACAGCCCAAATAATGATCAGCAAGTGTCCAAGAAAGATCAGTGCAAAACCAGACTCAGTACTCAAGAATTTTTTTAGGAAATATTACAGAGGTTGGCAGGCAAACTACCTCATTTTTTGCATATAAATTGGCTGTGTTACCCCTGAATTTGGTCTGCCCTTTTCACTCGAGTTGATATGCTTCAATATCAGAAGGAAGCAATATTAGATATTAATTAAAACTAAAACATTAGCAGTGACTGTGGGAGAAATTACAAATATTTAAAAACTCAGTAATCTTGACCTAAATAAACCCATCAAAATTTCTTAGCATGTTTTTGTTTTTTGTTTTTTTTTTCTTTTTAAGAGCATAAAGATATAAACTACAAAGCCCTTGGAAACAGACAAAAACCCCTCACTGAACACCTCACCCTCACTTTGTCAAACATCAGCTTTCCAAATAAGTGAAAATTAGAGTATTATCATTGAAAGTTTGATTTCTGCTACATGATTTAGCTGCATACATTCATATATATGTGTGGTTGGGGAAAGGTTTACCCGAAGTGATAGCAAAGACATTCAGAATGTTTTATTTAAGATAATTTTGCTAACCATTTCAAAAATAAACTTACTATATATTCCAAGCCACAACATGTTATATTTCTGGAAAAGTCTTGTTCTCTGCTCCCCACTTATGAAATCATAGCAAGAGTCCTTTTGGAGGCATACGTTATGCATTCCCAAACAAGCAACAGATTTTATTACTAATATGTTTTTACCATCTCCTTGGTGAAGCTAAGCTATGTAATAAGTTACTGACTATTTACCAGGAGTTAGATAAATTATTCACGTTCTTACAAATGATCTTTGGTGGTATGAAAATAATAATGTTGGAAAATCAGAGCTGAAATGAAAGGCATGTTTCAGTATTACAATCTGCCTATCTTAAAGAAACACCAGCTATTTATTTACTTCTAGCAGGGGAATAGAATTTAAGATTAGTAAACAGTTTAAAGGGAAATCTCAGCATAATCAGCTGAAAGATATCTGATCAGAGAGATGTTTTAAAAAGTAATACTGTTCAAGTAAAAGATACCAGTTTATTTGGCATTTTGAAGGAGCCTGTCAATGCCTACTGCAAGACCTGGCTAATATTAAAGAACTGATCTCTCATCAAGGAAAAGAAGGATCCAACAAACTGACTTCATCAAGTGAGCAATCAGCTGTCTGCAGACAACTTGAAAATAAACTTCTGTGTTATGGAAGGCATTTATTGATGTGATACTTAAATCCACATTTGTGTAAGAAAGCACCCTTATGACTCTACATCTTCACTGTGATCTCTGTGATACTTACTGCTCACTCAACTGAGAAGAAAAACCCTTCCAGTAATTCAGGAGTGAGAGGATTCTATTCCACTTCTGGTTTGAATCAAGCAGTCTACAAAATTAAGTCATTTATAAGACTGTAATTGTTCCATCAGTGACAGATAAGAATAGCTATCTGAGCTTTTCTCCTTTGAAGCTTGTTACAGAAGATTTAACATAATGAGTGACAGCATACTCATTAAGAAAAAGAGGTGTTTGGAAGATACAATCCAAATGAGGAAATTTGCAGCCATTAACATTTTTGTAGAAAACATTGCAACACAAATCCCCACAGGAAACTTAGATTCAGATTTGTTGTCTCTGCTGGGTTATTAATGAAAGTGTGCTGCTGGTGCAAATGAGTCATGCAGAGCTGCAGCAGATTTCTGTTTTCTTAAATGTCTCATTATAGTATGTGTCAATATGGCAAGGTTACAACTGCTAGGCTCATAGAGACACCAACAGACATTCACATCTGAATTTCAGCAGTAATTTTTAAAGCCTTGAATATTAATCAGTGTTTTCCACACAGAAATGAAATAAAATATGAACAGCATGAGTTATTGCAGTGGAGAGTGTTTCATTGCATAAGACCCAGTATCTAGAAGATGATTGTTCAAACTGCACCAGGGTTTTATTTTTTTTTAAGATTTCCGTAATAAATAATAAAAAATCAGGCTTTTATTGCCTAGAAAAACACTCATTTCTAAATGTGTAAATATTTTTTTTAGATGCTTGCATTTTCAGAAAGGATCACATTTTGTTCCCATACTTTATAAAATAAACAATCTTTTCAACATAAAACTGAAACCTAGTTCTTTCAAAGACCTATTTCAGCATTAGTCCTTTGAGAAGAGCACTGTACTGTAGAAACCATGGGGAATGAAATGTGTGAGACCTACCTGTCTCAGGAAGGTTAAACCACAAAATCTTTTTTAAATGTCAGCAATGTTATGCAAAACAGAGTCATTGACGATCTCCTGCATTGAGGAACCCTACATGATGCTGTACATCATAAGCTCTTATTTTTAGTTAGACATGTAAGAGGATAGATTAGGCTGTGAGTGACTGACTTTACAAATATCAAGAGAAAAACAATTGTTATGCCTGCTGGAGCAATCTCTCTCTTCAGCATGTGCATATCATCTCTCTTCTTAATCCTCTTTGGAACTGTGAGAATCTTAAGCGATCTCACACATGACACACTCTTTCCTTTAAATATATACATAGTTGTGTTTTATAGGTTCTTTTCATAAAGGATAATAGGATAAAATTAGACATAAGACGTAAGTTAGAAGTTTTAACAGAAGCATAATGAAACTGCAAAAGAACTAGGAAATTTAGGGAAATCATGAATCCTGTAATTTCACTTGGTCAGTCTAACATGCAGATTTGAAATCAGTGAAACTGTAAATTCAAAGCACAAGAATTCAAAATAAAGACTGGCTAAAATGTATCAGTTATATTGTTTGAAAAGTGCAGTTCCGCAAGAAATGGAGGAACAATTTTCTATACATACATTATTTATTAGGTTCAATTTACTGAATTCCACAAGTAAAACTAATAATTAGCTGAGAATTTATGTATTTTAAATGCTATTTCAAGTATAGCTATTTTTTACTTCAATAAATTTAAGGAAAAGCAAGATTTTTTAAGAGAATAAAGCATTTCAAGATGCTATGGCTTTAAATTAATTTATGTTTAACACAGTGGGTACCAGAGTCAATTCCAGTTGCCATGACAACAGACACTGAAAATTTAAACATCCAGTGACGGGCTGAATTCCCGGCAAAGAACCTATTCTGCATTAAAATGATATACAAGTGAAACATTATATAGGTCTACATGCGAACTACTTAAGCTGACAATCTGATTACAGCTTATAAAGAATATAACTTTAAATAAGTTTATTTTTTCAGTTTACATTTCTCTAAGATTTAAATAGTGACCTGAAGACTAATAAGTAAAAAGATAAAGTAGCTAATTAAAAAAGATTCTTGAAGGAAAATATACTTTTTTAAGAGTGCAATTGCTTTATCTGTCTCATATACATTTGATTAAATCGTCTCTGCAATATGTATCATTCTATACACAAAATGAAGCTATATATACAGCAGGCTGTGCTTTGCATATTCATTATATGCAAAGCATTTGGAAGCCTGATAATGCATAACTATTTCTCAGAAGGTTCTTTAACAAGTAATAAAATTACTTGAGAATGAATATGCTCTGCTTGCACCCAGTAGAGTATTTATATTAACCAGGGTTGTGTATTCTAAATGCAAAACAATATTTTTGTACCTGAGCAGAAAGTTTCAAGCCATAGGTATAGACTAAATGGAGGGGAAAGCATTTTAGCATCTACCAGTCAAACTTTCCAATAAAGGGTACAGGAAAGGTAGGCAGAAAATAAAACCACTACCAAAATTTGTATTCTGAAAGTCACCAATTGACAGTATAGAATCAAAATCATAGAATGGTTTAGATTGGAAGAGATCTTAAAGATCACCTAATTCCAAACCCCACTTCCATGGATAGGGAGCAGAAGAGAAGTTTTTAAATAGCAGCAGAAGAGGCTGCTTTTGAACTGATGGACAGAACCCCTCCCACAATATGACACCTTTTTTAAGAGGCTGTTGTTTAAAAGAATATTAGTGCAGGTCACTCTGACAAAGCTGCACCTGTTTTTTTGTAAAAGAGATAGCTCAAATCTAAGAGGATTTAATTAACTGTTCCCGCTTCATGGTGTATTTAGTTCATACATAATGCTATGAAAATGTTGCCATGGTGTATGTCCGCTTTTAATTTCCTTCTTAGTGTTCCTCAAATAATCCTTTTCAGTTCCTGACACTACTACTCTTCTGTCACCACTGGGCAGGATGTTCAGACCTTTGTTAAAGCCATCATGGAGAATTCCAAACATTTGTGATAGTAATAACTTAATTCTTCTCAATATCAGCTTGTTAATATATTCCTAAATGAACTCCTTGCATACTACCTTAGTCATTGTTGAAGCACCATGTTTGGAGAAATACTAGCACTCACTGTTGGCCTCCAGTGCACCAACAGTCTCTGCAGCCTCCTTCTATCCATCTATCTCCTCCCCCCTGAATTTGCCACCTCTGCTTATGCAAGCTCTGACATGGTGAGGAGTTCCCTGGATCAGTCCTCTGGGAGCAGAGCTGCACGAGCAACAGCTGGGAGAAGCCTTGTGGGGACTGTCCCTGCTTCCCCTGGGAACTGTACCAAGCTCTGGCTCAAGCTCATACCCCTCTCCTGACCCCTTGCTGCAGATATCCTGTGCTCCTGTGCCCAGCCATGCACGTCCCTGTATCCATCCCTGACCTAACAACTTGACTTCCTGGCTTTGCCCAGTCCTGCCTCATCACCAGAAAGTGCCTGCCTGGTGATATCAGTCCTACTGGCTGTCCCCAGCTAACGTCACTGGTCCCTGCTCTCTCTCTCCCTGAGCACTGTGGGCTGCATTCTGTCCCCCTGCTCCACTGCTACCTTCAGTGCCTGGATCCCCAGCCCTTGCACAGCAGCCGCTTCCTGCTCCCTCAGGACCTCAGGAAGAAGGAGGATGCTCCCTCAGACCCTCCTTACTCCACTGCTGATCTGAGCTTTTCCTGTGTAAGTTTCTTAATTGGAAAAAACTATTATTTATTTACATGGATTCTGTAGCAGCACAAGGAAGAAATGAAGCGTGAACTAAAACATTGCACAGTTACTAGATTCAGTTACCCAGCTGAATCATGCACATGCCAGCACGTGCTTAGCCCGGGTGTCTTCCTAATGCCCATGAAGGACTTCAAGTGCAGTGCCTAGTAACAGCACAGTAACAATACATCACTGCAATGAATAATGTGCCTTTCCAACTGTGACAGAGATGTGGGGTTCACAGCTTCTTCCATGAGTCAGGCAAAATTCTATTTGACTTGTGAACTTCTTCCACAAGACAAACACCTTGCAGTGCAAGCAAGGTGTTTGAGGAAAGATCTTTGTTATCTTGTCATACTACAGTATGGTGGGGATGGGTTTTTTTCAATAACCCATCCCTAGTTACACCTCAAGGAAGAGCCAGTAGCCAACTACATCTTTTCAGGGCTTTCAGCAAATAGAACTTGAAGAGACCTGCCCACCCAGGGAAACATGATGTGTTTGTGGTGACCTTTCTGCAACACACTGAAAAGATGAGAAAATTGAGATATTTTATCAGCAAAACGGGGCAGCTCTGGGCAGAAGCAAAGTAAGGCAGCAGATTGCCTTGAGCTGGAAAGCATCTGATGTCCTTCAGTGCTCTTGCCGAAGGAGAGGTTAAGACTGGAAGGGGTTATGAGAGAGGAAGCAGAACATCCCCTCTCAGAAACAGATGCTCTGATTGTGATCTAGAAAATACTTCAGGAGCAGCAGTGAAAATAAGCTCCATTTTCCACTGTTCTGCTTGCCTGTTCCTCCTCTTTTGACTAGTTTTCTTTCCATGGAAGCCGTAGACAAGCTCTGTCCCTTCTACCTTATTTCCAGGACAGAAATGCTGTCTTCTTGCATTGTTCCGCATTCTTCAGAAGACAGAGACTACAGAACGCAAGGACCCTTCTTCACCACCAGTGACCTGCTGCAGAGAGGAATCACAGAATCCCAGAGTGGTCTGGGTTGGAAGGGACCTTAAAGCTCATCCAGTTCCAACCAGCCCTGCCATGGGCAGAGACACCTCCCACTAGATCAGGTTGCTCCAAGCCCTGTCCAACCTGGCCTTGAACACTGCCAGGGAAGGGGCAGCCACAGCTTCTCTGGGCACCCTGTGCCAGCGTCTCAGCACCCTCACGGGGAAGAGCTTCTGCCTAAGAGCTCATCTCAATCTCCCCTCTGTCAGGCTGAAACCATTGCCCCTTGTCCTGGTCCCTCTCAAAAGCCCCTCTCCATGTTTCTTGTAGCCCCTTTTGGCACTGGGAGCTGCTGTACGGTCTCCCCTTAAGGAGCCTTCTCTTCCCCAGGCTGAACCAGCCCAGCTCTCTCAGCCTGTCTCCAGAGCAGAGCTGCTCCAGCCCTTGTGGCATCTCCATGGCCTCCTCTGGACTCTCTTCAACAGCAACATGTCCCTCTTGTGTTGCTGACCCAGAGCTGGATGCAGGACCGCAGGGGTGGTTCCCCCCAGAGCGCAGCAGAGTGGGGGAATCCCCTCCCTTGACCTGCTGCTCACTCTGTTGGGGATGCAGCCCAGCATATAGTTGGCTTTAGTGACTATCATAGCCTGCCATTCCTGAGCAAAATCTATAGTAGCTAAACATCACAATTTTCCAGAATTGCTGAGTAAACCAGCAAATTGTATATTGTTAAAATGCTTGGTTTTTCTAACTTTTAAGATCCATCAGCATAAAGCAGCCCAAATTCCTGAAGTCAGTCATTGTAAAGTTAGCCGAATTATTTTTAAATAGAATGCATTTTTTTTCTTCTTATTTCCTTGAAAATGTCTTCCACACAACAATGAAAAGAATCCATCAGATGACTTAAAACAGCAGCTTCAGTGATTCATTCTGGCTCAAGAACAATCATGTACAAAACAAAAGAAAACCAGGACATATTTCTGGAGATTTATTTTAGAACAACAAAAGCAAATCACTTATTATAGGCCTGCATCAAAGCACAAATAATAATATCATTGCCTAGTTTTAATCTTTTCTGTGACTGAAAGTAATATGCATTATTTTGATTGCTCTCTACTGCGGCTACTTGAGGGACATAGCATGTTATTACAATGTCCTTTGGTTCAACAAAAAGTTTTCAAAAGTAAAAGTTCTTTCAATGAAATAAAAACAAATAGTGAAAAATATTACAATGCAGATAGAAAATAAGAACTTATTATCTTTTCAGTTGTTTTTGAACATGAAGATTGTTTTACTGAAAGTAAAGTGAGATATTTTCTCAAAATCAAACATAAGCAATCCATTTTTGCATAAAACCAAACATTGTTATTTCTCTCTATTTCTGTTTTTCCAGATGCCATTGTGCCAGTACAGCAGACAACTATAGAGATATCTGAGACAGGTGGCCTTCAGAAATTTTCTTAAGACATGAAAGGTGGCATCAACAATCCAGCATCAAATTTTGTGATCCTTATATTGAAATAACTCACAAAGACTTCCTTTGTAGTCATGCCTTTCCGCATGCAGCAATGCACTTAGATGCATTACTGAGGCAAACGTCTCATATAATAATGTTTCTCATAATTTCAACCAGAAAGCCTTCAATTAACCCAAGAATGATACTCTCTCCCCTGCTTTTCCTGAGGCTGTATGCCCTGCAACTGATGCACTTCCAAACTCTGCAGCTGGCATGCTTATTTTTCTTGCATATTGTTAAAAAAAGCTAGCAGCATTGATTGTTGTCATAGGATAACTCAAAGTATTTCTGAGCAATGTTTTTAGGAAATCAAGTCAAGATGTTGCTGTCTAACCTGCAGAGACTGATGGTATGACATTGTTCAATTGCATTTTTGGATCAATGAGGTGTCATGTACATTCTTCATATTTCATGAAATGAACATTTAGTGCATAAAACCATGTAGAATTTAATACTCATACTCTTGATCTAAACCTTTATAAAAAATGTAGAAACTAAGTATGTTCTTGTCATTCCGTAAACTTTGCTTATTGTGAAGCATTTTGGGGCACTCTGCTTTTCTTTTTTAATGTATATTTCTCTTCTTGTAAACATAAATTATGATAGGGTGATAAACCTGAAATAAATGGTGTGAACAGATCATCAGACTGTTTAATTAAATGAGTAAGTAGTGCTAGCCAATCTCATAAAATTCCTGGCTTATTCAATACACACATGACAATACACATTCATCCACTGTTTTCCTCTACTTAGGCATGCATGCAGGTACAGCATAGCAGACAGAAAAACAATGCCAAAGTAAGCTAAACCAACATCCATTATTTTCTCACAGAGAGGCAGCATTTCATGTATAGATCTTATAGTTACTTAGCATTACAAATCTCACTGGCATAACAAGTTTGGAAATTTTAATTAGTTTATATAAAGGCACTGTGTTCCAAAGAGAGTATTTGGGCTGATGTGCCAGAGAAGAAGGTACTTATCACAGAATCATAGAATCATAGAATAGTTAGTGTTGGAAGAGACCTTCAGAGGTCATCTAGTCCAGCCCCTCTGGAATGAGCAGGGACATCTTCAACTAGATCTGGTTGCCCAGAGTCACATCCAGCCTGGCCTTGAATGTCTCCAGGGATGGTGCATCCACCACCTCTCTGGGCAACCCATGCCAGTACTTTACCAGCCTCTCTGTGAAGATGTTTTTCCTCATATCCAGCCTGAATCTCTCCTCTTAGTTTAAAACCATCACCCATCGTCCTATCACAACAGACCTGCTAAAAAGTCTCTCCCCATCTTTCTTACAGGCCCCTTTTAAGAACTGAAAGGCCACAAAAAGGTCTCCCAGGAGTCTTCTCTTCTCCAGGCTAAAGAAGCCCAATTCTCTCAGCCTTTCCTTATAGCAGAGGTGTTACATCCCTCTGGTCATCTTTCTGTTTCTCCTCTGGATCCTCTCAATCTTTGAGTTGCACGATTCTGACTTACTGGCTGGGCTTAAACCATGACAATATTAAAGAGTACTGGTCCCAGTACAGATCCCCAAGGGACACCACCTGTCACTGGTGTCCATCCAGATAATGAGCTGTCATGGTTTAAGCCCAGCCGGTAACTCAGAACCACGCAGCTGCTCACTCACTCCACCCCAGCTTCCTCCCCCCCCGTTCCCAGAGGGATGGGGAGGAGAATCGAAAGAATGTAATTCCCACGAGTTGAGATAAGAACAGTCCAGTAACTAAGGTATAACACAAACCACTGCTGCTACCACCAATAATCATTATCATCATCATCATGGCTTGACTTTGTGAACGAAGATTTGAGAAGGGCTTTACCCACACTTACTCCAAACACGCTGATGACTAAAAAGGCCAATGTGGGATAGGCAAATCTGGTTGCAAAAAGCACAGCAAAAGGTCTCCTTGGGTGGTATAGGCGGGGCACGATTCTTTCTATGTTGTCTTTTCTCCCCAAGACTAGTTCTGCATGTGTTCTCAAAGGAGTCAACGGCGTTAGGTATGGTGTGTCTCCAAGTCTCCCGTTTGGAGGCCAAGGTGGACCACTGATGGTAGTCAATATGGCCAAGGCTAAGGTATTGTTTCAGGGAGTCCTTATACCTCTTCTTTGGGGCACTTCTCTTGTGGCAACGGGTGGCAAGTTCACCGTAAAACACGATCTTAGGGAGGCAGTGATCCTTCATCCTAGAGACGTGCCCTGCCCAGCCTCAATTTCAGCAATATGGCCTCGATACTGGTGACCCCTGCCTGTTCAAGGACAGTAACATTTGACACATAGTCAGTTCAATGAATGTTTAGAATTGTGTGGAGGCAGCACTGATGAAAGCGTTCGAGGAGTTGCAGGTGATGGCAGTAGATAACCCATGATTCAGGCCCATATAAAAGAGTAGATAGTACAATGGCTCTATAGAAACTAATCTTTGTACTTTTCTTCAGGTGTTTATTGCACCAGACTCTTTTATGGAGTTTTCCGAAGGCTCTAGATGCCTTTGCTATTCTGTTGTCTATCTCCTTGTCAACCATGGCATCCAAGGAAATAATGCTTCCCAGATAGCTGAACTGCTGAACTGACTTAAGCTCTGACTCGCCAATGGTAATGTGGGGATGATGGTAATCTTCCTGTGGTGCAGTTTGGTAGAGAACTACTGTCTTCTTCAAGCTGACTTCCAGCCCAAAAAGCTCAGCCACCCCCCCGCAGAGCAAGATGTTAAACGCTGCAGTGCTGCTTTTGTGTGGGCAACAAGGGCAGCATCATCAGCAAAAAGCAGTTCACGGACAAGACGATTTAACGTCTTAGTGTGGGACTTCAGTTGCCTTAGATTGAATAGGCTCCCATCAGTACGATATCGAATATAAATGCCATTTTGATCTTCGAGGTCTACCATAGCCTTTTGGAGCATAATGCTGAAGAAGATTGGGAATAAAGTTGGTGCGAGAACGCAACCTTGTTTCACATCACTGGTTTTTGGGAAGGGCTCAGAGAGTGCATTGCTATATCTGACTTGGCCTTGCTGATCCTCATGTAACAGAATAATAATTTTGAGGAACTGGTGGGGACAACCTAATCGTTCCAAGATCAGCCACAGGCCTTTTCTGCTCAC